>NC_077232.1:13660629-14400004 GCF_027887165.1 Monodelphis domestica | reverse complement strand
AAATTTTCAGGAATTATATTAACCTGAGTTTACATGAACTCTTTTATTAAAGTCATCCACTTCTGTGCCTTCTGAAAATTGGATGTATTGCACTCTTGTACTTCACCAAACCCTTAGAAAAATGTGACTTGAGTTCTTGCATTAGGGGGAAATATTGATTGAAAAGACCATTATAAACAGAAGAGTGGTCCATTACTAACTTTGAAGATTAAAAAAAGAAAATCCTGGTAGTTATTAGTTTTCAGATATACTTTTGTCATAACAAAACCTAATGAGATTGCTGAAATACTTTCTCCATCTTTACAGTTGTATGTTCAGAATAAAGACAAGATGAAGGAATTCTGGCAAAAAAAAATAAAATTATCAAGGATGTCTAACCAAGAGAAGGAATAAAGGGAAGGAGATTTTTGAAGGTAGAATTTGAGGAGCCATAATAGCTAACTTTGTCATATTATTTAACACAATTTTGAGGCCAAGGTCATTTTCTTAATTCATTCCTCATGACCAGCACATGATTATATTATGCAATGGAATAAAATGGCCACATAGTTTATATTTCCTGGGCATGGAAGTGGTAAAAACTCAACACAATTGATGAATATTTTCAAGCATGGCAGTTGTGGTCATTTAAGACTTAATTTATTTGGAATTTTATTTATATTTTGCTATTATATTATAATGCTAAAACTCCAATAAGAAATCACTTTCATTAAGTTGCCTAAAAGGCATAAAGCTTGTAGAGAAAGATAAACATTTTGTACTTTTTCACTGCTAAATCTCTTTCAGGCAGATAAGAATTGAAGCTATAGGTTGCATAAAACTTTAGAGTGATTATAGAATTCTGAGTTAGTTCTCTTTTCTGTTGCCTTAATAAGTTATTGATAGATTCTATTTCCAGTTTATTATGTTAGATACAGAGACTACCTTAGGCAAAATTCATCCAAACAGAGGATAAATAAATAATGCCAATCATGTCTTCATCAATATGTGTCTGATAAGAAATCTAACTTGCTGTAGTTGGGACCAGTAGACTTTTCTCAAATAAGGCTATTTCTGGGCATTCTAAATTTTCCACTTGATCCCAACATTGAGTGTGTTCCCTCCCTGCTATGTCTCCCTAAACATTGCCCTCAATAAGTTTCTTCTATTCATGATGAAAAATTTTTCACTAAATTATCACATAGTATATATCTACATATATAAATGTATACATATACTTTCTGTCTGCTTTCTGTACAATACAGTATGAAAAAGCTTATGATTTTACCAGCTTGCTAAATGCCATTTTTCTTCTAATATTTAAAGTCAAATCAGTTCTTTAGCCAAAGCTGTGAGGACAGGTAAAACACAGTTACACTCACAACACTAGTTAGTCAGGGATATGTATAATGACATTTCACCAATGAGAAAAAAAAATACACACACACAAAGAAAAAACAACTTACCGCGGATTTATCCTTACCCTGTCTGGAGAATATGTGAAAGAATCCTTGTCCATTTTAAGTTCACTTTGTATAAACAGGGAGAGGAAGGCCCCTATAACTATGTCTCCTTCCTTTGTATATGTGGGACTGTAACCTCTTTTTAAGTGACAAGGAGGCTCTCCCATTTGGTATTCAGAAAAAGAAACCTGAAAAATCAGGATCACAAATAATCTTGAGAAAAACATTCCCAGTTTACCAAAACGCATAGCCAAATTCCAAAATCTATAAAATGTTAAAAAGTAGAAAAATCCAATGCAATTGGGGGCCTTTTTCATGAATTTACAGACACATTCCCTATTACTAAAGATTTGGCTTTTTCTTATAAGGTTTTTAAAACTGTTCTATTTTGAACAGTCCTGCATATTTGGGAAATTGTAATAGGAGACATGTCACAGGCCTCTGTTTAGGTTAAAGGAAAAAGATAGTCAGATTGGGTAAATTTATGGGATATTTTTGCCCTCTGGATATTATTCACCGTGTTCCCTATGGATAGGGAATGACAATTGCCACATCTTTATGCCTCTGGAGTTTTAGTCAAAAAAAATATGTTGACCAGAGTCAGAATGTGAGAGCATCTGGGGACCGTCCTGGCCTTCAACTCTTCACCTGCATCCTCCTTCCAGAGTTAAAAACTCAAATTATAAAATGAATTTAGCCACCTGCTTCCTTGTTTCAATATCTGCTGTATTTGCAGTTTCCCTGGAGTCTGAGATTCAAAAAGTTTAGTCTCTTAGGTCTCAATTGAGTGCTGAAGAACTCCTAGAGTGATACTTCCACTCTCACCACACTAAATCTCTGCAATGACTCAATATTTCCAGATATTACATCAGGCAGATTCCAGTTTTAGAAGAAAAGGCAGAACCGGAGAGTAATAGTTTCCATGAGAAGACCCAACAGTTCCTAGACAGTGAATTAATATATACATAATAGTAATAAAAAGATTTTCAACCATTAATGGTACCTTCAACATGTTTTTCTTTCCAGAGATTTTGATCAAAGCCCAGATATACCTCCCCATTCTGGAAGACCCCTTTCTCAGTTTTCTCATCAATTTCCCATTGTGGGACCAACACTTTTCCCACATATATCCCTGATTTCTCAAACAAGACCAATGTAACCACAGAGAGTTTTCTATCACTTCTCTTATTGCTACACCGTTCATGTGATCCAGTCAATTTAAGTTTTACACCTGCATATAAGGAATTATGCTCTCTATAGTAGTTTCCTTAATATGGCTTTTAATAAAGATGAATTTGATAATAATTATTAAATATTTGTTTTAAAATATGACTATTTTCATTAAAGAATAAGAATTTGCTTTGTAATGTTCCATAAACTCATTGCTGTGACTGTTCCTGAATTAATGACTTAAGAAAAACTTCATTTGAAGCCCATAATTACCTACAGCTACATTGACACATGGCCAATCATTTTATTTAGAATGTCTAGAAGAGTGCTTTACATGTAATAAGTGAAAACTAAATGCCGACTGACTCTTGGTTGCAAAGATAAGATTGATGAGGACATATCAACTTGGCTGAAGTGCATAAAAGAGCAAGGCAATATTTTAGCACCTGGGTTTAAATATGGACATATAGACAAAATGTGACTTTCTTTCACTTTTAAATAAAATGATATATTCTTTTGAACAGTTAAAGCTCAAAGAGGTACCATGATAGTGGAATAAAGGAAAGGAAATCTCAAACCTCTCTCACAATCCTCTCCACATAACTTTGAAATAGCACTTTAAGAAGAATTCTGGAGTAGAACCAACAAGGAAACAGAGTGAAATGACTGTTTTATAGAAAACATAAACCAAACAATTAAATTCTAAAAAAGTGGTGTGTCAAAGAACCAATTATAGAAACACAAAATCATGTCATTATAAATATGTATAGAGACACATATCAAAATTTGATGAGATACTGTCAAGAGAAAAATATGTAACTCTAAATATGTACATTAATAAATGAGAGAAAATCATTGACTCAGCTATGCAACTAAAAAAAATCAAAGAACAAATTAAAAATCCTCATTGAGTAAAGAAAATTGCAAATCTTAAAAATCAAAGGGGAATATTAAAAGAACCAAATAATTCATATGGATTTATTTTAGATTCTGCAATTGTTATAAAATTATTATATATGTCATGTTATTTTCTATTAGTTCTCTAGAATAAATAAATATCAATAAATATAGCAATCTAGGTGATATGGCTTACTATTAAAGAAAATATAAATTGCCTAGACTAACAGAGGACAAAATAGAATACCTAAACAATCCCATATTAGAAATAGAAATTGAACAAGTCATCAAAAAAAACCCTTACAAAAAATCTCCAGGACCTGATGGATTCACAAAAGAGTTCTATCAAACATTGAAAGAACAATAAATTTCAATATTATATGAACTATTTAACAACATTATAAGCAAAGAAGAAGTTCTGCCAATGTCCTTTTATGACACAAATATGGTCTAAAGCCATGCACATCAAAAACAGAGAAAGAATATTACAGTACTACAGACAAATCTTCCTAATGAACATAGATGCAAATGTCATTAAGAGAATACTAGCAAAATGACTCTAACAAGTGATAATGAGGGTTATTCATAATGATCATATAGGATTTAAACCAGGAATACAAGGATGGTTCAATATTAGAAAAAAACATACATAATTGACTATATTACCAAGCAAACCAACAAAAAACACATAATTATTTCAAAACATACAGAAAAAGCCTTTGACAAAATACATCATTCATTCCTATTGAAAAGACTAGAAAGTATAGGAATATAAGGGTCTTTCCTAAAAATAATAAACAGTATATATATATATATATATATATATATATATATATATATATATATATATAACCATCAGCAAAGATCATCTGCAATGGGGATAAACTAGAAAAACTAGAAGCCTTCACAATAAGATCAGAAGTGAAACAAGGATGCCCATTATCACCTCAATTATTTAACATTGTTCTAGAAATACTAACAGTAGCAATTAGAGAAGTAAAAGCAATTGAAGGTATTAAAATAGGCAATGAGGAGAGCAAACTATTGCTCTTTACGGATGATATGATGGTCTACTTAAAGAGTCCTAGAGAATCAACCAAAAAGCTTGTTGAAATGATAAAATATTTTAGAAAACTTGCAAGATACAATATAAGCTTATATAAGTCATCAGCATTTCTATATATTTCCAACACATCTCAGCAACAAGAATTAGAAAGAGAAATTCCATTTAAAATCATGATAGACAATATAAAATACTTAGAAATCTATCTGCCAAGACAAACATAGGAACTATATGAACAGAACTGCAAAACACTCTCCACACAATTAAAAGTAGATCAAAAGAATTGGAAAATCGTTGACTGCTCGTCGTTAGGACAAGCTAACATAATAAAATGACCATCCTACCCAAACTTATTTACTTATTTGGTGCAGGACACATTGAAATACCAAAAAACTTTTTTACTGAATTAGGAAAAAAAAGTAACAAAGTTCATTTGCAAGAAAAAAAAAGATCAAGGATATGCTAGGAAATCATGAGAAAAAAAAAACGTGAAGGAAGTTAGCCTTGCAATGCCAGATCTGAAATTATACTGTAAAGCAGTGATCATCAAAGCAATATGGTACTGGCTCAGAGACAGAAGTGAGGATCAGTGGAATAGCCTTGGGGTAAGTGACCTCAGCAAGACAATCTATGACAAACCCAAAGACCTCAGCTTTTGGGACAAAAATCCACTATTTGATAAAAACTGGTGGGAAAATTGGAAGACAGTGTGGGAGAGATTAGGTTTGGAACAACATCTCAAAGACTACACCACGATAAATTCAGAATGGGTGAATGAATTGAATATAAAGAAAAATATTATAAGTAATTTCGGTGAATACAGAATAGTATACATCTCAGATTTCTGGGAAAGGAAAGATTTTAAGACCAAGCAATAGTTAGAAAAAATTACAAAATATAAGATAATTAATTTTGATTACAGTATATTAAAAAGATTTTGAACAGACAAAATCAATGCAACCAAAATTAGAAAGGAAGCAACAAATTAGGAAAAATCTTCCTAACAAAAACTTCTGACAAATGCCTTATTACTCAGATTTATAAAAAGCTAAATAAATTGTACAAAAACTCAAGCAACTCTCCAAATGGTAAATGGATGAGGGAAATGAAGAGGCAGTTTTCATGTAAATAAATCAAAACTATTAATAAGCACATGGAAAAGTGTTCTAAATCTCTTATAATAAGAGAGATGAAAATCAAAACAACTTTGAGGTATCACCTTACACCAAGCTGATTGGCTGACATGACAGCAACGGAAAATAATGAATGCTGGAGGGCATGTGGCAAAGACAGGACATTAATGCACTGCTGGTGGAGTTGTGAGTTAATCTAATCATTCTGGAAGGCAATTTGGAACTATGCCCAATGGGCGCTAAAAGACTATCTGCCCTTTGATCCAGCCATAGCACTGCTGGTTTTATACCCCAAAGTGATAATAAGAAAAAAGACTTATACAGGAATATTCATGGCTGGGCTCTTTATGGTGGCAAAAATTTGGGAAATGAGAGGATGCCCTTCAATTGGGGAATGGCTGAACAAATTGTGGTAAATGTTGTTGATGAAATACTATTATCCTCAAAGGAATAATGAACTGGAGGAATTCCTTGTGAACTCGAAAGACCTCCAGGAATTGATGCAGAGTGAGAGGTCCAGAACCAGGCAAATATTATACACAGATACTCATATACTGTAGTAAAATTAAATGTAATGGACTTCTCTATTAGTGGCAGTACAGTGATACAAAACAACTCAGAGGGATCCAGGAGAAAGAACACTATCCACATCCAGAGTAAAAATTGTGGGAGCAGAAACAGCAAAGAAAAATAAGTGCTTGGTTGCATGGGTCGAAGGGGGTATGATTGGGGATGTAGTCTCAACATGATCATCTTACTGCAAACATTAACAACATTGAAATAGGGTCTGATCAAGGACACACATAAAACCCAGTGGATGTATTTCTCAGCTAGTGGAAGGGGTGGCAGGAGGAGAGGAAGGGAAAGAACATCATTCTTGTAAACCAGGAATAATGTTCTAAATTGTCTAAATAAAAATTTCCAAAAAATAAATAAATCATTGATGCAACTGTGTGTATATTTATTCCTTTGTAAATACCAAATATTTTGATCAGCATAAATTTTTTGTTAGAAGTTGTAAAAATGGAGACTTGAACCCCGGATTCCAATCCCAAGACATCCTTGCCCACTTCCCAGAATGCTTTGTAATCTCAGGGAGGTCATGACCTGGGCCGTGAGTATAGGGTTTTTTTAAAAGCATATTCTGCTCTTTTGTCTCTCTTATGTTTCTCCTGGTGCTACCAACCAGACGGAGCTCTCCCTCACTCACATTAGAGCCTACTTTCCCTCCTCCGTGTCAGGGATTGGTTTCGGCCATGTGAGGGTGAGAGAGCTGCCTGGACTTTGCTTAATAATTCTGTCTGATTTCAGGACAAGTTATACCAAAAGAGCCATTGCACAGTGCCAAAGAAGCACAAAGCTAAACAGCATAGTGCCAATTGTAAACCTTAAAATTTCTTAGACTTATAAATGTTGGAAATTTCACCATTGGGAAATTTCATACTTGAAAAATTTCCTACTGATAGTCTATTGGAATGTGAACCCTCCCTTGGCATGGGAGGATCCTTCTCCTCCCTACTTAAGATTACTTTAGGACAGAAACCTTTTGCTGAATAATGGAAAGGGCTTTGACCTATGCTTAAGCATAGAACAGGAAGTTATTTGAGTCATGATTGATTTTAGAATTGATACAATAGAGATACTTGGAATGACAGAACCAGGTCTTGGAACTTCCAATCTCCACCCTACTCAGTCCTAACAGGATTTAGGAAGGGCTGCAGCATAGATCAAGATTTAATTATTTGAGAATATGACCTTCAACAGACATGTGCAAAGCCACAGACCTCTGGGCAGTCCTGGGTTAAGCTAGAGCCATCATTGGCACAGGGAAAACATGGACAGTGATTGGTAGATGTGAGAACAGAGGGGAGGGAACTTGGATGGTTTCCTTAAAGATAGCGGGGTCTGAAGACTAGGGAGGTTGGAGAGGTTTTGCTCTGAGAGGTTGTGCTCTGAGAGCTTGCTCTGAAGGAAGCTGGAGGTGGAGGCCCCTGAGACTGTTTCTCCATTTTGGTCACGTGAGTGATAGGGACTGATCTCTTTTCTTTGCCTCAGCTATCTAAGGGCTTGGGCCTTTTGGCCCAGTCTAACTCTCTCTTCTCTCTCTCTCTCTCTCTCTCTCTCTCTCTCTCTCTCTCTCTCTCTCTCTCTCTCTCTCTCTCTCTCTCTCTCTCTCTCTCTCTCTCTTTCTCTCTAATACCTTTCTTCCTCCTGTTTGTAAACTCCATAAAAGGTTGACTGATGACTTGAGTTTTCATTAAGGAATTACATAGCTGAATTCCTTGGCGACCTTAAATTAATATATATCAGTCTTTTAAAGTGATTTCCTTGTCACACAATAGAGCACAAGGTCTAAGAGACCAACCAATCCTGGTGGGATTGATGTAATTTTGAGCCTAGACAAAGAGAACTTGAATGTGTTTGGGGTTTGTAAAAATGGAGATTTGAACTCTGGACTCCATTCCCCAGGAGTCCTTGCTAGCTTCCAGAATGCCCTCTAATCTCACTGAATTCTCACCTGGGTGAGATCACCAATTGTTATTTAAAGGAGTTCTGCTCCTACTAAGGGGCTCTTTTCTACTTCCATTTCAGAGCAGACACATCTCTCATGATGTGAGTAAAATTGAATTGGGCCTCTTGGCCCACCTAGCACGTGCCTTTCTTATTCTGTATTTTCTTTAATCTTTTACCTTTAATAAACCTCATAAAAATATAATACTCCTTGCAGAGAGAAACTAACATGGAAATCATATTAAAAGACTTATATATATTAATTTAAGGTCGCCAAGGAATTCAGCTATGTAATTCCTAAATGAAAACTCAAGTCAGCAGTCAACCTTTTATGGAGTTTTTAATTACTAACAGGAGGAAGAAAGGTATTAGAGGGAGGGAGAGAGAGAGAGAGAGAGACAGAGAGAGACAGAGAGAGACAGAAAGAGACAAAGAGAGACAGAGAGACAGAGAGAGAGAGAGACAGAGAGGGAGAGAGAGAGACAGAGAGAGAGAAAGAGAGAGAGAGGGGGGGAAGAGAAAGGGGAGAGAAGGGAATAGGGCTTAAATACCCCCTCTGCTTAACTGGGTCAAAGGCCCAAGGCCTTGGATTGCCAAGGCAAAGAAAAGAGATCAGTCCCTATCACTCACATGACCAAAATGGAGAAACAGTCTCAGGGCCTTCACTCCAAGCACCCAGGCTCCAACAACCTCCTTTCCTCCACCCAGGAAGTCCCCAGACTACTCAGCTGTCCTCTACCTCACTTCCTGTGTCTCCCCTGTACCAATGGTGGCTCTAGCTTAACTCAGGACCACCCAGAAGTCTGTCCCCTTTGCACATATCTGTTGAAGGTCATATTCTCAAATAATTAAATCTTGAGCTTTGCTGCAGCCCTTCCTAAATCCTGTTACCCTGAGTAGGGTGGAGATTTTAGTTTCCAAGACCTGATTCTGTCATTCCAAGTATCTCCATTGTTATTGATCAGGAAATAGCCAAATCCCATCCTCTAAAGAATGGTTTGAACAGGGTTGAGTAGTTTTGAAATTCACAGTGTTAAAGGCAGTTCTTCCTTGTTCCATATTCTACCAAGTATCCCCAAGCTTGGCTCCTACCTGGCTCCTATAATCTGGTCCCTTTTCTGTCTTTCATAGTGTGGTACCTTTCTGTAGTCCTGGCTATGGACTGGATAATTGCTTACTTGCTTAGATCATTTTAATTGGACCCTGATTCAAGGATTTTTACATATAAGACTTTGATAGTCTATATTTTCATCCAGAAAATTTTCTTTTTTATTTGGATTTTCCTGATGTGTTTTTAATTTCTCTTACAAATTGATTCATATATCTCATACCTCAGCCATGCATCCCTACGTAATCCTGTATTTTTCAATCACCGACAATATGGGGAAATGTAAAATTATTATTATTTAAATTGCAAATTTTAAATTCCTTTTGAGAAGAATTTTAGGTAAAGAAAGGTGCTACCTCTCTGAATCCAGAAACTGAACTGTTGGAGAAGACACTATGAAGATGCCTCCAGACTACAAGCTGCACAAGAAGGATCAAAAATGAGCTTTGGGTGTAGTTGATTGAACATTTATTTGTATGTATACTTTCATGCCAAAGGGGACTGCCCCCTAAGTGGCTTTTTGTCAATGCATCCAGCAATTATTGTTTTTTTTTTCTTATCCTCAAATTATTGTAATCTTTAAATTATTATGTTTTCATGATACTTTGGGGAAGTCCTTCTTCCCAAATGATCACATGGTGAAATGTAAAAATGGAGACTTGAACCCCAGACACCAATCTCCAGAAGTCCTTGCCCACTTCCCAGAATGCTTTGTAATCTCAGGGAGGTCATGACCTGGGCCATGAGGATAGGGGGTTTTTTAAAGCAGATTCCGCTCTCTTGTCTCTCTTCTCTTCCTGCTTGCTCTACCAACCAGATGCAGCTCTCATGATATAAGTCAATTTGTATGGGCCATTAGGCCCTCCTAGGCATGTGTTTCCTTACTTTGTATTTTCTTTATATTTTTCATTTTTAATAAACCTCTAAATATATAATACCTTATTCCTAGAACCCTAATTTTAAATATATCAAAGTTAAAACAAAATTTGTCAATGAGATACTGTTTATAAGCATCATGGTATTCTTAGGATTGTGATCCAGGCCCAAATAAATATCATAAATTGCATTTGAGTTAATGGAACTCTCCTAAAACATTTACTCATACCTAGAGGAATGTGTATAAGGAAAAACATCAATATTTTCCCAAAGATTATTATATCAGAATTGGAGTAAATGGTGATTATCTAAGAGAATACTTTGGTTTATGCACAATATATCATATGATCACAAAAAAAGACCAAAAATATAGTATTGGTTTCTGAAGCAGTCAGTTTTTGGATATCAGCTATTCTTTTACGCATGATATTCCTTGAAACTTCTGATGACACAAAACCTAGATTTTGCACTCTAGGCAAAACCCACTGCAATTTTGCCTTGGACATCTTATGCCCACACTTGTACTATTCCAACAAAAGAACTCTGCTATCTCTAAGACAGGCTTTTGCATTTGGGGACACAAGGAGAATATAGACCAGAAAATGCACCAATTTGCTCTCTTTGAATGTCATACATTTAAGGTGTCTATTTTGCAGATGGAAAATTTGCCACACCTGAGCTACATTCCCAAAAGCCTTTTAAGTTATGTCCCCATTTGACATAAGGACACTTAAGAGATGCATTTGGCTGAGACCCACACAGTGGGGCTCTTTTATGGGAGCTTATAATTTTGGTAAATTGTTGCAGTGTGAGTCTCTGTCTCTCTTTCCTCTGCTCACTTGCCTGAAAGAACCTATTTTTCTCTTTTCCTTTTCTTTTAATTAGTATTAAATATATATATCTCAAAAAGAATTTTTTAAATGGGAAAAGATCTGTTTGTACACCATTATTTACAGCTTTACTTTTTGTGATACCAAAGAACTGGGAACTAAAGGAATGTTCATCAGTTAGGGAATAGCTGAGCAAATTGTGGTATATGATGGTGATGGGATAGTATAAACCAGGATGATTTCAGGAAGAACGGGAAATATCTATTTGAAATGATGTAGAGTGAAAAAAGTAGAACCAGAAGACCATTTTGCACAATAATTGAAATATTGTGGAGTACTCAAATATGATGGACTTTGCTTCTTAACAGCAATAAAATAATCCAGGACAATTCTGAGAGAATTATAGAAAATAATGCAATCCACCACTCGAGAAAGAACTACTGGAGTCTAATGCAGATAAAAATATATGATTTATCACTTATTTGATCACATATTTGAGTATATGATTGGGTTTTTAGTTGTACAACATTGTTTTCTTACACAAATAAATAATATAAGATCTGTTTTGAGTGAAAATACAAGTATAACCCAGTGGAATTTCTTGTCAACTCTAGGACAGGGGAAGGGATGGAGGCAGGAGTAACTGTGGAACACATATAAATTAGTTATTGGAATAAAATAAAGATACAATTAAAAATATATACAAATAAAATCTTTTCTGTAATAGAGTAATCTGAAAAAATACAATATATATATATATATATTTTTGGTTAATCATATTTTTTCCCTTTTAAACATTATTTTATTCGGTCATTTTCAAACATTATTCATTGTAAACAAAAGTCATTTTCTTCTCTCCCCCACCTCCAAACACCCCCCCCCCATAGCTGATGCATGATTCCACTGGGTATCACACGTGTCCTTGATTCAAACCCATTTCCATGTTGTTGCTATTTGCGTTAGGGTGTTGATTTAGAGTCTCTCCTCAATCATATCCCCTCAATCCCTATAGTTAAGCAGTTGCTTTTCCTCAGAGTTTTTCCTCCCACAGTTTGTCCTCTGCCTGTGGATAGTGTTTTTTTCTCCTAGAACCCAGCAGATTATTCAGGGACATTGCATTGACACTAATGGAGAAGTCCATTACGTTCAATTATAGCACAGTGTATTAGTCTCTGTGTACAATGTTCTCCTGGTTCTGCTCCTCTTGCTCTGCATCACTTCCTAGAGGTTGTTCCAGGCTCCATGGGATTCCTCCACTTTATTATTCTTTTGAGCACAAAATTATTCTATCACCAACATATACGACAATTTGTTCAGCCATTCTCCGATTGAAGGGCATCCCCTCATTTTCCAATTTTTGGCCACCACAAAGAGTGCAGCTATGAATATTCTTGTACAAGTCTTTTTCCTTATTATCTCTTTGGGGTAGAAACCCAGCAGTGCTATGGGTGGATCAAAGGGCTGACAGTATTTTATCACCCTTTGGGCATAATTCCAAATTACCCTCCAGAATTGTTGGATCAATTCAAAACTCCACCAGCAACAAATTAATGTCCTGAATTTGCCACATTCCCTCCAGCTTTCATTACTTTCCTTTGCTGTCATGTTAGCCAATCTGCTAGGTGTGATACCTCAGTGTTGTTTTGATTTGCATCTCTTTGATTATAAGAGATTTAGAACTTTTTCATGTGTGTATTAATAGTTTTGATTTCTTTATCTGAAAATTGCAGATTCATGTCCCTTGCCCATTTATCAGTTGGAGAATGGCTTGATTTTTTATACAATCAATTTAGCTCTTTGTAAATGTGAGAAATTAAACTTTGTCATGTGAGATTTAAAATGTTTTGAGGTCTTAAACTGTAGTGATTAAAATAGTGGAAGATGTAAATTGTGATAGATATAAGAGAGGGTGAGTAAATTTGACCACAGAAATATGTTTCACTACAGTGTCTTGGGTTTTAAAGTCAAATATAAGGTGGTCGCCAGGGAAATATTCCCAATTATTCAAATACCCAAGTCAATTGGGTTTTATAGAGATTTTAATTAACAATACAATGAGTAATCAAAGAAAGAGAGAGAGAGAGTAAGAAAGGAATAAGTATGAAGGGCCTCAAGCCAATATGGCCTAGACCTGAGTCTTAAAAGAGAAATCAGTCAATTTTTTATAACTCACCATAAGATCTGTCTAAGTAAGGATTTCTAATGATACCAGGCCAGCAGCATCTCAGCTGCTTTCACCAGCTCCCTCCTCCATCTGAATGTCTCAGAATCAGTCTCCTCAGAATGAGTCTCTCCAGTCTGAATGGAAGGGAAGCGAAGAAGGAAGTTACTCTTCCAAACAGAAAGTAAATTACAATATGGTATACTATATGAAAGAGCAGTATGTTGCCTATTTCAAACAGCTTCTACCACTTATGAGTGCACTATTCCTTTCAATTATCTTGCCTGAGATTCAGGGTAGGAATTAATCTCCCTACAGCCCTTTGTCATTTGGGCCTGCCCAGTCCCTAAGATTCATCCAGTTTGATATTCCCCAAACCGATGTTCTCCCTCTCTATCTGAAATCTTACCATTTTGACAAGCAAAATCTGAATGCATAGAGAAAGGAAAATTTAGAGTCTGAAGGTGAAATTTTAAGCCAGTAGCAACATCTACTGATTAAAACCAAAATTGTAAATATATTTTTAAATATATATGTATATAAATGAATACTATACTTTTATGAAATTTGTATGACATTTGATCAATTAGGGGCGTTAAAGACTTCAGAAAACCTCCCATTTCTTATGTTCTAAGGTAATTTCTTTTTTCTACTCCTAAATACTCTGTCAAGAAATGCTACCTTGAAAAGATTGAAGCTAAAATGCAGGAAAAAACCTGCAAAACCAATTGGATAATTTAAAATAATTCTTACAGGATCAACCCCACCAAAAACGTCTGATCCTTACAAACCTGCTTCTGAACCTTTAAATGAGGAAATTCCTCCCCCTGAAATGGAGATGGAAAACACTTTTCCTATAGCTCATATACCAGACTGTTTCTCTCCTGGTCTGTAAATATTGGCTGGACTTACTTCCCAAGACCCTTCTCCTAAAATCCGAACTTCTGAAATCCCATTTTTTTCTTTTTCTCCTCCTACCCAAAAACCAATTCAAGCCCCAAGAAAATCTCATCCTTCTAAAAAACTCTTTCTTTCTAGTCAAACTGACTCATGGGTACCAAATTCAACTAGAGGCATTTTTCCTGTTGGAGAAGTACCGGAAATAGGACACATTGGGGATGTGATGACTCTAAGACACAATATAACTCCCCCACCCCTTTGCCAAGAAATAATTGAATTTACATGAAATGTTCCCACATATGAACAAGATCCCTTTCTAGTAACAAAAAAGATGACATACATATTTCTTTTAGTATAATTTGTCTTAAAAAGATGTTGAAAACTTGCTCCAGGCTTTTTTAACCAAGTGTGATAAAAATAAAATAATTTCTCATGTCAATAAAGTTCAGGGACACAATGCAGCACACTGGCCATCTCAGGATCCTGAGGGAATATAACAACTCTGAGGATTATTTACAACTATAACATTGTAGGGAGGCCATCTTATCTGTCATGAGAGAATGATGACAGCACAAAGAAGTGGACAGAATTTGAAAGAATTAAGCAAAATGAGAAAGAGACACCCTCCAGATTCATGGACAGAATAATTAAGTTTTAGGGTCCATACCTGGATTTTGACCTTTCTAAAGAAAGTTACATAAGACAAATTATAAGGCACTTTGTCAATAACTCTTGCAAAGTGATTAGGGATTATTTTAGAACTCATTGCCCAAGATGGCTTCAAATGGATCTTGAAGAATTACAAAAAACCGTACTATATGTTTCAAAGGGACACAAAGAAAAGGAGGAAGAGACTAATGATCTCATAGAGAAAATTAAGAAATTATTGATATATTTAACAGATAAGTTTGCTAAACTGGATAAAGGACATGATACTCAACTAATGGCATTTGCCCCTCTCCAACAATCTAACTATTGATCCATTATCTGCCAATTCTGTGAGAAGGGCCACAGAATGATAGAGGATAAAACTTTATTCACGGCAATCAGAAAGAATATGTAGTTTAATAACAACTACTAAAATAATAATTATAGAAATAAGTATGATAATGATAATGAAAATCACAACTTTAGGAATGATAACTATAGGAATAGACTTTGGGAAAATGATAACTCAAACGAAATGACTCCACAACAATATAACTTAAGTTATGCTCATTCAAAAATACTCAGTGTGCTAATACCCCTCAGGGGGTGCCCTTCAGAGGGGTGTCTAAAGAACTTCCCAAATATTATGAAGATGTCTGAGGGGGGCTAGGGCACAGAAACCATAGAATACAACCTTTGATTTTCCAGACCCTGATGTCCCTATCCATTGTCCCCCCATACTGATGAGCTCCATGTTACCTTAAAGGTGGGTAACACTTATTATGATTGTCTTTTGGAGACTGGAGCTTCAAGGTCTGTATTAAAGAGTACACCTGGTATACATTGCTATTCCACTGGATCAGAGAGTGTAATGGGAATGTCAGGGATACCCCAAAGACTTAAAAAGTGTTCCCCTAGAAGGGTGTCTGTAGGACCCCTAGAAGTCAACATTCCTTCCTCTTGATGCCTGACTCCCCTTTAAATTTACTAGGGGGGGACCTTCTATGCACTCAGAGTCACAATAACCTGCTCCCCAGCTGGTTCCTTATCATTGGAAGTACCTAAGGAATCTTTCAATTTACTCCCTGTAATTCTCTCAGAGAGACAGAAGGGGAAATAGCATCCCGTTTTTGTAATATCTGCAGATATATCAGAGTCTCTTTGGGCCACATCTTCTTCCTATGTAGGCTTACTTAAGTCAGTTGTTCCTGTGCCAATGAAAACTAAATCAAGCCCATCTCCTTCCATTCCTCAATACCCTATCTCAAAGGAGGCAATAGAGGGAATTACTCTGGGAATAAATGCATTAAATGATCAGGTAATAATAATCCTTTGTAAATCTGAATACAATTTGTCCATCCTGCCCATTAAAAAACCAAAAACAGGCCTCAATGGCAAGCACCTCTATAGATTCATTCAGGATTTGAGGGCTGTGAACAATCATGTTATAAAGAGACACTCCATAGTTTCCACCATAAATACTATTATTTCTTATATTCCTAGAAAAACTACATACTTTACAGTAGTGGACTTGTGATCAACCTTTTTTTCCATACCCATTCATGAGTATTTGAGGCATATCTTGGTTTTCACATTTAAAAAGACCTGAAATTCTACCTCTGGCCCTATTTTTATCTGAGAACCAGGCCCAGAGGAAACCTACACATCTCACCATTTGAGATACTTTTTGGACATCTACCTATACAGGCTAAGCCATTCTCCCTGGCATATCCATCATTATTAGGGGGAGATACTAATATTATTTCCTACATACAGGAATTACAGCACAAACTGCATGAACTCCATGAATCCAGAGCTGCAGTACAAGCTGGACCACTAGACTTTTCACTTCATGACCTGAACCCAGGAATCAAGGTGTATATAAAGAATTTCCAGAGCACTGGAGCAACTCAGCCTTCCTGGGAAGGGCCATTCCAAATATTGTTAAATACTCCAACATCTATAAAGGTTGGAGAGAAGGACTCATGGATTCATTGCTCACATGTAAAGAGAGCATCTTCTATTGAGATTGATTGACTGAATCCTATCACATGCATTAGAGATAATAATCCATGGACAAGTGGTTACTGTTTTTTTGGGAAAACATTGAATTCCTGTATTTTTTCCTTACTTTTATTATTACTTTTCTTTTATTTTGATTAGAATATTTTTTTCTTTTTTTATTTCTTGTATTTAAGATAAAAACAATTAGTATTATTTTTTTCTATTCAGCAGTATACATATATATATATATATATATGCTTGCCATAATATTAATGCATACCCCACAGATTTAAACTGTGGGAGCCTGCCATTTATTGATAAAATGCTGTGGGGCTGTGATTAATGTTTGTGTCTGATTCTAGGAAATCAGATTAAAAAATGGTCACAGACTTAACCTGCATAGTGCCAAAAAAGAGCCCAGAGGTCAAAAAGAAAAAAACCAATCCAGGTAGGATTGATGTAATTGTAAGAAATTACAAAAGGACTTGAACCTAGTGTGAGACTCCAGGTTGTGATGCTTGACATATGTTAGGTTGTAGGACTTCCTTGTACCCATACTCTTTGTGAAATACTCACAGACAAGTACCAAAGTTTGGCTATCATCCTGAGTCAAATATACCTAAGAACGACAAAAAAGCAGACCTGGAAATGACACTTCTCCTATAAAAATAAAAATCTAGTACTTTTTCTTTCTTATAGCATGGCAACTTCCTGTAGTCTTGGCTGCAAATAGGTAAGTAAAATATTACTGCATTATGTCCTACAGAGTTGTGGGATAGAAATTACTTTAATTGGACCTTAATACAAGGTTTTGTTAGAAATTTATTGGACCTTGGTACAAGGGCCTATTATAAATTTATTCATTTCACTCAACATTATGTATATGTATATATATATATATAATATTTTGATTCTGATTTTGAATTTTTTCTTTCTCCCAAAAGTTTAACTTTCTTCCATTTTCATTTCTTTTTGTTTTTTTTTCTCTTCTTTTGAAAATTGACTCATATACCTCCGTAACTCAACATTCCATCCTGAGCTGAACTGAGCATTTTTACACACCCACTTCAGGGGAGATTGTTTCTTAATAAAAAATCAAAGATTTAAATTTTGTTTGAGGAAGATCTTCAATGAAAGAAGTTTGCTAACTCCTAAATCCAGAGAATGAACTGTTGCTGAAAGATGCCAGAAAACCTACACTATCTCAAGAAGACCCAGAATGAAATTTGGATGTGATTCATTGAACTGAAGTTTTATTGAACATTTATTTGAATATATACTCTTATGACAAAAGGGGACTGCCCCTAATTGGTTTTTTGTCAATGTGCCCAGGAAACATTGGTTTTGCTATCTTTCTCTCTTCTATTCCCCTGTTCTATCTAATTATTGTAGTTTCCTCTTAGAAGGTGAAATTTTGTATACACCTATAGTTAGAAGAATTTAGAGGTGCAAGATGATTATGTTTAGTGATTAATTGGGGAGAATAGACCCCCAATCATCATCAGGGGGGATTGTAAATTTTAGATTTACTCCACACTGCTTAGTCTAGCAATCAGGAATGCATACACTCCTATTTAAGGATTATGTGTTGAGGAGAATGGCCTATGATAGACACATGCTACTAAATGACAAATCAGAAACAACTGACTGACTCCCTGGACCAAGCTTAAGCTACCATTGGTACATGTGAGATGCAGGATGTGATATAAAAAAAGTCTATATATTCCTGGGACTTCCTCTTGCTGCTCTCTTTTTGGAGGCAGAGAAGTTGAGCATGGGGTCGCTCTCTCAGAGATGGGTTCGACTAGCAGTTTCGATCATGACAGCATTTTAGCACCTTGGCATCTTGACATGGGTCAGGTGAGGCATCTTCCCTGAGCTCTCTCAGAGTTTAGGCTGAATTTTTTTTCTTTACCTTTCCTAAAACACCATCCTCCTAAGAGGCCCCTCATCTCAGAGGAGGCCTCGTGACTGGAAGGTCTCTGAACTTCCCTTGGTTCAGGTATAAAATGGAGATTTGAACCCTAGACTTCAATTCCCAGAAGTCCTTGGTATTCCCAGAATTCCCTATAATATCTCCCTGAATCCTCACCTGAGTGCAAGAACACAATTTGCATTTAAACTAACTCTCGACCTACTTCAGCCCTCTTTCTGCTTCTGCTTCTAGGCTAATGCAGCTCTCTACCTAGCAGGAAAGATGTAGAGTAAGTGTTTGTGAATGGGCTCTATGCCTAGGCATGTGCTTTTTTATTTTGTATTTTCTTTATTTCTTAATCTTTAATAAACCTCATAAAATATAATACTTTTAGCAGATAAACTAATTTTAATTTTAACAGTTTTGGATAACCATGTCTATTGTGACAACATACCCTCAACCTTCTTAACTTTTCTAAATCTTTACTAAGTTCAGCCTTTAATAGCTACAACCTAGATTTTTTAAGCCAAGTTTCTAAGACTTTTAAGAAAAGCATCTTGATCAGCTCACTGGAGCCTGCCTGCCCTTGATCAGATCCTTCTGGCAGCCATCCCTTTGGACTTTCTTGATTCAGTATAGCTTACCTGGTCTCAGCCCTTTTCAGGCTAGCTCCTGTTGCTTGCAATCCAAACCTGTTTGATTCAGATCGCTCACTTGGTCCAGGCCCGGCTTTCTTTCGCACTCACCTGGCCCAGCTGATCCTGGCCCAGGTAAAACTGGACTCCCACCCATCCCACCCTAGGCTCATCACCCTAGGCCCAGCCCCAGGACAGAGGCTGCTGGTAGGAGACCCAATTTCATCAGGATAAAAAACCAGCTGGTAAAAAAACAGGGTTGATTTTTCTTTAGGCTATGATTAGCCTCCATGTGGCAATGGGCAGGTGATAAGGGGGGTGGGGAGGAGAAAGAAGAGAAGGAAGAGCCTTTTCCAAAGAGGAAGTTACAGGCATGACTACTTTAAAAGGATATCTTTTGACTGTATTGATTCTTTCACTTAGCTCACCTGGGAGTCAGGGGGAAAATTCAGCTCCCAGCAAGTCTTTAGCCAAATTTGAGATTCCTAAAATCAACCCTTATTATGGTGGGTGGGGGGGAGGATTCAGTGGCTCAGGGGATTGAGAGCCAGGCCTAGAGATGGGAGGTCCTGGGTTATAATCTGGCCTCAGACACTTCCTGGTGGTATGGCCCTGGGAAGGTCATTTAACCCCCTTTGCCTACCCCTTACCCATCTTCTGTCTTCTGACAATAGTCATCTAAATGGATAAAAAACCCAAGAATCTTTAAAGAGACTGGAGGTTATATTTTTAAGGCATTTTGGACTCCAATATTTTATAAAAATCTTTGTATTCTATTGCATTTTGTTGATTGCTTTGTTTAAGATTTAACTTTGTGGTTTTAAGTACATATATTACTGCATTCAATACTATTCTTTTATACTAAATGATTTTAATGTACTGGGTTTTAACTACTGTAATATTCTGTTACTTTCCCCCTGTAACTATACTGAACAAACATTATTGAGTAAGCCCATATGAAAACAGATTTTTTGTATTTTTGACTTTGTAAATTGTCACATAGAGGATAGATGGACTCCATCAGAAAATTGCTATAACAACCTTTGGAAAATTTAATGAGGTAAATATCTCATATTGATCTTAAGGGTTCTTTAGACATGATTTTTAGAATTTTTTTTAACAATTTCTGGTCATTTTGCCTGCCCCTAATAGGAGGTAAGGCCCATTTTAGTAGCTGAAGTGAAGTACAATATAACCCCCACCTCCCAAATTTAGAAAAATGTGAATGGATGTTGAGAAGTTAATCCCAGTGTATTGTACCACTAAAAGTCTCCAAAAAAGGGAGAATCTCTCATTTATAACTCTTCAGCTCATCACTTTACTTCAACCATAATGATATCTAGATTTCTTGATGATGTTCTAGATGCAAAATGAGTTTTACTTTTTTAAAATATGTTCACCAAGGTTGAAAGATTTGCTATGTCTGTAAAAACTTGTGACAAGTATCCATTTTCTTTAAATGTCATACAACAGACTCATGTAAAAAATGATAGTGGTTGTTTGCTATTGTAATTAACTGGGCTATTGAGAATTTTGGGGATATTGATGCCTACATATTGGTACTTCTGTTCCTTAAAAAAATGTTACCTTTTAAAATTAATTTGCTTATACTCACAGTGAATCATGGCCAGATATGAAGAAGATATGGATCTCATTTTGCTGGGAAAGCCTTGTATTCTATATTTTCTTAGCTGACACAGAGTGTCAATGATTATAAGATTATTTTTTAATTTTAATACTATTTTATTATTATAGTTTTCTTGTATGTGCAATATACTATCTCAGTATTTTTCCTCTCCTTTTTATATTTGAAGCACATGTCACCAGTACTAAGATTTTCTTTAACTTTTTGATATTGCAGTAGTATAAGTTTAAAATGCATTTGCTATAATGTCAATGCATGCCCCAAAAGCTTGAGAGTATAAAAATGATGCCACTAATTATTTTAAAGAATTTGGGACTTTACCTAATGATTCTGTCTGATTCCAGGACAAGATATATAAAAGAGCCATGGCAGAGGGCCAAGGAAACCAATCCAGGAAGGATTGGATGTACTTCCAAGTCAATACAAAGGACTTGAACCTAGTGTGAAGACTCAAGGTTGAGAAGCTTATCATACGGTAAGACATAGGCCTTCCTTGTATCCACACTCATTCTGAAAATACTTACAGATGAGTATCCCTAATTTGACTCCTACTTGGATTCTATAATCTAGTCCCTTTTCTGTCTTTCATAGTGTGGCAAATTTTCTGTAGTCCTGCCTACTGACTGTGTAAATGCATCATTGCTTAGATCATTGTAATTGGCTCTGATTGAAGTACCTGTTATAGATTTACATTTCCTTTACTTGGAATTTTTATACATAAGACTTTGATAGTCTATATTTTTATCCAGAAATTTCCTTTTTTATTTGGATTTTTCTGATGTCTTTTTAATTTATCTTGCCAATTGATTCATATATCTCATAACTCAGCCATGCATCCCTAAGTGATCCTGTCTTTTTCAATCACCCTCTTCAAGGGGGGAATGTAAAAATATTATTATTTTAAATTGCAAAGTTTAAATTACTTTTGAGAAGAATTTTAGGTTAAGAAACATGTTCCCTCTCCAAATCCAGAAACTGAACTCTTTGGATAAGACACCATGAAGATACCTACAGACCACAAGCTGCATGAGAAGATCAAGAATGAACTATGGATTTGGTTAATTGAACATTTATTTGTATGTATGCTTTCATGCCAAAGGGGACTGCCCCCTAACTGGCTTTTTGTGAATGCATCTAGCAATTATTGGTTTTGTTCTTCTTTCCTCTTAACCTCAAATTATTGTAAGCTTCAAGTTGATTATGTTTTCATGATCCTTTTGGGGAAACTCTTCCCAATAGGATCAAATGTAGAAAAATGTAAAATGGAGATTTGAATCCTGGACTTCAATTCCCAGAAGTCCTTTGTAGTTCCCAGAATTCCCTATAATATCACCCTGAGTCCTCACCTGAGTGTGAGAACACAATTTGTATTTAAACTGACTGTCCCCCTACTTCGGCCCTATCTCCGTTTCTGCTTCTAGGCTCACCGGCTCTCTACTTAGTAGGAAAGATGTAGAGTAAATGCTTGTGAATGGGCTCTGTGCCTAGGCATGTGCTTTCTTATTTTGTATTTTCTTTATTTCTTAATCTTTAAAAAACCTCATGAAAATATAATACTTTTAGCAGAGAAACTAATTTTAATTTTAACACAGACTATACTGGAGAAATCTTATACTCTTTTCCCTCTCTCTTTTTCTTAATTCGTTCCCTCTATATTAATTAAATCATCATAAGATTCCCAAACTGACATGAGCAATTTTATTGGGATTTAGAAATTAAATCCCTGGTGACCAACTAAATTTATATGCAGTCTCAACCCTAAATTTACACCTTAAAATATGCATTACCTGCTTTATTATTGTTGTTTATAAAAACTATTACTTTGTAAACAGTGCATCATGGCCAAGTTTGAAAAGGAAATAGATCTCATTTTTAGGTGAGAAATGTTTATACTCTATCATTCCTTAGCTGATATAGTGTGTCAATGATTGTAAATTATATATTTTTGATTTTTAAAACTTTTTATTATTGTCTTTCATTGCATGTGCAATTTACTATTTCAGTTTTATTTTTTCTCTCCTTTCTGTATTTGATGCACATGTCACCAGTATTGAGATTTTCTTGAACTTTTTTGATTTTGCAATAATGTAAGTTAAAATATATATTTTCTATACTATTAACAGATATCCCCAAAGCTTCAGAATATAAAAATGATGCCATTGATTGTTTAAAGAAATAATGGGACTTTGCTAAATTATTATGTCTGATTCCAGGAGAAGGGAATGCAAAAAGAGCTATTGCACAGTGTCAAAGAAGCACAAAGCTACTTGCATAGTGTCAGCAGAGTACAAGGTCAAAGAGACCTGTTATAGGTTTATTTTTATTTATTTAAATTTTTCACACAAAAGATTTTGTTAGTCTATATTTCATCGGGAAGTTTTTTCTTTCTCTTTTATTTGAATTTTTTTGATGATTTTGATTTATTTTGCCAATTGATTAATGTACCTCATAACTCAGCCATGTATCCCTAAATGATTCCTATGTTTTTGAACATCTTCTTCAGTGGGGAATGTATTATTATTCAAAAATGTAAAGTTTAAATAATTTTGAGAGTAATTTTAAGTTAAGAAACATGCAACCTCTCTGAATCCAGAAAGTGAACTGTTTGGAGGAGGTACTATGAAGATGCCTCCACAGACTACACTGTGTACCATAAGATCCAGAATGAACTTTGGGATGTGGTGATTTGAACTGTGTGGGGTTGAATGCTTTTGTTTTGTATGTATACTCTTATGACAAAGGACACTGCCCCATAACAGGCTTTTTGTCAATGCACCTAGCAAGCATGGGTTTATTCTTTATTCTTTTATGCCCAAATTATTGTAATTTAAAAGTTGGTTATGTTTACAAGATCCATTGGAGAGATTAGTCTTCCAAAGACCTCAGTGGGGAATGTATGAATTGAAGATTTGTTACCCTAAAGGGGAACTACATTTCTCAGAGGCCCAATGACTTCCTGTCAACAGGTACTTCCTGAAGACAGTGGATAAATATTGAATGGGTGGTCCTGACCCACACTCTTTGCCATGATGACATTGAGATTGGTGGTAGTAAACTATGCACAGGGATTTTAAGTGGATTTATCAGCCATGGGCACATAACCTTTATTTTGTATCCTCTTTATTCCTTGATTTCTAATGATCATTAATAAATCCTTAAAATATATAATTTTTATTATTGAGGTTTAATTTTCATTTTTATAGATTCAAGGTAAGAGTTTTTAAAAATCTGAATAATTATGGATGCATTACCATTTTTGCATTTTTATTATATCTTATAATAAAAATCTACCAATATATTGAAGGTATCATTCAGAGAACTATGAGAAGAGAACAATGAATCTCTGATAGAGGATTATCCCCAACACACTATAACTCTACAATGGAATAGTTTATAAAAATGAATGGCAGTTATAATAGGTTTTTATAATTGTTTATTGAAGAAAAATTATCTTACTCAACAAATAAATGACCCTTAATAATTCCCCATCAAATCATTTATTGTTCATGTTTAATTCATCAAATATTAATTGATAAACCTAATGACTAATATTATTCAGGTATATAAATTGGGAACATATCATACATTGTAAATAAGATACCTTTGTATCAGAATCCTAGATGTATTGGTCAAGGATAAGAAAGGTGGTATTTGCAAACTGAAGAATTCAAAAATAGACACTTATTATAATTATTCATTGATGTTTATAGGACTATATTCAACCTCATCTCTAGATTAAGCTTCTGTTCTTTAGATTGTATTTTATATAATTATTCCATTAATTCTACCTCTATTCAGAAATCAAGCAATAGGACTTTCTTCAAAATACCTTTCAGTCTAGTACACAAGAAAGATGATAAAAGAAAAAAACTGGTATGAAACCAGAGTATTTTAAATCATTCATTAAGAAGGCAGGAGCTACTTCTCGAAGACTTGTGACGAAGAGCTTGATAACAAATTGTTCCTCAGTGATCAGCTTTGTTTTTCATTATCTTCAGGGTGTTTCTGTCTGAACACAGAAGTATCACATAGCATTTGGGAGCAAAGATACAGGTGAGAATCCCAGCACTGGAGACCAGGATGGAAAAGATCTCCATGGCCACCATGGCCTTCCCTTTGGTGCTCTGATATGCAGGCAAGAAGGAAATCCAGACACTGCAAAACACCAGCATGCTGAATGTCAGGTACTTGGCTTCATTGAAAGTGTCTGGCAGATTCCTTGCCAGGAAAGCCAATGTAAAGCTGACCAAGGCCAGGAAGCCCATGTAGCCAAGGACACAGTAGAAGGTCACAAGGGAGCTTTCATTGCACTGAATGACAATCAAGGAAACCTCAGAGTGTGTATCCATCTCAAGAAATGGGGGATCTGTCCCCAGCCAGATGCTACAGAGGCACATCTGTATAAGGGCACAAAGGAAAATGAGGGAATGAGATACTGCTGGTCTCAGCCACCTCCTGAGCTTGCTCCCTGGCTTAGTGGCCCTAAAGGCCAGAACCACAGTGATGGTTTTGGCCAAGATGGAAGCAATGGCCACCGTGAACACAATGGCAAATGTGGTTTGCCTTAAGATGCAGATGGCTGGTGTGGGACAACCAAGGAAGAGTAAGGAAGAAAGGAAGCAAAGGGTGAGAGAGGTAAGCAGAATGTAGCTGAGACTGCGATTATTGGCTTTTATTATGGGGGTGTCTCTGTGCATAACAAATACTCCTAGGACAAAGGTGGTGAGAATGGAGAAGCAGAGAGCTGCAGAGGCCAGAATCATTCCCAGAGTCTCTTCATAAGCCAGATAAGTTACTGTCCTGGGCAGGCATCTATCTTTCTCCTTGCTTGGGTACTGATCTTCCGGGCATTGTATACACTCTTCTGCATCTGGAAATAAACAAAAATGAATCTCATGGTATTTATAGAGAGCAGAGTTTTCTTTCTCCAGTAATGTGTAATATTAGTCATTCCATATAAATCTCAGCTTGCTTTTAGCCTCCTCCTTTTCAGTGAGAAGAATAAGAATTCTAGACAGTCAATTAAAATACCCACATATTTCAGTTTCTCTTTATCTCTACTTGTGGATAAAAAATGATTAATTATTGATTCCATATTGTGAAGATTAAATGAACTCCCCTGATTATGAAGATACAATTAATTCTCCCTTGCCCATTTATAGATTTAATCAACAAAAGCACATACACGCCACTAGCATTTGAGCAGGGAAGGTCTGTGACACACGTGTACAACAGTGGTTGAAAAATCAGAATTGATTGACTGCCACCTGGGAAGTCTTATGCAAATTTAGCTGTAATTGGTACAGGTAAAATTGAAGGAAGTCACAGGAAGTGACAAAAAGAAATGATCTTTATATGTGCCAAGAACTTCCTGTGAAGAGGTTCACTGATCTTTTTTCTTCAATTGGATTTGGAGGAGCTCTGAATGAAGAAGTCTTTTTGGTCTTTAGTTTTTGACTGGAGTTTGGAAGAGCTCAGATTTGAGATCTCAGAGTGCATCCCTTTGGACTAACACATAGTCAGTGAAAAAGGGTGATTCATTTCCTGGAGTTTCTACAGGGACTACTCTCAGAAGAGGCCTCCCCTTTGAGAGAGGCTCACTGCATTTCTATGTCCTCAGATCAAAGTTGAGACCCCTCTGACTGAATTGAATCAGGGATCAGAGCAAATACTTAGTGGAAAGCTTATATAGCTTACCCTATCCTCTCTCTGATTTTCTTACTTTCACTCTGTATTTTATTAATAAATTGTGAAAATGAGTCTCTTTGGAATTTAACTAAATTCCTAGAGACTTGACTAAATAATCCAGTCAAACCTTTTATATTAACCCCTTACATCTTCTACCAAATACATCTAGGTTCATTAAATAAAAATTAAGCCATTTATGACCCATTTCAAAATTAAACACTCTATAGTGAGGCTTAAAGTGATTTCTTTATATAGCTAGTGAATTCTAAAAATAGTAAAGAAATAGAGAAATAATGTATTCTGTAGTTTTTATTATATATAATAATCTCTTAAAACAAATTCATGATTGCAAGTCCTAAGGGAAGTTTAAGTGCAAGATTCAGTTCACAGAAATCTAATAAACCTCATTTAAAGTTGTTACTGATAGTTTTCATAAATAGTTTGATTTTTTAAATCAGAAACTCTGTTATACAAATATATTCATAATTTTCTCCATTTGTTAATTTTCTATTTCAAATCTGTCTTTTTTCATAATTTCCACTCATCACAAAGATACTTTTATTATATACATATATAGATATATATAAGCATTGTTTCAGTATCAGGCACTCTTACTGTTACCAAGTGTGTTTCTTATAAATGTACATAAACATAAAATTCTTTACAGTATTTTCTGAGAACTATTAATAGATTGTATGCTTATGCTATGATTAAATAATAGATGCCCAAATGTCTGACTGTGTTGGTTTTAAATATTGATACCTTTGATTGCCCAGTTGTATTGATAAAGTAAAATTCTGAGAGTAAACTATTTGCAGGTGACTGATAGAAGGCAGGAAGCTAACAGTAATAGGTGAATAATAGCTGGTGTATTGATAACTAAACGTATTAATGAGATATTAATTGTTAACAATAATTGGCTTTTGATAGAGGACTGGAGGCAACTGTTCTTATGACACTGAGGCTGCTATTGATACAGCGAAATCTGTCAGTGCCAAGCTGGTTTCAGACAGGGGATGAATGGCTGGAGGCAGTTTAATCTAACATGAATTCATTATAGAGGTATAAAAGGAAAGTAAGAAGTCGGAATATGCTGGGATACCTATAAGACCCTAATACTACATTTTTGCCTAAACACAACCCCAACTGCTCCTCCTGGAGATTCTTTAACTGTTACACTGAGCTCCATTCAGCTACCTAAAGATTCAATTCTGTCTCACTACCTCAAAGTAATTTGTACAATCTTCTTAAAGAAATTCATGAAATTTCAACAGTCAATTTCTCTTCCACTAAAGGCAGGTCCTGTGTGTGTCAACTTCAAAGAGAGCTCTGCCTCTGAGAACTTTCACAGACAAGCTCTCCGGCTCCCCCTGGCGTTCATCTCAAGAATAGGCCTCAAATTTATACCTCATTCTCAGAGTTGCTTAGAGGAAAAAACCCTTGGGCATTAAGCTTTTTAATAATAAACTAGTAGTTTTCTTCTTCAGCTTTTTTGAATTTATTTTTCCTTCTTTCCAAAAGCCTCCCACTGTCTTTCAGAGCAAGAGCTCAGACCAGCCACTCCTCTTCCCTTTGACTGCCAGAGAATCAGGAGCCCAGAATTCTTTTTCATTGAACTTTTATGCCATTTCCTTAAAGGGCCAGAATAAGGACTTCTCAGCTAAGTTTCTGAAAGGGGACAGTTTAAATACGGACAAAATCTTTTTTCTTGTCTATAAATTTCTCTTAATAAAAATAAATTAATTCTTATCTTAATACCTATCAAGTTGGAATTTCATTTAAGCTCATAAGATGACAGTAGAGAGTAAAATTTGGAGATATAGCAGAGGAAGTGTAGAGAATAGAAATTTGACTAAATAGCATTGATGACAAGTCACCCTTTGTGATTCAAAAATGGAATTTCCTCACTCAGTATCTCCCTTTCATTTGAATAGTAACACCATGTGATTAATAATCTTTTAACTACCTTTTTCCTACTAAGAAAGGGAGGCAGTCATAGATTCTTAGTATGTTAGACCTTCATTATTTTACTCAAGCATAGCAACCAAGGATAAAAAAAATATAAGATAAGCAAATATAAAATATGGTTTTCATTCTTATATACTGTATTCTGCTTAAGCACTACAAATGAATTGATCTTTTTTTTAAAATTAGAAAATACCAATAGAAATCTAAACAATACTAAATATCTAATGGGTTTTTTTTAAGAAAAAAATTAAATATATAGCCTATTTCATAGATACAATGTCAATAGATTAATATAAATCTGCTATAATATATTCACTTATATTCTGAAACTTCAAATGATGTTTCTTTTTATATATTAGTAAAGAACAAATGGAATGTAACTATGAGGAAAATATGAGGATATAATTTTCAAGGTCTAAGGTGTTGTGAATTGAATTTTTCTATTTGAGGTAAATATTCTTAGGTATACCATATAACAAAAAGATTTCCATATTATTATGGTAAGACAAAAATTTATCAGGAAAAGTCACAGGACTGAAATTAAATAAAAATAAATAAATTCATTTTCTATAATTTTGGAGAAGTCTCTCTTTAGGTGAGTACCTGTTTTATTGGAAATCTTCCCATCAGGGCAAAGGGTACAGTCAAAGCAGCAGATGGGCTGGCCTTCAAGAGACTGTTTTCTGTAACCAGGGTTACAGGTCACACTGCATATAGAAGTTGGAATCTGAACTTCCATAAAAAAGAAATAAATATTATTATAAGAATGATCGTTGAAACACAGATTCAATGAGGCAATGATGTGGTCTATATTAAGAATAATATATCTGCAGTTTGGAAGTGAAAGGATGATATATTTCTGAATGGAACTTCCAATTTTTCATCTTCTCTACCATATCATCTTTTTCTAAAGACATGAATATGGACAGAATCTCCAGGAGATTCAATAGAGCTCCTTCATATTTAAAAATACCAATGGGTAGATGGCATGGTTTCAACCAAATATATGGAAGTATACCCCTAAATTACACATCATTTCATACAAGAAATGTTGAAGCAATTCTTTGGACATTGAAGGAGGAATATTTCTTTATATTTTTGTTCCCTAGACAAGTTCTAATATTTGTATTTGAATAAGGAATCCTGTATTGTTCTGAAAGTCATAATTTTTGAGAGTTTATAATAAAATGAACTAATAAATACTTCATTTTGATTTGATCTGATTCATTATAAGAATCAAGTAAAGTTGATTCAAATGGTTGTTCTTGTTTCTTTATTCTGACATTTGGAGATTCATTTGAATCTCTGCTGATTCATAGAATGTGGGATTTATGATTTTCAATAGACAAATAAAATTGAATCTTTATATAAGTTTTATATGAGAAGAGGAAAAAAACCACAAGATTTTAATTTGTTGTTCAGACATTTTTCATTTGTGTCAAACTTTTCAAAAACTTATCTGTTATTTTCTTGGCAAACATCCTGGAGTGGTTTACCATTTCCTTCTCCAAAAGATTTAAAAAAAAATGAAGGAAAAAGGATTAAGTGACTTCCCCAGAGTCAGAGCTAGTTAGCATTTGAAGTCACATGTGAACTGGAAAAAAGGATTCTCCCAGACTCCAGACACTCTTCCCTATATGCAAGCACATTTTATTTAATAACATTAAAAGAAGCCATGGAAATTCTTGGGAACACAATTTCATGACAAATTATTTCTGTAGTTGCAGGATTTCCTATCTCAGCTTCCCTTTGATGTTATAGGTCTCTTTCAATGGTAAAAATTTTCCACTCTCCTTCTCTCTTGTAATTCAAACTTGCCAACTTGTTCTGAGGTATTTTAAGATTTTCATCATACAATGAATTAAAATCATTATATAAATTTATTGAAAAAATTTTGAAAAGTCTATTGAGAAAAGCAAATCAGAGAAATCAAATTTCTGACTTACTGAGAGCAAGAGAAAAGTTCATGCTTCAGGCCTGTCCTAGGCATTCCCAGCATTTTTATGGAAGTTCTCAGGTCCAATGTAGAGTCTACAGTGTTGCTCACCTGACTCTTACCTGAGGGAAATCTTCTGGCCAATCTATGTCCTCTTCATTAATACTTAACACCTTTTCCTGAGGAATCACTTCTCCAACTTTGACCTCTACTGAAAATCTACCAGGAAATGATTTAAAATTCAGGATATTATATGCCTCAGTAGTCATGGAGGTTCCATCCCCACATAACTCAACTCGGAATCCATAGACAGGATTAACACACTTCAGGAAGTGGTGGAGCTGAAGGTAAGGACAAAGTTTGTTACTTCTTGGGGAAAGAAAGGTTTCTTCACTCTCCTAAGTCTTCATAATCAACATAACAGGGGCTATGTGTTTGAGGATTACAAAAGCCGTCATTTGCTTTTTGAAAATTCTTCCAACTGTACTTTACCTAGCACTTTGTACTCCTTGTCTCTTTTTTTCCTATCAAGCCATAGCTGACAGAAGAGTAATGTCCTAGATATGTTCTAGATAATGATCAAACCTCAAAATTTTATCTTCCCTTCACCAAATCATGAAATTCTTTCCAATATTTCTAATATTTGCATTCTAAGATCTTTTTTTTTAATCTGTGCTCACAATTTATTGCTTTCAAAATGCTGAAGTCTTTTTAGTTAGAAAAATAGTTTAAGTCATATAGAACATTTGATGAGGTAAGCTTTTGAATTCAGGATCATTTTTAATTCATACTGCAGAAATTCAAAGTAAAGAGGAAAAGGGAATGCAAATAATTAAATGAGTAAACAATTCCAAAAAGTTTGGTGAAACAAAATAATGGAAAAAATTACAATGGAAGAGAATTACAAAGAGGTTATTGCATAATGACTGATTATGAAAAAATGAAACATTAACACAAGTTGAGGGAGATTTGAGAAACAATGATTTTAAGAATACCAAGAAAATCATTTTGGCAGAAAGTGAGGAGACAAATAGAGAAAATAACATATATAGAAGAGACACTCAATAAAGAACTTTTTCAGTGGAAAGGAAAATAAAAGTGGGTAGGCAAAAAATGAACCTCAGAGAATATTAGGGAAGGGAATAAAAGAAAATAAAAGACATGCAAAAATGAATAGAAAATAGAATTTTAAGGAGAGGACAGGACAAAAAAATAAGTATTAATAATGAAATAGATTGAAAACAATCAGTGTTAGTAATCATAAATATAAGTGTAAATAGGATGGACACACCCATAAATGGAATCAGAGCAGAATGCATAAGAAATCAAAATGGAACAATATTAGGGACATTAAATTACATCAAAGGGTACCAAGAAATATATATATATATATATATATATATATATATATATATATATATATATATATATATATATATATATATATATATATATAAAACAGCTTGATCTTCTGGAAAAACTTCATTATTTTTTAAACCCTTACCTTTCATCTTAAAATTAGTTCTGTGTATTGATTCCAAGGTAGAAGAATGGTAAGGGCTAGGCAATGGGACTCAAGTGACTTGCCCAGGGTCACACAGCTAGGACATGTCTGAACACAGATTTGACTAAGGACCTCCTATCTCTAGACATGGCTTTCAATCCACTGAACCAACCATATGTCACCCTAAAGATTTCTTTTCTGAAAAATATACTTAGACTACAACTGAGACAAACATCAAATTAAAAGACATTCTTTAATTTATAAATGGTCAGAAAATACAAACTGGCCATTTTTGAAGAAGAAATCCATAATTAATGAAGTCATATGGAAAAATGCTCTATTAGTATAAATTATAAAAATAGATATTGAAACAACTCAGGGATACCAACTTTCCTATCAGACATGACAAAATCTGAATATTTTGGGAGAAAAAATAAAAATTCAAACTATTTGTAGAGTAGTGAACATCTCCCTTCACTCTACAGAAAAATTTGGAACTATGCCCAAAGGGACATACATTACAGGTAACCCACTGACCCAGCAATAATAATACTAGAAATGTACACACACAAAAAAATGGAACAGGACCGTTGTTTACAAAAGCATTTATAGCTGTTCTTTTCCTGGTGACAAAGAATGGCAAATTGAGGGAATGTTCATCAATTGGGAAATGGTTGAATAAGCCATGCCATATATTCATCATGTAGTACTATTGTGCTAAAGGAACTAACATTCAAGTTGCTGTAAGAAAAATTTAGCAAAGCTTTAATGAACTGATAGAAAGTGAAGCAAAAAAGACCAGGACATCATTGTGAATAGTAACAAGAGTCTATCTATGATGATCAATTGTGAAAGACTTGACTTCTCTGATTAATAACATGATCCAAGACAATTCTAAGGCATAATGAAAACATACTAGGCACTATGGGAAAGATTTTTGATCAACTCGTCCTATAAAATGAAGTTTAATTTCCTCACTTTTTTTCTTCTTTCTCTTTTTCTTTAGAGAGAGGACTAATATAGACACGTTTTCCATGATTTCACATGTAATTTTCAATCATATTTCTTGCCTTCTAATTGACTGAAAGAAGTGGTGGAAGGTAGAGTGAATTTCAAAGTCAAAATTAAAATGAAAAGAATGATGCATTTATATAAAATATATTCAATTATTAAATTAACTCAAAAAGAAAAAAAAACAGGAGATATCTACAAATGATACATTGGAAACCAACCAGATATTTCTCCAAAATCTGTTCCCTTGACACACTTCTAAATTTAATCTGCATTGTTTTTTTTCTTTTAAAAATTAATTTTATTTTGTCCATTTCAAACATTATTGATTGGATACAAAATTCATTTTCTTTTCCTCCCTCCTCTTCTGCCACCCTTCCCATAGCCAACGCACGATTCCCCTACGTATCACATGTGTACTTAATCCGAATGCATTTCCATGTTGTTGATATTAGCACTAGGATGTTCATTTGGAGGCTCTATTCCCAATCATATCCTCTTGGCCTCTGTTGTCATGCAGGAGATATCTATGAATAATGAACTGAAAACCAACCAGCTATTTCTCCACTATCTCTTCCCTTGACACACTTCTAAATTTAATCCGCATTATTAACATTTTCTCCATCACTTTTTTAAAATCCCAACAATAAAAGTAATAAGCCAAGTCCTAAAATACAATACCTAATAAACAAAAAGAGAATGTATTCTAGAAATTTTCCAGGATTCCAAGACAAGTATGATTCTCTAGAGTTAGTAGGGGCAGTAGTAGTTTAGTAATACTAGTTGTAGTATCAATAAAAGTTATAGTTTTATAGCATTAACAGTAATTATCATAACTCTAGCCTTAGTCATAATTGTAGTAGGTGGCATTGCAATTTTAGTCAGCATACATTTGTTGTTAACATTAAAATAAAATTGATCAATGAGACATTCTATATAAGCATCATATGATTTGTAGGATTATGATCAAGGCCAGAATAAATACCCTAAATTGAAGTTGATTTAATGGGATACTCCAACACATCAACTCATATCCTGAAAGATGTGTATAAGGAAGAATATCAACGTGTCCACCATGATTATTGTATCAGAATTGTGTCTGAGAAAATAACATTGTTTGTGCACAGTCATATAATCACATAAAAAAGAAATGAGATTAATAGGGATCAAAAGGTAATATTGAAGGCTCAGATAATTGCAATATAATATAATTAAGAGGAAACTAGTCATTGAATGATGTTTACATTTGTTAATTTGGGTATATAATTTGGGGTTTCAGTTTAAAAGATTAGTCACTTACAAAAATGAATAATGTGGAAATATCCTTTCAGTGAAAATACATGCATGACCTAGATTAAATTTCTTGTCAATGCCAAGAGAGGGGAGGGAAGAAAAGAGGGAGACAAAATGATCATAAAACTTTAGAAAACTGAAGTATAATTTTGTTATTACAATAAAACAAATATAATAGAAAAAAAGAAAAACATGAGTAGCCTGTGTTAACTCCAAGGTACAGTGGAGTTACCTAGGACAATTTAGTCCCACTGAGGAAAATAAACAGAAAAGACTTGCTTATGACTTTTCCTGAGACTCTTGGCAAGGACAGTCTCAGTTATAGCACAGTTGTTGTCTAGAAATATTTGTAATATGATGTAAGAGTCAAACCTTCCTTTCCCTAAAGAATACGGAATAAATTAACTGTTTCTTTTTCTCAATTTGCTTACATTCGTAAAAGCAACCCTGATAACTTTCTTGTGTGAAGTCATGTCATAAACAGTTTTGTAGGGGAAAGCAACACCACCCAGGAATGTTATAATGTTTAGCATTTTATTCTATATAAAAGTCTTCCTTTGGGACACTATAAATGGAGCTCATAGAGGCCAAGCCTTCCCATCTGGTCCTTGCTTTGTTATCTCTATCATCTATCTATCTCTATCTCTCTGCTTTCTCCCTCAAAGGTGGAGCCCTGGCACTCTACAGATAGTGCCCAGGACAGTGCAAGAGAAATGCTACCTTCCAAGAAAGAAGTGGTTTTGCTGCAAGTTCTGATATATCTCTTGCTTCAGTCTGAAGCATATGATGGAGAGCATGAGCAAAGAAATAAACCCCATTGTAGATATTAAAACTCTTCCCAATTATGATCTTGTTCAAATAAATATGTGGTACGTGGGCAAAAGATGAATTTTCCTCACATCGTTCATGTGCTATATCGACAGAATTTATTTCTGAAAGTTTACAATCAAAGACCACCTCCCAGAAAGACTTTTGGAAAATGTCCTCAGGGTTGGCACGGGGATGCACACTGCTTAGGAAATCTGTGAAACCAGGGATCTCCCTCTCGAAATGAGAAAACATCAATGTTCCATGAAAATTGCTCATTATCATATTCTTAGAATCTGCAAAAAAATCCCAGGATGAGGTGGTGACCAACATCTTCCCATGCAATTTATATTCATTCAATAATTCAGAAATTTCACCAAGGGAGTTGGTGTTGCCATAGATGAAAATCACTTTGGATGAGGACCGAAGAATCCTAGACAAGAGTTTAAATTCATCATGCTCCTTTTGAAAGAGTTCAGGAGCTCGTTCTGTAAAAGCCAGACAGATACCATTCCAGGCCATCTCCTCTTTAAGAGTCCTGAAGAATTGTTCCCCTGTCAGGTCATCTGAAATAACCAGCCCCACCCAAGTCCAGCCAAAATGTAGCATCAGTTGAACTGCTGCCAAGTGCAGAGTGGATTCCCTGCTGCCCAGCTGATAGACATATGGGTACAGGACCTCATCAGACAGGAGAAGATCAAATGGGCCATAGCTGAGCTACAAGAAGAGAAAGCAGAAATAACTGGAATGCAGATATAAACTGATTTCTGAGTCCCTCTTTAAAGTTTATCTCAAGTAATTGTCAGAGGTTTATACATAGATGTTATTGATAAATTCTTGTTCATTGCATGGGATAGATCATGGCTACAATTGACTTAAGAGGTGACAGATTTGTAGGTGGATTTAAGTTTCAGGACACAAAACTACAGAATTTTAAAATGGAATATTTTGAAACAGCTATTCATCTGTACTAAATCCATAATCCTTTCTCTCCTGTCTCCTTAAACATTCATCATTTTTTTGAAACTTTGTTATGAAAAAACATATTATTTCCTCTAAAAACACTATTTTACTTATAGAGAACTCTATATTAATCCCTCTTTTCTTACATTCATCATTTAAGAAACCAGTTTCTTTGGAACATCAACTTATTGCTTCAAATTCTTTCATAGTGAAGCAAACAAAACAGGCTCTATGTCTCTTGAAAGAACTTCTAAATTTAATGTTTGAGCATAGTTATAGCCCTCTCTAGATCATCTCATCACTTTTTAACTTTATAACTCCTTTATCCATCATTCTATGTCACGGAGTTCATTCATGGCAGGATAACAAGGAGGAACTAAAGCCCCCAGATTTAATAATCACTAAGACCATGATAGTCCCCAGTCAAGTGTCTATATGTACATCAAAATAATATGTGAAATCCTGAAAAGGAATCAGTAAGGCTTAGTATGAATTGCTAGTTCCACCTGAAAATCCAATACTCCTTTGGGGTCTGTCAACACTCACCTGTGGCTCCTAGGAGCTTTAGCATGCAAAGTGACCAAATAACAGTACATCCTTTTTTGCAGACAGTTGAAACCAGGTTGAGAGTAACTACTTTCAAGTTAGTCAGATAGGATATGCCTATCTTATGAATAAGGCTGGTCTTTAGGGGTATCATCCTGAAGATAACAATGAAGATACTTAGCTCTTCCCTGATTGTGAAGATTTAAATTGTAACTCATGTCTATTTTTGGATTTTAATCCCCATATGTGTAAACACTCTACTTAAAAGTTATGTGTGGAGACCTGCCTATTTTTAGATTCAATCACAAAAAGCGCAAACACGATACTTAAAGTTGACTGGGAAGATCTACCCATGTTAGATCTAATCACTAAAGGTGTAAACATCCCACTTAATCATTTGATGGGGGGACTGTGACCCACATGTGTAATAGTGGGTAACAAATCAGAATCGTCTAACTAATTTCTGGGCAGTCCTAGAACAGAGAGTCAGCTGTTATTGCTAGATGTGGAATTAAGGGAAGCAACACAAGAGAAAATGCCTTTAAAAAAGAGAGTGCTCCACAGAGTGGGTGATTCTTATAGTGGAGTTCAACTTGGACTCCCACTTCTGTTGGAGGGTGAGGGCAATTCTTCATGCTTTCAATTTAGGCTGGTACAGAGGGGAAGAGGGATCTGCTGACTGGACTGACAAGTGGTGAGTGAAAAGCTGACTCTTTACTGATTGCTTTTCTCGGAAGAGAATGGCATCAGGAAAGACCTCTTGAGAAACTTCCCAGATCCTCAACTTTACCGAGGTGGGCTGAAGCTAATTCTCCCTGACTGGAGGGGCCAAGAATAAAATACTTAGTGCTCAGGCTAGATATCTTAACTTATCCTCACTCTGATTTCTTGCTTTACTCTTTCTACATTTTGTAAATAAAATCTCTTTGTGATTTAGTCATTAAATCTCTGGCGACCACACTCCACTATTAAAAACCAACCCTGTTTAAATTAACCCCTTTTCCCGGTTACATTTCCAAATGACTCCTTTTTCCAATGCTATTAGGAATCTTCTTTTCCTAATTGCCAAAACTGTAAAGGTTTCGGGTCAAACTGTAAGGATGAATTTTAGTGTCTTGATTTTTATTAAAGATAAGTGGTCGCTATGGGAAAATTCCCAAATATGAAAATACCCAAGTCAGCTAGGTTTTATGGAGATTTTAATTAATACAAATGAAGGAATTAAGGGAAGAGAGAGAGAAAGAGAAAATAGTAGAAAGGGCCTAAGTCAAATGGCCTAGGCCTGAGCCTTAAGGGAGAGAATGTCAGTCTTTATCATTCACCACAAGATCATCTAAGCAAGCTCCAGTCCTTCACTGAAATCTTCAACTCCTGAACTGAGCTCAGACACTCTCCTCTGAACTCCTGAACTGATTTCAGAGAGCTCCTTCAAAAAAGAATTTTCTCTTATGTCACCTCCCCTAAATTTTCAAATCTACCAATCATAGTAGACACTTTTTTTCAGGACCACCCATTCTTAGTTCTCATTACTATTTAGTTCTCACCTTCTCTGGGTATATTATATCTTCTGAGTACTTCACACCTTTTTTGTTAAGCTTTCCTTTTGTAAGTTGCTTGATGTTTTAGTGATTAATTTAACTTTTATAGGTACATTGCACCCATTTGTATTAGATCTAAAAAACAGATCATCTAGCTTATGGTTTTTGCTTCACTATAAGTATGAGTTGGGGACTTTTCATTGTTTAATCAGGAATTTGTAACTTTATTTTCCCCTCAGATACTGTCTGAGCAGGGTGGAGTAATTTTAAAGTCCTCAATACATTCCTGACCAAATACCTCCATTGTTAAAAATGGGGAATAGCTTAATCAAATCTTCTGAAGTCTGACCAGTTTTAAGATTCACAGTATGTATATGTAAATTATGTACATAATTCATTAATATATTTTGTTACATGTATTTGCATAAATGATTTTGATGTTTGGTTTGGTTTTCATTGTAAAATTTATGCAATGTTGTGTTTGTTGTCATTTTCAAAATTTTTTCTCTACGTTTAATGTTAATGTTTTGCAATTATAGTACCATTTTATGTTTTATCTGATAAGAGTATTTTAAGTTTGATATTGTCATGGAAGTTATGTTCATCTTTTGTTTGATGTTATTTCCTGTTTTGATTTTGCTTCTGTTTGACTTTTGTTCTTGTTTATTATTTATTTGTTTTCCTTTTCCTTTTTCCCTTGTTACAATTCCTTAGAATAGGTTAATGTAAGTTAGAGCAAGATAGTTGAAAGTAAATTGTTATTTTGGGTAGATTTCTTAGTTTAGGTAACTGGTAAGTATTTTAGATTGTGAACAAATTCAAAAACCTTGAGTATCACTACTATGATAGTTAATTTGGGAATCTGACTAAATAAGAGTTATAAAATTGATCATTGATTATTATCTCTTAAGTCAGGAAAACTATTTGCAGCTTTAAACAATTTTGTTTCATTGGAATATTAGTAAAAAGAGGGAAATGTGGAAGGGAAAGAGGTGAGGAGACTGCCTATCCTATCCTAAATGCTGATCTTGTGAAATGGAGCTCACTCCCCAACAGAGTTCCAGTCTCCATGTGGCAATCCTAGTCACTCATCAGCAAAGCCAGCAGGATCCAGGCAAGGTCCCAATGCAGAAAAACCTTCATGAGCTAAGCTCACCAAGGCAGCAGGGAACCAAATAAGAAACTCCTTGACTCCAAGAATCTCCAAAGATGGATGTTGAAGTCCCAAAGCTAAAAACTCCAGTGAAAAGGCCCAAATCTCTGAGTTAAAGTCAAAGTTCAAAAACCCCAAGGAGCTGTCCTGGAAAGTAGAACTCCAAAGGAGAACCTCAAGAAGTCTCAAGGAGAAATCCCATGAACAGGAAATTCATGATGTTTTAATATTCCTTTTTTCCATGCCACTTCCAGTCCCTTCCCCCTTGTACAAGAACCAAACATAGTCTTTCAAATGGCCTTTGAGACTTTGCATATAACAATGTTGACTTTCTTTTCTTCTTCTCACTTTGTGTCCTGGTTTTCCCTATCCCAAAAATAATATTCTATAATGTGTTTCAATTTTTGTTTTCTACTCATTTTAAAGGATTTGTCTTGGTTTTAATCTTTAAAAAAACTGTGAAATTTAATCTCTGTTCCTCAGGTGAAAAACTTCAATTTATTTGTGCAGGTACTTTTAGAGCTATTTCTGGAAATTTAAGCAATTCTGGTTCTTCCAGAATGGTATGATCTAAGGTTAGGATTGCTTCAGACATGTCAAACTTTCTGAGGACTATGAGAGGCACCATTTTTGACTCTGGTACTATGACCTCTGTCCCATGTTCTTCTCTAATTATTAGCAGTCATGTGGTAATGCTCTGATTCCCACTGGGACAATATTCTAGTTCTTTCATAGATATTGCAATAGAGTCCTGTACTGAGACCCTGAAAAAGAATCTTGAAAATTGTACCTGATACATTGTCTAACAACCTTACCATTTGTGACCTGAAAACTCCAGTAGCTTTTGCCTCTAATTTAGCTGTCCCCAGGCTTGTTCTGCCTTCATGGTGTGGGGTTTGCTTTAGTGTACTAGATTGTGCTTCGTTCCAGTACCAGAGTTACAGATCTTTCCTGATCACTGTGGCATTTAAAAGAGTGAAGGCCATAAACGGTAAGAGTTAAAATGGTTGAAGGCTTTAAATTGTGATAGATATAAGAGTAGGTGAGTAAATTATGACTGCAGAAAATATGTTTTCACTACAGTGTCTTGTTTTAAATCAAATATAAGGTGGTCGCCAGGGAAACATTCCCAATTATGAATGAAAACCCAAGTCAACTGGGTTTTATAGAGAATTTAATTAATAATACAATGAGGAATCAAAGAAAGAGAGAGAGAGAAACAAAGGAAATAAATGAGAAAAGAATAGGCCAGCCCAGGCAGCCCTGGCCAACCCAGGCCTAAGCCCTAAAAGAAAGATCAGTCAGTCCTTATATCTTAATCACTCACCACAAGATCTGTCCAAACAAGGGATTCTACTGACACCAGGCCAGCTCCATCTCAGCTGAGTCCACCAGCTCAATGCCTGTCTGAATCTCCCCAAGAGAGTCCCAAGAGAGACCCTTCAAGGCAGACTTTCCCAGCTCACTGTTTCAATTCAGCCTTTCCCAGCTCACTCCATAGAGACTGTTTTTTTCAGAGCCTCCTCCTTAGAGCACTCTCCTTCTAACAGCCTCCTTAGAGCCTGTTTTTCAAGAAACTGTACTCTTCAACAGACTGTCCTTTTCTTCTATAGGGGGTTTTCTCCTATGTCAACTCCCCTAAGTTCTTCCATCTACCAATCACAGTAGACATTTTCCAAAGGACAGCCCATTCTGAATTCACACCTGAGTAGACTAATCCTTTTAGTAATCCACACTTGAGTAGGCTAGAATCTCTGAGTTTTTTTCCCTCTTTGCTCCTTGTAAGTTCACAAGTTGCCTGACCTTTATAGGTACTTAGCATCCCTTTGTATTAATTCTAAAAATAGGCATGGCTTAAGTATGGGTTTAAGCATTTTTTATTGTTCAGCAAGGAGTTTTCTCCCCTAAAGCAGGCTTAAGTAGGGGTGGAGTAGAGGTCTTCACATTTTTGATGTAAGTAGAGTTCTCACTGTCCAAATGGGGAATGGTCCCAATAGGGAATTGTACCAATGGAGAATTCCCCAATGGGGAATTTTTTGACATTCACAAGTCTGAGAAATTTCAAGATTCACATCACTAAGTAGTCTTGTGTAGAAATATTGATTCCCAATGTCTTTGGGGGGGGGGGGTTTACTGGTTTTGCAATAATTTTAAGATGACATATCAATGTTTTTAGTAGTGTAATTTAGGAGAGAAAAAGAGAGTCCCTATTTCTTCTCCATTTCCATGGCACAGTCATTTATCATTGTATGTTTAGCTGTTCTTTTAGTGATGGCAACAAAATGGAATCTGATGGTATGGCATTAATTGACAATGTCTAAACAAGTTGACCACTTTGTTATAATGGATTATTAATGTGCTGTAAGAAATGATAAGAAAAGTTTTCAGAAACCATGAGTATATTTATATAAATCAATGAATAGAAATAGAACAAATTCATTGATCACAGAAATAATGTTTTAACCAATACCGACTGTCAGAAATTGATTTTTATGAGACTATGTTCATCCTCATCTCTAGGTTAAGCTTCTGTTCTATAGATTGTATTTTATATAATTACTCAATTAATTCTACATCTATTAAGAAATCAAGCAATAAGACTTTCTTCAAAATACCTTTCAGTCTAGTACACAAGAAAGATGATAAAAGAAAAAAAAACAACTTGTATGAAAGTTAGAGTATTTTAAATCATTCATCATGAAGTCAGGAGCTACTTCTCGAAGACTAGTGAGGAAGAGCTTGATAACAAATTGCTCCTCAGTGATCAGCATTGTTTTTCATTATCTTCAGGGTGTTTCTGTCTGAACACAGAAGTATCACATAGCATTTGGGAGCAAAGATACAGGTGAGAATCCCAGCACTGGAAACCAACATGGAAAATATCTTCTTGGCCACCACAACCTTCCCCTTGGTGCTCTGATATGCAGGCAAGAAGGAAATCCAGACACTGCAAAACACCAGCATGCTGAATGTCAGGTACTTGGCTTCATTGAAAGTGTCTGGCAGATTCCTAGCCAGGAAAGCCAATGTAAAGCTGACCAACGCCAGGAAGCCCATGTAGCCAAGGACACAGTAGAAGATCACAAGGAAGCCCTCATTGCACTGAATGACAATGAAGGAAACCTCAGAGTGTGTATCCTCCTCAAGGAATGGGGGATCTGTCCCCAGCCAGATGCAGCAGAGGCACATCTGTATAAGTGTACAAAGGAAAATGAGGGAATGAGATACTGCTGATCTCAGCCACCTCCTGAGCTTGCTCCCTGGCTTAGTGGCCCTAAAGGCCAGGACCACAGTCATAGTTTTGGCCAAGATGGAAGCGATAGCCACTGTGAACACAATGGCAGATGTGGTTTGTCTTGTGTACACAGATGGCATGTATAGGACAAACAATGAAGAGTAAGGAAGAAAGGAAGCAAAGGGAGAGAGCAGTGAGCAGAATGTAGCTAAGACTGCGATTATTGGCTTTAACTATGGGGGTGTCTCTGTGCATCACAAACACTCCAAGGACAAAGGTTGTGAGAATGGAGAAGCAGAGAGCTGCAGAGGTCAGAATCATTCCCAGAGTCTCTTCATAAGCCAGGTAAGTCACTGTCTTGGGCAGGCATCTGTCTTTCTCCTTGCTGGGGTACTGATCTTCAGGGCATTGCATGCACTCTTCTGCATCTGGGAATAAAACAAACATGAATCTCATGGTATTTATAGATAGCATAGTTTTCTTTCTCCAGTAAAGTGTAATATTAGTCATTGCACATTAATCTCAGCTTGCTTTTGGTCTTCTCCTTCTCAGTGAGAACAAGAATTTTGGACAGTAAATTTTAAAATCCCACATATTTCAGTTTCTTTTTATCTCTACTTGTGGATAAAAATGATTAACTTTTGATTCCCTATTGTGAAGATTTAAATTAACTCTCCCTTGCCCATTTTTGGATTTAATCAACAAAAGTGTATACACCCCAGTCACACTTGAGTGGGGAAGATCTGTGACCCACGTGTGCAACAGTGGGTGACTAATCAGAATTGATGGACTGCCCCCTGAGCAGTCCTATGCAAAGGTTTAGTTGTAGTTGGTACAGGTAAAATGGAAGGAAGTCAAAGGAAGTGATGAAAAGAGATGATCTTTAAAAATGCCAAGAACTTCCTGTGAAGACAATCTGTGATCTTTTTTCTTCAACTTGATTATGGAGGAGCTTTGACTGAAGAAGTCTTTTTGGTCTCTAGTTTTTGACTTGAACTTGGTAAAGCTCAGGTTTGAGATCTCAGAGTGCATCCCTTTGGACTGACACATGGTGAGTGAAAAAGGATGACTCATTTCCTGGATTTTCAGAAGGGACTAGCCTTTAGGAGAGGCCTACCTTTTGAGAGAGGCTCCCTGAATCCCCAGATCCTCAGATCAAAGTTGAGATCCCTCTGGCTAATAGCTAATTAATCCTTCTTGGGTTGAGTCAGGGGTCAGAGCAAATACTTAGTGTACAGGCTAGATAGTTTTCCCTATCCACTCTCTGATTTTCTTACTTTCACTCTTTCTATATTTTATCAATAAATTGTTACAATAGATCTCTTTGGAATTTAATTAAATTCCTGGAGACAGGACTAAATAAAACAGTCCAACCTTTTATATTAACCCCTTATATCTTCTATTCATTACATCTAAGTTTATTAAACAAAATTTAAGCCATCTATGACAAATTTCAAAATTAAACTATCTATAGTAAGGCCTAAAGTGATTACTTTATATTTCTAGTGAATTCTAAAAATTGTAATGAAATAGAGAAATAATCTATTCTGTAATTTTTATCATATATAACAATCTCTTAAAACAAATTTACGATTGCAAGTCCTAAGGGATGTTTAAGTCTAGGATTCAGTTTATGGAAATCTAATAAACCTCATTTAAAGTTGTTACTGATAGTTTTCATAAATAGTTTCCTTTTTTAAATTGTGAACTATTTTATACAAATATATTCATAATTTTCTCCATTTATTAAGTGTCTATTTCAAATCTGTCTTTCTTCATAATTTCCACTCATCAGGCTGTTACTTTTATTATAAATATTTATGTATTATTTCAGTATCAGGTTCTCTTACTGTCACCAAGTATATTTAGTTGTACAAAAACATCTAATTCTTTACAATATTTTATGAGAACTATTAATAGATTGCATACTTATGCTGTGATTAAATAATAGATGCCCAAATGTCTGTGTTGGTTTTAAGTATTGATACCTTTGATTGCCCAGTTGTATTGATAAAGTAAAATTCTGAGAGTAAACTATTTGCAGGTGACTGATGGAAGGCAGGAAGCTAACAGTAATAGGTGAACAATAGCTGGTGTATTGATAACCAAACTGAAATTAATAAGGTCTTAGTTGTTAACTATTCACTGACTTTTGATGGAGGGCTACAAGCAACTGTTCTCATCAAAGTGAAGCTGCTATTGATACAGCAATATCTGTCAGGGCCAAGCTGGTTTCAGGCAGTGGAAGCTCTACTCAGCTGCCTGACGATTCAATTCTGTCTTACTACCTCATAGTAATTTGTACAGTCTACTTAAATAAATTCATGAAACTCCAACAATCAGTTTCTCCCCCATTAAATGCAGCTCCCGTGTGTGAGTCAACTTCAATGACAACTCTGCCTCTAACAGCTTTGACAGACAGCTCTCTGGCTCCTTCTGGAGTTCTTCTCAAGAGTAGACCTTAAATTTCTACCTTTTCAGAATTGCTAAGAGGAAAAAACCTCATTTTTAATAATAATCTGGTATGTTTTCTTCTTCAGCTTTGTTCAATTTCTTTTCCTTTCTTTCCAACAACCACCAACTGTCTTTCAGAGCAAGAGCCCGGACCAGCCACTCCTCTTCCCTTTGACTGCCAGAGAAGCAGGAGCCCAGAATTCTTTTTCATTGAACTTTTATGAATTTCCTTAAAGGGCCAGGATAAGAACTTCTCAGCTAAGTTGTTGAAAGGAAACAGTTTAAACATGGACAAACTCTAATTTTGTATCTATAAATTTTTCTTAATAAAAATAAATTAATTCTTATCATAACACCTATCAAAATGGATTTTCATTTAAGCTCATAAGATTATGGTCGAGAGTAAAATTTGGATATATACAAGAGGAAGTGTAGAGAAAAAAAATTTGATTAATAGCATTCATGACAAGTCACCCTTTGTGATTCATACATGGAATTTCCCCACTCAGTATCTCTGTTTCATTTGAATAATAACACCAAGTGATTAATAATCTTTTAATCCTTTTTACCATTAATAAGAGGAGGCAGTCATAGATTCTTAGTATGTTACACCTTCATTATTTTATACAAGCATAGCAATCAGGGATAAAAAATATAAGAAAAGCAAATATCTTAAAATATGGTTCTCATTCTACCTCCCAGTAAGGCCCTATAACTTCAAGCAAAATAGTCCACGTGTACCTGACTGGTTCAATCACAAGAGGAGGTGCCAAGTCTTTTCTCAAATTTTCAATGAGGACTAATACTGTAATGCAAGGCTATCCATACTGTGCTTGTCCATTTGAAGCCCACAATGGGGCCAAGAATCCCTGTACAACCCCAAAATGAGAGACCAAAGTCTCAAGCTCAGCATGAGGACCAGAGCCATTGCCCAAACAAGCACTGAGACCCTGAGCCCAAAATAAGGTAGCTCACCATTCTCTGAGCTGTACAAGATAGGAGACAGAATCAGCAGTGAGAGGTGACTTTCAGACCTCCTAGCCCAGAGGTAGTCACATCACCTTAGCAGAGCTGAAATGTATAGGATCCCACAACTAAAAGTGATGTTTAAGAAAATGCCTTCTCTACCCTGAGAACAGGAAACACCCTTAAGATAAAAATAAATGTCAAGAAAAAGTCTAGGAAAATGAGGAAATATAAAAATATTAAGCATATAAAATTATTGTGGTTTCAAAGAAGAGAAAATAAAATAGATTGAGCACCCATCAATTTGATTTTAAAAGCAATACAAGAAAATCAAATTCCCCATAGCAAATCAGCCTAGAGACCCACAGCAGTCATACCCTTTACAATTTGGAAAATGAAACAAATGTTGTCCTAATCAGTAAATCATAAGTAAAATTTAGTCAGGCACCATGCCACCCAAGGTGAGCACAAAGAGATTGAAAGAATGCATCTCTTCATCATTTAAAGAGATTGGTCTATATTTAGTGACATTATAGTCTCCCCACCAATCATGGTACCTAGAACTCAACAACTTAATATAGGACTGGGACAGGATACCAGACCCAGGAGAGAACCTAGCCTCACATAAAATTCTCAGCCTTAGCAATTAAGAAGGAATACACACCAATTGGCAGCCTTGCTACTTGCTATACTAATTTGTATACCAAGTTCTCCAAACACTTTGCTTAAATTGAGGGAAATGAATTCCTTGTAGAATTCGTTTTGGGCTTAAGATCAAATTAATATTTTTCTTTGAAGCTTTGGATATAGCAATATTGATTTTCTTTTCTTCTTTTGTGTTTCTGTTCTTGTCTTCACTATCACCAAAATACCATTTTACACTCAGTTTCTTTTTTGTTTTTTATTCTTTTTGTAACATTTTTCTTGGTTTTTATCTTTTAAAAATACCCTGTTAAAGTTGATCTCTGTTCCTGAGATAAAAAGCTTCAGTTTATTTGTACAAATACTTTCAGAACTAGATCTGGAGATTTAAAAGTTTCCAGCTCTTCCAGGATGGTATGATCTAAGGACAGGATTATTTCAAACATTTCTAAACTTTCTCAGGCCTATGAGACCCTACAAGCACAATATCCACCCTGTTACTATGACCTCAGGCCCATAAACTCCTCTTACTACAAGCACTGGTATAGTAGTGCTTAGAGTCCCACTGGGACTATACCCTGTATCTGTCATGGATAATACAGTAGAGTCCTGTATGGAGAGTCATAAAAAAAGGACCTTGTAATTTCTATGGGATAAATTGCCAGACCACCATACCATTTGGGGCCTGATAGATCCAGGAGCTCATGCCACTAATGTAGTTCCCCCAGGCCTGTTCTGCCTTAATGTTGTGGAGTCTGCTTTGGTGTACTAGACTGTGCTCCACTCCAATACGAGGATGACAGTTCTTTCCTGATAACTTTATGAGTGGTCTTCTGTAGAAATATTAGTCCACACTGTCTTTTGGGGGGTTATATACTGCTTACACATTAATTTGAAGGGGATATATCAAAGAATTTATAGGGTAATTTAGAAGAGATGAGGAGAGTTCCTATTTCTTCTCCATTATCATAAAATTGCCATCCACTATTGTATTTTCAGCTGCTCTTTTTCTGGTAGCAATAAGATGGAGACTGATGGTATGGTCTTAAATATGGAATGACCAAATAAATTTAGTATTTTATGAACTGGAACAGCCTCCAGGAAGTGTTGCAGAATGAAGGAGTAGAACCAGGAGAACAATGTACACAGAGATTAACACATTGTGCTAGAATTAAAAGTAATGGAATTTTCCATTATTGGCAACTCAATGTCCCTGAACAACCAGGAGGGATCTATGAGAGAGAGCACTATCCACCTTCAGAGGAAAAACTGTGGGAGTAGAAACACAGAAATAAAAACAAGTGATTGATGTCACAGGTCGAGGGGGATATGATTGGAGATGTAAATGCTAAATGAACATCCTAGTACAAATACCAACAACATAGAAATGGCTTCTGATGAAGGACACATGTGATATCCAGAAGGATCATGCACTGGCTATGGGATGGGTGGTGGTGGGGTGGAAATAAAAATGATCTTTGTTTCCAATGAATAATGTTTGAAAATGACCTAATAAAATAATATATATTTTTTAAAAGTATGATTCCTACAATGAATTACCACTACCTCTTTTGGCCTCTGGATAGAATTCAGCAACTCAATTATTATTTTTGAATGTGCACATGGTTTTTACTAATGCAGTAATAAAACCACACTGTTTACAAATTTTTCCTGCATGACACACTGAAAAAGCATATCGAGAGTCTATATAGATATTTACACTTTTCCATCAGCTAGAAGACAGGCTTGCTTCAATGCTACTAGTTCTGCTCACTGAACAGTAAGATTTCCAGGTAATGAGTCTCAAATTCTGTGACTACTTCAGCACAAATGCAGTGAATATGATTACACAAAAAAGGAACCATCAGTGAACAAAACCAAATCTGATTTTTCAATAAAAGTGTCTTTCAAATCCATCCTAGGCTTGTCCACCAAATAAACAACTTACACAGACTCATGTGATGAGTAGCAGGATTTAATGCACTACATCTCTTCAACAGGATGTTCTCCATACCCAGGATAATAATTTCATACTTAGAAGTTCTCTAATCCGAATAAGCTTGAGTAGGAAATTTTCTCATCAGTGCTTCTATTTCATGTGAATAATATGCAGTCAATGGACATCCTCAAAATGCAATCAACTGACTTCTGGACTAACACAGCAGCAGAAGCTACCCTCCTCAGACAAGGTAGAGTGACTGTAGCTATGGGATCTAAGTGACAACTACAATACCCAATAGGATGATAAGTTTTTCCCAAAGTCTGATTTAGTACTCCAGAGACAATTCCATTGCTTTCATTAACAAATAATTGAAAAGATTTTGAATAGTCTGAAATACCCAAAGCTGGAGCAGATAAAATGGTTTCCTTAAGTTTTGCAAGAGATTGCAGATGTTCAGGCTTAAGTTACAGAGGTTCAGGTTCTGTGTTCCTGGTCAAATCACTAAGATATTTTGTTATTTTATTGTAACCAAGTTTTCATTCTCTATAGAACCCAGTGGTTCCAAGAAGAACTCTGAGCTTCTTTTTAGTTTTTGGAGCAGTCAATTTTTGGATATCAGCTATTCTTTTCTGCATGATTCTCCTTGATCCCTCTGATGACACAAAACCTATATATTGAACTCTAGGCAAAGCCCACTGCAATTTTGCCTTGGAGATTTTATGCCTACACAGGTACAATTCCAATAAAAGAACTCTGCTGTCTCTAAGACACAGTTATGCATTTGGGGGAGAGAAGAAGACTGTTATCCACAAAATATACCAATTTGCTCTCTTTGAATGTTATACACTTGATGTCTCTATTAAAATTTGTGAAAAATGACTAGGTGAGTTCAAGAAACATTGAGGCAAAAGAGTTCCAGTCCCCTTTGTCTTTTGCCAAGTAAAAGCAAAGCTATTTTGTAATCTTCATGAATGGGAATAGAGAAAAAAAGCTGAGCATAAGTACACCACATTAAAATATCTTGCCTGACTTGGAATGGAAGAAATTTTAGCAGCTAGATTTGGTACAATAGGATGAGTTTTGATTACATAATCAATTACAGCCCTTAAATCTTGGATAAAATGATACACAGGTCTGACATTTTCCTCTAGCCTTAGCTTTTTAATAGGAAGATTAAGAATATTAAATTTTGAGAAGTAAGGAATTACTATCCCTTGTTGGATTAGGGATTCTATTATTGGTCTTATTCCCTCAATTGCTTCCTTAGCAAGAGATATTGAGGCACACAAGGAATGGGTCCTCCCTTAGTCCTCATTTTCATGGGAGTACCAGATTTTAAAAATCCCATATCTATAGAAGACTTTGATCAATGATACTTAGGTACTTCATCAGGTAATGGAAAAACAGACCTGATTCACCTTTGTAGGCACTGAATTGAAGAAAAGAATTGGAAAGCCATTCAAAGATTCTTAAGGAGTATGTAATGAAATTTCTCCAGTTGAAGTATAGTGGATTGTAGCTCTCAGTTAATAAAACAAATCTCTTCCTAAATCATTCATTGGGCAATCTGGCATACAAAGAAAAACACACTCTACTGATAATCGACCTAAAGAAAGTATCTTTTGTTTTAATTTTGCTACTCTTTGTAGTCTTCAAAGAACTCCCATTGCTTCCATTGTAACAATAACTCTACAATTTTCAGGAGGAGTCTGTAACACTGATTTCCTAGCACCTGTATCAACAAGAAGATCATAAATTCTATTTTATTAAATGTCCACACTTTCCCCTGAAAGCTTATAATTGGTCTTGTTAGGCAGGTGATTCTTGTTTCTAGACCCAGTACTTTTGCCTTCAAGAATATCATTTTACAAGGTTTGCAGCCCTTTCATGTAGAAACTACCAGATACTGTGTAATCTTGACTGAGGCCCCATGATATTTGTTGTTTCTTTCTGGCCATTTATAGTATTTTCTCTTAGGCCTAGAAGGTTTTGAACATGACTGGAAAATTCCTTGGAGTTGTCAATTGGGATTAATTTAAGTGGTTATCCGTGTATTCTTTCAATATGTATTTTTCCCTATTGTTCAAAAATATCAGGGCAGTTTTCCTGGATAATTTCTCATACTATGATGTCTAGGCTTTTTTTTTCTTTTTTTGTGTCACGATTTACAGGAAGTCCAATAATTCTGAAATTGGCCCTCCTAGATCTGTTTTCTAGATGAGTTGTTGTTTTTTTCAATATGATAGTTCATGTTTCCTTTTATTATTTTGTTTTAATATTTCTTGTTCCCTCATGAAATCCTTAACTTTCACTTGCCCAATTTATGCCTTTAAAAAAATTCACATATGTACTTTTGATTTTTCTTCTTCGTCCAGTTTGTCCTGCTTTTCATGGATTCCAACAGGTCACTACTGGCCAACAATTTGCTTATTATTTCATTTGATTTCTGTTTCTTTTTTTTCCATTTGGACAATTTTGTCTATTAAGCTATTCTTTTCTTTTTTATTACTTTCCTTTTTTCCTTCTCAGTTTTTTTTTCTATCCATCTTACTTGATTCTTAAGCTCCTTTTTAGCTCCTCTAGACATTGTGAACAATTTCCATTGGGTGGAGAGTGTTAGTTTGCCTGTGTTTGCTTGTTTCTCATTCCCTTCTGTTGCTTCTGTATTTGGCTCTTTTTCTCCATAGAAATTTTCCAGGGTCAAGAGCTTTTTTGCTCTTGTTTACTTCTTTTCCACTGAAGAATTGGGTTTTCTGAATGTTGGTGGTCATTACTATCTTATCTTCTGTATTCCTGGAATTTACTTTGGGACTATATTCTTTTTCCTGTGAGGGGCCTGAGTGAGGGCAGTTAAATTGTTGTTTTTTAAGTAGTGTCATTCGAAGCATTTTGCCCTAGGGCTATCTTCCTGAGTTGGTGCTGCTACTGTCTACTGCTGCTTCTGTAGCTCTGAACCCTAAATCCAGTGGCTGGAATTTTTAAAGGTGGGTATATGCTATAGCATCCTATATCGTGCTTTTCCCTAACCCTATCTTCCCAGTTCCTGCTGCCACTCTTTTGGCCATGCTGCTGACTCCTCTGCCAGGACCTATCTCCATTTTATTAAACCTTGAGTCTAACTGCTATGATGGGTATATTGGGATTTGGACTAAATAAGAGATTTTCAAAAGAGTGATAACTGATTATTATCCCTTAAGTCTGTGAAATTATTTCAGCTTGAAACAACTTTGTTTAATTGGAATATTGGGGAAAAGAGGTAAATATGAAAAACAAAGAGAGAAGGAGACTGCCTATCCTATCCTAAATGTTTATCTTGTCAAATGGAGCTCACTTCCCCACACAGGTCCAATCTCCACCTGGGAATCCTAGTCACTGACCAGCAAGCCTGGTAGGATCCAGGCAAGGTCCTAATGCAGAAAAACCCTCATGAGCTAGGCTCACCAAGGCAGCAGGTAACCAAAAAAGAAACTCTCCAACTCCAAGAAGCTCCAAAGCTGAATGTTGAAGTTCCAAGCCCAAAAACTCCAGTCAAAAGACCCAAAGCTCCAAGTTGAAGTCCAAAAACCCAAGGAGTTGTCTTCCAATGAAGAACTACAAAAGAGAATCCTCAAGGATAAGTCTCAAGGGGAAATCTTTTGGACAGGAAGTCCAGGACTTTTTATAGTCCTTTTCTATGTCACTTCCTGTTCCTTCCTGTGAACCTTAAAAATTCTCAGACCCTACTTCATAAGGTTTGGTTAAGACCATTCCCCATTTGGGCGGTGAAGGTACTTGACCAGGAAAGTGGGAACTCTACTCCACCCCTACTTAAACATACTTTAGGGGAAGATAAAGTTGTAAACTCCTTGCTGAACAATGAAAAGTACTTAAACCCATACTTATAATGAGGCAAAAAACTCTTAAGCTGTGTCTATTTTTAGATCTAATGCAAAAGGGTGCTAAGTACCTATAAAGGTCAGGCAACTTGTGAATTTAGAAGGAGCAAAGAGGTGAGAAACTTACTCAGAGGTTTTCTGGTGTGAACTTAATAAAAAATTTAAGCCTTCCTAGGTGTGAATTAAGAATGGTCTGTCCTTTGAAAAACATCTACTGTGATTGATAGATGTAAGAACTTAGGGGAGGTGACATAGGAGAAAATTCACTTTAAAAGGGAGCTCAGATAGAGCTGGGGACATTTGGATTCAGAATTCAGCTGGGAAAGGCTGCCTTGAAGGACTCTCTTGGGGCTTCCTCTCAGAGATCTTGTGGTGAGTGGATAAAAGACTGACTGAACTTTCTCTTAGGGCTTGGGCCTGGGTTGGCCAGGGCTGGCCTGGGCCAGCCTATCCTTTTCTCGTTATTTCCTTTTTTTCTCTCTCTCCCTTTCCTTAATTCCTTGTGTGTATTAATTAAAATCTCTATAAAACCCAGCTGACTTGGGTATATTTAATAATTGGGAATTTTTCCCTAGCAACCACTTGATATTATTTGATTTAAAATAAGACATTGTCTTGAAACCATATTTTCTGCGGTCACAATTTAAACCATCCACTCTTGTATCTGCCACAGTTTATATCTTTCACTATTTTAATTATTACATTCCCCACTTCACAGGAACCAATTGCAGTCTTTCAATTTCCTGAGCACTGACAGGTATGGTGTGGTGGGCAGTGGGCTCTGGAGTTGTCACCCACTCTAACAAGTGAGTAGTGAATTCTCATACTTAGTGACTGGTAAGGACTAAGAAAGGGTACTTAAGATTTTGATTGATTTACTTAAAAGTTGCTTAGTAGTAGACAAATATAGTTTGATTCATTCTTCATACTGTCATGGCCTAGAACAGCTTTTAGGTGTATGTCTCTGTTGCTTTCCAGCAGCCCCCAAGAATTTAGAGATTCCCCTATCTTGTCTCTGACTCAGGCATAGTAGGTGGGAGAAAGGGGTTGTCAGCCTGCATTTTTCCTTGTGTAGATCTACCCCTTATAGTTTGAGAATACCCTCTCTCTGCCAATGTTTCATCCCTTTACTCATCCAGTTTTGACTTTCTCCTTTTGAGATGCTTTGATGATTGGTTTTGGCTTCAAATTGAGAGGGGTTCTAAGTTATTCCTACTACTACAGTGCCATCTTGGCTCTACCCCCTCTCTATCCCCCACTGAAAATTTTTTGAGGCTTTGAAAACAGCAATATTCATTTTCTTTTCTTCTTCTGTGTTTGTGTCTTCCCTATCACAAAAATATAGCACTCTATGCACAATATATACACTATACAATTTTTGTTTTTATTCATTTTGTAGGCTTTTTCTTGCCTTTGACATTTCAAAAAAAAAATGTTAAAGTTGATCTCTGTTCCTCAGGTGAAAAACTTCACTTTATTTGTTTAGGTACTTTCAGAACTATCACTATAAATTTAAATGTTTTGAGTTCTTCCAAAATGGTATGATCTAAGGACATGATTGCTTCATACGTTCCTAAACTTTCTGAGGACTATGAGAACTACATTTTTTTACCCCAGTCCTGTGACCTCAGATTCATGTTATTCTCTAACTACAAAAACTTTTGTGCTAATTCTCAGCTTCCTACTGGGACCATATACCCAAGATTTGTCACAGGCAATGCAATAGAGTCCTTACTGAGAGTCAGAAAAAGGACCTGGTAATTTCTACCTGATACTTTGTCTAACCACCTTACCTTTTGGGGACTAAAAACTCCAGTAGTTTTTGCCTCTAATTTAGCTGTCCCCAGACCTCTTCTGCTTTCATGGTGCAGAATCTGCTTTAGTGTACTAAATAAACTGTGCTTCAATCCAAAATTGGGGTGACAGAGCTTTCCTAATCATTAAGTGGTCTTGCATAGAAATATTGGTTCTCACCAATTTGGGGGGGGATTTGATTGGTCATCTATTAATTTGAAGTTGATATATCAACATTTTTAGTAGAGTTATTTAGGAGAGAAAAGAAGAGTCCCTATTTCTTCTCTATTATCATAACAAGTCATTTATCATTTTATGTTTAGCTGTTATTTTAATGGTAACAATAAAATGGAAACTGATGGTATCACATTAATTGTGGAAGGGTTAAATAAGTTTACCACTTTGTTATAGCAGTAATCTCTTGGTGTCCGAGAATGACAATTAGCTTTGTGTGTTTTCATCTACAGTGTGGATGGGGTTAGGATAGATGAGTGTGCACAAAGATACCTGTGTGTGAAAGAGATTTAAGTAGAAAAGTCGATGCACAGAGACAATCCCACTCTCTCGGCTTTAGAAGCCTGGGTCCAGTGGCATGAAAAGTCGTTACACCTGGAGACTTCCTCAGCTGCATTGGATGGCTGTGTTGTCCTTTGTGCTCCAACCCTCCCTAAGCACTCCACAGTGCTTTGCTGCATCGCCATCTCAGCCATTGAATCTTCTTATTGGTTTCTTCCACCTGTACCACCAAAGCAGTCTTAACATGCTGGATGAGCAAAGCCCTAGTTCACCATGAATAGAACAAATTCATTGATCACAGAAACAACATTTTAAACATGATCTACTAGTAGAGATGTAGTTGCTATAAACAATATAAAAATCCAACACAATTCCATAAGACTCAGTTTGTTATGGCAGATAGATTTTCAAATACTTACTTTGGCATAGAATGATTTGAAATAGACTTTCTCTTTCCAACTGTTGTTGGTAATTTTTATTGGAAATAACTAAAAATGCTGATAACTTATGTGGGTTTCTTTTGCATCCTGTTAATTTGCCAAAATTATTAATTATTTACACTACTTTTTAGTTGATTTTCTTGATTTCTTTAAGTATACCATCATATCATCTGGAAAGAATGATAATTTAGTTTCCTCATTGCTACTTTGATGCCTTCACTTTCTGTTTCTTCTCTAATTGCTCAGCTAGAATTTCTAGTATAATATTAAATAATAGAGGTGATGATGGTCATCCTTACTTCCCTCCTGATCTTATTGGAGAGGCTTTAACTAATCCCCTTTGCAGGTGATACTTATATAATTTTTTTTAGGAATATACTTTTTTATTATTTAGAGTCAAGGCCCTTTTATTTTTATACTTTATAGTGTTCTTAATAGTAATGAGTGATGTATTTTGTCAAATGCTTTTCTTGCATCTATTGAGATAATCATGTGACTTCTGTTAGTTTGGTTACTGATATGGTCAGTTATGTGGATGAATTTCCTAACATTTGAAAAAATAAATAACTAGATAAAGTACAGATAAATCTAATATAACTCATAGAGAATCTAGTTATTGATATAAAAAGGAAAAGGGTGACCTCACCTCGAATGAAGAGTTAATTGAGACAGTTTTTAAGAGCTATAATGCTCAATTATATGGCAACAATTATAATTTAGGTGAAATTGACAAATACTTACAAAAATATAAAATGCCTAAATAAACAAAAGCAGAAATAAAATAGTTAAATAATTCAAAAAGAAATTAACAAGCCATCAAGAACTCCCCAAGGAAAAATACCCTAAGGCCTGATGGATTCACAACTGAACTCTTTCAAACATTTAAAGAAAAACTAATCCTAATACTACACAAAATATTTGACAAAATAAACAAAGAAGTCTTATCAAATTAATTGCATTTTACAGTACACTTAATGAAAAGAGGTATTTAACAAAAGATAGAGACCAGATGAGTTATGAGTGTAGATTGATCACATTATTTATCAGATCATTTTACATGTCTTATGGGATTTTTTGAACTACTGTTATTATAGAAACATCTTTTGTGTCAATTCACTTGTAAAATGTGTGTTATATAACATGCTATTTTATTGAATAGAGGGTGTAATAAAGAAAAGCAAAGAAATTGGATTTTAAAATGTAAATAATTATTACAATTGATTTTTACAAAAAGTTCCAAGCATTGAATTGCAAAATATTATATATACATGTGCAAAAAAATTTAAGTCTAAAAGGGATAGCTAAGTGATTCAGTGGGTTGAGACTCAAGCTATAGTTTTCAAATTCTGTTTTTAAATATGCCCTCCAATACTTTCTAGTTGTGTTACCCTAGATGAGACTCTTTACACTAATTCCATTACACTTACGAAGTGGTTTGGAACAAATAGTTGCTAATGATTCTAGATAGAAGGTAAGAGTTGAAAAAAAAGAAAACTGAATTCTGTAATATTTAAAATCGTTGAAGGCCTTAAATTGTTGTAGAAATAAGAGTGGATGCCATAAACTGCTAGATTTAAAAGAGTATATGGCTTAAACTGTTATAGTTAAAATGGTTGAGGTTGTAAACTGTAGTGAGTAAATAGTGGATGATACAAATTATGCTAGATAATAAGAGTGGGTGAGTAAATTTGACAGCAGAAAATATGTTTCACTACAGTGTCTTGGTTTTAAATCAAATATAAGGTGGTCGCCAGGGAAATATTCCCAATTATTCAAATACTCAAGTCAACTGGGTTTTATAGAGATTTTAATTAATACAAATGTGGAATTAAAGAAAAGAGAGAAAGAGAGAAAAAGGAAATAAGTATGAAGGGCCTTAAGCCAACATGGCCTAGACCTGAGTCTTAAAAGAGAGAGATCAGTCAGTCAGTCTTTTATCACTCACCACAAGGTCTGTCTAACCAAGGATTCTAGTGACACCAGGCCAACTCCATCTCAGCTGACTTCATCTGAGAGAGTTCCAGCCAGAGTCCTCCTCAAAGAGAGATCCAGCCAGAGACTGTTTCAAAGGGCCTCTCTCCAGAGCCTCCAGAGGGACAGAGTCCTCTCAAGAGGAGCTCCAGTGAGACCTCCTTAGAGATTGTCCTCCAAGAGCTTCCCTTCTTCAGAGCCTCTCACAAGATATTCTTCCTCAAGAGATCCTCATAAGAGATTTCTCCAAAAGGATTTTTTCTTTCAAGAGATTCTGCTTTTTCTTGTATAGGGGGTTTTCTCCTATGTCACCTCCCCTAAGTCCTTACATCTACCAATCACAGTAGACGTTTTCCAAAGGACAACCCATTCTAAAAACATTGCTGGGTCCACTAATCCCCTCAGTAAGTCTGAACCAGAGAAAACACAGCTGAGTCGACTAATCCCCTCAAGAGAAAACTCTAAGTAAGTTTTCACCTCTTTGCTCCTGGCAAGTTTACAAGTTGCCCGACCCTTATAGGTACCTAGCATCCCATTGTATCAATTCTAAAAACAGGCATGGCTCAAAGAACTCCCTGCCTCATCATAAGCATGGGTCCAAGTACTTTCACTGTTTAGCAAGGAGTTTTCTCCCCTAAAGCAGCCTTAAGTATGGGTGGAGTAAAGGTCCTCCCATTTCTGATCCTGGCGAGTTCTCACAGTCAAAATGGGGAATGTTCCCAGTAGGGAGTTGTTCCAACTGAGAATTCCCTGATGGGGAAATTTTTCAACATTCACAAGTCTGAGAAATTTCAAGATTTACAATTCTTATGGATGCATGACTATTTTCTCATTGTTATTATGTCTTACAATTAAAAAAAAAGCTTCCAATATGTTCAAGGGATCATTCAGAGAACAATGAATCTCTGACAGATAATTATCCACAACACACCATAAATCTATAATGGAAAAGTGAATGGAAGGTATAATAACTTCTTAAAAATTTTTATTGAGAATAAATCATATTCCTCAACAAATAAATTTGGCTTCAATAATTCCCAAACAAATCATTTATTGTGTATATTAAATTCATCAAATATTAAACAATAAATAAAATGACTGATATAATACTTGGTAAATAAGATAGCTTCATATGAGAATCCTAGATGAACTTTTCCAGGGCAAGAAATATGATAGTTATTAAATGAAGAATACAAAACCAGCCACTTATTATAATTATTTATTTATTTTTATATAATTATTTTCATCCTCATTGGTACATTAAGTTTCTGCTCTTTAGATGGTATTTTATATAATTACTAAATTAATTCTACCTCTATTAAGAAATCAAACAATATGACCTCTTCAAAATACTTTTCAGTCTATTACAAAAGAAAGAGATAATAATAGAAAATAAATGGAATAAAAGCTAGATTATTTTAAATCATTCATTAAAAAGCAGGAGCTACATCTCTAAGAGCTTGAGAACACATTGCACCTCAGGAATTAGCTTTGTTTTTCAATATCTCCAGGGTATTTCTGTCTGCCCTCAGAAGGATTATATAGCATTTGGGAGCAAAGATACAGATGAGAATTCCAGCACTGGAGACCACAATAGAAAAGATCTCCATGGCCACCATGGCCTTCCCTTTGGTGCTCTGATATGCAGGCAAGAAGGCAATCCAGACACTGCAAAACACCAGCATGCTGAATGTCAGGTACTTGGCTTCATTGAAAGTGTCTGGCAGATTCCTAGCCAGGAAAGCCAATGTAAAGCTGACAAAGGCCAGGAAGCCCATGTAGCCAAGGACACAGTAGAAGGTCACAAGGGAGCCCTCATTGCACTGAAAGATAATGAAGGAAGCCTCAGAGTGCCTATCCATCTCAAGGAATGGGGGATATGTCCCCAGCCAGATGCCACAGAGGCACATCTGGATAAAGGTACAAATGAAAATCAGAAAATAAGATACTGATGTTCCCAACCACCTCCTGAGCTTGCTCCCTGGTTGAGTGGCTCTAAAGGCCAGAACCACAGTGATGGTTTTAGCCAAGATGGAAGCAATGGCCACCGTGAACACAATGGCAAATGTGGTTTGTCTTAAGAGGCAAATGGCTGGTGTAGGACGACCAATGAAAAGCAAGGAAGAAAGGAAGCAAAGGGTGAGAGAGGTGAGCAGAACGTAGCTCAGACTGCGATTATTGGCTTTAACTATGGGGGTGTCTCTGTACATCACAAACACTCCAAGGACAAAGGTGGTGAGAATGGAGAAGCAGAGAGCTGCAAAGGCCAGAATCATTCCCAGAGTCTCTTCATAAGCCAGGTAAGTCACTGTCTTGGGCAGGCATCTGTCTTTCTCCTTGGTTGTGTACTGATCTTCCGGGCACTGCGTACACTCTTTTGCATCTGGGAATACAACAAAAATGAATCTTATGGTATTTTTTAGAGCAGAGTTTTCTTACTCCATTAAACTGTAACATTAGTCCCTCCACATAAAGCTCAGCTCACTTTTGGACTCCTTCTTCTCAGTGAGAAGAATAAAAATGTTAGACAGTCAATAAAATTTACCTATATTTCAGGTTCTCTTCATCTCTACTTGTGGATAAAAATCATTAATTGTTGATTCCTTGTCATAGTTTCATAAAATAAAAACTAAGCTTTCAATGACTCATTCCAAAATTTAACTTTCTATAGTAAGTCCTAAAGTGATTACTTTATATATCTAGTGTATTCCTACAATAGGAATGAAATAGAGAAATAATTTATTCTGTAATTTTTGTTATATATAATAACCTCTGAAAACAAATTCATAATTCCAAGTCCTAAAGGTTATAAATGAACCTCATTTAAATTTGTTAATAATAGATTCCATAAATATTTTGATTTTTAAATAGTAAACAATTTCTTACATCTATATCCATATTTTTCTCAGTTTAAGTGTCTATTTCAATTCTTTCTTTCTTTGTGATTTCCACTCCTCAGGATGATACTTTTATTGTATGCTTTAATATTATTTCCAGTATCAGAAATTATTTCTCTCACCTAGTTTATTTCTTATTAATGTACACAAATGCCTAATTTTTACTATATTTACATGAACTATTAAAAGTTTGTATACTTATGCTATGATTAAATAAAAGATGGCCAGATGTTATGAATATAATAGATCTGAATGCGTTGGCTTTAAATATTGATAATGTTGATTGCCCAGTTTTATTGATAAACTAAAACTGTCAGGGTTAACTGTTTGCAGGCAGCTGATGGAAGTCAAGAAGCTAACAGTAAGAGGTGAAAAATAGCTGGTGTATTGATAACCAAACTATTATTAATGAGCTATTAGTTGTTCACTATTCACTGGCTTTTGAGGGAGGTTTGGAGGCAACTGTTCTCATCAAACTGAAGCTGCTATTGATACAGCTAAATCTGTCAGGGCCAAGCTGGTTTCAGGCAGTGGATTAATGGCTGGAGGTAGTTAAATCTAACATGATTTTATTATGGAGGAGAAGTATAAAAAGGAATCAGGAATTAGGAATAAGCTAGAATATCCACAAATCCCAAATACTAATTTTTTTACTAAACACCACAACGTCAACTTCCCCTCCTGAAGCTTCTTCTTTGTCTACTAATGTAGAAACTACACTGAGTTCTACTCCACTACCTCAAGATTCAATTCTGTCTTCCTACCTCAAACTAATTTATAAAATCTTCTTAAAGAAATTTATGAAATGCCAGCAGCCAATTTCTCTTCCACTAAATCCAGCTCCCATGTGTGAGTCAACTTCAAAGACAGCTCTGCCTGTGACAACTTTGACAGATGAGCTCTCTGGCTCCCCCTGGAGTTCTTCTTGATAGTAGGCCTCAAATCTCTACCTCTTTCTCAGAATTGTTGAGGAAAAACTCCTCAGGCACTAAGCTATTTAATAATAAACCCATATGTTTTCTTCTTCAGCTTTATTCAATTTCTTTTTCTTTCTTTCCAAATTCCACCAACTGTCATTCAGAGAAAGAGCTCAGTCCAGCCACTCCTCTTCCCTTTGACTGTTAGAGAAAAATGATCCCAGAATTCTTTTTCATTGAACTTTTATGCCATTTACTTAAAGGGCCAGAATAAGAGCCTGTAAGCTAAATTTCTTAAAGGGCAAAGCTTAAAGATGGACAAACCCTTTTTCTTATCTAGAATTTTCTCTTTAAAATGGAATAAATCCACATTAACAAGCAAACCAACAAGAACCACATGATTATCTCAATAGATGCAGAAAAAGCCTTTGATTAAATACAACATCCATTCCTATTAAACACACTAGAAAGCTTAGGAATAGAAGGATCGTTCCTAAAAATAATAAACAGTATATATCTAAAACCATCAACTAATATTATCTGCAATTGGGGTAAACTAGATGCATTCCCATTAAGATCAGGAGTGAAACAAGGATGCTCATTATCACCTCTATTATTTGACATCGTACTAGAAACACAGGAAGTAGCAATTAGAGAAAAAAAAGAAAATGAAGGCATCAAAATAGGCAAGGAGGAGACCAAATTATCGCTCTTTGCAGATGACATGATGGTATACTTAAAGAATCCTAGAGATTCAACCAAAAAGCTAATTGAAACAATCAACAATTTAGCAAAGTTGCAGGATACAAAATAAACCCACATAAGTCATCAGCATTTCTATATATCTCCAACACAACTCAGCAGCAAAAACTAGAAAGAGAAATCCCATTCAAAATTACCTTAGACAAAATAAAATACTTAGGAATCTATCTCCCGAGACAAACACAGGATCTATATGAACACAACTACAAAACACTCTCTACACAACTAAAACTAGACTTGAGCAATTTGAAAAACATCAACTACTCATGAATAGGATGAGCCAATATAATAAGAATGACCATCCTACCCAAACTTATTTATCTATTTAGTGCCATACCAATTGAACTCCCAAAAAAATTTCTTTAATGATTTAGAAAAAAAAAAACATAACAAAGTTTATTTGGAATAAGAAAGGATCAAGGATATCCAGGGAAATAATGAAAAAAAAAAACACACAAATGATGGGGGCCTTGTAGTCCCAGACCTCAAACTATATTACAAAGCAGCAGTCATCAAAACAATTTGGTATTGGCTAAGAGCCAGAAAGGACAATCAGTGGAATAGACTGGGGGCAAGAGACCTCAGCAAGACAGTATAAGATAAACCCAAAGATCCCAGCTTTTGGGACAAAAATCCACTATTCGATAAAAACTGCTGGGAAAATTGGAAGACAGTGTGGGAGAGATTAGGAATAGATCAACACCTCACACCCTACACCAAGATAAATTCAAAATGGGTCAATGACTTAAACATAAGGAAGGAAACCATAAGTAAATTGGGTAAACACAGAATAGTATACATGTCAGACCTTTGGGAGGGGAAAGACTTTAAAACCAAGGAAGACATAGAAAGAGTCACAAAATGTAAAATAAATAATCTGGATTACATCAAATTAAAAAGCTTTTGTACAAACAAAACCAATGTAACTAAAATCAGAAGGGAAGCAACACATTGGGAAATAATATTCATAAAAACCTCTGACAAAGGTTTAATTATTCAAATTTATAAAGAGCTAAATCAATTGTACAAAAAATCAAGCCATTCTCCAATTGATAAATGGGCAAAGGACATGGATAGGCAGTTTTCAGCCAAAGAAATCAAAACTATTAATAAGCACATGAAGAAGTGTTCTACATCTCTTATAGTCAGAGAGATGCAAATCAAAACAGCTCTGAGGTATCACCTCACACCTAGCTGATTGGCTAACATGATAGCAAAGGAAAGTAATGAATGCTGGAGGGGATGTGGCAAAGTAGGGACATTAATTCATTGCTGGTGGAGTTGTGAACTGATCCAACCATTCTGGAGGGCAATTTGGAACTATGCCCAAAGGGCGACAAAAGACTGTCTTCCTTTTGATCCAGCCATAGCACAACTGGGTTTGTACCCCAAAGAGATAATGGGGAAAAGGACTTGTACAAGAATATTCATAGCTGTGCTCTTTGTGGTGGCCAAAAATTGGAAAATGAGGGGATGCCCATCAATTGGGGAATGACTGAACAAATTGTGGTATGTGTTGGTGATGGAACAGTATTGTGCTAAAAGGAATAATAAAGTGGAGGAGTTCCATGGAGACTGTAACGACCTCCAGGAAGTGATGCAGAGTGAGAGGAGCAGAACCAGGAGAACATTGTACACAGAGACTAATACACTGTGGTATAATCGAACGTAATGTATGTCTCCATTAGTAGCGGTGTAATGTCCCTGAACAATCTGCAGTGATCTAGGAGAAAAAACACTATTCATAAGCAGAGGACAAACTGTGGGAGTACAAACAATGAGGAAAAGCAACTGCCTGTCTACAGCGGTTGAGGGGATATGACTGAGGAGAGACTCTAAACCAACACTCTAATGCAAATACTAACAACATGGCAATGGGTTCGAATCAAGAACACATGTGATACCCAGTGAAATCATGCATTGACTATGGGGGTGGGGGGGAGGAAAAGAATATGATCTTTTCTTTAATGAATAATGCTTGGAAATGATCAAATAAAATATTATTAAAATGGAATAAATAAGTTTTTATAATACATAATAAGCTGAAATTTTATTTAAGCTCATGAGACTACAGTAGAGAGTAAATTTGGAGATATACAATAGGAAGTGTATAAAGAGGAAATGTGATTAAATAGCATTTACTCAAGCACTGTGGTGACTTAGGAGTAACTCATTATTCAATAAGAGGGTGAATGTCAGTTTAGTCATTATATGCCAATATTGAAAATAAACCCTTTCTCACTGTTAAACCTTGTTCAAAATATGTAAGAAAAATGAATCAATAGAAGAAGAAAGAAGGGTGACAAGTCACCCTTTGTGATTTATACATGGACCTTCCCCACTTAGTATCTCCTTTTCATTTGAATACTAATATCATGAGATTAATAATTTTGTCTTTCTTGTTCCCATTAAGACTTGGAGGCAATCATGGATTCTTAGTATAATAGACCCTCATTATTTCATTCAAGCATAGAAACAAAGGATGAAAGAATATAAGAAAAACAAACAGCATAAAATATGTTTCTCATTCTTATATACTGTATTCTGCCTAAGCAATGGGAAATGGCAGTTAAGGAAAAGAGAAATTGACTGGTGAGAAACAAATTATATGTGCATAAATAACAAATATTAAATAATTCTTTAATCTGTATCTTCTTTAAATGCAAAATACTCTTCAGTGGATTAAGGAATTATTTTTGTTTCTGTTCTTTGTTTCTCATTTTAAATGAATCATATTATGCCTTAATACTCTATTTCTAATTCCTCTTTTATTCATGAAATTTAAGAAATCTTTGTTTCAGAATTACAGTTAAAATATGTTTTAAGCTGCATGCTATTAGAATATGAATTGATCTTTTTAAAAATAAGATAATATCAATAGATATCTAAACAGAATTAAATGTTTAATGGAATATTTTTAAAATAAAATATTCTTTACTACAATAAACACTGTTTAAATTTAAAATCATTTGACCATAATTTACAAAACATTTTTAAATATATATTTTATAGATATATTATTAATACATTAATATAAATCTATTAAAATGTATTCTGTATTGTTTTCCCTTATATTATGAAACCTCAGGATGATGTTAGTTTTTATTTATAAGTAAATAACAAATGAAATGTAACTATGAGTAAAATATTAGAATATAATTATCTAGGTCTAAGATGTGGTGAATTGAATGTTGCTATTTGAAATAAAAATTCTTAGATCTACCATATAACAGAATATTTCCAAATTATTATGATGAGGAAAAATTCATCAGGTTAAGTCACAAAACTAAACTAAAATAAAAATAAATTAATTCAATGTTTATGATTTAGGAGAACTCTTTCTCTTTAGTCACTCACTTGATTTATTGGAAATCTTCCCATCAGGGCATATTGTACAGTCAAAACAGCAGATGGGCTGGCCTTCAAGAGACTGTGTCCTATAACCAGGGCCACAGGCAACACTGCATGTAGAACTTGGAATCTGAGTTTCCACAAAAAGAAAAGAAAAAAATATTATTATAAGAATGATTCTTGAAAGGTTGATTTATTGAGGCAATGATGTGGTAGATGTTGAGAATAATAGATTTGAAGTTTGGAAATTTGAGGAGGATATATTTCTGAATGGAGATTTCCTTCCAATTTTCCATCTTGTACTCCATATCATCTTTTCCTAAAGACATGAATATGAGCAGAATCTCCACAAGACACAATAGAGCTCCTCCATTTATAAAAATATTAATGAATAGTGTGACAAGGAAATCACTTTAAAAGACTGATATATATTAATTTAAGGTCGCCAAGGAATTCAGCTATGTAATTCCTAAATGAAAACTCAAGTCAGCCTTCAACCTTTTATAGAGTTTAATTACAAACAGGAGGAAGAAAGGAATTAGAGATATAGAGAGAGAGGGAGAGAGAAAGGGGAGAGAAGGGAATAGGGCTTAAATACCCCTTCTGTTTAGGCTGGGCCAAAAGGCCCAAGCCCTTAGATAGCTGAGGCAAAGAAAGGAGATCAGTCCCTATTACTCACGTGACCAAAATGGAGAAACAGTCTCAACGGCCTCCACCTCCAGCTTCCTTCAGAGCAGCACAACCTCTCAGAGGCAAAAAACTCTCCAACCAACCACCCCCGTCCTCAGACCCCTCTATCTTTAAGGAAACCATCCAAGTATCCTCCCCTCAGTTCTCACATCTACCAATCACTGTCCATCATTTTCCCTGTGCCAATGGTGGCTCTAGCTTAACCCAGGACCACCCAGAGGTCTGTGGCTTTGCACATGTCTGTTGAAGGTCATACTCTCAAATAATTAAATCTTGATCTTTTGCTACAGCCCTTCCTAAATCCTGTTACCCTGAGTAGGGTAGAGATTGGAATAATTAAATTTTGATCTGTGCTGCAGCCCTTCCTAAATCCTGTTAGGACTGAGTAGGGTGGAGATTGCAATTTCCAAGACCTGGTTCTGTCATTCCAAGTATCTCCATTGTATCAATTCTAAAATCAATCATGACTCAAAGAAATTCCTGTTCTATGCTTAAGCATAGGTCAAAGCCCTTTCCATTGTTCAGCAAAAGGTTTCTGTCCTAAAGTAATCTTAAGAAGGGAGGAGGAGGAACCTCCCATGCCAATGGGGTTCACATTCCAATAGAGTTCCCACTCTCAATAGGAAATTTTTCAAGTATGAAATTTCCCAATGGTGAAATTTCCAACATTTATAAGTCTAAGAAATTTTAAGGTTTACAGTAGGCAGCATGGTTTCAACCAAATAAATGACAGTATATATCTAAGGTGTACTTCATTTCATACAAGAAATGTTGAGGTAATTCTTTGATCACTGAAGGAAAAATATTTATTAAATCTTTGTTCACTAAACAAGTCCAAATCTTTGTATTTGAATAAGGAATCCTGAATTTTTCAGGAAGTAATAACTTTAAAGAGTTTATTATGAAATGAACTGATTAAGCATTTCATTTTGATTTGATCTGCTTCATTATAAGAATCAAGTGAACTTGAATGGTTGATCTTGTTTCTTAGGCTGATATTTGGACATTCATGTAAATCTCTGCTGATTCATAGAATGTGGTATTTATGACATTCCATCACAACTAAAACTGAATATATATATATATATATATATATATATATATATAATCAGAAGAGAAAATAACCACAAGATTCTATTTTGCTGATCAGCCATTTGTTATTTGTGTTGAACTTTTATAAAACATCTTTGACATTCTTTTGGCAAAGATCCTGGAGTGGTTTACAATTTCCTTCTCCAACAGATTTTATAAACATAAAAAACTGAAGGACAAAGGACTAAGTGACTTCCCCAGAGGCATATAGCTAGTAAACATTTGAAGTCACATGTGATCTGGAGAAAAGGAGTCTCCCTGAAGCCTGACACTCTTCCCATTATGCAAGAACATTGTTATTAAGGGCCTCTAAAAGAAGTCATGGACATCCTTGGAAGAGAAATTCATGATAAAAATTTCTGTGGCTGTGGGATTTCCTATCTCAGCTACCCTTTGGTGTTACAGGTCTCTTTTGAAGGTAAAAATTTTCCACTCTCCTCCTTCCCTTCTCATTCAAGTTTGCTCACTTGATCTTAGGTATTTCAAGATTTTCATCATATGGTGAATTCAGATCATTATATAAATTAATTGGAAAGATTTTGAAAAGCGTATTGAGAAAAGGAAATCAGAGGACTTCCAGGTAAGTATGGTGGCATTCTAATGGGAGTCACTTACACTACTCAGAACACACCGACAAGGACATCAAAATGCTGGGGAATTCAAAAATGACAATTATATCTTTGAACATGAATGGGATTAACTCACCCATAAAATGTAGATGAATAGGACAGTGAATTAGAACCCAGAATCCTACCATATGTTGTCTACAAGAAAAACACATGAGACTCACAAGGTCAAAATTAAAGGGTGGAGCAAGACCTATTGGGCCTCAGCTGACAGAAAGAAAGCATGAGTTGCAATCATCATATCTGACAAAGCCCAGGTTAAAATATAGACCTGATTAATAGAGATAGGGAAGGTAAATACATTCTGATAAAGTGGAGTATAGATAATGAGGAAATATCACTAATCAACATGTATACACCAAATGGTTTAGCACCCAGATTTCTAATGGAGAACCTAGTAGAATTGAAGGAGTAAATAGGTAGTAATACTATATTAGTGGGATACCTGAACCTTCCACTATGAAATTTAGATAAATCAAATAAAAAAATGAGTGAGAAAGAGATAAAAGAGGTAAATGAAATCCTAGAAAAATTATAGTTAGTAGATATATGGATAAAAATAAATAGGGACAAAAAGTAATACACCTTCTTTTCAGCAGCACATGGCACATTCACAAAGATTGACCATATACTAGGGCATAAAATCATGTCATATAACTGCAGAAAAGCAGAAATAATAAATACAACCTTTCCAGAACATAAGGCAATAGAAATAATGGTTATTAAGGATACATGGAGAGCCAAATCAAAAATTAATTGGAAATTAAATAATGGTTCTCCAAAATTGACTGGTCAGAGAAAAAAATCATAGAAACAATCAGTAATTTCATTGAAGAAAATGACAATGATGAGACATCCTTTCAAACTCTATGGAATGCAGCCAAAGCAGTACTCAGGAGAAAATTCATATCCTTGAGTTCATATATTAACAAATTAGGGAGGGCAGAGGTCAATGAATTGGACATGCAAATAAAAAAAAAACTTGAATGCAAACAGATTAAAAACCCCCTAGAAGAAAACCAAATTAGAGATCCTAAAAATTAAGGGAGAAATTAATAAAATCAAAAGTGATAGAACTATTGAACTAATAAATGGGCCTAGAAGCTGGTATTTTGAAAAAATAAACAAAATAGACAAAATATTGGTCAACTTAATAAAAAAGAGGAAAGAAGAAAATCAAATGAACAATATCAGGGATGGAAAAGGAGAACTGACTTCCAATGATGAGGAAATTAAGGCAATCATTAAAAACTATTTTGCCTAATTATATGGCAATAAATATGCCAATCTAGATTATATGGATGAATATTTACAGTAATATAAATTGCATAGGTACACATAAGAAGAAATACAATTCTTAAATAAACCCATATCAGAAAGAGAAATTGATCAGGCCATCAAAGAACTTCCCAAGAAAAAAGTCCCCCTGATGGATTCTCAAGTGAATTCTATCAAACATTCAAAGAATAGCTAATCCCAATACTATACAAACTATTTGAAATAATAAGCAAAGAGGGAGTTCTACCAAATTCATTTTAGGAAACAAATATGGTACTGATCCCAAAGCTAGGCAGGCCAAAAATAGAGATGGAAAACTATAGACCAATCTCCTTAATGAAAATAGATGCGAAAATCTTAAAAAGGATACTAGCAAAAAGATTCCAGCAAGTCAGAAAAAGGGTTATTCATTATAATCAGGTGGAATTTATACCATGAATGCAAGGATGGTTCAAAATCAGGAAAACCATCAACATAATTGACCATATCAATAAGCAAACCAACAAAAATTACATGATTAACTCAATAGATGCAGAAAACACATTTGACAATATACAACACCTATTCCTATTGAAAACACTAGAAAGTACAGAATAAAAAGGTCTTTCCTAAAAATAATAAACAGTATTTATCAAAAACCATCAGCCAATATCATCTTCAATGGGAATAAACTAGATGCATTCCCAATAAGATCAGGAGTGAAACAAGGATGCACATTATCACCTTTATTATTCAACATTGTACTAGAAACTCCAGCAATAGCAATTAGAGAAGAAAAAGAAATTGAAGGTATTAAAATTGGCAATGAGGAGACCAAGTTATCACTCTTTGTGGATGACATGCTGGTCTATTTAAAGTATCATAGAGAATCAATTAAAAAGGTAGTGAAAATAATCAAGAACTTTAGCAAAGTTGCAGGATACAAACTAAACCCACATGTCATCAGCATTTCTATATATCTTGAACACATCTCAGCACCAGGAATTAGAAAGAGAAATTCCATTGAAAATCACCTTAGGCAATATAAAATACTTAGGAATCTATCTGCTGAGAGAAACCCAGGAACTATATGAAGACAACTACAAAACACTCTCCACACAACTAAAACTAGGTCTGAGCAATTGGAAAAACATTAACTGCTCATGGGTAGGTCGAGCTAATATAAAAAAATGGCCATCCTACCCAAAATTATCTATCCATTTATTGCCATACCCATTGAACTACCAAAAAAAACTTATTTACTGAATTAGAAAAAAAACATAATTAAGTTCATTTGGAAGAATGGAAGATCAAAGATACCCAGGGACATAATGAAAAAATAAAAAAGAGGGTGGACTTGCAGTGCCAGATCTCAAACTATACCATAAAGTAGTGGTCATCAAAACAATATGGTACTGGATAAGAGCCAGAAAGGAGGATCAGTGAAATAAACTTGGAGTAAGTGACCTAAGCAAGACAGTCCATGACACACCCAAAGACCCCAGCTTTTGGGACAAAAATTCTCTATTTGATAAAACTGCTGGGAATATTGGAAGACAGTTTGGGAGAGATTAGGTTTGGATCAACATCTGACCCGCTACACCATGATAAACTCGAAATGGGTGAATAACTTAAACATAAAGAAGGAAACAATAAGTAAAAAATGTGAACACAGAATATCATATATGTCAGACCTTTGGGAAGGGAAAGATCTTAAAACCAAGCAAGACTTAGAAAGAGTCACAAAATGTAATATAAACAATTTTGACTTAATTAAATTTAAAAGTTTCTGTACCAACAAAATCAACATAACTAAAATCAGAAGGGAAATAACAAATTGGGAAACAATCTTCATAAAAAAAACCCTCTGATAAAGGTTTAATTATTCAAATTTACAAAGAGCTAAATCAATTGTACAAATAACCAAGCAATTCCCCATTTGATAAATAGGCAAGGGACATGAACAGGCAATTTTCAGTGAAATAAGTCAAAACCATTAAAAAGTACATGAAAAAATGTTCCAAATCTCTGATAATCATAGAGATCAAAATCAAAACAACTCTGAGGTAACACCTCACACCTAGCAGATTGGCCAACATGACAACTAAGGAAAGTAATGAATGCTGGAGGGGATGTGGCAAAGTAGGGACACTAATTCATTGCTGGTGGAGTTGTGAATTGATTCAACCATTCTGGATGGCAATTTGGAACTATACCCAAAGGGCACTAGAAGACTGGTTGCCCGTTGATCTAGCCATAGCTCTGCTGAGTTTGTACCCCAAAGAGATAATAAAGAAAAACTGTTTTATGAGAATATTCAGACTGTACTCTTTGTGGTGGCAAAAATTGGAAAATGAGGGGATTCCCTTAAATTGGGGAATGGCTGAACAAACTGTGGTATATGTTGGTGATGGAATACTATTGTGCTAAAAGGAATAATATAGTGGAGGGATTCCATGGAGACTGGAACAACCTCCAGGAAGTGATGCAGAGTGAGAGGAGCAGAACCAGAAGAACATTGTACACAGAGACTGATACACTGTGGTTCAATTGAGCATAATGTACTTCTCTGCTAGTGTCAATGCAATGTCCCTTAACATTCTTCAGGGATCTATAAGAAAAAACAACATCCACAAGCAGAGGACAAACTGTGGGAGTAAAAATGCAGAGGAAGGGCAACTGCTTGACTACAGGGGCCAAATGGATATGATTGGGGATGTAGACTCTGAATGAACATCCTAGTGCAAGTACCAGCAACATGGAAATGGGTTCAGATCAAGGACACATGTAATACCCAGTGGAATTGCGAGTTGGCTAAGGGGGCAGAGGGCAGGAGGGGAGGGAAGAAAAGAAAATGAATTTTGTATCCAATGAATAATGTTTGAAATTGACCAAAGAAAAAATAACATTAACAAAAGAAAAGAAATTAACAAAGAATTGAAACAAAAAGAAAAGGAAATCAGAGAAATCAACCTTCTGTCTTACAGAGAGCAAAAGAGAAAAGTTGATGCTTCAGCCCCATCCTAGTCATTCCCAATGTATTCAGGAAAGTTCTTAGGTCCAATGAAGAGACAACAGTATTTTTCACCTGGCTCTTACCTGAGGGAAATCTTCTGGCCAATCGATGTCCTCTTCATAAATTCTTAACTCTTTTTCATGAGGAATCACTTCTCCAACTTTCACCTGTGTCCTAATAGAGTCAGGTAATGATCTAAAATTCAGGATATCATATTTCTCAGCTGTCATGGAGGGTCCATCCCCACATAACTCATCTTTGATTCCAGTGACAGGATTAACACACTTTAGGAATTGGTGGAGCTGAAAGCAAGGGGAGAAGAGTGTTACTTATCGAGGAAAAAAGGGTTCATTCACTCTCCAAAGTCCTGATATTCAACACATAATGGGCTATGTATTTGAAGATTACAAAAGCTGTCACTCTCTTTTCATAAAATTCTACTTACAGAGCTTTACCTAGCACTCTGCACTCTAATTCTATTTTTTTCCAAGCAAGTCAGACATGGCAGAAGAGTAATGTACTAAATATGTTCTGGATAATGATTAAACCTCAAAATTTAATATTCTTTCCAACAAATCAAGAATTTCTTTCCAATATATCTGATATCTGGCATTCCAAGATATTTTGTACAATCTGTATTCATGATTTATTGCTTTCAACAAGGATAAGTCTTTTTAATTTGAAAAAAGTCTATGCAAGGTCTATAGTATATTTGATAATGCAATTTTAGGATAAAAGGACATTTTTGAATTCATACTTCAGAAATTCAAGTTAAAGAAGAAAAAGGGAATACAAATAATTAAAAGAGTAAACAATTCCAAATAGTTTGGTGAAACAAAGAAAAAATTCCAGTGGAAAAGAAATAGAAAGAAGTTGTTGCATTATGACTTATTATAAAAAATGAAACAGTAACACAAGTTGCAGGAGATTTCATAAAGAATGATTATAATTCCAAGATTATCATTTGGCAGAAAATGAGGAGACAAACGAGAAATTATTTATATAAAAGATATATTCAATAAGTAACTTTTGCAGTAGAAAGGAAAATAAAAGTGGACACCCAACTATTAAACCTCAGAGAAGTATTAGGGAAATGAATAAGATAAAATAAAAGATATGATGAATGAACAGAAAATAGAATTTTAAGGAGAGGACAGGACAACAATAATAATGGCAAGGATAAATAAGAAAATAAAATGGAGAGAAATAGGTAGTGGTAGTAATCATGAATATGAGTGTAAATAAGAATGGACTCACCCATTAATGAAATCAGAATAGAATGCATAAGAAATCAAAATCAAACAATATATCATATGCAAGAAAAAACATTGAAGATGAAAAGATCTAGAATTAAAATAAAGGCTGGAGCTGAATGTATACTTTTTTGCTGAGGTGAAAAATTAAGAGGTACTTACCAAGATCTCTGACAAAACAAAAACCAAAAGAGTCCTAATTAAAATATATAATTAGGGAAATTATATTATTCCATAGGGTACCAAGTTATATAAAAACTTAACAGCAGGATCTTCTGGTATAGACTTCATTATTTTTTTAAACCCTTACGTTCCAACTTAATATCAATTCTGTGTATTGGTTCCAAGGTAGATAGTGCTAAGGGCTAGGCAATGGGTGTCAAGTGACTTGTCCAGGGTCACACAGCTAAGACATGTCTGAGGCCAAATTTGAACCCAGGATCCCCTGTCTCTAGACATGGCTTTCAATCCATTGAATCATACAGGTGCCCACTAATGATTTCATTAATGAAATACATACATCGTCTACAACTGAGACAAACGTCAAATATTAAAAGATATTCTTCAATTGATAAATGGTCAGAAAATACATCCTGGCCACTTTCAGAAGAAGTTAATGCAGGCATATAGAAAAAATGCTCTATTATTTGTAATTAGACAAATAGATATTGAAACAACCTGGGTATACTAACTTAAACTTATCACAAATGACAAATGCTGAAGATGAAGGAAAAAATAAAAATTCAAACTATTTGTGGAGTAGTGAACCTCTCCCTTCACTTTACAGAAAAACTAGGAACTATGACTAAGGGGATATAAATTATAGGTAACCACTGAGCCATTAATAGCAATACTAGAACTATGTGCAAAGGATATCAAAGAAAATGGAACAGGACCTACATTTACAAATAATCTTTACAGCTGCTCTTTCCCTGTTGACAAAGAATTGGAAATTGAGGGAATGTTCTTCAAATGGAAAATGGTTGAATAAGTTGTGACTTATATTTGTGATGGCGTACTATTGTGCTAAGGAAAATAACATTAGGGTTGGTTGGCAAAGCTTTTATAAACTGATAGAAAGTGAAGCAAGAAGGACCAGGACATCATTGTGCATAGTAACAAGAGTGTAGCTATGAATATCTATAATTAAAGATATGACTTTTCTAAGGAAAAACATGATCGAAGACAATTTCAAAGAATTCATAATGAAAACATACTAGGCATTACTGGAGAGATTACTAATGAACTCCTACTGTAAAATGAAGTTTAATTTCCTGACTTTTTTCTTTTTTTTTTCCTTTTTCTTTTGCAAGAAGGCTCATACAGACATGTTTTGCATGATTTCATACATATTATGTCGTCATATATTTTGCCTTCACAGTGAATGGAAGAAGTGGCGGAAGGTAGAGAGTAATCTGAAGTCCAAATTTAAAGTTAAAAGAAAGTTGCAATTAGACAATAGATTAAAGTATTAAAATGTTATTGGGAAAAAACCCAGGAGATATCTGCTAGTGTTTTACTTGAAACCAACCACCTATACCTATTTTTCCAAAATCCCTTCCCTTGAGACACTACTAAATTTAATCTGCATTATTAACATGTAGTCCATCACTTTCTTAAATCCCAACAATAAAAATCAATAAGTCAAGACCTAAAATAACAGCAAAAAGAGAAACTATTCTAGGAATTTTCCAGGATTCCAAAACAAGTATGCTGGTCTAGAGTTATTAGTGGTAGGAGGAGGAGGAGGAGGAGGAAGAGGAGGAGGAGGAGGAGGAGGAGGAGGAGAAGTAGTTATAGTTGTATAGTATTAGCAGTAATAATCAAAATTGTCTTAGTCATAATTGTAGTAATAGAAGTAGTAGAGAGGACTTCCGGGTAAACATGGCTGCAATCTAGATGCTAATCACTTCCTCTCCCTGGCACCAAGAGAAATAGACTACCTCAAAAGATCATAAAAATCACCTTTGGAAGAACAGAGGGACTCTCCAGTACCCCACAGAAACAAAGGTAAGTGGGGTTTGAACATTTCCACACTGTAAGAAGGAGGAAAAGCTTGCACAAAAACATGAACTGAGCCACCCTTCCCCCCCACCTCTCCCACCAAACCAGAGTAGGGTATCAGAGCTCTCACTGGGACAGCGAGTGAGTGAGGAACATCTCTGTCTGGGGGTGGCACACCAGGGTCCTTTGGATCTAAAGACTGCTAGGAAACAACCACTTAGGGTGGTTTCATAGAAGAACCCTGGAAACTGGAGAGCGCACAGATGGCAGGTCCCCTGCAACTGGTAACAGTGAGGAGTCTTGAGAGTCTATAAAAACTGCTTAAGGCCAAAGCGTTGTTCCTTGCTGTACTGAAGGGGGGAGCAAACCAGGCTCCCTGGAAACTTACAGGGAATACCAGAGTTCTACCCCTCAGCGGTTTTACAGGAGATTCCTGGGCACGGGTGATAAGAGATCACAGAGCACAGGGGCAGGAGTACTGAACACAGGGGCAGGTGCGCTGAGCACAGGGGACGGCACTCTAAGAAACCTTGGAGTCTGGGAAGAACTAGTCAGAGGCAACCTAAATTCACAGAAAACCTGCCCATATCACCCAGACCTCAGACTAAAAAGGAAAGGGGAATAAAACCACCAAAGGAATGGCTCACATGGCCCAAAATCAAGCCTCCAAGAAGAAAGGGAAAAAAGTGTCTATTGAAAACTTTTATGGTAGGAGTACCCAAGGAAAATAAGAGAGAGAGGATGAAATCCAAACAAAATCAAAACATGTCTCCCAAAATGTTAATTATCCACAAGCTCTGGAAGAACTCAAATTGGAGCTTATCCAAAAGATGGAAAACTTCTGATAAGAAAAATGTGAGAAAGAGATCAGCAGTCTGATATACAAGACTTCACAATTGGATAAAGAGCTGGAAGTCTCTAACAAAAAGGCAGAACCAGCTGAAAAACAAATCTAGTCCCTAAAGACTAGAAATAAGCAACTGGAAGACAGTGAGTTTTCAAAACAGCAAGAATTAATAAAGTAAAGCCAAAAAATTAATGAATTAGAAGAAAACACAAACTATCTCACTCACAAGGTAACATACCAGGAAAACAGAGGAAGAAGAGACAACTTGAGAATTATTGGTCTGCCCGAAAAACCAGAGAAAAACAAAAACATCAAGGCTATACTACAGGAGATTATAGAAGAAAATGGCCCATGTTCTGGAGCAAGGAAGCAAAATAGAAATAGAAAGGGTTCATAGAACACCCTCTATACTAAATCCCCCAAAAGACAACCCCCAGGAATGTAATCGCCAAATTCAAGAACTTCCAAGCAAAGGAGAAAATCCTACAAGAAGCCAAGAAGAGGAGCTTCAGATATAGAGGGGTTCCTATAAGGATCACACATGATTTAGTGGCTAACACGCTAAGAGACTGCAAAGCATGGAACACAATATTTAGAAAGGCAAGAGAGCTGGGTCTTCAACCAAGAATCAACTACCCAGCAAAAATGACTATCTACTTCCAGGAGAAAGTATGGGCATTCAACAAAATAGAAGATTTCCAAACATTTGCTAAGAAAAGACCAGAACTTAGTGGAAAATTTGATATCCAATCACAGAAAGCAAGAGAAACATGAAAAGTTAAATATGAAAGAAAGGGAAAAGGAGATAAATCTTATCTTTTCCTTTAAGTCAAACTCTCTTCTATAAGGACTACATTTACATTAAATTATATATGTATATATACATATATATTAATATGTGGGGGAAATATATTGTGTAACTCTAAAAATTATATGCATCATAAGAGTAGTTAGAAGAATCATGCATAGGGAAAGATTGTGGCATCAAGAAGATTTGGTGAAAGGGGGGGAAAGAAAGAAAAAGAGAGGGGGGAATCGTTGATTATACTAAGATTTATTTCAAGAAATAGGGGGGACTTAATAGAATAATCTTCCCCATACAAAGATACACATGGGAAAGGGAGGGGAAGAATCCTCATATGATAAAGAGAGGAAGTGAGTGTGAAGTGGTATTACTTAAACCTTACTCTCAGTGAAATCAACTCTGAGAGGGAAGAACATCTAGATCCTCTGGGATCATGAATTCTATCTTATCTAACAAGATAAGAAAGAAAAGAAAATCAAGGAGGGGACGGGGTAAGGTAGTTTAAAAAGGGAGAGAAGGAGAGGGGGCAGGGGAAGGGAGCATTAAAAGGGAGGGTCTATAAAGGGAAGCATATCAAGGGAGGGGACTAGGGGGACTGACCTAAAGTAAATCAATGGTTCAAAATGTTATAGCTAAAGAAGAAAGGTCAGAATTAGGGGAAGATATCAAAATGCCAGGGAATCCACAAGTGACAGTCATAACTTTGAACATGAATGGGAGGAACTCACCCATAAAATGTAGACAAATAGCAGATTGGATTAGAACCTAAAACCCTACCATATGTTGTCTTCAAGAAACACATATGAGGCGGGTTGATACTCACAAGGTTAGAATTAAAGGATGGAGTAAGACCTTTTGGACCTCAACTGATAGAAAGAAGGCAGGAGATGCAATCATGATGTCTGACAAAGCCAAAGCAAAAATAGACCTGATCAAAAGGGATAGGGAAGGTAAATATATTCTGTTAAAAGGGAGTATAGGCAATGAGGAAATATCACTAATCAACATGTACGCACCAAATGGTATAGCATCCAAATTTCTAATTGAAAAACTAGGAGAATTGAAGGAAGAAATAGACAGTAAAACCATATTAGTGGGAGACTTGAACCAACCATTATCAAATTTAGATAAATCAAATCAAAAAATAAATAAGAAAGAGGTAAAAGAAGTGAATGAAATCTTAGAAAAATTAGAGTTAATAGACATATGGAGAAAAATAAATAGGGGCAAAAAGGAAGACACTTTCTTCTCAGCACCAAATGGCTCATTCACAAAAATAGATCATACACTAGGTCACAGAAACATGGAATTCAAATGCAGAAAAGCAGAAATAATTCCTACAACCTTTTCAGATCATAACACAATAAAAATATTGATCAGTAAAGGTACATGGAGAGCCAAATCAAAAATTAATTGGAAATTAAATAATATGATACTCCAAAATCGGTTAGAGAACAAATCATAGAAACAATTAATAATTTCATTGAGGAAAATGACAATGGAGAGACATATTTTCAAACCTTATGGGATGCAGCCAAAATAGTACTTAGAGGAAAATTCATATCCTTGAGTGCATATATTAACAAATTAGGGAGGGCAGAGATCAATGAATTGGAAATGCAAATCAAAATATTTGAGAGCAAATAAATTTTAAAACCCCAGAATAAAACCAAACTAGAGATCCTAAAAATTAAGGGAGAAATTAATAAAATCAAAAGTGATAGAACTATTGGGCTAATAAACAAGACTTGAAGATGGTATTTGAAAAAAACAGACAAAATAGACAGAGTACCGGTCAATCTAATTTAAAAAAGGAAAGAAGAAAGGCAAATTAACAACATCATGGATGAATAAGGGGACATCACCTCCAATGAAGAGGAAATTAAGGTAATCATTAAAAACTACTTTGCCCAACTATATGGCAGTAAATATACCAAACCTAGGTGATATGGATGAATATATACAAAAATATAAATTGCCTAGACTAACAGAAGAAGAAATAGATTTCTTAAATAATCCCATATCAGAAAAAGAAATCCAACAGGCCATCAAAGAACTTCCTAAGAAAAAATCCCCAGGGCCTGATGGATTCACCAGTAAATTCTATCAAACATTCAAAGAACAGCTAACCCCAATACTATACAAACTAATTGACATAATAAGCAAAGAGGGAGTTCTTTCAAATTCCTTTTATGAAACAAACGTGGTACTGATTCCAAAGCCAGGCAGGCCAAAAACAGAGAAAGAAATTTATAGACCTATCGCCGTAATAAATATAAATGCATAAATCTTAAATAGGATACTAGCAATAAGACTCCAGCAAGTGATCAGAAGAGTCATTCACAATGTTCAAGTAGGATTCATACCAGGGATGAATGGCTGGTTCAATATTAGGAAAACCATCCACATAATTGACCACATCAACAAGCAAATCAACAAAAATCACATGATAATTTCAATAGACACAGAAAAAAGCCTTTTTTAAAATACAACACCCCTTCCTCTTAAAAACACTAGAAAGCTTAGGAATAGAAGGGTCATTCCTAAAAATAATAAACAGTATATATCTAAAACCATCAACTAATATCATCTGCAATGGGGATAAACTAGATGCATTCCCAATAAGATCAGGAGTGAAACAAGGATGCCCATTATCACCTCTATTATTTGACATTGTACTAGAAACACTAGCAGTAGCAATTAGAGAAGAAAAAGAAATTGAAGGCATTAAAATGGACAAGGAGGAGACCAGGTTATCATTTTTTCAGATGACATGATGGTCTACTTAAAGAATCCTAGAGAATCAAACAAAAAACTAATCGAAATAATCCGCAACTTTAGAAAGTTGCAGGATACAAAATAAATCCACTTAAGTCATCAGCATTTTTATATATTTCCAACACAGCTCAGCAACAAGAACTAGAAAGAAAATTCCCATTCAAAATCACCTTAGACAAAATAAAATACTTGGGAATCTATCTCCCAAAACAAACACAGGAACTATATGAACACAACTACAAAATACTCTCCACACAACTAAAACTAGAATTGAAAAATTGGAAAAACATTAACTGCTCATGAATAGAAAGAGCCAATATAATCAGAATGACCATCCTACCCAAACCCATTTATCTATTTATTGCCATACTCATTGAACTTCCAAAAATTTTTTTTACAGATTTAGAAAAAAACATAACAAAGTTCATTTGGAATAAGAAAGGATCAAGGATGTCCAGGGAAATAATGACAACAAATGCTAGGGAAGGGAGCCTTGCAGTCACAGATCTCAGACTATGTTATAAAGCAGCAGTCATCAAAACAATTTGGTACTGGCTAAGAGACAGAAAGGAGGATCAGTGGAATAGACTCGGGGTAAGTGACCTCAGCAGGACAGTATATGACAAAACCAAAGATCCCAGCTTTTGGGACAAAAATCCACTATTTTATAAAAATTGCTGGGAAAATTGGAGGACAGTGTGGGAAAGATTAGATTTAGATCAACACCTCATACCCTACACCAAGATAAATTCAAAATGGGTGAATGACTTGAACATAAAGAAGGAAATTATAAGAAAATTAGGAGAACACAGAATAGTATACATGACAGACCTTTGGGAAGGGAAATATTTTCAAACCAAGCAAGACTTAGAAAGAGTAACAAAATGCAAAATAAATAATTTGGAATATATCATATTAAAAAGTTTTTGTACAAGCAAAACTGATATAACTAAAATCAGAAGGGAAGCAACAAATTGGGAAACAATCTTCCGAAAAACCTCTGCCAAAGGTTTACTTACTCAAATTTACAAAGAGCTAAATCAATTGTACAAAAAATCAAACCATTCTCCAATTGATAAATGGGCATGGGACATGAACAGGCAGTTCTCAGCCAAAGAAATCAAAACTATTAATAAGCACATGAAAAAGTGCTCTACATCTCTTATAATCAGAGAGATGCAAATCAAATCAACTCTGAGGTATCACCTCACACCTAGCAGCCTGACTAACATGATAGCTATGGAAAGTAATGAATGCTGGAGGGGCTGTGGCAAAGTGGGAACATTAATTCATTGCTGGTGGAGTTGTGAATTGATCCAACCATTCTGGAGGGCAATTTGGAACTATGCCCAAATGGTAATAAAAGACTGTCTGCCCTTTCTTATGGCTGATCCAGCCATAAGACTGCTCAGTTTGTACCCCAAAGAGACAATAAGGAAAATGACTTGTACAAGAATATTCATAGCTGTGCTCTTTGTGGTGGCCAAAAATTGGAAATTGAGGGGATGCCCTTCAATTGGGGAATGGCTGAACAAATTGTGGTATATGTTGGTGATGGAATACTATTGTGCTCAAAGGAATAATAAAGTGGAGGAATTCCATGAGGACTGGAACAACCTCCAGGAAGTGATGCAGAGCGAAAGGAGCAGAACCAGGAAAACATTGTACACAGAGACTGATACACTGTGGTACAATTGAATGTAATGGACTTCTCCATTGTCCCTGAACAATCTGCAGGGATCTAAAAAACACTATCCACAAGCAGAAGATAAACTGTGGGAGTAAAAACACCGATGAAAAGCAACTGCTTGACTACAGGGGTGGAAGGGATATGACTGAGGAGAGACTCTAAATGAACACTCTAATGCAAATACCAACAACATGGAAATGGGTTCGAATCAAGGACACATGTGATACCCAGTGGAATCGCACATTGGCTATGGGTGAGGTGGTTGGGGGGGGGGGGAGGAAAAGAAAATTATCTTTGTTTCCAATGATTAATGTTTGGAAGTGACCAAATAACATAATGTTTAAAAGAAAATAGAAGTAGTAGAGGTGTATTACTATTGTGTTCTCATATAATTATAAATTATATACTTTTCATTATATTTCATAATTATATTTTATATTTAGTAATGATTATATACATGCTAATTAAAACAATTTTCATTTTTATTAAAACAAGCATTTACATAGTATCTATTAAATGTCAGACACCATGTTCTACCATAAGGTAGAAATAATTTTATTATCATGACAGCCCAGTTAGAAAGGTGCTATTTTATCTCTTGTAGTTGAAGACTACAAAAAAAAATGAATTAATTTTGATGATTAAGGGATAGAGTCACCTTGTAAATTAAATACCTTAGTTTTAAGTGAAATATTTCTGACTCCTGACTCAACACTCAGTCAATTATCATAGCTGTCTTCTCACTTTAGAGATTGGAGGTAGTGAAGTCAGTACCCAAAGGACAGGAGCTTTTGTCTCTCATTTTTGACCACAGACCCACAGCTTCAAATGACCTTAGAGACTGGAGTCAGTAAATCCAAAACTTGTAGTTGGGTCACCTTCATCCCTGACCTGGTCTGACTATTCTTTACCAGTATATTTACTAAACCTCAATTTGCTAATTCAGGGATTAATGGATTTTATAATCTGACTCCTACTGAGACCAAATAACTTCCTCTATACTGTTTTATTTTTCTGTATTCTATCATAAAACATTTACTCATGGAAAAGAGAATTTGAGAAAAAAATTAAGCAGCCCTTTTCTATTGCCATTTCTCATTTGCACATGCACTCAGAGCTGAATACTTACCTGTTCTTCCATTTTCTCTTTCAAACACTTTAATAACTACAAAATATTTTGAAATTACTTTTTTGTTCAATCTCATTTTTTTCAAAAAAAATTGGTTATTCTAATCTTTGCTATTCCTGGCATTAATCATAGAGTACTATTTCCTGTCTGGTGTTTGTTTGTTTTTTTTCTGGATCATCTGTTACCTGGCTAAACTTCTTTCTCCTGGTCTGGTCTAAGTTGGTTGGTAAGTTTCTCTGACTCATGATGATTCTATGTAAGCAAGTCATGGTTTTATAGCTCAAATTTCTCTTACTGACTACTGAATAAAATTCTTTGAACGTCGAATCTATTCTGTGGTGACTAATTCCTTTATATCATAGCAAATATACCACATTATTGTATTTAAATATGCTCATTCAAAGCTTAGGCTTTCTATGCATATATATATATATAATATTATTTTACAAATCATATATAGCTAAGATAATTCCTATGACTCCAGTTTCCCAGCATATCTACCAAAGCAACATGTTACTCCAGAGAGTAGGAATAAGACACAGAATAAGATTATCAGTAATGAGTTCCTCTTTTTAGAAAGCAATGCATCATGAATACAACCTTTTACATCTTTAACATGTGCAAGTATCAAATATTTTGATCAGCACACATTTATTGTTAGAAGATAAAATAAAATTGATCAGTGAGTATCATATTATTTGTAGGATTATGATCTAGGCCAGAATAAATACCCTAAATTGAAGTTAATTTAATGGAATTCTCATAGCAATACATAGACTCATATCGAGAAAGATGTGCATAAAGAAGAATATCAACATTTTCACCAAGATTATTGTATGAGAATTATTGTAAATGATGATTATCTGAGATAATAGCATTGTTAGTGCACTGAATGTCATATAATCATATAAGAAGACATGAAATTCATAAGGATCAAGAGGTCATATTGACATTTAAGATCATTGCAATATCATACAAATAAGAGATAACCAGTTATTGAATGATGTGAGTGCTTGTTTATTTGGGTATATGATTTGAGGTTTCAGTTTTATAAGATTATTCACTAAGAAAAGTGAATAACATGGAAATATGCTTTGAATGATAATGCATGAATAATCTAGATTGTATTTCTTGTCAACCTCAAGTGTGGGGAGAGAAGAAACAAGGGAGACAAACTGAATCATATAAGATTGGAACTCTTATGTAGAAATTTGTTATTAAGAGAAAACAAAGATAAAACAAACAAAAAAAAAAAGAATGGTGTGAATAGGCTATACTAACACCAAGGGTACAGTGGAGATACCTAGGACAAATTAGGCCCACTGAGGAAGAACAGACAGAAAGAACATGCTTATAACTTTGGCTGAGACTATTCGGAAAGGACAGTCTCAGCTAACAGAGCAGCTGTTCTCTAGGCTGTAACTTAGACAAGAAAGGATTCCTCCCCCAGTTTGGTCATCATCAAACCCTGAGTCCATCCTTACTCTGAAGAGCCAAGAAGTCTGTAATATCATGATGAAAGAACCAAACCCTCCTTTCCCTAAATTACACAGAACAGATAAACTGTCACTCTTTCTCAGTTTGCTAATGTGAAGTCATTTTATAAACAGTATTCTGTGGGAAAGCAGCACCCCCCAAGAATCTTGTAATGTTTAGCATTTTACACTCTATAAAAGTCTTTCTTTTAGTCACAATAAAAGGAGCTCTTAGAGACCAAGTGTTCCCATCTGGTGCTTGCTTTGTTATCTCTATTATCTCTCTCTCTCTATCTTTCTCTACCTCTCTGCTTTCTCTCTCATAGGTGGAACCCTGGCACTCTCCATACAGTACCCAGGACAATGCAAGAGAAATGTTACCGTCCAAGAAAGAAGTGAGTTTGCTGCAAGATCTGATACATCTTTTCCTTCAGTCTGAAGCATGTGGTGGAGAGCACGAGCAAATAAATAAACACCATTGTAGATATTATAACTCTTTTCAATTATGTTCTTATCCAAATAACGAGGTGATACCTGTGTTAAGGAAAAATTTTCATGGCATGCTCGACGAATCATATCTACAGGACTTATTTCTGAAAGTGAACATTTAAAGACCACCTGCCAGACGGTCTTTAGGAAAATGTCCTCAGGGTTGGCACGGGGATGCACACTTCTTAGGAAATCTGTGAAACCAGGAATCTCCTTCCTGAATTGAGAAAATATTAATGTACCATGAAAATTGGTCATCATTGAATCAGTAGCTTCTGCAGAAAAATCCCAGGATGAAGTGGTGACCAACATCTTACCAGAGAAAGCATAAAACTTCAATAAATGAGAAATTTCTTTAATGGAGTCTGTGTTTCCATAGATGAATATCACTTTGGATGAGGACTGAAGGATCCTAGACAAGAAATTAATGTCTTCGTTTTTCTTTAAAAAATTTTCAGGAACTTTTTCTGTAAAAGCCAAACACATAGCATTCGAGGCCATCTCCTCATTCAGATCCCTGAGGAATTGTTCCCCTCTCATGTCATCTGAAATAATCAGCCCCATCCAAGTCCAGCCAAAATGTAGCATCAGTTGGACTGCTGCCAGGTGCAGAGTGGATTCCCTGCTGCCCAGTTGATAGACATATGGATACTGAGACTCATCAGACAGGAGAAGATCAAATGGGCCATAGCTGAGCTACATAAATAGAAAGAAAAAATAACTGGAAAGCTGAAATATACATAATTTCTGAGTTCTCTTTTAAATGTCATCTCAAGCAATTGCTTAAGGTAAATACATAGAAAGTATTGATAGATTCTTGTTCATTTGACTGGATAGATCATGACTACAATTGATTGAAGAGATGACAGTTTTGTAGGTGGATTTAAGTTTCAGGTCACCAAATCACAGAATTTAGAACTGAGCCATTTTGAAAAGAACTCTTAAACAGGACTGAATAAATAATCCTTCCTTCCATGTCTCCTTAAGCAATTATTTATTCTGTATTTGAAACTTTGTAATGAAGAAATATCATTTTCCTCTAAAAACACTCTTCTACTTGTAGACAGCTCTTCCTATTAGTCCCTCTTTTCTTACATGCATCTTTTTAAAAATCAGTTTCTTTGGAACATCAACTCATTGCTTCAAATTCTTTTTCATAGTTATGCAAAAAGAACAGATTCTGTTTCATGAATGAACTTATACGTTTAATGTTTAAGCTTAGTTATATGTGCTCTCTAACTGATCTCATCACTTTTTCACCTTATAAATCAAATATTCCTTTATCCAGCTTTCTAAGTCAAGGAGTCTATTCATGTCAGGATAACAAGGAGGTATTGAAGGCCCCAGAGTTAATAATCACTAAGAGCAGAAAAGTCATCGATTGAGTGCATATCAGAATACTGCAAACCTGAATTGGACTCAATAAGGCTATGAATTGCTAGTCCCACCCCACCCCACCCCACCCCCCAAAAATCCAATACTCCTTTGGCAACTATCAAAACTTATGTGTGACTCCTAGGAGCTCTAGCATGCAAAGTGACCACATAACAGTAAAACCTTTTTTCAGACATTCTAAACTAGATTGAGGGTAACTGACCATCCTGAAACCAGTTACTAAGATAGGATGTCTATCTCAAGCAAGTGAAAAGCTGCTTCATCAGAATGGACTGATAAGAACAATTTATTCCAAAGGCCATGAAGGCAGCTAAAATAGTAGCTATTGAGTAAAGGAAATACAAAAGTTATTTATGAATATAACATAATTAGTGCCCCCATTTTCTGGCCTAACAGAATAATAAAAACTACATAAAATAATGATATTTTTATTTTTCATAATTACATGTTCTTGATCCCTACTTGTTTGTACAATGGATGTCCTGTGACAATACATAATTATTGTGGTGCGAATGTAATTGTATTGATTGACCTCTGGGTAATTATTCATGAATTTCAGTGATGGCTGTTAAAATAAATGCTGATTTTTACAACTACTCCTCATAGGAAACTACTAAGAAAAAAGAATGATGGATCATGATGATCTTTGAAGAATGACAGCTGTGAGAATACCAAAAAATGATGGAAAGAAGCAATGATAGTATATGGAAGTTGTGGCAGAGAAACATCAGGGAATTTCCTGAAATATATCATATCTTACTTTTATGATCCAAACACCCATCTTCCTTGCCTATGGAAGGATGGTTTTGGGCAAGCAAGTAAATGGCATTCTGCTTTTTCATTGAATCAACTCTTAATTTTGCTTCATTGTCCTAATGACTCTATATCCAGACCACTCAGGGGTTTTTTTCATTCATCATAATATTCACTGAGGATCCAGTTAGAAAATGCACATCAGGCTTGTACCCCAAAGAGATAATAAGGAAAAAGACTTTACAAGAATATTCATAGCTGCACTCTTTGTGGTGGCCAAAAATTGGAAAATGAGGGGATGCCCTTCAATTGGGGAATGGCTGAACAAATTGTGGTATATGTTGGTGATGGAATACTATTGTGCTAAAAGGAATAATGAACTGGAGGAATTCCATGGAGACTGGAACAACCTCCAGGAAGTGATGCAGAGCGAGAGGAGCAGAACCAGGAAAACATTGTACTCAGAGACTGATACACTGTGGTACAATCGAAGGTAACGGATTACTCCATTAGTGTCAATGTAATGTCCCTGAACCATCTGCAGGGATCTAAAAAACACTATCCACAAGCAGAAGATAAACTGTGGGAGTAAAAACACTGATGAAAAGCAACTGCTTGACTACAGGGGTGGAGGGGATAAGACTGAGGAGAGACTCTAAATGAACACTCTAATGCATATACCAACAACATGGAAATGGGTTTGAATCAAGAACACAGGCGATATCCAGTGTTATTGCGTGTGGGCTATGGGAGAGGTGGTGGGAGGGGGGAGGGAAGAAAAGAAAATGATCTTTGTTTCCAATGAATAATGTTTGGAAATGTCCAAATAAAAATTAAAAAAAAAAGAAAATGCACATCAGACATTTGATATTTATTCCCCAGAAATACTTTCAATTGAGTAAACAATTCGTGTATAAAGAATATGTCACGTATTTGACAAATGAGGCCCAGATGAAAGAACGGAACAAATTCTCAATTGAAATGTAATGATCACTGTAAACACAGAATTGGATACTAAGTATTAGAACAGAGCACTGATGGGATGGATAATTGCTTCATATATGTAGGATAAATATACAAATTAATTTCACAATGAATAGGAATATACTCCTAATGCTGGTAATTTTCCTTTGTGAGAGGAAAAAAAAACTTTCCATCTATACTCTTCAGAATTTTACTAAAATATAACAAGGTGAACTGAGATAATAGCTATATAATTTGGGAAGATATTTACTTGATTCAAAATCATCACTCAAAACAAAAAATTCAATCTCAATTAAACAACAGAGTGAATTCCTTCATGGAAGGGACTTTTCTCTACTTTTTCTATTTCTTATTTCAAATCTGTGCCAAGGGCTTCTTGATGAATGTGGATTGGCTCTCTGGTGCAAGTACAGTTTATATATTGTATTAGCTATTATAAACACAGAGAGAGAATATGTGTTGCAAAAGGGAAAAAAGTATTGCCTCACTTACCTGTGGGACTTTATATAGTCCTAACAAAGGGGCTATAGCCATTGTCAATGTAGATGACATCCCTCCAATGGCAACCATTGATTTATGCTGCCTGTCACAGCTATAGTTAGGGATAGTTGGACCCTTTCCAGACAACCATATCAAAGAAGCCTCCACAGCCAAGTCACTTTGATGGAAATTATTGAATAACTGATATCCCAGAGTTACATTGGGCAGGAGATGGGAATCCTTGTTGATCTCATCCACAGCAAATTGGACAGTGAGAAAATGTTGGTAATGCTTGAGCATGTACCTAATGTGACAAGAAGAAAGTCAGAACAAGGCACAACTTGGAAGGCACAGGAATGGCAAAGTATCATAATGGAAAAAATATGGGTCATTAGCAGAATATTCCACATACTATTTGTAAAACATGACTGATACTAAAAGGGCAGTCCATGAGCGAAGGAAAAAAAGATGTAACTGAAAAGTTTACAGGCTGATTGAAATTATGAGTGTGCAAGTGAATGTATACACCTTTCTTCAGGCACTGGAATCAATGAAGAAAGGATAGACAAATATGGGAAAATATGTTGGCAATGAACTGGGAGGATTAGGAAATAAACCTAATGGCTTGTTTTCAGTATATTTTAAGGCAATGAGCACAGCTGAAGAGAAAGAGAATATTGAGATTCTGGAATTTGGAAAGCAAGCACAGATTTAGAATAGCTATTGTGCAGAGAAGAAAAACAAATCACCCATAGTAGAATACAACAATACACAGGTAAATTTTACAGTGAAATCAATCTGCAAATTTTTGTGATAGTCACTATATTTTTAATAGTACCTGATTAAAAGGAGAAACAACAGTTACCAAGAATAATCTGTGGTAGGAGTCTGACAATACTTATATAAGTGGTTGGTGCTGTTTGAGAAATCATGCTATCACAGAAATTCCACAGTGGAAGACTAGTCACATGTCCCTAACTCTGATTTTCTCTGTCATGTATTATTTACATATTTATTTGCAAAATACACTTTCTGTGCCAAACAACATTCTTGGAGCTAGAAATCTAAGAATAGAAATTAAACCTTAATATGTATTTTCTTATATATGATTCATAGAAAATAACTTATATACATATATAAACACATGCAATAAAAGCAGATATACCACAAATGATTACAAAGAAATTTCAGGAATTTAATCATGGTAACATGAAGACTCAAAGTAAAATCCGTATACTAAGTAGTGCACATGATCAGTTTTAAAGGAAAAAAAAGTATTTTGAGTGGCAGAGTAGACATGAGAGCATCTTTCAGACAGCCTGTGTTAAGATACCAGGAAAGACCTGAGATTCCTGGAATGAAAGAAAGCAAGTAAATCGGATTCGACTCAATGTCAATGACTTGTAAATTATCATTGGGCAATAAACCTTCAAAGGAAAAGTAGTTTTGAGTCAGAGTCTGAAAAGCTCTAAAACTGCAACAGATAAGTACTAATTTGGCTTTGTATGCCATAATCAGACATCGATGTTCCTTTGTTACTGGAGCCAAGGAATAACATTGGCACAAACACTCATGTCATCAAACATTATTACAGAAGCTTTGTGAATGTCCAAACATTCTTACCAAAAAATATTCTTTCCAAGATACATGAGGTCTTCTGCTTTCTTTTAAGGTTCAGGGCTATACAATCTCTAAAAAGAATTCATTTAATATTTATATCACTTTAATTATTAGGAGGCAGTTCCTACCAAGAACCCTAAATTTACATGTATATGAATTTAAATCAGCTGCCCTATTTATGAAATTAATTCAAAACCCCTTCCACCCAACAATGAAGGGAGTTTTCTAGATTAACCGTCTTTGGTACATGATGACATTTACCACATTTCCCCTATGAGTCCACATCTTTTTCAACCTGTCAAATTTTCTACAATGCTGGGACCAGAAAAGAACACAATCCACCAAAAGTGGTCTAATTAGAATTTTATACTTGAGAGATCCTCACATTCTTTTTACTATCAGAAAATTCTTCCCTTCCTATCAATTCATTTTTGACTAAATTCTTCCAACATTTTTTCTCATTGTATCCATGTCAGGTGGAGTATTCTGGTGTTGTTGGTTTGGAAAACAAAATAAAGAATGCAGATAATACAACCAAGGTTCTCCTTATTGATTCCTTTTCCATCGTCATATCTTCCAGAACTATCCATTGACCTGAGTTTACATTCATTCTTTTATTAATGCCTTTTAGCTCTGTGCCTTCTGAAAATTGGATATATTACACTCTTGTACTTCACCAAGCCTTTAGAAATGATGGGACTTGAGTTATTGCATTTGGGGGACATTTAGCTTGAAAAGACTGAGGTCTTTTCCAATGTAAACAGAAGAGTGTTGGTAACTAACTTTGAAGATTAAAAAAAAAAAGAAAATCCTGATAGTTATTAGTGTTAAGATAGACTTTTATCATAATAAAACCTAATGAGATTGCTGAAATACTTTCTCCATCCTTACAGTTGTATGTTCAGAATAAAGACAAGATGAAGGAATTCTGGCAAAAAAGAAGACAATTATCAAGGAAGTCTAACCAGAAGAAGGAATAAAAAGATTTTTGAGGGAAGAATATGAGGAGTCCTAATATATTATCACCTGTAAAGGAAAAGAATTAAATGAGAGGAAGAAAAATATTTTTGAGAGATTTTGCATGCCCACATATTAGCAAAACTCCACCTGCTGACTAGATATTACATGCAGGAGGAATAATAAATAATGAATAATTCTCACAACACAGGTTGGATATATCCTAGAAAATAGCATGCACAATGCCATTTTCTTGAAGGACACTGTGACAACCACCTAATGACGACTCTATAATTAGATTAAATCAATATCTTCTCTCCTCAAATTAAAGAAAAAAATCAAAACATTGAGAAGGAAGAGGAAATAAAAACAGAGAAATCAGAGTAAAAAGATTGGGATTATTAAAGACAAGTGAGGGCATTTTATATGTACACAATTTCTAAAGTTTCCCAAAAGCAATCTTACTCAGAAGGAGAATTATTGATGCAAACAATAATCTCAAATATATCTAACTTTACCATGTTCTTAATTGATTTTATTTGTGAGGTCAAGGTCATTTTTTTAATCCATTCCTCCTGACCTGCACATGGTGGTTAGATAGTTCCATGGAGTGGAATCTCCCAAGTTTATATTTCCTGGGTATAGAAGTGGTGAAAACTCAATACAATTGATGAATTTTTTCAGGCATCTAAATACATGGTTCTTTTGCTTATTTAAAACTTAATTTTGTTTGATAGTTTATTCATACTTTGCTATTATATGATAATGATAAAGCTCCAGTAAGAAGTCACTTTCACCTAGTTGTCCTAAAGGCCATAAAAGCATATAGGGAAAGAAACATTTCGTACCATTCCACTGCTAACTCTCTTTCAGGCAGATAAGACTTGAAGCTATAGGTTGGAGAAAACTTTAGAGTGATTATGGAATTCTGAAGTAGTTCTCTTTTCTGGTGCCTTAGCAAGTTAATCATAGATGCTTTTTTTAGTTTATTACAAAAGATTCAGAGAGTAGCCCTAGTAAAACTCATCCAAGGAGAGGATAAATAAGTGATCCCAAACACTTCTTCATCAATATGTGATAAGAAATCTGCCTGTCTATACTTGGGACTAGTAGCCTTTTCTCAAATAAGGGTATTCTTGGGGATGCTAATTTTGCCACTTGATCCCAACATTGAGTGTATTCCCTCCCTGCTCTGCCTCCCTAATCTTTGCCCTCAATGAGTTTCTTCCATCCATGCTGATGCATTTCTCTGTATCTATATCATGACATAGTATGTATAAATAATTTCTGTCTGCTTGCTGCACAATACACAATGAAAAAAGCCTATGATTTTACCAGCTTCCTGAATACCATTTTCCTTACAACATTCAAGCCCAAATCTTTTCTCTACCCAAAGCTGTGAGGCCAGGTAAAACACAATTCTTCCCACATAAGTCAGTCAGGAATATGAATGATGACATTTCACCAATAAGAAAAAGAACACAGAAATAAAAACTTACTCAGGATTTCCGCTTGACCAGAGTGGAGGACATCTGAAATCTCTCTTCCTAATATTAAGTTGTGCCTTCAGAAACATGGAAAGGAAGGCCCCTATAACTATATGGCCTTCCTTTCTATAATTATGGTTGTAACGTCTTTTTAAGTGACAAGGTTGCTCCCCCATCTGATATTCAAAAAAAGAAAACTGAAAAATCAGGATCACAAATAATCTAAATAAAAATAGCCCCAGTTTCCCAAAATCCATGGCCAAATTCCAAAATCTATAAAGTGGTAAAGAATAAAGAAATCTAAAAGAATTCGGGATGTTTTTCAGGAAACCACAGACACATTCTCTGTTTCTAAAGATTTTACTTTTCTAATAATTTTTAAACTATTCTACTTTAAGCAACCCCTATTAGTTGGGAAATCCTAATAATGGATATGACAGAGGCTTCTGTTTAGGATAAAGGAAAAAATAGCTGAAAACAGTATATTTATGGGGCTTTTTTGCCTTCTGGATATTATTCACTTTGTTCCCTATGGACAGGGAGTGAAAATGGCCTCTGGAGTGTTAGTCAAAAAACTATGTTGACCAGAGTCAGAAAGTGAGAGCATCTGGGGACAGACCATCCTGCCCTGCAACTCTTGACCTGCATCCTCCTTCATGAGTTAAAAACTCAAGTGATGAAATAAGTTTGGCCACCTGCTTCCTTGTTTCAATCCCTGCAGTATTAGCAGCTTCCCTGGGGTTTGAGATGTCCAAAGTGCTGTTTCATCTTTCTCAATTGAGTGCTTAAGGACTCCTGGAGTGATACTTCCACTCTCACCAAGCTAATTCTTTGCAATGACTCTTATTTCCAAATATTACATCAGTCAGACTCCAGTTTTAGAAGAAAAGGCAGAAAGGGAGAGTGATAGTTTCCATGACAAGACCCAACAGGTCCTAGAAGGTGTTGAATCTAGCCTTAATAATATTAACCACAATGCCCTGGCCAGTAGCTGTATACACTTAAGCATTACTGAAATCAATATACACATAATAATAATCAAAAGAATTTCATGTCAATACCATCAATATAAGTTTTTCTTCCAGAGAGGTACATCACAACCCAGATATAAATATTCATTGAGGAAGACTCTTTTCTCAGTCTTCTCATCAATTTCCCATTGTGGGACCAACACTTAGCCTACATGTATCCCTGATTTCTCAGTATGAGATAAATGTTCCCACAGAACATACTATCACTTCATCTCTTATTGCTACACCTAAAATGTGATCCAGTCTACTTATGCTTTACACTTGCATACAATAAATAATGATCTCTACACTAGTTTCCTTTATGTACCCATTATTATAACAAACCCAATTTTGATAATTCCTTAAAATGTATTCATTTTTAAAATATCACTCTTTTCATTAAAGAATTAGTGTTTTCTATGTAATATTCTATCAGCTCATTGCTGTGACCCTTCCTGAATTAACTACTTAGGAATAATTTCACCCTAAGCCATGGCTACCAGATAGATACATTGGCACATGGCCAATTATTTCATCCCCAATATCTATAACAGTGCTTTACATGTAATAAGTGGTAAATAAATGCTGGCTGACTTCTTGCTCTCAAAAGCAAGATTGGAAGATGCCAAAATGACTTGACCATAGTCTGTAGGAGAGTATGACCATATTTAAGCATCTGAGTTCAAATATGGACATATGGACAAAGTTTGGTCTTCCACAAGATTTTTAGAGAATTTGGGCTGCTTTCTTTTCCATTTTAAATGAAAGAACATATTCTTTTGTAAATAGTTAAATCTGAGAAATGGCCCAAGAGGGTTGAGTAGAGGTAAGGAAAGCTCAAACCTCTCCAAATAACCTTGTAATGGGGCTCAAAAAGAATTCTGGTGGAGTAGAATCAACAAGGTAACAAAGTGAAACAACTTTTTTTGTAGAAAATATCTGAAAATAGAGACAAAGAGATTGAGTTACACTGAAGTGAGGAAGGAGGCTATTTCACAGCAAAGTCACACCAAGGGGCAGAGACAAAGGGGGAGAATTAATGGAAGAGAGGATGAAATGAGGGAGGTAGTGGTTCATATCAAACCATCCAGATAAGGAAGAGTGAGTGGAAAGAAGGAAAGTATCAAATTGGGAAAATAAGTTGGAAGTGAATTCACATTAATAATCAAAGCAATAAATGGGAATGGGAAGAACTCATCCATGAGATGGAACCAGATAACAAAGTGAATTAAAAATCAAAATCCTATGATATGTTGTCTACAATAACACATTTGAGGCAGGGAGATAGAAAGAGAGCTGATGTCATAGGTTGCAGCAATTGTATTATCTGGTGTAAAAAAGGCAATATAATCAATCTACCTGCCTGCCTGGCTTTGAAATCAGTACCATATTTGTGTCCTAAAAGGAATTTGGTAGAACTCCCTCTTTGCTTATTATGCCAAATTTGTTGTATAGTATTGGGATTAGCTGTTCTTTGAATGTTTAATAGAATTTGATTGTGAATCCATCAGGCCCTGGGGATTTTTTTCTCAGGGAGATCTTTGATGGCTTGTTAGATGTCTTTTTCTGATATGGTGTTATCCCTCCCTTTTTTGGAACATCCTCTCCCCTTTCCCCTTTAGTTTTCCCTTCTTCCTTCCCTGTAAGATAAGATAGACTTCAAGATCCCAATGAATCTAGATGCTCTTCCCTCTCAGATTTGCTTTCACTGAGAGTAAGGTTTAAGTATTACCTAGTAGCACCCTTTTCCTCTCCCTCTTATAAGAGTATTCTTCCCTTCCCCTTCCCATGCATATCTTTGTGTGACAAAGATTATTCTATTTATTTTATTTCTTCAAGTATCTCTTGGTACAATCATCAGTACCCCCCACCCCTTTTTCTTTTTTTTTGCATATCATCTTATAACCCTTAATGCCCCAATCTTTTTGTATGAGTGATTCTTCTAATTACTATAATAATGAATACAATTTTTGAGAGCTAAAAATAACATTTTCCACATATATTAATATATATATATATATATATATATATATATATATATAATTTGATCTAATTGTAGCCTTTAAAGAAGAGTTTGAATAAAATAAAAACACTTTTCTCCTTTTCCCTCTCTTTCATATTTACCTTTTCATATTTCAATGCTGAGCCCCACTGTAGAGTTCCTCCATTCTGCTGAAAATGGTTTTTATGGTGTTTTGAGGTAGTCTATACTGGTGGGTGCTGGGGAGAGGAAGTATCGCATGTCTAGACTGCCTCCACACGTACCTGGTAGTCTGCAACATTAAACTGCTTGCAGGCTGATAAATTCTGAAGCTTTTCGTTGGTTACATAACTGAAATAAGGGGAGTGATGTGGGCTGACAGTGCACAGTTAGGGGTATTAATAGGAACGGAACCCTCATACTCTGAAATGTTACTTTTCTCACTAGTTAAACATCAAGTGCAACACACATAATTTCACCATTAGGCAAGGATGAATTGTTGATTGTTTACTTATCCACTCTGTTCATCAGAATTTGTGATATTGTATGCTAGGCATGAACTCTGTACCTTCACTGATTTATTAATTGCCTATATTGTTTTTATAATTAATTAATTAACTAGAGTAATACTCCAATGTACCTCATCCCCTTTCCATGTTCTCACTCTGGAAGGACAACAGGACCTCTCCCTGAAGTAATCACAAGGTGGAGAATGGACAAACTTCTACCTGATTTTGAAAAGGGAGATGCTAGGGGGAAGATGGGTAGTTCAGTGGATTGAGAGATAGACCTAGATATGGGAGGTCCTAGGTTCAAATCTGGTCTCAGAAACTTCACAGCTGTTTGACCTTTAGCAAGTCACTTAACCCCCATTGCCTAGACCCTTACCATTCTTCTGCTTTGGAACCAATACTCATTATTGATTGCAAGATGGAAGGTGGGGGTTTTTATTTTTTTAAACATTATTTTATTTGGTAATTTCCAAACATTAATCATTGGAATCTAAGATCATTTTCTTTTCATCCCCCCCCCCTCCCACCACCTCTCCCAAGGCCAACGTGTGATTCCGCTGGGTATCACATGTGTCCTTGATTCTAACCCATTTCCATGTTGTTGTTATTTGCATTAGAGTGTTCATTTAGAGTCTCTCCTCAGTCGTATCCCCTCAACCCATGTAGTCAAGCAGTTACTTTTCACTGGTGTTTTTACTCCCACAGTTTGTCCTCTACTTTTTTTTTCCTCATAGATTCTTGCATATTGTTCAGGGACATTGCATTGACACTAATGGAGAAGTCCATGATGTTCGATTGTACCACAGTGTAATAGTCTCTGTGTACAATGTTTTCCTGGTTCTGTTCCTTTATCTCTGTATCACTTCCTGGAGGTTGTTCCAGTCTCCATGGAATTCCTCCACTTTATTATTACTTTGAGCACAATAGTATTCCATTACCAACATATACCACAATTTGTTCAGCCATTCTCCAACTGAAGGGCATCCCCTCATTTTCCAATTTTGGCCACCACAAAGAGTGCAGCTATGAATATTCTTGTACAAGGCTTTATCCTTATTATCTTTTTAGGGTACAAACCCAGCAGTGCTATGACTGGAACAAAGGGCAGACAGTCTTTTATCCCCCTTTGGGCATAGTTCTAAATTGCCCTCCAGATTGGTTGGATCAATTCACAACTCCACCAGCAATGCATTAATGTCCCTACTTTGCCACATCCCCTCCAGCATTCATTACTTTCCATAGCTGTAATGTTAACCAATCTGCTAGGTGTGAGGTGATACCTCAGAGTTGTTTTGATTTGCATCTCTCTGATTATAGGAGATGTAGAACACTTTTTCATGTGCTTATTAATAATTTTGATTTCTTTGGCTGAAAACTGCCTGTTCATGTCCCTTGTCTATTTATCAATTGGAGAATGGCTTGATTTTTTGTACAATTGATTTAGCATCTTGTAAATTTGAGTAATTAAACCTTTGTCAGAGGTTTTTATGAAGATTATTTCCCAATTTGTTGCTTCCCTTCTGATTTTAGTTACATTGGTTTTGTTTGTACCAAAACTTTTTAATTTGATGTAGTCAAAATTATTTATTTTACTTTTTGTGACTCTTCTAAGTCTTGCTTGGTTTTAACAACTTTCCCTTCCCAAGTTCTGACACGTATATTATTCTGTGTTCACCTAATTTACTTATAGTTTCTTCTTTATGTTCAAGTCATTTACCCATTCTGGATTTATCTTGGTGTTGGGTGTGAGGTATTATACCTAATCTCTCCCACACTGTCTTCCAATTTTCCCAGCAGTTTTTATCAAATAATGAATTTTTATCCCAAAAGCTGGGATCTTTGGGTGTGTCATAGACTGTCTTTCTGAGGTCACTTACTCCAAGTCTATTCCACTGATCGTCCTATCTGTCTCTTATGTTATATGGAAATCACTTTAAAAGACTGATATATATTAATTTAAGGTCGCCAAGGAATTCAGCTATGTAATTCCTAAATGAAAACTCAAGTCAGCAGTCAACCTTTTATGGAGTTTTTAATTACAAACAGGAGGAAGAAAGGTATTAGAGATAGAGAAAGAGAGGGAGAGAGAGAGGAAGGGGAGCGAAGGGAATAGCGCTTAATACCCCCTCTGCTTAGGCCAAGCCCTAAGATAGCTGAGGCAAAGAAAAGAGATCAGTCCCTATCACTCATGTGACCAAAATGGAGAAACAGTCTCAGGGGCCTCCACCTCCAGCCTCCTTCAGAGCAAGCCCTCCTCTCAGATCTCTCCAGGAGCTCTTCCTCCAGGACCTCTCTCCTCTCAGACTCCTTCAGAGCAAAACCTCTCAGAGCAAAACCTCCTCCCTCTGTCCTCAGACCCTGCTATTTTTAAGGAAACCACCTAAGTCCCCTCCCCTCAGTTCTCACATCTACCAATCACTGTCGATGTCTCCCCTGTGCCAATGGTGGCTCTAGCTTAACCCATGTAAAAAATAGACTTGAATACAGGACTACAATCCCCACAAGCCTTTGCTCCACTTCCCCAGAATGCCTTGTAATCTCACCTGGGCTGAGATTGAGAAGGTATTTAAGCTGATTCAAAGGCTTTTGAGGGGTCTCTTGGCTCTTAAACTTCCATTTTGTTGCAGGCCTGGTTTTTTCATAATGTAGGTGAGGTTGTGTTTAGGCCACTCTATGGCCTGGACACGTGTTTCTTATCCTGTATTTTCTTTAATACTTAATCTTCATTAAATCTCTAAAAATTTATAATACTCCTTGCAGAGGGAACCTAATTTCTACCTGCCTCAGTCTCCCCATCTCCCCTAAATTTTAATCTTTACAGTTGGCGACCTAATGGGAAAAAAAAATCTCAATCTTCTGATTTCTTTTCTGATCTTTTGTTCAACTTTTAATGTCTAGTACCTAGAAAAAAAATTTTTTTTGAGCCATATCTCTCTGGCCAAGGTTTTCTACCCTCGCAAAGCTGCTACAGGCTCAGGACCTGCTGCCCACCCCACCTGGCTCGGCCCCATCATTCCTGCCTGCAGCCTGCAGCCCTGAATGTCCACACCTGGTACCTGGTCCTGGCCTTGCCCACCCCAGCAGCCGCTCCTGCTCCTGCTCCTGGCCTCTCACGAGCCTGCTGCCTGCCTATTTCTGAGCCCCAGACCCACAAGCACAACCCCAGTTGGCTCATCACCCAGATCCTTGGAGTAGATCGCTCAGGACTCATTGCGACCAGCTGGTAACAGTATTGGCCATGTGGGCAGAGGGGAGAGATGAGAGGGAAAGGAGACAGGGTAATTTTCCCTTAAGCTAATTCTCCAAGCAAACAGGGGTGTATTGGCTCACATATAGAACAGAATGTTACTTGGTAATTTTTGCCATCTTTTTGATGACTTAGTCTCAAATTCCCAGGAACTTCTTCAAGTGGACTGGGGCAGGAGGAAGGATCATATCAGGGGAGAGGGGAAAGAGAGAAAAGGTTAGAGGAGAAGAAACAGATTTTTCAAACAGAAACCTAAAAAGCAATGGGTTTAAAAGGATTTTTGACTGTTCTGGTAATTTCATTGATTTTACCTGCCTGTCAGGGAGCAGACTCAGCCCAAAGATTCAACTTTAACTTTGGGAAGGAAAATGGGTGGCTCAGCGACCTGATAGCCAGACATAAAGACATTCAGTCCTGGGTTGAAATCCGGCCTCAGATACTTCCCAGCTATGGGGCCCTGGACGGGTCCTTTGAAACCCATTGCCTAGCCCTTACTACTCAGAATGCAATGTTCAGTTATGGGGGTATATGTGTCAATTATCAAAAGAATAGAAAAAATAATCAAAAATATAAAAAAATTCAAAATAGGCCTTGTATAGGTCCAGTTTAAAGTAATTTCTATCCCACAAGTATGTAGAACAGAATGCAGTAATATTTCACTTAGCCATTTGTAGCCAAGACTACAGGAAGTTGCCATAATATAAGAAGAAAAGAATTAGTATTCTATTTTGATGGGGAAATGTCATTCCCACGTCTGATTTTTTTTTCCATTCAGGAATATAGGGAGCCAGTTTGATAGTCAAGCTTTGTACTTGTTTGAGTACTTCGTAAAGAGTGTAGATACAAGGAAGTCCTACGACATAAACATAAGTTAAGCATCGCAACCTCGAGTCTCACTTTAATATTTCTTGTGTGCTCTATTGGCACTATTCAGGTTTAGTCTGTGCTCCTTGTTTTTATCCCTTTTCGTGGAATCAGACACAAACATTAATCACAGTCCTATAATATTTTATCAATAAATGGCAGGTTCCCATAGTTTAAAGCTTTTAATTATTGTTTTATCTCTCCATGTTCCCTTACAAATTATTATATTCATTGCATTGTGATCTGAGAAAGTTGCTCTTTTGCACTTTTTTGCAATGTTTTTATGCCCTAATTCATGATCAGTTTTTGTGAATGTACCATGCATGTTGTGAATTTCAAAACTACTCAACCCTGTTCAAACCATTCTTTAGAGGATGGGATTTGGCTATTTCCTGATCAATAATAATAGAGATACTTGGAATGACAGAATCAGGTCTTGGATACTACAATCTCCACACTACTCAGGGTAACAGGATTTAGAAAGGGCTGCAGCAAAGCTCAAGATTTAATTATTTGAGAATATGGCCTTCAACAGACATGTGCAAAGGGGACAGATCTCTGGGAGGTTCTGGTTTAAGCTAGAGCCACCATTGGCACAGGTGAGACACAGGAAGTGAGGTAGAGGACAGCTGATGAGGGCTTCTTGCTTCCTGGTTGGAGGAGAGATGTGGTTGTATCCTGGTGTTTGGTGTAGAAGGAGCCCTGAGACTGTTTCGCCATTTTGGTCATGTGAGTGATAGGGACTGATCTCTTTTCTTTGCCTCGGCTATCCAGGGCCTTGGGCCTTTGGCTCAGCTTAAGCAGAGTGGGTATTTAAACCCTATTCCCTTCTCTCCCTTTTCCCCCTCTCTCTTTTTCCCTCTAATAATTTTCTTCCTCCTTTTTGTAATTAAAACACCATAAAAAGGTTAACAGCTGACTTGAGTTTTCATTTTAGGAATTACATAGCTGAATTCCTTGGCAACCTTAAATTAATATATATCAGTCTTTTAAAGTGATTTCCATATCACAATGTGCTGCTGAAAAGAAGTTGTATTCCTTTTTGTCCCTATTTATTTTTCTCCACATTTCTACTAATTCTAATTCTTCTAAGATTTCATTCACTTCTCTTGTCTCTTTCTTATGTATTTTTGGCTGAAGAGAGGCCTAAGACAATTGAGAAAAGTACTTAAAAACTAAGATAAGTCATCTGGAAACAGAGGCACTTGAACTAAAACAAGAAAATAGTGTCTTGAAAGCCAAAATCAATAAGCTGGAAAATGAGGCAAAGGAGATGAAAGATGAAGCAAAGCAGATGAAAGATGAGAAAAAAGATGAAAGATGAGGTAAAGAGGATGAAAGATGACCTCCAAAGAAAATCAGACCTAAAGGAAAAGGACAACCAAAAAGCCAAAGATGAAATCCAGTCTTTAAGAACCAGAATACAACAACTAGCATCAAGTGACCACACAAGGCAGCAAGACACTATAAAACAAAACTAAAAGATTGAAAAAAATTGAGGAAAATATGAAGCATCTCAATCACAAAACAGAGGATTTAGAAAATCATTCAAAGAGAGACAGTGTAAGAATCATTGGTCTACCAGAAGACCATGACAAAAGAAAAAGCCTAGACACTATATTACAGGAAATTATTAAAGAAAACTCCCAAAATAACCTAGAACAAGAGGGAAAAGTAGAGATTGAAAGAATTCACAGATCACCTCCTGTACTTAATCCCCAACTGACAACACCCAGGAATTTTATAGCCAAATTCAAGAACTATCAGACCAAAGAAAAATATTACAAGCAGCCAAGAAGTAATTCTGATACCACAGAACCACAGTGAGGATAACTCAAAATCTGGCTGCATCAATACTGAAGGCCCAAAAGGCATAGAATATGATATTCTGGAAAACAAGGAAACTAGGTCTACAACCAAGAATCAACTACCCAGCAAACTGACTATATTCTTACAGGGGAAAGTATGGTCATTCAACATTCAAAGGTGGGGTTTCCAGCAAATTTATTTCCCAAATTTAAGAACACAAAGTAAGAACTTAAAGGAAAGGTGTGCTGGGTAATGTAGTTGATGGGTAGACAATTTCTATTAAACACACTTCGAAGAAGTTACTCTACCTAAGTTTTTTATTGTAATAATTAAAATAGTGGGAGCCTAAGCTGTATTGATTAAAATAGGGAAAGATATAAATTGTGGCAGATATAAGAGTGGATGAGTAAATTGTGACCTCAGAAAATATGTTTTCACTACAGTGCCTTGTTTTTAAATCAATATATAAGGTGGTCACCAGGGAAATATTCCCAATTATGAATATACCCAAATCAACTGGGTTTTATGGAGATTTTAATTAATTAATACAACGAGGAATTAAGAAAGAGAGAAAGAGAGAAAAAGGAAATAATGAGAAAAGGATAGGCCGGCCCAGGGCAGCCCTGGCCAACTCAGGCCTAAGCCCAAAGAGAAAGATCAGTCAGTCCTTAATCACTCACCACAAGATTTGTCCAACCAAGGATTCTAGTGACACCAGGCCAGCTCCATCTCAGCTGAGTCCACCAGCTCAATACCTGAATTTGAATGTCTCAGAATCCCTCTGAATGAATCTAAGCTTCTATTTAAAGGGAATTTTCTCTTATGTCACCTCCCCTAAGTTCTCCCATCTACCAATCACAGCAGACATTTTTCAAAGGACAGACCATTCTTAGTTCACACCTAAGAAGGCTTTAAATTTTTGATTAAGGTCACACCAGAAAACCTCTAAGTTAAAAGTTTCTCACCTCTTTGCTCCTTGTAAATTCACAAGTTGCCTGACCTTTATAGGTACTTAGCACCCTTTTGTATTATATCCATAAATAGGCATGGCTTAAAGAACTTTTTGTCTTACTATAAGTATGGGTTTAAGTACTTTTCATTGTTCAGCAAGGAGTTTCTTCCCCTAAAGCAGGCTTAAGTACGGGTGGAATAGAAGTCTTCACATTCCTGGTCTAAGTAGAGTTCTCACATTCCTGATCTAAGTTCCTTCATTGCCTAAATGGGGAATGGTCTTAACCCAACCTTATGAAGTAGGGTCTGAGAATTTTTAAGGTTCACATGATTAACCAAAGATCAGAACCCAAATAAAACACAACTCAGAAGGCCAGTGATTGAGAATCATGGATGACAGTATTTCATAAATCTGAAAAAAGGAACACTGAAATAACAATTTGCCTTTTATCTACACCAATGCAGGTAAAGAAAATATTTGAAGAAGTTCCTGGGAATTTGAGACTAAGTCATCACAAAGATGGAGAAAATGACCAAGTAACATTCTGTTCTATATGTGAGACAGTAATCTCTTATAGTGACAAGGATGCTTCCCCATATGGTACTCAGAAAGTGAAAAATGACAAATCAGGATCACAAACATAATAGAGGAAGAGAATCCCAGTAAAACCAAGCTCATGACCACTATTCAAAATCTACAAAGAGCCAAAGAATAGGGGTATCTTAAGATGACTCATTGTCTTTGTTCATGTGTCTATTAAAATATCCTCTGTGAAGAAAGATTTTTCTCTAATTTGTGTTCCAGGTTTGAATTATCCCTTGAAATTTAGAAATCCTAATGTGAGACTGTTTAGGACCATGGGGAAAGCTACACCGTATAGGAAATAATCTGTGGCATTTTTGCTTCCTTCCTATTATTCATTGTTTACAATGCCTGGAGAATTACCAGATTCCATGGGTTTAGAAATGCCCCAAAGGCTCTTTTATCCCTGCCAAATTAGGCTTCAAGGTGTTCCAGAATGAAATTTTCCTTCTCACTAACCCAAAACTCTGCAATGACTCAATATCACCAGATGTTTCCTGTTTCAGTGTTTAGTTTGACATGAGAAGGGCAGAAATTATGAGTGATAGGGTCAAGGTCAAAGTCCAGAATTCCCATCCTGAGATGAATTTTACATTTAACAATGCTTCAGCCATACAATAAATCATTGATGAATGAAGAATTAGTAGTAATAAAAATAGAATTACAACAATGCTTTTAGTTTGATGAATCTCATTTTTCTTAAGTGAACCTGTGGCCTCAACAGTGGATGCCATGGACTCAGTAGAGTAATTGTGTCACTGACAAGTCAGATGGAACTAAAAGATGATATAATATCAAAATTGCCATACTAGGATTTGGGTCCACTTAAGTCATTATGTTCAAAACTGTTGGAGTTCTCTCTTTCTCCTGAGACAGGAAGGAGTAAGCACTGAGAAGATCCTCTTCTTACTGAATTTCTCTCTTCTATATCAGAAAGTGACTCAAAGATCCTGAACCCCATTAGCCACATCCCTCATTCAAGACTCTATAATATCACTCTTAATTTAGGATTATTTAAGATCAAGAAACCCTAAATCCACTCTCCTACCCAATTCACCTTTCCTCTGCCTTTACATAAATAAGCCCCTTGTTCCAACCATTGAAAGAGTGAGATAACTATTAGATATATCAGGAAACTTACTCAGAACTGACTTCCAGTTTGACACCAACTGAAGAGACTAACTGAAGGAAAAAGGAGAAAGGAGTAGGGAGAAGTTAGGAGGGAGAGAAGAGAGAAGGGTGGCAGATCTGATTTTTCATTACCATAATCCATAAAGAACAACCATCTAATACACACCTTTAGTGATAATTTCATTTTAGGGGTCAATAGTTTTAGTCAATTGAGAGATGCAATCCTCAAGATATATGATTCTAGACTCAAATTGATTATTGTTCAGTTGTTTCCTTTTCTTTGTTAAAATTTTACTTTTAGATACAGATTTGTGAAGATAGGATTAAATTTTCCCTTTGTCAACTTTTTAATTAATCAACAGAAGTGAATAAGTCCCAACTTAACCCTAGAAAAAGGGAATTCCACAAACTACTTACTAGAGGATTTTAAACCTCTAAAAGCAAAAACACCCCCACATAACTCCTAACTGGGAAAGGTCCCCAAACCACTTGCTAAAGTGGGTGATAACTCTGAAACAATTGACTGATGTCTAGGCATTCCTAAGCTAATTTACTACAATTGGTCACCATAAAGTGGAGGAAGGAAAAGAAATTCACTCAAAGAAATGTCTTTAAAAATGGCTACAACTTCCTGTGAGGAGTTCTTTGAGCCCCTTTAAGGCTTTGGAGGCTGGTGGAGGATCTTCCTCTTCAGCATGGACCTAGGGCTCTAATATTTGGTAAGACTTCTCTGGGAGCTTCTCCCCTTGGACTTTGGATTGGTTAGTGGAAAAAGTTAACCTTCTTTTCCTGACTCCCTGAGAGATTAACACCAGATAGACCTACCTCTTGGAGCAGGCCACATAAGTGAAAGGCTTGCTTAATTTACATCTGGGACCTCCAATTGTGGCTTCAGGATCCCTGTTAGTGTAGATTCAGGTGCTAGAGCAAATATTTAGCTTGTTCAGTTAGACTGCTTTCTCTACCCTCTTTGACATTTCTCTCCTTTCACTCTTTCCTTCTTATAAATAAAGCTGTTAAAAAGTCTTTTTTGACTTGAGATATGTCAGTTTCAGTAACCATATTCTCTTATATTTGGGCCAATCTTACATTTCATACCTACATTTCATAACCATGAATCAATTCTGACAAAACAAAAACATCTTACGAATGAAAGTAACCATAGAATATCCAAAGCTGCTAGATGTAATATCTGACTAAAGTTTCCTGAAAATGGAAGTTATTTGAAGTACAGAGGAACCTTCTCTTGCACTAACTGTAACATGGTTACAAGCACCATGGTTACAGGTCTATAATTTTGCTAATATTGGGAATAACAGAAGATCAATAGATTAATCAAACTCCTGCCTGGCTCAACAAGCTGTGAAAGGTTAAATTTGGGGCAGGTAGGAGTTTGAACAAAATGTTTCTATCTTAATACTAAATTACCTTGACTTATATATAAACACCTTACAAAATATTTTTCCCTAATTCATAATTCTAGTGATCCTACTCTAGGAAAAAGATGAGACAAGGCCACCTGAAATTTACAAGAATGTGGACATAGGATTAGACTAAGATCACCTTGGTCTAGTATCATATTCATAATGGCATGTGAATATCATTCAGCCTTCCAGGGATTTCTTCTTTCTATCACCTTCTGTCTACTAATAATGTCATTAATAGTGCACAATAGTTCATCACCTTCACCTCATCTATTGCAATGAACTGATAAAGATTCCCCCTCCTTTAGTTTCTGCCTAGTCAAAATCATCAAAGTGATTACCTAAAGTATGAATCTACCAAGATCATCCAACTCAATAAACTGCAGTAGCTTCCTGATACCAGCAGAATTTAAAAAAGGGGACTTTCTCTTGGGGACTACAAAACCCTTCCCAATTTGGCTCTTCTTTACTTGTCATTCTTATACCTTACTTCCCTCCCCAAACATCCAACTATACTGACACATACTTGCTGATATTCGTACATCACAGCCCAGCTTCCTGCTCAGTGTCTTTCTTCTTACTCACTGTCCATGTCTGAAATGTTCCACTTTATCTGTGCTGTTTCACAGTTCCATGGGCTTCCTTTAATCAGTCAGTTTGCCAGTTAACTATATTTTATGAAGCCTTTACAATATGCCAGGCACTGGACTAGATATGGGGAATACAAAGCAAAGCAAAAACCTAATCTCTTCCTTCAATGAGCTCAAATTTGAATGGAAGGGAGAACAACATGCAAACATCCATGTAAATGTATGTACAAATATAGAGTAAATAGAACATGATGTCAGGAAGAAGGTTCTTCAAGGCTCTTTTGGAAGTCTGTGTTCGTCAGGAGACCTTTTCCAATCTATGAAGCTGGTAGTGCCTTCCTTTCTAAGAATGGTCTACTATCTCTCTATGTAACATATGGACCCAAAGGTGTGTTTGTTAATAATTCCATTAGAATGTTTATTTATTCAATTGTGTCCAATTCTTCATGATTGCTTTTAAGGTTTACTTAGTGGTTTGTCGTTTCCTTCTCTAGATCATTTTACAGAGAAGGGATCAATGATAAAAAGGGTTAAGTGACTTGCTCAGTATCACACATCTAGTAATTATCTGAAGCTGGATTTGAAATTAGATCCTCTTGACTCCAGGCCTATTGCTCTATTCTAGCTAGTGGCACAAGTTCATTAAAGTATTAGGTCTGCTAAATGATGGGCTATTTCTGCTTCTACTTTTGGTTCATAACACTCATATAAATGTCTGAAAAATAATAATCTCTCAATCAAAACACCATGTGGGAAGGCTCAGGAAAATATTATTTTCATATAAAAACTCAATAGAAAAGACATACTGGTATATATGTTTGGAATACTCTACTTCCTTACCACAATTTCTCAATTTTACTAATCACCAAGATTTTGTAAAGTATTTCTCATATGCCACACTCTCTGCTAGTCCCAGGAAATACAAAACAAAGCAGAAACATAACCTCTGCCCCCAAAGAGGCACACATTCTTATGGGGATGGGAACAACATGCAAATATCCATCTACATGTACATACATGACATGGAATAAATAGAAGATGATCACAGGCTTGGATTTCATTCTTCTGTGCATCAGGGAATATATGTAGTAAAGGCATTGGTTATTGGATTAGAACTTGATATATGACTTCCTTTTCCATTAATTCTTACTCTAAATGATGTTACACATGTATTTTAAATATAGTGACACATAGACTATATTTAATGAGCTGCTGGGTTGATTAATGATTGCAGAATTCAGCAGCTACTATGATTAAGGTTGGACTCAAATTCTCTCAGGAATTTCAATCCTAACTTTAATTTGAAGGCACTTACTATATGGGAAGAGTTAAAAAAATACTGTTATAAAATATTCATTGCCATATTAAATTATTCATACACAAATGCATATATCCTTATATTGTACATGTAATATCCATGTATGCATACTGTGATAATGAAATCACTTTCAAAGACTGATATATATTAATTTAAGGTCTCCAAGGAATTCAGCTATGTAATTCCTAAATGAAACTCAAGTCAACTGCCAACCTTTTTTATGGTGTTTTAATTACAAACAGGAGAAAGAAAGTATTAGAGGGAGAGAAAGAGAGAGGGAAAGGGGAGAGAAGGAAATAGGGCTTAAATACCCACTCTGCTTAGCCTAAGCCAAAGTAGGACCAAGGCCCTGGATAGGCAAGGCAAAGAAAGAGATCAGTCCCTATTACTCATGTGACCAAAATGGAGAAAACAGTCTGTGGGCTCCTCCAACTCCAAGCACCAGGCTCCAACTAAATCTCTCCCTCCTCACCGGAAGTCCCGAGAGCTCCTGAGCTGTCTTCTACCTCACTTCCTTTGTCTCACATGTACCAATGGTGGCTCTAGCTTGACCTAGGCCCACCCAGAGGTCTGTCCTTTTTGCACATGTCTGTTGAAGGCCATATTCTGAAATAATTAAATCTTGAGTTTTGCTGCAGCCCTTCCTAATCTTGTTACCCTGAGTAGGGTGGAGACTGCAGTTTCCAAGACCTGATTCTGTTATTCCATGTATCTCTATTGTTATTGATCAGGAAATAGCTAAATCCTATCTTCTAAGGAATGGTCTGAATAGAGCTGAGTAGTTTTGAAATTCACAATACCTATATGCATAGATCTTCTATCTTTATGTAGAGACACATTCCTGCAGATATACAAATGATGGGTAGGAAGAGAATTTGAATGTAGACATTTTCAAGAAGAGTCCTGGGGATTACCCAAATTCTTCCTTGATTTCCTTAATTTACCCTATGAAGCTGGTGCTATGCCTACTCTTTCCTGTGATCGTGGCTTGGTGTGAGAAAATTGGCTTGTCACATTAGAACATTTCAGCTCTTTTTCCACTAGGAAGTTTGATGGCATAGCAGACACATCTCTGCATTTGGAATTAGGAAGAGATGGTTCATAGCCTAACTTGGACATTTACTAACTATGAAGCTGTGGATAAGGATAAGGCACTTTAGGTCTCTCATCTTCACTTTCTTCCTCCTGAAAACATGAATAATAAAGCTACCTCCTTCACATCCCTATCATAAGAATCAAATGAGATGGCATATGTGAATAGATGTGCTGGCTTTTAATACTGATCTTGGTAATTTCCATTTGGTCAGTAAATATTTCCTAAAAATTTATCATTGGCAAAACTGTGTAGGAGAGTATCTTAGTGATATAAAGGTCTAAAAGCTGTGTAATTTGAAATGCTGAGCTGCCAGGCCCTATCATGAATAGTCACCCTTTCCGATCTTGTCACCTCACAGTTTCCTGCCTGATGTAATTTCTGGCAAACCACAATCACCACAGGAGCCTGGGTGTTGTCAGAAGAACTATAATCCTGGGAGTCTCCACCAGTTCCAACCTCCTCTCTAATGGAATTAGGGTATATTTTGGTCATCTCATAACTTGTGAAATTAGACAAATCCCTGCAGATAAAACACATATTGGGATGTATATTTCCAAATATATTTTCTATTTGATGTCTCTAAGAACAGGAGACTCAGGTAGATCTTCAGAGCAAGGTAGGCTCCCAAAGTAATTCATTCTTTGACAGATGTAACTGTGTGTGGCTTGAGCCCAAGGGGCAGTGAAGCTGTCCTCTTGCTCATCCCTACTCATAGTGACACTAATAATGAATTTTCAAGTTCTAAAGTCTTTAAAATACACTCTGATTTTTCCAGTGATATCTATGCCCTAGATGGAGACCAAGCTGATTTGCAAATAAGATTAGAAAGGAACACATGAGAGCTGGCATAGCTCATCACATAACAGAAATTCTCATTCCAAAAGAATTTGACCCTAGAAAAGTGGGTCATGACCCTGAAGCTATTGTGCCCTATCCATTTGCTTTCTTTTATTGCTCACTGATTTTGTGCAGGTTCTAGGAGCAAGGTTGGAGTCAGATTCTCTCAGGCCTTTCTGTTATTCAGGCATTTCAACAGAACCTGACTCTTCCTAAAAGCAGCTGGCATTTTCTTGGCAAAGACCCTGGAGTGGTTTCCTATTTCCTTTTCCAATCAAGCCTTTTTACCACTTCTTTATTCTAGAATTATTTGTGACTTGGAAATAAGTACAGCATGAATCATTACAAAAAATTTGTTAGAGTTTGTCAAGATTACCGCACTGCCCAAAATAAAGAGTGCCTCCCTAACTTAGAAGGTGGTCAGTTTATTGCTGACTTCTTTATCCAAAGAGAAGAACCCCAAAGGAATCTCACACTTGTATGTTCCTAAGTGAAATTATTCAGGTACCATTTTTGCCAATGATTTGGACAAAAGTACATATAACCTATTTATTGAATTTGCAAATCTTCACAAACTGGGAGAAATAGTTAACTCATAGGATGACACCATCAGGACCCAAATAAATTTCACAATTTAAATGTTTGGACCAAATAAGTTGTGATGAAATATGACTGATGCATTTCAAGAATCATATTTTAGCTTTAAAAGAAGTTGTCTTTCTATAAAGATGAAAGAAAAGTCATGATTGAATATGTTTTAGGTGTAAACATTAATTTAATATCTCTAATGATAAAATATTATATTACTTGAGGTTTCTTAAGAATTATTAGAAATCAAGGAATAAAGAAGTTACAAAATAAAAACCACCTGCCCATGGCTGGGTAGCCCATTTAAAATCCCCACACTTAGCTTGGAACTATATTTGCTGTAACAGTTAAAATTTAGGGGAGAGGGGGAGACTGAGGCAGGTAGAAATTAGTTTCTCTCTGCTAGGAATATATATTTTTAGAGGTTTATTAAAGGTTAAAGATTAAGAATATACAAGTAAGAAACATGTGCCTAGGCCAGAGGCCTAGACAAAATAACCTCACATCATGGAAGAGACACCTCTGCTCCAAAAACGGAAGTCCAAAAAGGCCGAGCCCTTCAAAAGCCTTTGCTTAAATATCTTCTCGATCTCGGCCCAGGTGAGATTACAAGGCATTCTGGGGAAGTGGAGCAAAGGCTCATGGGGATTGTAGTCCTGTATTCGAGTCTATTTTTTACATCCCCCCGTGTGATCATTTGTGGAAAAATTAATTTTTCCCCAAAAGGATCATAAAAACATAATAAACTTAAAAGATTACAATAGTGTGAGGATAAGAGAAAAAAGAATAAAACGAATAATTTCTGAACACATTGACAAAAAGCCGTTAGGGGGCAGTCCCCTTTGGCATAAAAGTATACATACAAATAAATGTTCAATCAACCACACCCAAAGTTCAATTTTGTGCAACTTGTGGTCTGGAGGCTTCTTCATGATGGCTTCTCCAACAGTTCAGTTTCTGAATTCAGGGAAGTAGCATCTTCTTTACCTAAAATTCTTCTCAAAAAGAATTTAAACTTTGCAATTTAAATAATGATTTTTTTTTACATTCCCCCATGTTGTGGGTGATTGAAAGATTCAGAATCAGTTAGGGATGCATGGCTGAGGTATGAGGTATATGAATCAATTGGCAAGAGATATTAAAAAGACACCAGAAAATACAAGGCTTTCTCACAAAAAATGAGATCCATTTCCTCTTTGTATCTGGCCATGATCACTGTGAGTAGAAGGCAAATGAATTGAACAAGGTTAACAATTTTTCATTTTTAAAAATACAGTAGTACAAATATGTAGATATCAAAATCCCCAAAATTCTCAATAGCCCAATTAATTACAATAGCAAACAAACACACTTTCATATTTCACATAAGTTGCTGTGTGACATTTTTAAAACCTATGAATTGATGGACATTTGTCACAAGTTTTACAAACGTAGCAATCTTTCAACCTTGGTAATAAACATATTTTTTTTTAAAACAAAGTAAAACTCATCTTGGGTTAAGAACATAATCAAGAAATCTATATATCATTCTGGTGCAAGTAAAGTAGTGAGCTGAAGAGTATAAATAAAGGGTGCTCCTTTTGGAGGCTTTTCCCAAGGGTACAAATGCCCTGAAATTAACTGCCCAACTTCCATTCACATGTGGGAAGGTTGGGGGTTATAAAATACATTTCACTTCAGCTACTAGAATGGGCCTTACCTCGTGGAAGGGGCAGGCAAAAATAACCAGACTGTTAAAAAAAATTCCAAAATCATATTTAAAAAACCCTTAAAATCAAATCATTTGAGGTATTTAGCACATTAAATTTTCCAAAGGTTGTTAATACAATTATAACCAGTTCTGAAGTCCATCTATCCTCAGCAAAATAGAAAAAAGCTGTTTTTTCATATATGGGCTTATTCACAATAATATTTTTTCAACACAGTTATAGGGGGAAAACAACAGAATTTTAAAACTCAGTACATCCAAAATAAATTCAATCAACCTTCAGTTCACAGAATAATATTCAATCCAGTAATATATGAACTTAAAATCACAAAGTTATATCTTAAACAAAAAATGCAATAGTATACAGAGATGTTTATAAACCATTGGAGTCTGAAATGCCTTAGAATATAGCCTTTAGTCTCTTCAAAGTTCCTTGGGGTTTTTTGTTTGTTTGTTTGTTTGTTTTTAATTATCCATTTAAATGTCTATTGTCCGAAGGTAGAGTAGTAAAGGCTAGGCTATGGGGTTCAAGGGATCCGTCCAGGGCCCCACAGCTGGGAAGCATCGGAGGCCAGATTTTAACTAGAGACCTCCCATCTCTGGGCCTGGCTTCCAGTTCGCTGGGCTACCCATTTTCCTCCCCAAAGTTAAAGTTGAATCTTTGGGCTGAGTCTGCTCCCAGACAGGCAGGTAAAATCAATGAAACTGCCAGAAGAGTCAAAAATCCTTTTAAACAGCCCATTGCTATTAAGTTTCTGTTTGAAAAGATCTGTTTCTTCTCTTTAGTCTTTTCTGTCTTTCCCCTCTCTGATACCCCTGTGGCCAATACCCCCAGCCACGTGGAGGCTTAGCCTAAGGGAAAATTACCCGGTCTCCTTTCCCTCTGGTCTCTCCCCTCCGCCCACGTGGCCAATACTGTTACCAGCTGGTCGCAATGAGTCCTGAGCAATCTGCTCCAAGGATCTGGGTGATGAGCCGGCTGGGGTCACGCTTGTGGGTCTGGGGCGCAGAAATAGGCAGGCAGCGGGCCAGTGAGAGGCCAGGAGCTGGAGCGGCTGCGGGGGTGGGCAAGGCCGGGACCAGGTACCAGGTGAGAGGCCAGGAGCAGAAGCAGGAGCGGGAGAGATGGTTTTCTAAAGAGTATCTTGGAGAATCGTGGCTTTAAAAAAATTCTCTAGGCTAAAAACATTTTTGAGAAGTTCTCATCCCTTCGTGGTCGCCAAAAACTGTAACAGTTAAAATTTAGGGGAGAGGGGGAGACTGAGGCAGGTAGAAATTAGTTTCTCTCTGCTAGGAATATATATTTTTTAGAGGTTTATTAAAGGTTAAAGATTAAGAATATACAAGTAAGAAACATGTGCCTAGGCCAGAGGCCTAGACAAAATAACCTCACATCATGGAAGAGACGCCTCTGCTCCAAAAACGGAAGTCCAAAAAGGCCGAGCCCTTCAAAAGCCTTTGCTTAAATATCTTCTCGATCTCGGCCCAGGTGAGATTACAAGGCATTCTGGGGAAGTGGAGCAAAGGCTCATGGGGATTGTAGTCCTGTATTCGAGTCTATTTTTTACATTGCTACATCATTGCAAATGAAGAGGAGCATTGGAAGCTACTGCCATTTAAATACCTATTGTGATCTCACCAACATGGAGACTCAGGTGAGACTATAGAGAATTCTGGGAAATACCAAGGATTTCTGGGGAATTAAGTCTAGGGTTCAAAATCTACATTTATCCAAACCCCCTGTGATCCTATTCAGAAACCAGTTTCCCCAAAATGATCATGGAAACATAATCAACTTAAAGATTGCAATAATTTGTAGATAAAAGGAAAAGAGAACAAAACCAATGATTGCTAGGTGCATTGACAAAAAGCCAGTTAGGGTGAAGTCCTCTTTGGCATAAGAGTATACATACAACACAAATGCATTCAAACCCCACACAGTTCAAATTACCACATCCCAAAGTTCACTTTGTATCATGTGGTGCAGCATGTGGTCTGTGGAGTTATCTTTATGGTGTCTTCTCCAAACATTTCCCTTTCTGTAATCTGAGGGTTAGCATGTTTCTTGACATAAAATTTCTCTCTCAAAAGGAATTGAAAGTATGCAATTTAAAATAATAATAATTAATACATTTCCCCCTGAAAGGGTGATTGAAAAACACAGGGATCGTTTAGGGATTCATGGCTGAGTTATTAGGTGTATGAATCAATTGGCAAGAGAAATCAAAAACAAAAAAAATTCAAACAAAAAAAAAAGATCATTCCTGGATGAAATATAGACTATCAGAGTCTTCTGTGTAAAAATTCTAAGTAATGGAAAAATAAACCTATAACAAGTCCTTGAATCAGGGCCCAATTAAAATTATTTAAGCAATGATGCATTTACCCAATCAGTAGCCAGGACTATAGAAAGTTTGCCACACCATGAAAGACAGAAAAGGGACTAAATTTCAGGAGCCAGGTAGGAGCCAATTTTGAGATACTTGGTAGAATGTGGAACAAGAAAAACCTGCCTTTAACACATGTTAAATAGCCACAACCTTGAACCCCAAATACATTCAAGTCCTCTTGTCATGGCTCAAAGTTTTCATGAACCCCATCAGTATTGGTTGGTCTGTTTGACCTTGTGTCTGATTGGCACTCTGCAGCTTAGCTTTGTGTTTCTTTGTCATTGTGCAATGGCTCTTTATGTATTCTCTTGTCCTGGAATCAGACAGAATCATTAAGCAAAGTCCCATAATTTTTTTAAACTATCAAGGGCATCATTTTTTATAGTCTAAAGCTTTTTGGGTAAGCATTAACATTATAGCAAATGTATTTTAAAGTAATATAACTGCAAAATAAAAAAAATTAAAGAAAATCTTAATATTGGTGACACGAGCACAAGCAAATGAATTTCACAAAGGATCGGTTTTTTATAAAGAACAATAGTAAACAGGTAATGCACATTCAAAAGTATCAAAATCCCCAAAATTCACAATAGCAAAGTTAATTACAATAGCAAACAAACTCACTATCATATTTCATATAAGTTGCTGTATGACAAAAAAAACCTTTGAACTGATGAATATTTGTCACAATTTTTACAGGGGAGCAATATTTCAACCTTGTCGAACATATTTTTAAATAAAGTAAAACTTATTTGGGCCTAGAACATCATCAAGAAATCTAGAGATCATTCTGGTGAAAGGGTAAAGTGAATATAAATGAGAGATGCTCCCTTTTGGGAGCCATCCAGGGATTAACTTGGGATTAATATAATTATATAATAATAATAATAATATATAACATATATTATATATAATAATATAATAATAAAAGGGATTAAATCCCAGCCATACTCTGGGATTAACTTCCCAGCTCCTTTGGTATGAGACTGTGATGTCCCATCCATTCACATTTTTATTAATGTGGGAGGTGGGGATAATAATTGTGTTTCACTTCATCTACTAAAATGGACCTTACCTCCTGTTAGAGGCAGGGAAAATGATCAGAGTTATTGAAAAAAATCTAAAAATCATGTCTAAAGACCCCTGAAAATCAATTTGAGACATTTAGCTCATTAAATTTTCCAAAGGTTGTTATACAATTGTAACCAGTTTTGATGAAACCCATCCATCCTCTATGTGAGAACTTACAAATTCAAAATAGAAGAAAGACTGTTTTTTGTATATGGGCTTATTTAATATTTTTGTTCAGTATAGTTATAGGGGGAAAGCCACAGAATATAACAGTAGTTAAAATCTAGTACATTAAACTGATTCAGTGTAATAGTATATTAATGTATTGAATATATTAATATATGAACTTAAAACCAACAAAATTAAATCTTAAATAGAATAATCAACAAAATGCAATAAAACATAGATTTTTATAAAACATTGGAGTCTGAAAAACCTTAAAAATATAACCTCAGGTCCCTTTAAAGTTCATTTTTGTTTTGTTTTGCTTTTCTATCCATTGAGATTCATTTTTTCAGTACTGTGAAATTCCCCATATCGAGGAAGAACATGGGTTTTAGGAATCTCAAATTGGGCAGGCACAAATGGAAGAGTTGCAGTGAGATGAATTACTTCCCTGATTCTCAGATAAGATGAGTAAAGGATCAGTGCACTCAAAAAACATTCATTGAAATAGACAGTGCCCTACTCTCTCATAGAATACGCCATTCTTGTAATCAGTTTCCTGTTTGAAAAAGTCTCTGCCTTCTCCTCATTCTCCCTCTCACCCCCCACCCCCTAAGTCCCCAGCCATAAATAAAGAACACCCCATTTTTTACCAGTTGGTTTATAATTCCAAAGACACAGGGGCAGCTGCCAGCAGCCTCATTCCTGGGGCTGGGCCTGGGGCTGGGAATAGGTGAGAAATCTAGGACAAGAAGATCAGGAATGGATGGTAGGAGCCAGGCATGGGCTGCAGGAGAAAGCTAAATCAGAAGATGCAGCTTTGCAAGGGTGGGCGAAAAGCCTTGGCAGGAGAAACATGGTTTAAAAAAAATTATCTAGGCTAACTTAAAAAACAATTGAGAAGTTCTCATCTGAATTATGGTTGCCAAAGTAAAATTGTTGTTAAAGTTAAATTATATCTCTAATAATAAAAATATTACATTAATTGAGGTTTATTAAGGAACATTAGAAATCAAGGAATAAAGAAGATAGAAAATAAAAATGACATGCCCATGGCTGATTAGCCCATTTAAAATCCCTGCACTAGGTGTACCACTCTACTTGCTACATCACTGCAAATGAAGAGGAGAATGGAAGGCTTTACTGCCTGTTAAATACCTATTGTTATCTTGGCAACATGGAGACTCAGGTGAGATTATAGGGAATTCTGGGAAATACCAAGGACTTCTGGGGAATGAAGTTTAGGGTTCAAAATCTCCATTTACTCATAGGAAATAATATATAGTTTTACTTATATATAAACTATTATATTATTACATTAAAATATAATATATTTATTTTAAATATATTTTAATCAGAAAATTAAAATAAACTACAAGCTCAACACAAGTCATCACTGTGATATGGCAATTTAGTATGCTAACATAGTACTGGATTAAAGTAGGAGAGGTAAGTCTTCCAAAAATGAGGATATTCCTCATACCTCTTAAGACAAAAACTGTAATACAATGGTAATTCTCATTCTAGGAAAGCCCTCACCAACATAAGAAATTTCTAGAGAAAGACGTCCTGCTTGAAAAATGTCTAGGATACATGTCATATGAGAGCATATTGAAAGAACTGAGGGTGTTTAAAATGGAGAAGAAAAGTCTTCTGCAGGATATTGTGGGCTGGAGAAGGGAGAGTCACTAAATATTTTCCTGGGCTAAATTCTCCAAGTGGTTTATATTCTTTTAGATGATAACATAATTCAAGAAAAGTGACAATTATTTTTGACTCTTCCTCTTTGGGGTAACTATTTACATGACCAGATTGATTTTCTTCTTGAAGTTGAACACAATCTCTGCTCATTGAATTCAAACAGCCCTACCATTTCCACAAATGGCATAATCTTACCCACACCAGAAAAAATGGCCTCTATTTAGCTAAATGATGAGTTTGAGTTGTCAATTCTCCCTTGCTCATGAAAGGAAAGAGATCACTGCTGTCACATTTGCCTGATTATGATCCCATATTCAGTGTATTGAACTTAGACAGCATGGTGTGTTCAGGTTCACTTCAATATTAATGCTGTATTTTTTAAAATTTGTTTGTACTTTATAACATCTACTTATCTCTCCCTCTTCCCTCTGCCATTATGGAAGGCATCATTTGCCAATATATATATATATATATATATATATATATATATATATATATATATATACATATATATATACATATACATATCTTTACAAAATGATGTCTTATTTATTTATATTTACATGTTATCCATCTGGAGATCGATATACATGAGTGAGATAAACATGAGCATGAATAGACCACTCACTTAAATTAATAAAACCTGAAATCTCAAAAATAAGAGAAAAAGAGTCAGAGGTTTATTCTTTTCCTAATAAGGAAAGGTAAATGTGAAAATGCAAACTAATGTGTAGGTGCAAAAACAGACATTTTAAAATTCCTGACACATAACCCCGCCCCACTCTGTATGGCCTCCTTGTCTGGGGGTTAAGACTTATAATCTAATCACATGGACTGTAGCCAGGTCAAGGTATGGTGAGGCACAGTAAAAGTGCCATTTTAACATTCTTCTTTTAAAATTAATTAATTAAATAATTAAGAATATTTTTCCCATGGTTTTATGATTCATGTTGTCTCCCTCCCCTCTTCCCTCATGCCTCCCTGAGCTGATGTGATATTCCACTACATTATACATGTATCATTATACAAACCTATTTCTATATTATTAACATTTACAATAGAGCGATCTTTTAATATCAACACCCCAATCACATCCCCTCAAACCACATATCAACAAGAAGTTTTTCTTCTGTGTTTCTACTCCCATAATTCTTTCTCTGGATGTAGATAGTGTTCTTTTTCATCAGATCCTCTGGGTTCTCCTGGGTCATTTCATTGTTACTAGTGGAAAAAGTCTATTACATTCTATTGCACCACAGTGTATCAGTCTCTGTGTACAATGTTCTTTTGATTCTGTTCCTTACACTTTGCTTAACTTTCTGGAGGTCTTTCCAGTTCACGTGGAATTCCTCCAGTTCATCATTCTTTTCAACACAATAGTTTTCAATCAGCATCAGATATCACAATTTGTTCAGCCCTTCTGCAATTAATGGACACCCCCACATATTCCAATTTTATTGTCCCCACAAAGAAGGTGGTTACAAATATTTTTTGTATGTGTATTTTCCCCTATTGTCTCTTGGGGGGTACAAACCCAGCAATAATATGGCCAGATTAAAGAACAGGCTGTCTTTTAATGCCAATGGCATATTTCCAAATTTCCCAGAAGAATGGATAAATCAATTCACAGCTACACCAGCAGTGCATTCATGTTCCAATTTTGCTTCACATACTCCAACATTTATTATTTTCCTTTACTGCAATATTGGCAAATGTGTTGGATATGACATTGTACTTCAGACTTATTTTGATTTGCATTTCTCTAATTATGAGAGATTTTGAACATTTTTTACCTTTTTATTGATGGTTTTGATTTCTTTATCTGAAAACTACCTCTTTATGTCCCTTGTTCCTTAAGTTGGGGAGTGGCTTCATTTTGATATTCTTAAGAGATAAGGAAGCAGTTGAGTTTTTTATTGCCCTTAAATCAGGGTTCTCTGTCTTCTACCAGTCCCTTTCCCAAGCTTGTCCCAGAATCTTCTAGAGAAACAGTCAACAAAATGTAACAAACTAGCCTCACACATTCCTTTCTCAACTGGGTATGGTTTTGCCTGAAAATATGGAGTATGTTAGCTGAATGCTCTTTCTGAAAACAGAACACAATTCTCTCTCACTCAAACACATCATTCTTCAAACAACATTTTTGCTGCTGTATAAAATGTTCTCTTGTTTCTACTCATTTCACTATTTCATACTGGTCTTTCCATATTTTTCCCCAAAGTGAGCAGTTATTCTCTCCCTTTGGCAAAGTAGTACTTCCTCATAATTGTATGTCATGACTTGTTTAGCCATTTTCCTAAGCAATGAGCATCCATCCTTTCAATTTCCAGTTCTTTGCCACCACAGAGCTGCTATAAATACTTTACGAGATATATTCTTTTCTCTTCATTCTTATCAACTTGGGAAATGGACCTAAAAGTGGTCATTTCTAGGTAACCATTGGGAATTATGAGTTGCTCTTGGGTCTACCTTCATATTCTTTTTCCCACTATAGTACCTTGTGTATATACAATTAGCACTTACTGACCATGCAGTTGGCTTTGGGAAAGATTCATCAAAATGCTCATTTGCTGCCCAACATCATCCTGGGTTATTAGATGTTATAAGACCCATGAAAATGACTCTGACTCCTGGAGGTGGCTGTCAGAGAGTATTTAAAACTGATATACAGTTGCAAATAACACAAGTCAGGTTTTGTCCTTAGAGGAACTATCATTCCACTTTTCATCAATCTAGGCTCTCTAAAGTCACCTACAAATAGGAACTATTCCTCCTTATCAATTAGTTGGTTCAATGAATAGAAAAAGCTGGGGCTAGAGCTAGGAAGGTCTGAATTCAGATCTTACAAACTGGGTGACCATGAGCAAGCTATTGAACCTCTCTCTAACATAGTTTCCTGAATTGTAAAATGATCATAATAAAACCTACTTCCCAAACTTTTTATGAAGATCTGAAGATATAACTCTGCAAGTTTTTGGTTTTTTTGCAATGTCTTGAATGCCTCCCTAACATTTATTTCTTCACAGTTGAATTTCTTATGCTTCTTTTTGTTTGTTTTGGGATTTAGTGTTGCAAGTGCAAATTTGGATGTATTTTCAATGACTCAAATGATCAAATGTAGCTTAAGACTTCATGGTTTGAATGTTCCATCCTCTAGTGCTCAGTGACTCATTTAATTCTTCACTCTTGCTATACTCCACACACAGGTGAATAAACTAATGAGAAATGAAACCTCCTAAGCATATAGCAGTAGAGATTTCTCTAGGTCTGTTTATATCATGTAAAATTTACAGATTTGTGTAAAAAATTAATGAGAGCAAAAAAGTGAACTAAGTAAAATGAATAATATTCATTTTAATTTTATTACTTTTAATTTCTACTTTCAATATTTATAATGTAAATAATTTATTACTATACTGGTAAAAGTATATAATAAAGTTATAATGAGTTCAAATTGACTGATAATAAATATTGTACTCTTAGGAATATATGAACATGAAAGCATTGAAAGTCATTAGCCTTGGCAAGTAAAAATCTTGCTTTTCTTTGTAGTGAACATGATTTCCTGATTTTTCCCTTGATGGTGAGGGATGGATTTCAGTAACTTATATGGATCTCTATTTGGGGTTAATTTTCTTTATAGAAATTCAAGTGAATAATTAGTCATACATGATAATTTGGTCCTTCATCTAAGATGACAGATTGAGTTCTATTGGACTGAAATTGAAAATCTGTCTTTGAAGAACTTCCTGCATCATGAAAAGTAATCTCTGGAACTCCCCTCTCAGAAGAAAAGTATTTTCTCTACACTTTCTATTATTTTAATCAAATATGAGTTCATTTTATTTTTACTCTTTCCTAATTTATTTGTGGGGGAAGTTTAGAAAAATCTTTCCTATTATTTAGTTGTTTGAGAATTGAAGTATTTGAAATGGACACATGCTCCAGAAAGGGTTTCTGTCAAAATATGGCTGCTGCAAAGAAAATTTTTATTGTCATCCATCCCTGTTGATGCAAAATATATACAAATTTATGTTATATATATATATATATATATATATATATATATATATATATAAATGAACGGAAATGACTTGTTTTGCTAGAAGAAAGTATTCCTGTAATTCATGGACTGTAATTTGGGTAACAAATGCATCATAATTCTAACTTCATCTAAAATGTTCATATTTTTTGGAAGAGGATTTTTCTTCTATTTTTTTTCCTTCCTTTGAGTCTGTTTCATTATTTCCTTGATGGCTCATTTAGTCACTATGTTCTATTTCTTCTATATAATTTTGGGGGAGATATTTTCTTCCTTGAACTTTTGTGCTTTCTTATTGTAGAAATATATATGTGTGTGTGTGTGAGTGTGTATGTGAATATATGTATATGTATATGTATATATATATATATATGTATATATATATATATATCCTTTCCTGTGATATTGAATTTTTGTGAGAAAATTGGCTTGTCACTTTAAAATATTTCAGTTCTTGTTCCACTGGGAAGTTTGGTGGCATAGTGGACACATCTCTGCATTTGGAGTTAGGAAGAGACGGGTTCAGAGCATGACTTGGATATTTACTAACTATGAAGCTGTGGACAAGGCAGTTCAGGTCTCTCATTTTCATTTTCTTCCTCTTGAAAACATGAATAATAAAGCTACCTCCTTCACATGCTTATCATAAGAATCAAATGAGACAGCATATGTGAATAGATGTGCTGGCTTTTAATATTGATCTTGGTACTTTCCATTTGCTCAGTAAATATTTGCTAAATATTTACCATTGGCAAAACACTGTGCCAGAGAATCTTATTGATATAAAGGTCTAATTTGGGATCCTGAGGTGCCAGGCCCTGTCACAGATAGTCACACTTTCTGACCTTGTCACCTCTCAAACTTTCCTGCCTGATGTAATTCCTGGCAATCCACAATCACTACGGGAGCCTCTGTGTTGACAGTAGAAGTATAATCCTGGGACTCTCCACAATCTCCAACCTCCTCTCAAGAGGGATTAGGGTATATTATGGTTTTCTCATAAATAATGAAATTAGACAAATCCCTGCAGATTGAATGTATATTGGGACATTTATTTCTAAGTAAGTTTTCCATTTGTTTTTCACCAAGAACAAGAAACCCAGGTGAAGATCTCTAGGGCAAGGCAGGCTCCCAAAGTAATTAATTCTTTGACTTATGTGACTATATGTGGCTTGAGCCCAAGGGACAGTGAAGCTGGACTCTTGCTTATCCCTACTAAAAATTAATTTTTAAGTTCTAAAAAACCTAAAAGATATACTTTGATTTTTCCAGCCATGTCTATACTCTAGATGGAGACCAAGCTAAATTTGTTTCAAATCCATTCTCTGCTTCCTTTTCTTTACCATCCTCTAGAAACTAAGCATTTAAAAATTGATCATTCATGTGTGGTCATGTAAAATATTTCCATGTTAGCCATGTTACAAAAGAATAGGCTGTCCCCCAAATCCCAATAATAATATTGGAAGTAAAAGAAAAATATTTCCATCTATATTGAAATACTATATATTCTACTTTAGGAACAGAGTATTTTTCATCATAAGTCTTTTGGAATTTTTAAGGATTGTTGTCTTCCTAAAAGTAGCTAATTCATTCTGTACAATTTTACAGTTACCATATTAAATATTCTCTTGGTTCTCCTTTCACTATGTATCAGTTCATGAATATTTTCTTAGGCATTTATAAAAGTATGCTGCTTATCATTACTTATAGCACAATAATATTCCTTCATAGTCATATCCCAAACTTGTCCAAGTATTCCCTAATTTATGGGCATCCTTTTAATTTATAGTTCTTTGCCACCACAAAAAGAGTTGTTATAAATAGTTTGTATACATAGGTCATTTTCCTTTTTTATTTCATTGAGATATATCCCTAGATGAATAAAATATTGCTACATCCAAGTGAATACACCATTTTATAGCCCGTTGGACACAGATTACAAATTTCTTTCCAGAATAGTTAGTTCAGTTATTATATCATTCCACTAGCATACTCTCTCTCTATTTCTCCAAATTCTTTGTCCTTTTCTCCTTTTCCCTTTCTGTCCCAAATAATTTCATGATGTTAAATTTGCTTTAATTTACATTTCTTTAATGAATAGTGGTTTACAATATTTTTTCCTATTGATTATACATAGTTTTTACTATTTTTTCTTTTGAAAATTGCCCATTCATATTTTTCACCAGTTACCAGTTAGGGAATCACTTGTTTTCTGACTATGGTTTGATTATATATTTAAGAAACAATCCCTTTATCTTAGAAACTTTCTAGTAAAAAAATTCCCCAGATCATTGTTTTTCATATTTTTTGGCTACACTAATTTTCTTTGCATAAAATTTATTTAATTATATTTCATCAAAATAATCCATTTAACATCCAATAATGCTATTTATTTGGTCACCTTCCTTTGTATTTTTTTCATTATTACCCTGGATATCTTTGATCTTTTGTTCTTTGAAATGAATGTGGTTATGGTTTTTTCTAATTCAGTTAAAATTTTTTTGGATGTTTTATGGGTATGACACTAAATAAATAAATAAGTTGGAGCAGCATTGTCATTTTTATTATGTTAGCTTGTCCTACCCATTAGCGATTCATATTTTTCTAATTTCTCAGATCTAATTTTTGTTGTGTGGAAAGGTTTTGTAGTTGTGTTCATAGAGTTCCTCTGTTTGTCTCGGTACAGAGATTCCTAAGAATTTTATGTTGTCTAAGGTCATTTTGAAAGGAAATTCTCTTTCTAATTCCTGATGCTGAGGTGTGTTAGAGATATAAAGAATGCTAAGTACTAATGTGGGTTTACTTTGTATACTGCAACCTTGCTAAATTTGTTGATTATTTTGACTAGCTTTTTAGTTGATTCTCTAGGATTCTTTAACTAGACCATCATATCATCTGCAAAGAGTGATAGCTTGGTCTCTTCATTGCCAATTTTAATACCTTCAATTTCTTTTTCTTCTCTAATTGCTACTGCTAGTTTTTACTCCTGATCTTATTGGGAATGCATCTAGTTTATCCCCATTGCAGATGATGTTGACTGATGGTTTTAGATAGATATTGTTTATTATTTTTAGTAAAATCTCTTCTATTCCTATCTTTCTAGTGTTTTCAATAGGAATACTTTTTCTATTGTCACAGCCTTTTTCTCCATCTATTGAAATAATCATGTAATTTTTGTTGGTTACCTTGTTGGTATGGTCAATAATGTGGATGGTTTTTCTAATATTGAACCAACCTTGCATTCCTGGCATAAATCCTACCTGATCATAGTGAATAATCCTCCTGATCACTTGCTGGAATCTTTTTACTAGCATCTTAAGATTTTTGCATCTATGTTCAGTAATGAGATTTGTCTGTAGTTATCTTTCTCTGTTTTTGAATCAATATCATATTTGTTTCATTAAAGGAATTTGGTAGAACTCCCTCTTTGCTTATTATGTCAAATAGTTTATATTGTATTGGGATTAGATGTTCTTTGAATGTTTGATAGAATTCACTTGTGAATCCATCAGGCCCTGGGGATTTTTCTTATTGAGTACTTTGATGGCCTGTTCAATTTCTTTTTCTGATATGGGGTTATTTAAGAATTCTATTTCTTCTCATGTTAATCTAGGCAATTTCTATTTTTTTGTAAATATTCATCCATATCATCTAGATTGGCAATTTGGTGCCCTATAATTGGGCAAAATAGTTTTTAATGATTTTCCTAATTTCATCTTCATTGGAGGTGAGGTCTCCCTTTCCATCCATGATACTGTTAATTTGCTTTTCTTCTTTCCTCTTTTTTATTAGCTTGACCAGTACTTTGTCTATTTTGTTTGTTTTTTTTTCAAAATACCAGCTTCTAGTCTTATTTATTTGTTCAATAGTTCTATCACTTTTTATTTTATTAATTTCTCCCTTAATTTTTAGGATCTCTAATTTTGTTTTCTTCTGGGGGGGGTTAATTTGTTTGCTTTCAAGTTTTTTGATTTTCATGTCCAAATCATTGACCTCTGCCCTCACTAATTTGTTAATATTCCCCTGAGTACTGCTTTGACTGCATCCCATAGAGGTTGAAAGGATGTCTCATCTTTATCATTTTCTTCAATGAAATTATTAAATGTTTCTATGATTTGTACTATAAATAACCAATTTTGGAGAATCATTTTTTTAATTTCCAATTAATTTTTGATTTGGCTCTCCATGTAACTTTATTGATCATTATTTTTATTGCTTTCCATTCTGAAAAGGTTGCTTTTATTATTTCTGCTTTTTTGCATTTGTATGCCATGGTTTTATGATCTATTATATGCTCAATCTTTGTGAATGTACCATGTGCTGCTGAAAAGAAGGTGTATTCCTTTTTGTTCCTATTTATTTTTCTCCATATATCTATTAACTCTAATTTTTCTAAAATTTCATTCACATATTTTACCTCTTTCTTCCTTATATTTTTATTTGATTTATCTAAATTTGATTGTGGTAGGTTTAAGTCTTTCACTATCTATTTCCTCCTTCCATTCTACTAGTTTCTCCATTAGAAATTTGGGTACTATACCATTTGGTGCATACATGTTGATAGTGATATTTCCTCATTGTCTATACTCCTTTTTATCAGGATGTATTTACCTTCCCTATCTCTTTTAAGCAGGTCTATTTTTACTTTGGCTTTGTCAGATATCATGATTGCAACTCCTGCCTTCTTTCTACCAGTTGAAGCCCAATAGGTCTTGTTCCACCCTTTAATTCTGACTTAGTGAGAATCTATCCATGTCAGGTGTGTTTCTTGTAGACAGCATATGGTAGGATTTGGGATTTTAATCTACTCTCTTATTAGTCTATGTTTTATGGGTGAGTTCATCCCATTCATGTTCAAAGTTATGATGTTCATTTGTGAATTCCCTAACGTTTTGATATCCTCAACTAGTTATGTCCTTTCTTCTTTGCTATATCCATGTAAACAAATGACCAAATTCCATGTACATTCAATGTTGCTCCTTACTGTAGAGTTCATTCATTCTTTTCAAAATTGTTTCTATGGTCTTTTGTGGTAGATTATGTCATTGTGTGCTGGGGAGAGGAAGCTTCCCACGTCTAGACTGATACCATGCTTACCCAGAAATCTGTCTTAATTTCTCATGTGAATCTGAAGAGACTTCTCATACAATGAATTTGAAAGAGGAATGCAACAATTTTATTCATAGGAATCTCAATTCAAAGAAATAGATGAATTTAATATTAAAATATTAAGCTTGAGTAAAAACCATTATGGATCAGATGACTTGTTTTTAAAGAATAACAGAGAATCATTAACACCAAAATTATAATAATAAAACTTAAATAAGTTCATTGATGCATAAGGAAAATACATTTTGGAAAGATCCATCAAAGTTATGAATCTTAACATTTATATACTAAATGGCATAGAACAGAAATATAGATGACATGGAAGAGGCCATGTTCATCCACTATATTCTGAGCCATTAATAGTCTTTCTGGTTTTTGTCTTGCCACTCTTGATATAAAAGACTCTCAAAAAGAAAAAGAGGTTGATGACTACAAGCAACTTGGCCTCACTTAAATCCAGTTCTTGAGCAAGTGAAGATATTGTCCAATGTTTTCATTGTTTCCCTTTGAGAACAAAGGATAAACAGTATCTGAAGTGAAGTCTCGACCCTGTTTACATCAGTTTTCTTACTTGAAAAATGAACTAGAGAAGAAATACCAAACCACTATAGCATCTTTGCCAAGAAAAAACCCAAATGGCATCTCAAAAATTAGACACATCTGTACAATGAAAGTACTTGCAATGTACTAATATTAAATCATTTGAACAGTGCTGTTAGGTGGAAAATGTTGTTATCCCTATGGCAGGATTTGAAAGCTAGATCTGAGGCTGAGGAATAATACTGTGCCAAAAGAAATTATTACCTTTAACTTAAAAAAAAATCATGGAAAACCTTACATATAATAATGAAGAGTCAAATAGGTAGAAACAAAAGAACATTATACACAGTTACAGAATGAATATCTAAAGAATGCCTTGTGAATGTCCACCTACAGAAAAAGAAATAATAATTATCAACACAACAAAATTTTCATTGTTAAATAATGCTTTCCATTGTGCCATTGTGTAGGAAAGAAAAGAAGGGACTGAGGAAAGGAGATTCTTAGAAATTATCATGAAACCAACTGACAAATTAATTTTTAAAATTCTGAAGCCAGATTTTTTAAAACCAGGTTCTCCTGACTCCAGACTTGGTTGCTTAACCACTTTAAGCAAGCAAATTACCCAGGACCTTTAGAATATAAGTCCTCTAAAGGCAAGGGGAATACTTGCTTTTTCTTTCTATTTCCAGGATTTAAGTAAGTGTCTGGAAAATAATAATCCTTAATAAATGCACGTACCAATTGGAGGATTTTGGAGAGTAGTAGGTAAATATTAAAGCACCTCAGAAAAGATAGTTAGCATTCCTTATAAATTAGACTTTTACATAATGTCTGTTGCAATAATTAGAATAAAAAGAAGTAAGTGAGTAAACTCCAATAGCAAAGGTCCTAGATTTAATGCTTCTCATCTGTATATAACGTGGCTTAAGACATTGGATGGAGCTTAAATGTGATTTGTTTTTCCATTAATCCTTTCTCTTGACCCATGAAATGAATGCATTTCACTGAGTTAGTCTGTATAACATGCTTGAATAGTTCCTAGTTTGAGTTTACTTTTGTGTAACTTCTATGAATAAGGCTAAATATATTCTTGCTGACTTTCTATCATCCATTTAATCATAAGGCTCTTTCTGTATGGGAAGAGGTACAGAGCAAAGTTAGTGTTGCAAAGGATTTATTAGCATATTATATACACATAGGTATATATTTGCCTATATTAAATATATGTAATATATACATATATATACATTTTCACATATGTTATATTTGTGTGTGTATACTCAGGCATACATCCATGCTGTGGTTAGAAGGGAATTTGAATGTGCATAGTTTCAAAGACAGTAGCTGTGACAATTACCAGAATACTTCCTTGATTTATTTAAATTAATCTATGAATTTTGTGGTATATTCTCCAGGCCATAGCTTTCTGTGTGGAAAGTGACTTGTCACCATGAAATAATAATTAAAGGAAAAAATACAATTTTTTAAGAGCAAAAATTATATAATTGTAGGTTTTGTTCAATTAGTTAGCTCAGCAGTAGAATGGATAGAGCTCTAGATTTGGAGTCAGGTAGAAATGGGTTAATATTGTGCCTCTGACACTAGCTATGAAACCTTGGGCAAGGCATTCATTCATTTTCAGTATTTCATCTTTATATTTTATTTTTTTAATCTATTTTAGTAAATGATTTAGAATATTTTTTCAAGCTTACAAGACTCATGTTCTTTCCCTTCCTTCCCCCCATACCCTTTCCATATCTGATGTACAATTGCACTGGGTTTAACATGTATCATTGATCAAGACCCATTTCCATATTATAAATTTTTACATTAGGATTATCTTCTAGAGTCTACTTTCCCAGTCAAAGCCCCACCCACCCATACAAACAAGCAATTGTTTTTTTTTTTTTCCTGTCTTTCCTTTCCCACAGTTCTTCCTCTGGATGTGGATGACATTCTTTCTCATATGTCCCTCCAAGTACTTCTGGATAATTGCATTGCTACTAGTAGAGAAGTCCATTATATTTTATTTTACCACAGAGTGTCAGTCTCTGTGTACAACATTCTCCTGGTTCTCCTTTCACTATACATCAATTCCTAGAGATCATTCCAACTCACATGGAATTTCTACAGCTTATTATTCCTTTGACCACAATAGTATTAGATCACCAGCATATACCACAATTTGTTTAGCCATTTTCCAATCAGAGGGCATTCCCTAATTTCCAAATTTTTGCCACCATATAAAGCACAGCTATGCATATTCTTGTATAAGTTTTTTTCCTTTATTATCTCTTTGGGGTACAAACCCAGCAGTGCTATGGCTGCATCAAAAGGCAGACAATCTTTTAGTGCCCTTTGGGTATTGTTCCAAATTGCCCTCCAGAATGGTTGGATCAATTCACAGCTTCACCAGAAAGGCATTAATGTCCCAATTTTGCCACATCCCCTCCAACATTCATTACTTTCCTTTGCTGTCATGTTACTTAATCTACTACATGTGAGGTGATACCTCAAAGTTCTTTTGATTTGCATTTCTCTAATTATAAGTGATTTAGAACACTTTTTCATGTATTTATTAATAGTTTTGATTTCTTTATCTGAAAATTGCCTACTCATGTCCCTTGCCCATTTATCAATTGGGGAATGGCTAGATTTTTTTTAATTGATTAGTTCCTTATAAAAGTGTGTAATTATACCTTTGTCAGAGGTTTTTGTTATGAAGATTGTTTCCCAATTTGTTCCTTTCCTTCTAATTTTTGTTACAATGGTTTTGTTTGTACAAAAAAATTTAATTTAATGTAATAAAAATTATATATATATTGTATTTTGTATTTTTTAACTCTTTCTTGGTCTTAAAATCTCTCTTTTCCCAGAGTTATGGCAAGTATACTTTTCTGTGTTCACCTAATTTCCTTATTGTTTCCTTCGTTATGTTCAAGTCATTTACCCATTCTGAGTTTATCTCCATGTAGAGTGTGAGATATTGATCTAAATCTAATCTCTCCCATATGGTTTTCCTCTTTTCCAAGTAGTTTTTGTCAAATAGTGGATTTTTGTTCCAAAAGCTGGGATCTTTGTGTTCATCATAGACTCTCTTACTGAGGTCACTTAACCCAAATCTGTTCGACTGATGTCCTTTCTGCCTCTTAGACAGTACCATATAGTTTTTATGATCACAGCTTTATATTACAGTTTAAAATCTGGTGTTGCTAGCCCACCTTCCTTCGCATTTTTTAAAAATCATTTCCCTTGATATTCTTGATCTTTTGTTCTACCAAATTGAGTAGTTTGATGGTTATGGTACCAAATAAGTAAATTAGTTTGGGTAGGATTGTCATTTTTATTATGTTAGCTCATCCTACCCATGAGCAATTAATATTTTTCCAGTGATTTAGATCTAGTTTTGATTATGTGGAGAGTGTTTTGCAGTTGTGTTCATGTAGCTTCTGAGTATGTCTTAGATAGATTCCTAAGTATTGTATACTATCAATGTTGATTATAAAAGAATTTCTAACTCTTGCTGCTGGGATGAGTTGAAAGTATAAAAAAATGCTGATGGCTTATGCAGTTATGTTTCATACCCTGCAACTTCACTTAAGTTGTTGATAATTTCTACTAGCTTTTTATTTGATTCTCTAGGATTCTTTACGTAGACTATCGTATCATCTACAAAAAATGATGGCTTGGTCTTCGCATTACATTTTTTAATATGTTCATTTTCTTTTTCTTCTCTAATTGCTACTGCTGGTTTTTCTAGCACAATATTAAATAATAAAGGTGATAATGGACATCCTTGTTTCACTCCTGATGTTATTGGGAATACTTCCAATTTATCACATTGCAGATTATGTTGCTGAATATATTATGTTGCTAAATATATCCTGTTTATTATTTTTAGAAAAGGCCCATCTATTCCTACGCTTTTAGTGTTTTCAATAAGAATGAGTGTTGTATTTTAGATTTAGATTCTAATGTCAAAGGCTTTTTCTGCATCTATGGAGATAATTATGTGATTTTTGCTAGTTTGCTTGATGACATGGTCAATTATGGGAATTGTTTTCCTAATATTGGGCCATTCTTACATTCCTGATTTAAATCCTTCCTGATTATAATGAATAACCCTCATTATCACTTGCTGGACACTTTTTGTGAGTATTTGGTTTTAGATTTTTACATTTATGTTCATTAAAGAGATTTGTCTGTAATGTTCTTTCTCAGTTTTTTTTTAATTTAACTGGCTTTGAAATCAGTACCATATTTATGTCATAAAAGGAATTTGGTAGACTACTTCTTTACTTATTATGTCAAATACTTTTAATAGTATGGGGATTAGTTGTTCTTTGAGTGCTTGATAGCATTCATTTGTGAATCCACCCGGCCCTGCTGATTTTTTCTTAGTGAATTCCTCGATGGCTGCTTCAATTACTTTTTTCTGATATGGGGTTATTTAAGTATTCTATTTCTTCTTCTTTTAATTTAGGCAGTTCATATTTTTTTTATTTGAATTAGTTTATTTAGTCAATTTAGAACATTATTCCTTGGTTAACATAATCACATTATTTCCCTCCCTCTCCTCCACCCACCATTCCCAGAGCCAACACACAATTTCATTGGGTATTATATGTGTCCTTGATCAGAACCTATTTCCACATTGTTGTTTACACTAGGATATTCATTTAGAATCTACATCCTCAACCATATCCCTTCGATCCATGTATTCAAGCAGTTGTTTTTCTTCAGTGTTTTTACTCCAACAGTTTTTCCTCTGAATGTGGATAGTGGTTTTTCTCGTAGGTTCCTCAAAGTTGTTCAGGATCACTGCATTGCCATTAATGGAAATGTCCATTACATTTGATTGTACCACAGTGTATCAGGCTCTGTGTACAGTGCTTTCCTGGTTCTACTCCTCTCACTCTGTATCAATTCCTGGGGGTTGATCCAGGCCCCATGGAATTTCTCCACTTTATTATTTCTTTGAGCACAGTAGTATTTCATCATCAACCAATACCACAATTTGTTAAGCCATTCCCCAAAGAAAGGGAATTCCCTCATTTTCCAATTTTTTGCCACCACAAAGAGCACAGCTATGAATAATTTTGTACATGTCTTTTTCCTTATTATCCCTTTGGGGTACAAACCCAGCAGTGCTATGGCTGGATCAAAGGGCAGACAGTCTTTTATTACCCTTTCGGCATAGTTCCATATTACCCACCAGAATGTTTGGATCAATTCATAGCTCCACTAGCAATGAATTAATATCCTGACTTTACCACATCCCCTCCAACATTCATTAGTCTCATTTACTATCATGTTAAACAATCTGCTGGGTATGAAGTGATACCTCAGAGATGTTTTGATTTGCATTTCTCTGATTATAAGAGATTTAGAACACTTTTACATGTACTTATTAATAGTTTTGATTTCTTTTACTGAAAATTGCCTATTCATGTCCCTTGCCCATTTATCAATTGGAGAATGGCTTGAATTTTTTGTACAACTGGTTTAGCTCTTTATAAATTTGAGTAATAAGACCTTTGTCAGAGGTTTTTGTAATGAAGATTATTTCCCAATTTGTTACTTCCCTTCTAATTTTGGGTGCATTAGTTTCATTTTTACAAAAACTTTTTAATTTGATGTAATCAAAATTATTGATTTTATGTTGTGTGATTTTTTCTAGCTCTTGCTTGGTTTTAACGTCTTTCCTTTCCCAAAGATCTGACAAGTATACTATTTTATGTTTTCTTAATTTGCTTACAGTTTCCTTCTTTATATTCAGGTCATTCACCCATTCTGAATTTATCTTGGTGTAGGTGTGAGATGTTGATCCAAACCTAATCTCTCCGATATTGTCTTCTAATTTGCCCAAAAGTTTTTTTTTATCAAATAGTGGGTTTTGGTCCCCAAAACTGGGATCTATGGGTTTAACATAGACTATATTACTGATGTCATTTACCCCAAGTGCATTCCACTGATATTCCTTTCTGTCTCTTAGCCAGTACCAAATTGATTTTATGACCACTGTTTTATAGTATAGTTTGAGAACTGGGACTGCATGTCTTCCTTCCTTTGCATTTTTTCTTGATTTTCCTGGATATCCTTGAACTTTTGTTCTTCTAAATAAACTTTGTTTTGTTTTTTTCTAATTCAGTAAAACATATTTTTGGTAATTCAATGGGTACAGCACTAAGTAAATAAATTTGGGTAAGATTGACTTTTTTATTATGTTTGCTCATCCCACCCATGAGCAATAAATGTTTTCCCAATTGTTTAGATCCAGATTTAACTGTGTGGAGAGTGTTTTATACTTGTGTTCATATAGTTCCTTTGTTTGTCTCAGCAGATAGATTCCTAAGTATTTTATTTTGTCTATGGTGATTATAAAATGAATTTCTCTTTCTAATTCTTCCTGCTAACATGGGTTGGAGATATATAGAAATTTTGATGATATATGTGGGTTTATTTTGTATCCTGCAACTTTGTTAAAATTGTTGATTGTTTTGACTATCTTTTTGGTTTATTGCTTAGGATTCTTTAAGTAGACCATCATATCATCCACAAAGAGTGATAGCTTGGTCTCCTCATTACCTATTTTATTACCTTCAATTTCTTTTTCTTCACTAATTGCTACAGGTAGTGTTTCTGGTACAATGTTAAATAATAGAGGTGATAATGGGCATCCTTGTTTCACTCCTGATCATATTGGGAAGGCTTCTAGTTTATCCCCATTGCAGATGATGTTTGCTGATGGTTTTAGATGTGTACTCATTATTATTCTCAGGAAAGGCCTTTCTATTTCTATACTTTTTAGTGTTTTCAAAAGGAATGAGTGTTGTACTTTATCAAAGGCTTTTTCTCCATCTATTGAGATAATCCTGTGATTTTTGTCTGTTTGCTTGTTAATATGGTGAATTATGTGGATGGTTCTCCTAATATTGAACCATCCTTGCATTTGTGGTATGAATCCTACCTGGTCATAGTGAATAACCCTTGTGAACACTTGCTGGTGTCTTTTTGCTAGAATCCTATGTAAAATTTTTGCAGGTATATTCATTAAGGAGATTGGTCTATAGTTTTCTTTCTCTGTTTTTAAGCTACCTATCTTTGATATCAGTACCATATTTGTGTCATAAAATGAATTTGGTAGAACTTCTTTGCTTATTTTTTTCAAATAGTTTGTATAATATTAGGATTAGTTGTTCTTTGGAAGTTTTATAAAATTCCTGTGTGAATCCATCTGGACCTGGGGATTTTTTTCTTAGGGAGTCCTTTGATGGCTTGTTCAATTTCATTTGCTGATATGGGGTTATTTAGGTAATTTTTTTCTTCCTCTGTTAGTCTAAGCAATTTATGAATTTGTAAGTATTCATTCATATCAAATAGATTGCCATATTTGTTGCCATATAATTGGGCATAATAGCTTTTAATGATTGCCTTAATATCCTCTTTATTAGAGGTGAGTTATCCCTTTTCATCTTGGATATTGTCAATTTTGTATTTATCCTTCTTTTTTATTGAACAGTACTTTGTCTATTTCATTTGTTTTTTTTAAGTACCAGCTTATAGGTTATTTTTATTAAATAAATAGTTCTTTGACTTTCCATTTTAGTGACTTCTTTGATTTTTAGGATCTCTAATTTATTCTTCATGTGAGGATTTTTAATTTGTTCACTTTCTAGTTTGTTTGTTTTTTTAATTTGCGTGCCCAGTTCATTGACCTCTGCCATTCTTAGTTTGTTAATATATGAACTCAAGTACAAAAATTTCCCCCTGAGTACTGCTTTAACTGCATCCCTTAGGTTTTGAAAGGATGTCTCATCATTGTTATTTTCTTCAATGAAGTTACTAATTGTTTTTATGATTTGTTCTTTAACTAACAGGTTTTGGAGAATCATATTGTTTAATTTCCAATTCATTTTTGATATACCTCTCCATATGCCATTACTCATTATTATTTTCAATTCATTATGATCTGAGAAGGTTGAATTTATTATTTCTGCTCTTTTGAACTTGTTTGCAATGTTTTTTATGCCCTAATACATGGTCAATTTTTGTGAATGTACCATGAGCTGCTGAAAAGAAGGTGTACTCTTTTTTTGTCCCTGTTTATTTTTCTCCACATGTCAACTAACTCTAATTTTTCTAAGATTTCATTCACTCCTCTTACCAATTTCTTATTTATTTTTTGGTTTGATTTATCCAGTTCAGATAGAAGAAGTTGCAGACATTATGGAGCCTGTCAATCCCGGAGCTGTGAAGACTTTTGATGGAATTAAGTTCAGCTGGGTTGGGCTGGGTGTTCTCTGAGGCCAAAACCTCCTGGAAGGCTGGCTCAACATGGAGGATCTCCACAGCTCTGACCAAGCTTCCAGCTCTATTCTTCTTCTCCAGCTCCTTCCTGCTGTCTGTGTTCGACACTCTGAGTTTGGCACAGCCCTGCCTGCAAAGTACACCCTCCAGACCAGCACCTTTCCCCACCCAAAGGTTCCCGCTGCTGCTGGAAGTTTAGCTCTCTAAGTAGGGGGGAGGAATCCTTGCACCTTCCTTCTGCCTTCCCCTTAAACCCAAGTATTCTTGGATTCCGGCTTTTGGGAGGTCATAGCTTTTGATTTGAGTCCAGCAGCAGAATTCCTTGGCGCTGTCTTATTGTTAGGTTTGATTTTCAGTCCCTTAGGAGAAATCAGTTTGTGATCTGTAAGGAAGGATATTCAGAGGTCTGAACTTCTGCTACTTCTAGGCCTCATCATGACTCATCCTCCAATTTATAAATTTTGTAAATATCCATCCATATCACCTAAATTGCCAAATTTATTGCCATATAGTTGGCCATAATATTTTAGTTTTTAATTATTTTCTCTCCATTACAAGTGATTTCTCCCTTTTCAACATGGATATTGTCTATTTTCTTTTCTTTTTTTATTAGATTGAACAGTATTTTGTCTATTTTATTTGTTTTTTTCAAGGTACAAATTTCTAGTCTTGTTTATTAATTTTTAGTTCTTGGACTTTCAATTTTAATAATTTCTCCTTTAATTTTTAGGATGTCTAATTTAGTTTTCATCTGGGGATTTTTAGTTTGTATACTTTCTGAATTTGTAATTTTCATGCCCAATTTATTGACCTCTGCTCTCTCTAATTTGTAAATATATGAACTCAAGGATTTAAATTTTCCCCTGGGAACTGCTTTGCCTGCATCCCATAGAGTTTGAAATGACGTCTCATCATTGTCATTTTCTTCGATGAAATTTTTAATTGTTTCAATGATTTCTTGTCTAACCAACTGATTGTGGAGAATCATATTATTTAATTGCCAATTAATTTTTGATTTGGTTCTCCGTGTACCCTTACTGATCAATATTTTTATTGCCTTATGATCTAAAAAGCTTGCATTTATTATTTCTGCATTCTGCACTTATATGACATTTTTATGACCTAGTATATGGTCAATATTTATGAATGTACTATGTGCTGCTGAAAAGAAGGTGCATTCTTTTTGTCCCTATTTATTTTTCTCTACATATCTACTAACTCTACATTTTCTAAGATATCATTGATTTCTCTTACATCTTTCTTATTTATTGTTTTGTTTCAAGATATCTATCTCTGATAGAGGAAGTTTCAGATCTCCCACTAGTAGGGTTTTTTAATTTATTTCATCCTTTAGTTCTACTAATTTTTCATTTAGAAATTTGGATGCTATGGTATTTGGTGCATACATGTTGAGAAGGGATATTTACTCATTGTCTGTACTGCCTTTTATGAGGATGTAATTACTTTCCCCAACTCTTTTAACTAGATCTATTTTTACTTTGGCTTTCTCAGATATTATGATTGCAACTCCTCCCTTCATTTTCTCAGATAATACCCAATAAATTTTGCTCCATCTGCTTACCTTTACCCTATGTGTGTCTACCTTCCTCATATGTGTTTCTTGTAGACAATATATGGTAGGATTTTGGTTTCTAATCCACTATGCTACTTGTTTCTGTTTTATGGGTAAATCCATGCCATTCACATTCAAAGTCATGATGACTACATGTGTATTCCCCAACATTTTGATTTTCTCTCCTTGTCCTTCCCTTTCCTCTTTCATTATTTCCTTCTAAATCAGTGTTTTGTTTTTAATCTATCCCTCTAATCCCCACCATTATTTTACTTTACTTCCTCCCACTTCCCTTATTCCTCTCTTATTTTATCTTTAGGGGTCTTTTTAAGCTATTCTACACACTCTCCCTCTCTTGTCTTGCTTCCCTCCCCACCCTAACATTTTGCCCTCTCCCTTTTTATGCCCCTTATATATTTTAGGGTCTGTTAAATTCCCTTCCCCCACTCTTTTCCTTTTTTTTAAGTCCCCACCCTTTTCCACCTCTTAATTTTCCCCTCTCACCTTCCCTATAGGGTAAGATAGAATTTGATACCCCAATGGATCTAGATGCTCTTCCCTCTCAGAACTGATTCTAAAGAGAGTAAGGTTTGAGTAGTATATTTTAGCACTCTCTTCTTCTCCTTCTTATAGTTGTATTATTCCCCTCCCACTCCTGTGTGCCTTTTTGTGTAATATATATTTTCCTAATTTTCTAATTCCTTCGTGTTTCTTTTGGTGCCATCTTCTACACCCTCATTTCTTTCTCTCTTTTTATATAAGATTTTAAACCACTTAGTACTCCAATCTCTACCTATGGATTATTCTTCTAACTATTACAAGATTGAATACAGTTTTTGACAGTTACAAATAACATTTTTCCATATAGGAATATAAAAATTGGCCTTATTGAGGCTTTTAAAGAAAAAGAAAAAGAATCCACTCTTCTTTTCATGTTTTTTTCATGTTTCTCTTAGTTTGTGTATTTCAATGTCAAATTTTCCGTTTCGTTCTGCCCCCCTTTTTTTTTTTACAAATATTTGGAAGTCTTCTATTTTGTTGAATGGCCATGCTTTCCCTTGAAGTATATAGTTAATTTTGATGGATAGGTGATCCTTAATTGTACACCCAATTCTCTTACCTTTCTGAATATTGTATTTCAAAACTTGCAATCTTTTAGTGTGGAGACTGCCAGAACCTGTGTAATTCTAATTGGTGCTCTTTTGTAACTGAATTTTCTCTTTTTGACTTCTTGTAATATTTTCTCCTTAGCTTGGAAGCTCTTGAATTTGGCAATTACATTTTGTAAGTTTTTGCCCTGAGGGTATTTTCCCACAGTCCTAAGCAGTGTCCTACTGCTCTTTTCAAATGAAAACTGGTTAGAGTTTTCCATTATTCATAGTTGGACTGAGCCAATATAATTTTTTTAATGATACTATCTAATTTGAGCATTTACAAAAATGCCAAAGAATACTAAGTTGACACATTGGAAATGGACACACAATCAAAAGGAAATTCATTTGAAGATCTAGAATTTCAAAAACTTTTTAAAAAACTTTCCTTAGGAATTTCCCTTGTCACATCCCTCCCAGAGGAAATTTAATCCCTTTTATTTGTGGTATCTTTACCAGCATTCAAAATCAATTTAATTGTTGTCCCCTAGTCTTCTCAGAAGTAAAAATATTCCATTTCTTCAACCAATCTCAAAATCAAGCAATTTCCCACTCTGGATACCCTCTGCTGGAGTCTCTCCTGCCTACTATTTTCCTTCTTACATCAGAGTACCTAGAATTGAAGTAACATTCAGGATATAGACAACAATGGACAGATTAGTTAATATTTCCCTTACTTTCTCTTCTTGCAAAGGGAAAATCTTAATGTACCACAAGAATTCTATTTGCTTTCTTGGCCTCACTTGATGAATTCAATTTATTTTCTTGGTTGTTCTAGGCCTATTTCAAAGAAATTCCTAGCTCACTTCATTTCCTATAGTTTGTACTTATGGAATCAAAGCATTGTATAAAAATGCAATCCTTTCATTCAGTCCTATTAAATTTTTCTTTATTGTACCTCTTCCTATGTTATCATTTTGGCCTCTCACAATCATCCATTATGCTAACTATAACTAAAAGCTTTGTGTCATATGGAAACCTGAGGAACATGTCATCTCTGCATTTTCCCCAGTCATTGATAAAAATTGTTAAACAACAATTAGTCAAGCACAGATATCTGGCATATTCTAGGGGAAACCTGCCCTACTACGACAGAAGCATTTATATCTTCTATTTCAATCTTATTATTCAGCCAAGTCCAAATTCAATTAATTTTATGGTAAACAGTGTGATATAATGAATAAAAACAGCCAGAAAGACATGAGTTGAAACTGTACGTCTTCATACATCTTGGCCAGGTGAAATTAATTCAAGAAAATCTTCTAAGGTACACAGAAGGTAATTTAAAGGAAGTTTTAAATGCTTACATCAAAATATCTGTTTATATTCCTTTCAATTCTTTTTACTATACTGCTTTTGAAATATTTTATATTAACCTTTAAAACTTTATTTTATCTCTGACAATTTTTATACCCTTGTAACTCCCAAAGAGATGCTTTCTTGTAACAATTGCAGATAGCCAAGAAAAACATTCAATGAATTGGTCACATGTTAAACTCTTATCTCATTCGGTATCTCCAGCATCTCACCTCTATTCTGTGAAGTGTGATGTAAATTCAATCGATAGTCTTCTGAAATCACCATTAATTGTTTCCTTAACCAGATTTTAAGTGATTTTACACATATTTCTCTCCCCAATAATATTGTGGTCATGAAATAAATTATCTTGTGATTTTTTGAGAAACTTTTGAAATTTAGGTTGCTTGATATATCATAATTTCATATTACATAAATATTTTTCATAATATCCATTTGCCACATGTTCTTTGACTATTCATTGACTGATGGACCCACATTTTGTTTCTAACTCATTGATGTAAACACAGAAAAAATTATATATAAATCAAATAGGAACAAAAATTATGTGAGTAAAATTATTTACACATGACAAAATAAATAAGGGCAGGGATTTTATGTAATCCATTTTTGGGGACAAAACTTACTCATATCAAAAAGCAGAGATGAAAGTGCAGCCCTCCTTTCAAGTATAACTTGGTCTGACAACATGTAGCACATGTATTTTCCATGAATTCTATGGTGGAGTATATTTCTTATTTTATGATATTGCTCTATGTGTATGATGGTGGTGCCATTTTACTCTGAGAATTCTGCTCCCGAAAATCAACAAAAACAATTGCTAATTACTTCTCTAACAAATCAAGGTCATTGTCCCAATGATTGTTAATGGAAATACATTGAGTGTAGGTAATGGCAGAAACCACATAAATGTATGCATGAATAAATGTATACCTATATATGCATATTTGTATATGTGAGTGTATATATTCAAGTATACATTAATGCTTCTTGATTTATAACATAGAAACGATACATATGTATATGTGTCTATGTATATAACATGATCCTCTACACCCTTAAGGAGTATATGTGAATGTGTGTATACAGATATTTATGCCTCTAAGATTCAATCTTTGAGTGAATGAAATAATGAAAAAAATCAAATGCAAAATAGAGAAGGCCTTCTATTCCATCCCATTGATAGTACCTTCCTTTATAAGGTATATCTCTCTGTATAATAATGTATTGTTATTTTTTTCTGTGAGAATGTTTAGTCTTTTAGTCATTTCAAAACTTTGTGACTCCATTTGAGGTTTTCTTGGTAAATATAGTAGACTATTTTGCCTTTTCTTCTCCAGCTCAATTTAGATTTGAATAAAATGAAGCATCCAGGGTTAAGTGATTTCCCCTGGATTGTAGAGTATAATAATTAAAATTCGGTGCTCAAATGTAATAGGTCAAATTTTGGTTTGAAATTATAATAATAAAGAATTGTTTTGGCTACTGTTTTTAAAAGTTAACTCTTAGGTCATGAGGCTGAAGTAGGTTTAGTTGCTTTATTACACAGCAAGTTAAAGATGGTAAAGGGGGAAATTAGGAAGGAGGTAGAAAAATATCATCTCACTAAAAATACCCTAAGTCCTAACATTAGAGCCTCCAGAACATGAATGCATATCCAAATTATGATCCAACCAGAATGAAAAATCTGGATCAGGAGACTGAATTTGGAAGAGCCAAAGAAGCTGAAAAAAAACACTGCCAAGAACTCTCAGTGCACAGGAGTCCAATACCACCAAGAATTTCACCAGAGCTCATGGTCCCTAGACTAAAGGTCAACAAGAACAAAGAGTCCAAGAATTCAGTAAGCAATGAAAAGCTCAAGAATGAAGAGCCAAGAAATCTGGAAAGCAATCAATGAGAGTCCAAAAATGGAAAGCCAATAAAGGAAGAGAGTGAATCTCTCTCAGGCTCCTGCTCATATACAGTTTTCTCCACCCTACAGCTATCCTTGTCACCTCTCAGGAATCAATCACAGTCTTTCAATTTGCTTAGCACTGCCCAGGGTGGGGCAGTGTTTGTGGACTATTACTGAATGGACTTTCTCTGTTAGTTACTAAGTTTTCAGTAGTGTGAAGATTGGATTTAGCTCTCCCCTAATTATAACAATGAAGGTATTTAGCTATTCCTTTATTGTGAAGATTAAATTGTAATCCCATGTCTATTTTTAGAATTTAATCCCCAAAGTATAAACCCAGTTTTTAAAGAAGATCTATCCATTTTTACCAAAAAAGGTATGAACTAAAAACAAAAAGGTGTGAACTAACCACAAAAAGGTATGAACACCCATTTCATATGTTGAGTGGGAGGTCTGAGATCCACCTGTGAAAGAGTGAGCAGTCCTGGAGAGGAACATTTGTTCTATCTAGTAGGTGTAAAATTTAGGGAAGGTGACACAAGAGGAAAAGGTCTTTAGATAGTGGAAATAGAGACACAAGGGGTTCATCATCAGTCCCTTGGAGTTGGAGTGAAGAGAGACACTTGAGGAGAGACTTGAAGACAGATATTCAGACTTGGAGTGAAGACACTTGGCTGTGCAACTGGACCTCTGAAGGAACTAGTGCAGGAGACCTCAGACGGCTTTCCTATTAGACTGTTACCATGGTGAGTGCAAAAGCTGACTTAGTTCCTTGTCTTTTCTGGAGGTGTGAACCTCTGAGAAAGGCCCATCATCTTGAGACTCCTTTTCCCTGATTGGTGGCTTAGAATTTCTACCTGGCCCAGAGGAAGCCAGGGCTCTACTGCCTTTTTCTCTCTTCCATAATATGTTCCCTCTATTGTAAAAGTAAATTACTATAAATTCTATTTACTTGAGTAATTTTTTGGGGGATTTAGAAATTAAATCCCTGGGGAACACCATTTTAATATTAAGTCCAACCAGAAATAAAAAATCTAAAAGTAGGGATACTTTAAATTCTTGATTAATTAACTTAAAATAGACAAAGGAAATAGAAATGTCCCTTTCACAGTCCACCCTGGAATTCTATTGGGAAACAAGCATGTTGAAATCTCCCAGAATTACATGCCTAATCTCCTCAATGAATCATCTCAAATATCTAGTTTATTCATCTAAAGACCTTCTAGCTAAAGGTGTATGCCATGCTGAATTTTCTAAGAGGTGATTATACTCATTTAAGATAAGAGCATAATAAAGGAGGAAGAGAACTAAACCAATGATTGGGAGGCACATTGACAACAATTCAACTAAGAGACACCCCCCCCTTTGGCATAAAACTTTATATTTAAAAGAAATGTGTTCAACCACCTTCAGTTCAATTCACTCTATTCCAAGGTTCATTCTGGATCCTCTGGTGCACTGTATGGTTTCCATGGGCTTCTTTATAGCACATCCTTTAAAAGAGTTCACTTTCTTTATTCTGGGAATTCATGAGATTGTTTTCCTGAAATTTCTCTCAATTTTTTTAATCTAGGATTTTATGAAAAAATTATACAATGCCCCCTGAAAAGGGTGTTGACCAACATCTAGATCAACCCAGGATACATGCCCAAGTTATGGAGTATATGAATTAATTCTTTAAAAGAAAAACCAAAGACATAAAAAACCCAAATAGAAGGAGACAATTAAATTGGGGGGGATCAAAATCTAAAGATATATAAAATTTAGAGTAACCAAAAATATGCCCATAACACATTCTTGAACCGGTATTCAATTAAAGTGATTTATCTCCTACAAGTCTGTAGGATAATTGCAGTATTATTGCAATTTACCCATTGGAAGCCATGACTACAGAAAATTGCTATACTATAAAGAGAAAAGGGACTAAATTTTGAAGTAAAAGGAAAATATGTGATTCCCTGGTCTGATTTTTCCTTCACTCTCAGGGATAAGGGAGCTAAAACGTCAGCCAAAGTAAAGTACGTATAAGAAATCTGGCACAGGGGAGTACATTAGAATGCCATTGTTTTGGCTAAACTTTTCACATATAACAGATCACCTGGTTAAAAATGATGGAGAGAATAATCCAAGGAACTAAATTAGAACAAAACACCCATATCATGCAATTCTTTAAGCCTTGGTTGTTAAGTAACTACATATGGACCAATTTGACAATTCCCACCTCCCCCATGAGGGAAGTATAGAAAGCCTTACAAGTTTTTGCCTGCAAAGGAGCATGGCCAAAGAGCAATTCATAAGATGATACATGCAAATCTGCTCTAGGTCTTGTATGCAAGAAAAACAGAGCTATGGGAATAATATCTTTCCATTTTATTTTATTTTATGTTGTTTTATTTTATTTTTTAGGCAATGGGGGTCAAGTGGCTTGCCCAGGGTCACACATCAAGGAAGTGTCTGAGGCCAGATTCATACCTAGGAGTTCCTGTCTCTAGGCCTGGTTCTCAATCCACTGAGATACCCAGCTGCTCCCTATCTGTCCATTTTAGATGAGTTTCAACACAAATTTTCCCCCACCATAGTCTTGAGTTCCCTGTTCAAATGCTCCACCTGACCTGAACTTTGTGGATGATAAGGAACATGAAACTCAGGTATTATGCCTAGATTCTCATAAACTCTTTACAGAATGTAGTGAATAAAATGAGATCTTCTGTCCTAGTCTATGGTAATTGGAACTCCAAATCCAGGAACAATCTCCCTAAGCAGCATTTTCACCACAAAGCCAGCTCTATTTATAGCAGATGGAAGTGATTCCAGGGCACTTTGTTAAATGATCAACGATTACAAGGCAAAACTTGGGTCTTCCAGCTTTTATCATGTTTATATAATCTATTTTGAAACTCGTGAATGGGAAATATGGAAAAGGTCTGACACCTAAACCTTTCTTATTGAATGCACCTTGATTGAACGTTTTTTTATCCCTTAATTTTTAATAGAAAAAATTATTTAATTAATTAATTTATGATATTTTTCCATGGTTTCATGATTCATGTTCTTTCCATCCCCTCCCCCCACATCTTTCCATATCTGATGCACAAATCCACTGGGTTTTATATGTATCATTGATAAAGACCCATTTCCATATCATAAATTTTTTCATTTGGATGATCTTTTAGAGTCTACTTTCCCATTCACAGCCTCACCAACCCATGTGATCAAGCAATTGTTTTTCTTCCATGTTTCTTTTTCCACAGTTCTTCCTGTGGATGTGAAGAGTCCATTCTCCTAAGTTCCCCCAGAATTGTACTGGATCACTGCATTGCTAGAAGTAAAGTAATCTATTATATTAGATTGTACCAGCTCATATTAAGCTCGGTGTTTAATGTTCTTTTGGTTCTGCTCATTTCACTCTGCATCATTTCCTAGAGGTCATTACAGTTCATATGGAATACCTCCAGTTCATTATTTGTTGGGGCACCATAGTATTCCATTACCAGTATATATCAAAATTTGTTTAGCAATTCCCCAATTGAAGGACATCTCCTCATTTTCCAATTTTTTGCCAACACAAAGAGCAAGGCTATAAACATTTTTGTACAATTGGAATCCAAGAATACTCGAGTCTAAGGGGAAGGAATACAGAAGGTCCCAGGACCCCTCCCACCCCTCACCTAGAGCTCTGAGCACCAAGAAGCAGCAGGAACCTCTGGGAGGGCAAAGGTGCTGGTCTGGAGGGTGTATCTTGTGGGCAGGGCTATACCAAGCTCAGAGCGTCAAACACAGTTGGCGGGGAAGGAGCTGGAGATGCAGCATAGAGGTGGAAACCTGGCCAGAACTGTGGAGATCCTCCATATTTGCTCCAGCCTTCCAGGTGGTTTTGGCCTCAGAGCACACCAGCCCAACCCAGCTAAACTCAATCCCATCAAAAGTCTTCAGAACTCAGGGAATCCCAGGCTTCACACCCCTCATTGACTGCTGGACTTTAATCCAATCAAAAGCCTCCAGAGGACAGGGAAGCTCAAATCCCAACAACCCTCCCCCACAGACAGCACCAAAGATCTTCTGTCAAAGCTCCAAGAGGGGAGACTGACAGAAGCCACCAAAATAAAAATATGAGTGGATCAAGAGCACAGACAAATACGGGGAGTAACGAAAGTGTGAATATGAGCAAATAACAGAAAAAAAAAGAAATTACAAGAGATGTATTCTACACAGCAAATGGAACAGAGGGGGAGGGATCAGATAATGATAAATCAGAAATCCCAGTGAATTGGATAAAGACTTTGGAAGAACTCAGAATCCAATTCAAAACCCAATTACGAGAGGCTGAAGACAACTGGGAAAAGGACTTAAGAACTAAGATGAGTCACTTGGAAGCAAAGGCACTTGAACTAAAATGCAAAAATAGTGTCTTGAAAGCCAAAATCAACCAGCTGGAAAATGAGGCAAAGGTGATGAAAGATGAGGTAAAAGGGGAAGCTGGGTGTCTCAGTGGATTGAGAGCCAGGCCTAGAGATGGGAGGTCCTAGATTCAAATTTAGCCTCAGATACTTCCCAGCTGTGTGACCCTCAGCAAGTCACTTAACCCTCATTGCCTAGACCTTGCCATTCTTCTGCCTTGGAGTCAATACACAGTATTGACTCCAAGGCAGAAGGTAAGTGTTTAAATTAAAAAAAAAGATGAGATAAAAAGGATGAAGTATGACCTCCAGGGAAAATCAGACCAGGAAGAGAAGGATGACGAAAAAGCCAGGGATGAAATCCGGTCTTTAAGAACCAGAATTCAACAACTAGAATTAAGTGACCTCACAAGGCAGCAAGAAACTAAAAAAAAAAACCAAAAGAATGAAGAAATGAGGAAAATATGAATCATCTCATTCACAAAACAGAAGATTTAGAAAAATTTTTGAGGAGCGACAATTTAAGAATCATTGGTCTAACAGAAGACCATGACAAAAGAAAAATCCTGGACACAATACTACAGGAAATTATTCAAGAAAACTGCTCCAATATTCTACAACAAGAGGGAAAAGTGGAGATTGAAAGAATCCAGAGATCACCTCCTGTACTTAATTCCCATCTGACAACACCCAGGAATGTTATAGTCAAATTCAAGAACTATCAAACCAAGGAAAAGATATTACAAGCTGCCAAGAAAAAGTCATTCAGATACCATGGAACGACAGTGAGGATAATGCAAGATCTAGCTGCATCCACACTGAAGGACCAAAAGGCATGGAGTATGATATTCAGGAAAGCAAGGGAATTAGGTCTACAACCAGGAATCAACTACCCAGCAAAACTGACTATATTCTTACAGGGGAAAGTATGGTCATTCAACAAAATAGAAGAATTCCAAGAATTTGTAAAGAAAAGACTGGACCTGAACAGAAAATTCGATGCCCAAGCACAGAACTCAAGAGAATCATCAAAAGTTATTCAAAAAGGGAAAAAAATGAAAAACAAAATCCCCCCTGTTTCCCTCCCCTTTTGTTTTCCCTCTCCCCCTCCCCCCCTTGGTTTTCCCTTCTCCCTACCCTTGTTGGGTAAGATAGAATTCAAGATCCCAATGGATCTGGATGTTTTTTCCCTCTCGGTTGATTTCCCTGAGAGTAAGGTTTAAAAGAAAACTCTCTTCCTCTCCTTCTTATAGGAATTTTCTTCCCCTCCCATTCCCATGTGAATCTTTGTGTGAGAACAATTATTCTATTTGGTCTTTCTTTTCCCCCTATTTACACATTACATTTTCCCCACATGTTAGTATGCATAGATTAATATAAATTTAGTCATTACAGAAGAGAGTTTGAGTAAAAGAAGAAGATAACATTTTTCTCCTTTTCCCTTTCCTTCATATTTAACTTTTCAGGTATTCCATGCTCTTTGATTTTTGATATTGAACTTTCCACAGAGCTCTGGTCTTTTCATTGCAAAAAGTTGGAAATCTTCTATTTTGTTGAATGCCCATACTTTCCCTTGGAAGTATATAGTCAGTTTTGCTGGATAGCTGATTCTTGGTTGAAGACCCATCTCTCTTGCCTTTCTGAAGATCATGTTCCATGCTTTACAATCATTTAGAGTAGAACTTGTAAGGTCTTGTGTGACCCTGACTGGCATTCCTTTATATCTAAATTTTCTTTTTCTGGCTTCTTGCAGGATTTTTTCTTTTGTTTGAGAGTTTTGGAATTTGACAATTACATTCCTGGGAGTTGTCTTTTGGGGGTTTAGTGTAGAGGGTGTTTTGTGAGCTCTGTCAGTGGCTGTATTGCCCCCTTGTTCTAGAATCTCTGGGCAATTTTCTTTGATTATCTCTTGAATTACGATGTCGAGTTTGCTGTTTATTTCTGGCTTTTCTGGAAGTCCAATTATTCTTAAACTATCTCTTCTCCCTCTATTTTCCAAATCTGTCACTTTGTCAGTGAGATATTTTATGTTCTCTTCTAATTTCTTGGTCTTTTGGCTTTGCTTTATTAGTTCTTGCTTTAAACCCTGGTTTTCTTTTACAGTTTGGTCAAACTGGTTTTGTAGATGAGTGAATTTCTTTTGCATTATTTCCCACTTTTCCTCCCAGAAGGCTTCCATCTTTTTGAACATTTCAGATTCAAATACTTCATGGATTTGTGGAGAGTTTCCATTTCCTTTGGAAGGTTTTGGAACATTTGCTTGTGTTTCCTCTTCTATCTCCTCTGTGTTTTGTATTTTTGCTCCATAAAATGTGTCCAAAGTCACCCCCTTCTTCTTGTTTTTTTTTTTTTTTGAATTTTGGGACTTTTGTGCTTCTGTGGAGTTTGCCATCTCTATCTGAGTGGGGAGGGATTAGCTTTTCTTAGCTCTGTCTGGTGTTCAGAGATTTTAGCCTTAGGCAGATTGTCTGTTCTATGCAGTTGTTGTTCTGTCTTCCCGGGAATCCAGGAGTTGCTGAAGTGTCCCTGTTACTGCCCTCCTCTCCTCGGCACCCTCCTGATGCTTCTCCGTTGCCTTACTTCCACGCTTTAAGCCTAGCTTGGCCCTTGTTCCTGTGCCTTAGCTGGTCAGCTGCAGCACTCTGCAGGGGGAGGGGCCATAGCTTCCTGGAGCTCCGAGAGCTCCTAATGAGAATAGCTTTCCCTGGGTTGAATTTAGTATGCCTTGAGGCAGGGACTTTTTTCATGAGACTCCGATGGAAGGATCCAGCCAGGGGGTTACAAGCTCTCCCCTCTCTCTCTGTTTCCCTGCTGTCTGGGTGCCCCCTCGACTGGGTTAGATTGTTTTCAGGATGTGGCCTTCAGAATAGAAGGCCGTGGGGCTCTGAGGTTGTCTCTGCTGCCTCAGACTCAGACTAGGGGCTCTGGGTTGGGGGGAATGGGTCCTAGGAACTTCCTTCTGCCTACCCCTTAGGTCCGAGTGGTCTTGGGTTCTGGCTTTTGGGGGGGGGTACCTTTTGATCCAGGTCCAGGTCCAGGAGGAGGACTCCCTGGGTCTATGCTGTTGATCATTTTGGATTTCAGTGCCCTAGGAGCATTCGGTTTGAGATCTGTAAGGAAGGGTTTCAGGAGATCTGAACTTTAGCTTTCTCTAAGCCACCATCTTGACTGGAAGTGGGGATCGCCTTTTTCTAAACCTGAATAATCCACCTCTCTAGGATAACCAAGCAATCGAATTCCTTGTTCTAGATTTCATTAACTTCTTTTTAAATCACTAGTTGAGATTCTCTAAAAATAGATTTAAAATCTGTCTTGGCTTCACCTCTTACCCCTGCTGCCAAAAAAGACAAGTCAGAGCCCTCGGAGATTCTGAGGAGGATGCTGGAAGTGAGATGATTCCCTGCCCCCCTTTTTCTTATCTATAACTCTCTTTAAAAAAACAAAATAATAAATTCTTATCATAACTCATATTACATTGGATTTTTATTCAAGCTCCTGAAATTTCAGTAGAGAGTAAACTTTGGAGATATACAAGATGAAGTGTATAGAAAAAGAAATTTGTATAGAATATAGAAGTGTATAGAAAAGAAATTTGATTAAATAGCATTTATACAAGCACTGTGGTGGCTTAGAAATAACTCATTATTCAATAAAAGACTGAATGTCAGTTTAGTCATTATCTATAAATATTGGAAATAAACTCTTTATCACCATAGAGACTTTTTCAAAATATGTAAGGAAAATGAATCAATTAAATATAGAAATAAGGATGACAAGTCACCTTTTGTGATTTATACATGCAATTTCCCCACTCAGTATCTCCATTTCATTTGAATATTAACACCATGAGATTAATATTTTTTAATCCTTTTTCCAATTAAGAAAGGGAGGCAGTCAGGAATTCTTAGTATGTTAGACCTTCATTATTTTATTCAAGCATAGCAACCAAGGATGAAAGAATAGAAGAAAGGCAAATATCATAAAATATGTTTCTCATTTTTATATACTGTATTCTGCCTAAGCAATGGGAAATGTCAGTTAAGGAAAAGAGAAATTGACTAGTGTAAAACAAATTATATATATATATATATGCATATATATATGTAACAAATATTAAATAATTCTTTAATCTGTCTCTATTTTAAATGCAAAATACTCATCAAGGGACTAAGGAATTGTTTTTGTTTATGTCCTTTGTATTTCATTTTAAATAAATCATATTATGCATTAATCCTCTATTTCTAACTCCTCTTTTATTTTTGAAATTTAAGAAATCTTTGTTTCATAATTAGAGTTAAAATATGTTTTAATCTGGATGCTATTAGAATATGAAGTGTTCTTTTTAAAAATCAGATAATATCAATAGATATCTAAACAGTATTAAATGTTTAATGGAATATTTTTAAAATAAAATATTCTTTACTCTAATAAACACTGTTTTAATTTGAAATCATTTGACCATAATTTATAAAAAGTTTTTCAATGTAATTTTATACATATGTTAATACATCAATATAAATCTGTATTGTTTTCACTTGTTTCTGAAACCTCAGAATGATGATAGTTTTTGTTTATAAGTAAAAAACAAATGAAATATAACTATGAGGAAAATACGAGAATATTATTTTCAAGGACTAAGATGTGGTGAATTCAATTTTGCTATTTGAGGTCAATATTCTTGGATGTATCATATAACAGAAATATTTCCAAATTATTGATGAAGAAATTAATGGTGAGGGAAAAAATTATCAGCTTAGTCACAAAACTAAAATTAAATAAATAAAGATGAAATCAACGTTTAGGATTTGGTAGAAATCTTTCTCTTTCAGCACCCATCTGTTTTATTGGAAATCTTCCCATTAGGACATAGGGTACATTCAAAGCAGCAGATGGGCTGGCCTTCACGTAATTGCTTCCTGAAGCCAGGGCCACAGGTCACACTGCATGTAGAACTTGGAATCTGAGTTTCCATAAAAAGAAAATAAAAAAAAAATTATTATAAGAATGATTGTTGAAAGGTAGATTCATTGAAGCAATGATGTAATTAATATTTAGAATAATATATTTGAAGTTTGAAAGTACAAGGATATTATATTCCTGAATGAAGATGTTCTTCCAATTTTCCATCTTCTACTCCATATCATCTTTCCCTAAAGACATAAATATGGGCAGAATCTCCACAAGGCACAATAGAGCTCCTCCATTTATAAAAATATTAATGAGTAGGCAGCATGGTTTCAACCAAATATTTGGTAGTCTATCTTTCAAGTGCACTTCATTTCATTCAAGAAATGTTGAATTAATTCTTTGATCATTAAAGGACAAATATTTCTTTAAATTTTGTTCACTAAGCCAGTCCAATTGTTTGTATTTGAATGAGGAATCTTAAATTTTTCAGGATGTCATAACTTTAGAGAGTTTATAACAAACTGAACTGATTAAATACTTCAGTTTGATTTAATCTGCTTCATTATAAGAATTAAGTAAACTTGAATGGTTGATCTTGTTTCTTAAGCTGACATTTGGAGATTCATATGAATCTCTGCTGATTCGTAGAATGTGGGATTTATGATACTCCATACACAATTAAAACTGAATCTATATATATATATAAGTTCTATATCAGAAGAGGAAATAACAACAACATTCTAATTTGCTGATCAGTCATTTTTTTTATTTGTGTTGAACTTTTATAATACTTCCTTGGCATTTTCTTGGCAAAGATCCTGGAGTGGTTTAACATTTCCTTCTCCAGCAGATTTCACAAACATAAAAAAAAAAGAAAAAATGAAGGAAAAAGAATTAAGTGACTTCCCCAGAGTCACAGAACTAGGAGTCATTTGAAGTCACATGTGAACTGTAGAATAGGATTCTCCCTGACCACTGACACTCTTCCCATTATTTAAGCACGCTTTTAATTAAGAGCCTCTAAAAGCAGTCATGGATGTTCTTGGGAATAGGAATTCATGATAAAATATTTCTGTGGTTGCAGGATTTCCTATATCAGCTACCCTTTGGTGTTATAAGTCTCTTATGAGGATACAAATTTTCCAGTCTCCTCCTCTTGTTATTCAAGTTTGCCCACTTGACCTGAGGTATATTTTAAGATTTTCTTAATATGATGAATTAAGGTCATTATATCACTTAATTGGAAAGATTTCGAAGAGTATGTAGAAAAGAAAATCAGAGAAATCAAGGTTCTGTCATACTGAGAGCAAAGTAGAAAATTGATGCCTCAGCCCCATCCTAGTCATTCCCAATATTTTCAGGGAAGTTCATAGGTCCAATGAAGAGACAATGGTGTTGTTCACCTGGTTCTTACATGAGGGAAATCTTATGCCCAATTTATGTCCTCTCCATTAATGCTAAACTTTTTTACATGAGAAATCACTTCTCCAACTTTCACCTCTGTCCAGATTCTACCAGGTAATGATATGAAATTCAGGATATCATATGTCTCAGCAGTCATGGAGGGTCCATCCCCACATAACTCAGGTTTGAATCCAGTGACAGGATTAACACACTTCTGGAAGTGGTGGAGCTGAAGGCAAGGGCAGAAGTTTGTTACTTCTTGGGGAAAGAAGGGTTTGTTCATTATAAGTCTTCATAATCAACACAAAATGGGTTATGTGAGGATTAAAAAAGCTGTCACTCTCTTTTTGTCAAATCCTTCTTCTTGAGTGTTACCTCGCACTCTGCACTCTAATTTCCTTTTTTTTCCAAGCAAGTAATATGTGACAGAACAGTAATGTACTACATATATTCTAGATAATAATCAAAGCTCAAAATTTCATCTTCCCTCGAGCAAATCATAAAATTCTTTTAAATATCTCTGATATCTGCCTTCCAAGATCTTTTGTAAAATCTGTATCTAAAATTTATTGCTTTCAACAAGGAGAAGTCTTTTTAATTTGAAAAAAAGCCTATCCAAGGTCTATAGAATATGTGATAAGGTAAACTTAGGATTAAAGGACTTTTTTGAATTCATACTTCAGAAATTCAAGGTAAAGAAGAAAAAGGGAATACAAAAATTAAAAGAGTAAACAATTCCAAATAGTTTGGTGAAATAAAATAAAGAAAAATAATTCTAGTGGAAAAGAAATAGAAGTTGTTGCATTGTGACTGATTATAAAAAAAAATGAAACAATAACACAAGTTGAAGGAGATTTCAGAAACAATGATTATAAGAATAACAAGATGATTATTTGGGCAGAAAGTGAGGAGACAAACAAAAAATTATTTCATATAAAAGAGGCATCCACAAAAAAAATTTGCAGTGATAAGGAAAATAAAAGTTGAAACCCAATGAATGAACCTCAGATAAGAATTAGGGAAGGGAATAAAAGAAAATAATAGGCCTGACAAATGAACAGAAAATAGACTTTTAAGGAGAAGACAGGACTAAAAAAGAATAGGATGGATGAATACGAAAATAAAATGGAGAGAAATAGGCAGTGGTAGTAATTATAAATACCAGTGTAAATAAGATGGACTCAACCAACCATAAATGAAATCAGAGTAAAATGGATAAGAAATCAAAAGTAAACAATATACCACATGCAAGAAAAACTTTGAAGTTGAAAAGAAATAGAATTAAAATAAGGGCTGGAGCTGAACATATACTACTTTGCTGAGGTGAAAAATCAAGTAGTACTTATCAAGATCTCTGATAAAAACCCCAAAGAGACCTAATTAAAAGACATAATAAGGGACATTAATTTATGCCAAAGGGTACCAAGTAATATGAAAAAAAAATTAACAGCATGATCTTCTGGTAATGACTACATTACTTTTTAAACCCTCACCTTCAATCTTAAAATCAATTATGTGTATTGTTTCCAAGGTAGAAGAGTGATAAGGGTTAGGCAATGGGAGTCAAGCGACTTGCCCAGGGTCACACAGCTAAGACATGTCTGAGGCCAAATTTGAACCCAGGATGTTCTGTCTCTAGACTTGGCTCCCAATCTACTGAAACATCCAGAGACCCCTAATGAATTCATTTCTGAAATACATACTTAGTCTACAACTGAGGTAAACATCAAAATAAAAGACATTCTGCAATTGATAAATGATCAGAAAATATAAACTGGCCACTTTCAGAAGAAGAAATCAAAATTAATGCAAGCATATGGAAAAAAATTCTATTATAAATTATACAAATAGATATTGAAACAACTTGGCTATACCAACTTAAATTTACCAGAAATGACAAATGCTGAAGATGAGGGAAAGTAAAAATTTAAACTATTTGTGGAGTAGTGAACATCTCCCTTCCCTTTACAGAAGAACTTGGAACTATGCCCAAAGAGATATAAATTACTAGAACTATGTACAAAAGATATCAAAGAAAAAAGAACAGGACCTACATTTAATGAGGTAATAGGGGTAGTAGTAGTTTTAGTAGAAGTAGTAGTAGTAGTAGTAGTAGTAGTAGTAGTAGTAGTAGTAGTAGTACTTATAATTGTATAGCATTAGCAGTAATAATCGTAATTGTTGTCATAGTCATAATTGAAATAGTTGAAGTAGTAGAGGTATATTTCTATTGTGTTCTTATATAATTATACATTATATAATATATTTTACATTACTTATATTTCATAATCACATTTTATATTTAATAATGATTATATATGCTAATTAAAATAATTAGCATTTTTATTAAAACAAGCATTTACATAGTACCTCTTAAAAAATTCAGACACCATGTTCTACAATAACTTTGAAATAAATTTATTATCATGACAGCCTAAGAGGAAAGGTGCTATTCTATCCCTATGTTGTAGTTGAGGACTACAAGAAAAAGAGATTAAATTAAAAGATTAAGGGACAGAGTCACATGGTTATTACATATCTAAGGCTTAGTTTTAAGTGAAATCTTTCTGACTCCAGACTCATCACTCAAACAATTATCATAGCTGTCTTATCACTTAAGAGATGGGAGGTAGTGAAGTCAGTACCCAAGGACAGGAGCTTCTGTCTCTCATTTTTGACAACAGACCCACAGCTTCAAATGACCTTAGAGACTGGAGTCAGTAAATCCCAAACTTGCAGTTGGGTCACCTTCCTCCCTGACCTGGTCTGACTATTCTTTACCAGTATATTTACTAAGCTCAGGGATTCAAGGATTTTATAATCTGACTCCTACTGAGACCAAATAACTTCCTCTCTACTGTTTTATTTTTCTACATTTTATCATAAAACATTTACTCATGGAAAAGAGAATTTAAGAAAAAAATTAAGCAGCCATTATTTATTGCCATTTCTCATTTGCCCATGCACTCAGAGCTGAGTACTTCCTGTTCTTCCATTTTCTTTCCAAATTTGTTATTAAAATAAAGCAAAGATAAAACAAACAAAGAAAAATAAAGAATGATGTGAGTAGCCTATACTATCTCCAAGGAAGCACTGGAGATACCTAGGACAAATTAGCCCCACTGAGGAAAAACAAACAGAAAAGTCATGCCTATGACTTTGCCTGAGTCTCTTGGAAAGGACAGTCTCAGCTTACAGCACAGCTGTTCCCTAGGCTATAACTTAGACAAGAAAGGATTCCTCCCCCAGTATGGTCATCACCAAACCCTGAGTCCTTCCTTACTCTGAAGAGCAAAGAAGTCTTTGTAAAATCATGAGTAAGAATCAAAACCCTCCTTTCCCTACGTTTCCTCATTGCCTATACTCCCTTTTAACAGAATATATTTACCTCCCCTATCCCTTTTAATCAGGTCTATTTTTTCTTTGACTCTGTCAGATATCATGATTGCAACCCCTGCCTTCTTTCTATCAGTTGAGGCACAAAAGGTCTTACTCCAACCTTTAATTCTGACCTTGTGAGTATCTATTCACCACATGTGTGTTTCTTGAAGAAAACATATGGTAGGGGTTTGGATTCTAATCCACTCTGCTATTCGTGTGCATTTTATGGGAGAACTCATCCCATTCACTTTCAAAGTTATGATTGTCACTTGTGACTTCCCTGGCATTTTGATCTCCTCCCCTAATTCTGAACTTTCTTCTTTTGCTATAACCTTTTAAACCTGTGTTTTACTTTAAATCAGTCTCCCTAGTCCCCTCCTTTGATATGCTTTCCTTTGTAGCCATTTCCCTGTTTGATCCCTTATTGTTTTTGGATCAACACCTCACATCCTACACCAAGATAATCTCAGAATGGGTAAATGACTTGAACATAGAGAAGGAAACTATAAATAAATTAGGTGAACACAGAATAATATACATGTCAGACCTTTGGGATTGGGAAAGACTTTAAAAACAAACAAGACATAGGAAGAGTCACAAAATGTAAAATCAATAATTTTGATTATATCAAATTAAGCAGATTTAGTACAAACAAAAAGAATGTAACTAAAGTCAGAAGGGAAGCAACAAATTGGGAAATAAATCTTCATAACAAAAACCTATGACAATGGTCTAATTACTCAGATTTACAAAGAGCTAAATCAATTGTACAAAAAATCAAGCCATTCTCCAATTGATAAATGGATTAGGGACATGAATAGGCAATTTTCAGATAAAGAAATCAAAACTATTAATATGCACATGAAAAAGTGTTCTAAATCTCTTATAATCAGAGAAATGCAAATCAAAACAGCTCTGAAGTATCACCTCACACCTAGCAGAATGGCTAACATGACAGCAAAGGAAAGTAATGAATGCTGGAGGGGATGTGGCAAAGTTGGGATATTAATTTGTTGTTGGTAGAGTTGTGAATTGATCCAAACATTCTGAAGGGTAATTTGGAAGTATGCCCAAAGGGCAATAAAAGACTGGCTGCCCTTTGATCCAGCCATAGCACTGCTGGGTTTGTACCCCAAAGAGATAATAAGGAAAATGACTTGTAAAAGAATATTCATAGCTGCTCTCTTTGTGGTGGCAAAAAAATTGGAAAATAAAGGGATGCCCTTCAATTAGGGAATGGCTGAACAAATTGTGGTATATTTTCGTGATGGAATACTATTGAGCTCAAAGGAAGAATAAAGTGGAGGAATTCCATGGAGACTGGAACAACCTCCAGGAAGTGATGCAGAGCGAAAGGAGCAGAACCAGGAGAACATTGTACATGGAGACTGACACACTGGTACAATCGAACATAATGCATTTCTCTATTAGTGTCAATGCAATATTCCTGAAAAATTTGAAGGGATCTAGGAGAAAAAAACACTATCCACAAGCAGAGGACAAATGGTGGGATGGTGGGAGTAAAAACAAGCAGGAAAGGCAACTGCTTGACTACAGGGGTTGAGGGGAAATGACTGAGGAGAAACGTTAAATGAGCACTCCAATGCAAATACCAACAACATGGAAATGGGTTCAGATCAAGGGCACATGTGATACCCAGAAGTATTACGCACTGCCTATGGGAGGGGAGTATGTGGAGGGGGGAGAAAAAAAATATCATTGTTTCCAATGAATAATATTTGAAAATGACCTAATTGTCCATGCTGCTGCCTCCTCTGCCAGGGCCTATCTCCATGTTATTAAACCTTGAGTCTCACTGCTATTATGGTTATATTGGAATTTTGACTAAATAATACATTTTTAAAAGAGTGATCATTGATTATTATCCCTTAAGTCAGTAAAATTATTTCAGCTTTAAACAATTTTGTTTAATTGGAATATTGGTAAAAAAGAAGTAAATATGAAAAAGAAAGAGATAAGGAGACTGCCTATCCTATCCTAAATGTTTATCTTGTCAAATGGAGCTCACTTCCCCACACAGTTCCAATCTCCACCTGGGAATCCTAGTCACTCACCAGTCAGCCTGGCAGGATCCAGGCAAAGCCCTAATGCAGAAAACCCTCATGGGCTAAGCTCACCAAGGCAGCAGGTAACCAAACTACACACTCCCCAACTCCAAGAAGCTCCAAAGCTGAATGTTGAAGTCCCAATCCTGAAAACTCTACTCAAAAGGCCCAAAGCTCCAAGTTGAAGTTGAAGTCCAAAAACCCAAGGAGTTGTCTTCCAAAGAAGAACTACAAAAGAGAATCCTCAAGGATAAGTCTTAAGGGGAAATCTTTTGGACAGGAAGTTCAGGACTCTTTGTTGTCCTTTTCTTTGTCACATCCTGTTCCTTCTCCACTTCACGGGAACCAATTGCAGTCTTTCAATTTCCCAAGCACTGAGGGGTGTGGTATGGTGAGCAGTGGGCTCTGGAGTTGTCACACTCTAGTAAGTGAGTAGTTAATTCTCATACTTAGTGACTTGTTAGGACTAAGTAAGGGTACTTAAGATTTTGATTGATTTACTTAAAAGTTGCTTAGTGGTAGACAAAGAGAGTTTGATTCATTCTTCATACTGTCATGAATTGGTACAGCTTTTATGTGTATGTCTCTGTTGCTTTCCAGCAGCCCCCAAGAATTTGGAGATTTCCCTATCCTGTCTCTGACTCTGGCATGGTAGGTGGGAGGAAGGGGTTGTCAGCCTGCATTTTTCCTTGGGTAGCTTTGCCCCTTATTGTTTGAGAATATCCTCTCTCTGACAATATTTCATGCTTTGTACAGTGGGAGAATCCCTTTACTCATCCAGTTTTGACTTCTCTCCTTTTGAGATGCTTTGTAATGATTGGTTTTGGCTGAAAATTGAGAGAGATTCTAAGTTTTTTCTGCTACTACAGTGCCATCTTGGCTTTACCCACTTTGTATCCCCCACTGAAAATTTTTTGAGACTTTGGATATGGAAATATTCATTTTCTTTTTTCCTTATCAGTTTGTGTCTTCCCTATCACAAAAATAGCACTCTATGCAAAATATATACACTATACAATTTTTGTTTTTATTCATTTTATAGGCTTTTTCTAGGTTTTAACATTTCAAAAAAATCTGTTAAAGTTGATCTATGTTCCTCAGGTGAAAAACTTCACTGTATTTGTTTAGGTACTTTCAGAACTATAACTAGAAATTTAAAAGTTTTGAGTTCTTCCAGAATGGTACCATCTAAGGACATGATTGCTTCATATATTCCTAAACTTTCTGAGGACTATGAGAACTACAATTTTCTACACCCGTCCTGTGACCTCAGATTCATGTTATTTTCTAACTACAAGCACTTGTGTGCTAATTCTCAGTTTCCTACTGGGACCAAATACCCTACATTTGTCACAGGTAGTGCAATAGAGTCCTGTACTGAGAGTCAGAAAAAGGACCTTGTAATTTCTACCTGATACTTTGCCTAACCACCGTACCTTTTGGGGACTAAAAACTCCAGTAGTCTTTGCCTCTAATTTAGCTGTCCCCAGACCTCTTCTGCTTTCATGGTGCGGAATCTGCTTTAGTGTACTAAATAAACTGTGATTCATTCCAAAATTAAGGTGACGGAACTTTCCTGATCATTAAGTGGTCTTGCATAGGAGTCTTCCCACTGTCTTTTGGGGGGGACTTCATGTATTAATTTGAAGGGGATATATCAACATTTTTAGTAGAGTTATTTAGGAGAGAAAAAAAGAGTCCCTGTTTCTTCTCCATTATCATAACAAGCCATTTATCATTGTATGTTTAGCTGTTCTTTTAGTGGTAGCAATAAAATGGAAACTGATGGTATCACAGTAATTGTGGAAGGGTTAAATAAGTTTACCACTCTGTTGTAATGGATTATTAAAGTGTTGTAAGAAATAATAAAAGTTTCAGAAACTCTTAGAATACTTATATAAACTGTTCTAAAGAAATAGAACAAATTCATTGATCACAGAAACAATATTTTAACCATGATCAACCAGTAGAGATGTAGCTGCTATAAACAATGTAAAAATCCAACACAATTCCATAAGACTCAGTTTGCCATGGCAGATAGATTTCCAAATATTTAATTTTGCACAGAATGATTTTAAATAGACTTTCTCTTTCCAACTGTTGTTGGTAATTTTTATTGGAAATAACTAAAATGCTGATGATTTATATGGGTTTCTTTTGCATCCTGTAAATTTGCCAAAATTATTAACTATTTCCACTACCTTTTTAGCTGATTTTCTTGATTTCTCTAAGTATACCATCATATCATCTGGAAAAATGATAATTTAGTTTCCTCATTACCTACTTTGATCCCTTTACATTCTGTTTCTTCACTAATTGCTACAGCTAGAACTTCTATTATAATATTAAATAATAGAGGTGATGATGATCATCCTTGCTTCCCTCCTGATCTTACTGGGGAGGCTTTTAATGCATCCCCTTTGTAGGTGATACTTATTAATGTTTTTAGGAACATACTTTTTAGTATTTAGAGGCAAGGCCCTTTCATTCTTATACTTTATAGTGTTCTTAATAGGAATGAGTGTTGTATTTTGTCAAATGCTTTTTCTGCATCTATTGAGATAATCATGTGATTTCTGATAGTTTCTTTACTGATATGGTCAGTTATGTGGATGAATTTCCTAATGTTTAAAAAAATAAATAAAATAGATAAAGTACAGATAAATGTAATAAAAATTATAGAGAATCAAGTTAACAATATCAAAAAGGAAAAGGTGACCTCATCTGGAATGAAGAGTTAATTGAGACAATTTTTAAGAGCTATTATGCCCAATTTTTTGGCAACAAATATAATTTAGGTGAAATTGACAAATACTTACAAAAATATAAAATGCCTAAATTCACAAAAGCAGAAATAAAATATTTAAATAATTCTAAAAAAATTTAACAAGCCAACAGGGAACTCCCCAAGGAAAAATCTCCTAGGGCCTGATGGATTCTCAACTCAACTCTTTCAAACATTTAAAAAAATAACTAACCCTAATACTACACAAAATGTTTGACAAAATAAACAAAAAAGTCTTACCAAATTCATTTCATTCTACAGGTCTCATAATGAGAAATTGTATCGAACACAAGACAGAGTCCAGATGAGTTCTGAGTGTAGATTGATCACATTATTTGTCAGATTATTTTACATGTCTTATGGAAATTTTTGAACTACTGTTATTATAGAAACATCTTTTGTGTCAATTCACTTGTAAAATGTGTGTTACATAAACATGCTATTTTATTGGATAGAGGGTGTAATAAAGAAAAGCAGAGAATTTGGATTTTAAAAATGTAAATAAGTACTAAAATAATTTTTACAAAACGTTGCAAGCATTGAATTGCAAAATATTATACAAGTGCAAAAAAATTAAGTCCAAAAGGGATAACTAAGTGGTTCAGTGGGTTGAGACTCAGGCTATAGTTTTCAAATTCTGTTTTTAAATATGGCCTCCAAAACTTTCTAGATATGTGACCCTAGATGAGTCTCTTTACACTAATTCCATTAAACTTACCAAGTGGTTGGAACAAATATTTGCTAATGATTCTATGACAGAAGTCAAGAGTTGAAAAAAAAGAAAACTGAATTCTTATGGATAGATGACCATTTTCTCATTGTATTTTGTCTTAAAATGAAAAAAAAAGCTTCCAATATATTCAAGGTATCATTCAGAGAACAATGAATCTGTGACAGAGGATTATCCACCACACACCATAAATCTATAATAGAAGAGTGAATGGAAGGTATAATAACTTCTTAAAATTGTTTATTGAGGATAAATCATCTTCCTCAACAAATAAATTTGCCTTCAATTATTCTGGAAAAAATCATTTATTGTGTATATTTAATTCATCAAATATTAAGCGATAAATATAATGACTGATATAATGGTAGTAGTTTCTTAGTAACCAAGAATGACAATTGTCTTTGTGCGTTTTCATCTATGGATAGATGAGTGTGCACAAAGACACTTGTGCATGAAAGAGATTTAAGTGGAAGAGTCGATACACAGAGAGTTCCACTCTCTCGGCGTTAGAAGCCTGGGTCCAGTGGCACAAAAGGTCGTTACACCTGGAGACTTCCTCAGCTGCATTGGATGGCCCTGTTGTCTTTTGTGCTCCAACACACCCAAAGCACTCCACAGTGCTTTCCTGCATTGCCATCTCAGCCGTTGAACCTTCTTATTGGTTTCTTCCATCTGTTCAGCCGAAGCAGTCTTCACATGCTGGGTGAGCAAAGCCCTGGTTCACCAGGGGTCGATGACCTGATGGCTACAATTACAAGGTTTAGCCAGCCTGTCAGAGCCATTGCCCGGGGGTGTGGCCGCTGCTGCATGCTAGCAGCTACTAGGAGCCACAAGTGAGAGCTAGGTGTCAGGTGGAGGTCAGTGGCTGGAGAGCTGCCCTAGGAGGGCACGACAAGCCCTCCATACCAGAGATACTACCCCCCTCTGAACACCCCATACACCCCTGATACAATACATTGTAAATAAGATACCTTCATATCAGAATCCTAGATGAACTTTTCCAGGGTAAGAAATATGGAAATTATTAAATGAAGAATACAAAACCAAGCACTTATTTTAATCATTTATTGATTTTTATATAAATATTTTCATCCTCATCTCTACATAAAGCTTCTGCTCTTTAGATGGTATTTAATATAATTACTAAATTAATTCTACCCCTATCCAGAGATCAAGCAATATGTCTTTCTTCAAAATACTTTTCAGTCTATTACAAAAGAAAGAGATGATAACAGAAAATAAATGGAATAAAAGCTAGATTATTTTAAATCATTCCTTAAAAAGAAGGAGCTACATCTCTAAGAAATTGAGAACACATTGCTCCTCAGGGATTAGCTTTGTTTCTCAATATCTCCAGGGTATTTCTGTCTGCCCTCAGAAGGATTATATAGCATTTGGGAGCAAAGATACAGATGAGAATCCCAGCACTGGAGACCAAGATGGAAAAGATCTCCATGGCCACCATGGCCTTCCCTTTGGTGCTCTGATAGGCAGGCAAGAAGGCAATCCAGACACTGCAAAACACCAGCATGCTGAATGTCAGGTACTTGGCTTCATTGAAAGTATCTGGTAGATTTCTTGCCAGGAAAGCCAATGTAAAGCTGACCAAGGCCAGGAAGCCCATGTAGCCAAGGACACAGTAGAAGGTCACAAGGGAGCCCTCGTTGCACTGAAAGATAATGAAGGAAGCCTCAGAGTGCCTATCCATCTCAAGGAATGGGGGATATGTACCCAGCCAGATGCCACAGAGGCACATCTGGATAAGTGTGCAAATGAAAATTAGAAAATAAGATACTGATGTTCCCAACCACCTCCTGAGCTTGCTCCCTGGTTGAGTGGCCCTAAAGGCCAGGACCACAATGATGGTTTTGGCCAAGATGGAAGCAATGGCCACAGTGAACACAATGGCAAATGTGGTTTGTCTTAAGAGGCAAATGGCTGGTGTAGGACGACCAATGAAAAGCAAAGAAGAAAGGAAGCAAAGGGTGAGAGAGGTAAGCAGAATGTAGCTCAGACTGCGATTATTGGCTTTAACTATGGGAGTGTCTCTGTACATCACAAACACTCCAAGGACAAAGGTAGTGAGAATGGAGAAGCAGAGAGCTGCAAAGGCCAGAATCATTCCCAGAGTCTCTTCATAAGCCAGGTAAGTCACTGTCTTGGGCAGGCATCTGTCTTTCTCCTTGCTGGGGTAATGATCTTCAGGGCATTGCATGCACTCTTCTGCATCTGAGAATACAACAAAAGTGAATGTTATGGTATTTTTATAGAGCAGAGTTTTCTTACTCCAGTAAAGTGCAACATTAGTCACTCAACATAAAGCTTGGCTAACTTGTGGACTCCTTCTTTTAAGTGAGAAGAATAAGAATGTTAGACAGTCAATAAAATGAACCTATATTTCAGTTTCTCTTCTTCTCTACTTGTGGATAAAAATCATTAATTGTTGATTCCCTGCCTTAGTTTCATAAAATAAAAATTAAGCTTTCAATGATTCATTCCAAAATTAAACTATCTATAGTAAGGCCTAAAGTGATTGCTTTATATATCTGGTGTATTCTTACAATAGTAATGAAATAGAGAAATAATTTATTCTGTAATTTTTGTTTTATATAATAATCTTTGATAACAAATTCATAATTCCAAGACCTAAGGGTTATAAATTAACCTCATTTAAATTTTTAAGAATAGATTCCATAAATATTGTGATTTTTTAAATAGGAAACTATTTCTTGCATTATTTTTCTCAGTTTAAGTATCGATTTCAATTCTATCTTTCTTTATGATTTCCACTCATCAGGATGATACTTTTATTGTATACATTGACATCATTTCCATTTTCAGGGACTATTACTCTCACCAAGTTTGCTTCATATGAATGTACACAAATGCCTAGTTTTTACTATATTTACATGAACTATTAATAGTTTCTATACTTATGCTATGATTAAATAAAAGATGCCCAGATGTTATTAATATAATAGATCTGAATGTGTTGTCTTTAAATATTGATAATGTTGATTGCCCAGTTTTATTGATAAACTAAAACTGTCAGGGTTTACTGTTTGCAGGCAGCTGATGGAAGTCAAGAAGCTAACAGTAAGAGGTGAAAAATAGCTGGTGTATTGATAACCAAACTATTATTAATGAGCTCTTAGTTGTTAACTATTCACTGGCTTTTATTGGAGGTCTGGAGGCAACTGTTCTCATCAAACTGAAGCTGCTATTGATGCAGCTAAATCTGTCAGGGCCAAACTGGTTTCAGGCAGTGGATTAATGGCTGGAGGCAGTTAAATCTAACATGAATTTATTATGAAGGAGAAGTATAAAAAGGAAGCAGGAAGTAGGAATTAGCTAGAATATCTATAAGTCCCTAATACTAAACTTTTGACTAAACACCACAACCTCAACTGCTCCTCCTGGAGCTTCTTCTTTGTCTACTAATGTAGAAACTACACTGACCTCCACTCAACTACCTCAAGATTCAATTCTGTCTTCCTACCTCAAACTAATTTACAAGATCTTCTTAAAGAAATTTATGAAATGCCAGCACCAATTTCTCTTCCACTAAATCCAGCTCCCATGTGTGAGTCAACTTCAAAGACAGCTCTGCCTGTGACAATTTTGACAGACGAGCTCTCTGGCTCCCCCTGGAGTTCTTCTTGAGAGTATGCCTCAAATCTCTACCTCTTTCTCAGAATTGTTGAGGAAAAACTCAGGCACTAAGCTTTTAAATAATAAACTGGTATGTTTTCTTCTTCAGTTTTTTTTCAATTTCTTCTTCTTTATTTCCAAATGCCACCAACTGTTGTTCAGAGAAAGAGCTCAGTCTAGCCACTCCAATTCCCTTTGACTGCCAGAGAAACAAGAGCCCAGAATTCTTTTTCATTGAACTTTTATGCGATTTACTTAAAGGGCCAGAATAAGAACCTGTCAGCTAAATTTCTTAAAGGGGACACCTTTAAGATGCACAACCCTTTTTCTTATCTAGAATTTTTTCTTTATGAATGGAATAAATAAATTTTTATAGCACATATTAAGGTGAAATTTTATTTAAGCTCATGAGACTACAGTAGAGAGTAAAATTTGGAGATATACAAGAGGAAGTGTAAAGAAAAAGAAATTTGATTAAATAGCATTTATTCAAGTGCTGTGGTGACTTAGGAATAATTCATTATTCAGTAAGAGGGTGAATTTCAGTTTAGTCATTATCTGCAAATGTTGAAAATAAAACCTTTCTCACTGTTAAACCTTGTTCAAAATATGTAAGAAAAATGAACCAATAGAAGAAGAAATAAGGGTGACAAGTCACCCTTTGTGATTTATACATGCAATTTCCCTACTCAGTATCTCTGTTTCATTTTAATAGTAACACCATGTGATTAATAATCTTTTAATCCTCTTTCCCATTAAGAAAAGGAGGCAGTCATGGATTCCTAGTATGTTAGACCCTCATTATTTTATTAAAGCATAGCAACCAAGGATGAAAAAATATAAGAAAAACAAACAGCATAAAATGTGTTTCTCATTCTTATTTATTGTATTCTGCCTAAGCAATGGGAAATGGCAGTTAAGGAAAAGAGAAATTGACTGGTTAGAAACAACTTATAAGTGCATAAATAACAAATATTAAATAATTCTTTAATCTTTATCTTCTTTAAATGCAAAATACTCATCAGTGGACTAAGGAATTATTTTTTTTCTGTTTTTTGTATCTCATTTTAAATTAATCATATTATACATTAATCCTCTCTTTCTAACTCCCCTTATCTTTATGAAATTTAAGAAATCTTTGTTTCAGAATTACAGTTAAAATATGTTTTAAACTGCATGCTATTAGAATATGAATTGATCTTTTTAAAAATCAGATAATATCAATAGATATCTAAACAGTATTAAATGTTTAATGGAATATTTTTAAAATAAAATATTCTTTACTACAATAAGCACTGTTTAAATTTAAAATCATTTGACCATAATTTACAAAACATTTTTAAATGTATATCTTATAGATATATTATTAACACATTAATATAAATCTGCTATAATATATTCTGTATTGTTTTCCCTTGTATTATGAAACCTGAGGATGATGTTAGTTTTTATTTATAAGTAAAGAACAAATGAAATGTAACTATGAGGGAAAATATTAGAATATAATTATCTAGGTCTAAGATGTGATGAATTGAATGTTGCTATTTGAAGTAAATATTCTTAGATCTAACATATAACAGAATATTTCCAAATTATTATGGTGAGAAAAAAATTCATCATGTTAAGTCACAAAACTAAACTAAAATAAAAATAAATGAAATCAATGTTAATGACTTGGGAGAACTCTTTCTCTTTAGGCACCCACTTGTGTTATTGGAAATCCTCCCATCAGGGCATAGGATACAGTCAAAGCAGCATACGGGCTGTCCCTCAAGAGACTGTGTCCTATAACCTCGGCCACAGGCAACACTGCATGTAGAACTTGGAATCTGAGTTTCCAAAAAAAGAAAAGAAAAAAATATTGTTATAAGAATGATGCTTGAAAGGTAGATTTATTGAGGCAATGATGTGGTAGATATTGAGAATAATAGATTTGAAGTTTGGAAATTCCAGGATGATATATTTCTGAAGGGATATTTCCTCAATTTTCCATCTTGTACTCCATATCATCTTTTCCTAAGGACATAAATATGAGCAGAATCTCCACAAGACACAATAGAGCTCCTCCATTTATAAAAGTATTAATGGGTAGGCAGTATGGTTTCAACCAAATAAATGACAGTATATATCTAAGGTGCACTTCATTTCATACAAGAAATGTTGAAGTAATTCTTTGACCACTGAAGGAAAAATATTTATTAATTATTTGTTCACTAAAAAAGTCCAATTTTTTTTTTTGTATTTGATGAAGGAATCCTGAATTTTTTAGGAAGTCAAAACTTTAGAGAGTTTATTATGAAATGAATTGATTAAACACTTCAGTTTGATTTGATCTTCTTCAGTATAAGAATCAAGTGAACTTGAATGGTTGATCTTGTTTCTTAGACTGATTTTTGGACATTCATGTGAATCTCTGCTGATTCATAGAATGTGGGATTAATGATATTCCATCACAATTAAAACTGAATCTATATATACAAGTTCTATATCAGAAGAAGAAATAACCACAAGATTCTAATTTGCTGATCGGTCATTTGTTATTTGTGTTGAACTTTAATAAAATCTCCTCGGCATTCTCTTGGCAAACATCCAGGAGTGGTTTACAATTTCCTTCTCCAACAGATTTTACAAACATAAAAACTGAAGGAAAAAGGATGAAGTGAATTCCCCAGAGTCTAGAGATAGCAAACATTTGATGTCACATTAGAAGTGGAGAAAAAGAGTCTCCATGACTCCTGACACTCTTCCCATTATGCAAGACCATTGTTATTAAGAGCCTCTAAAAGCAGTCATGGACATTCTTGGGAGACAAATTCATGATAAAATATTTCTGTGGTTGCATGATTTCCTACCTCAGCTACCCCTTGGTATTACAGGTCTCTTTTGAGGGTAAAAAATTTCCATTCTCCTCCTTCCCTTCTCATTCAAGCTTGCCCACTTGATCTGAGGTATTTAAAGATTTTCTTCATATTGTGAATTCAGATTATTATATAAATGAATTGGATAGATTTTGAAAAGCGTATTAAGAAAAGGAAATCAGAGGACTACCAGGTAAGCATGGGGGCACTCTAAATGTGAGTCACTTACCCTCCCCAGTTACCCTCCCACTTACACCTACACAAACAAGGACATCAAAATGCTGGGGAATTCAAAAGTGACAATTATATCTTTGAACATGAATGGGATGAACTCACCCATAAAATGTAGATGAAGAGGACAGTGGATTAGAACCCAGAATCCTATCATACATTGTCTACAAGAAACACATGAGAAGAGCAGATACTCACAAGATCAGAATAAAAGGGTTGAGAAAGACCTATCGGGCCCTAGCTGACAGAAAGAAGGAAGGAGTTGCAATCATGATATCTGACAAATCGAAAGTAAAAATGGACCTGATTAAAAGGGATAGGGAAGGTAATTATATTTTGTTAAAAGGGACTTTAGATAATGTGGAAATAACACTAATCAACATGTATGCACCAAATGGTATAGCACCCAAATTTCTAATGGAGAAACTAGTAGAATTGAATGAGGAAATAGATAATAAAACTATACTAGTGGGAGACCTGAACCTTTCACTATGAAAGTTAGATAAATCAAATAAAAATTAATAAGAAAGAGGTAAAAGAGGTAAATGAAATCATAGAAAAATTAGAGTTAGTTGATATATGGATAAAAATAAATTGGGACAAAAAGGAATACACCATCTTTTCAGCAGTGCATGGCACATTCACAAAGAATGACCATATACTAGGGCATAAAAACTTGGCTTATAACTTCATAAAAGCAGAAATAATAAATTACAAACTTTTCAGATCACAAGGCAATAAAAATAATGGTTAGTAAGGGTACATGGAGAGACAAATCAAAAATTAATTGGCAATTAAACATTATGATTCTCCAAATTCATCTAGTCAGAGAAAAAAATTGTAGAAACAATCAGTAATTTCATTGAAGAAAATGACAATGATGAGACATCCTTTCAAACTCTATGGGATACAGCCAAAGCAGTACTCAGGGGGAAAATTAATATCCTTGAGTTCATATATTAACAAATTAGGGAGGGCAGAGGTCAATGAATTGGACATGCAAATAAAAAAAATTGAAAGCAAACAAATTAAAAACTCCCAGAAGAAAATCAAATTAGAGCTACAAAAATTGAGAAATTAATAAAATCAAAAGTGATAGAACTATTGAACTAATAAATAGGAGTAGAAGCTGGTATTTTGAAAAAAACAAACAAAATAGACAAAATATTGGTCAACCTAATAAATAAGAAGAAAGAAGGAAATCAAATTAACAATATCAGTGATGGAAAGGGAGAACTCACCTCCAATGATGAGGAAATTAAGGCAATCTTTAAAAACTATTTTGCCCAATTATATGGCAATCAATATGACAATCTAGATGATATGGATGAATATTTACAAAAATATAAATCGCCTAGATTAACATGAGAAGAAATACAATTCTTAAATAAACCCATATCAGAAAGAGAAATCGATCAGGCCATCAAAGAACTTCTCAAGAATAATCCCTAGGACCTGATGGATTCTCAAGTGAATTCTATCAAACATTCAAAGAATACCTAATCCCAATATCCCAATACTATATAAACTATTTTATATAATAAGCAAAGAGGGAGTTCCACCAAATTCATTTTAGGACACAAATATGGTACTGATCCCAAAGCCAGGCAGGCTAAAAAGAGAGAAAGAAAACTATAGACCAATCTCATTACTGAAAATAGATTCAAAAATCTTAAACGGGATAATAACAAAAAGACTCCAGCAAGTCAGTAAAAAGGTTATTCATTATAATCAGGTGGGATTCATACCAGGAATGCAAGGATAGTTCAATATTAGGAAAACCATCAACATAATTGACAATATTCAATAAGCAAATCAAAAAGCTTATATCAATAAGCAACCAACAAAAACCACATGATTATCTCACTAGACGCAGAAAACAAATTTGACAAAATACAACACCCATTCCTATTGAAAACACTAGAAAGTACAGAAATAGAAGGGTCTTTCCTAAAAATAATAAACAGTATTTATCTAAAACCATCAGCCAATATCATCTTCAATGGGAATAAACTAGATGCATTCAAAATAAGATCAGGAGTAAAACAAGAATGCCCATTATCACCTTTATTATTCAACATTATACAAAAAAACTCTAGCAAGAGCAATTAGAGAAGAAAAAGCAATTGAGTGTATTAAAATTAGCAATGAGGAGACTAAGCTATCACTCTTTGAAGATTACATGCTGGTCTACTTAAAGAATCCTAGAGAATCAACTAAAAAGTTAGTGGAAATAATCAACTTTAGCAAAGTTGCAGGATAAAAAATAAACCCACATAAGTCATCAGCATTTCTATAGATCTTGAACACATCTCAGCAGTAGGAATTAGAAAGAGAAATTCCATTCAAAATCACCTTAGACAATATAAAATACTTAGGAATCTATCTGCCTAGAGAAACCCAGGAACTATATGAAGACAACTACAAAACATTTTCAACACAAATAAAACTAGATTTGAGCAATGGAAAAAACATTAATTGCTTATGGGTAGGTTGAACTGATATAATAAAAATGACTATCCTGTGCAAAATTATCTTTTTATTGCCATTCCCATTGAACTTACAAAAAACTTTTTTACAGAATTAGAATAAACCATAACAAAGTTCATTTGGAAGAACAGAAGATCAAGGATACCTAGGGAAATAATGAAAAAAAAATACAAAGGAGCTTGCTCTTCCAGTGCCAGATCTCAAATTATACTATAAAGCAGTGTTGATTAAACCAATATGGTACTGGCTAAGAGAGAGAAATGAGGTTTAGTGGAATAGACTTGGAGTAAGTGACCTCAGCAAGACAGTCCATGACAAACCCAAAGCCCCCAGCTTTTGGGACAACAATCCACTATTATATAAAAACTGCTTGGAAAATTTGAAGACAGTACAGGAGAGATTAGGTTTGGATCACCATCTCACATGCTACACCAAGATAAATTCAGAATGGGTGAACGACTTGAACATAAACAAGGGAACAATAAGTAAATAATGTGAACACAGAATACTATACTTTTCAGAACTTTGGGAAGGGAAAGATGTTAAAACCAAGCAAGACTTAGAAAGAGTCACAAAATGTAAAATGAACAATTTTGACTACATCAAATTAAAAAGTTTCTGTACCAACAAAACCCGTGTCACTAAAATCAGAAGGGAAGCAATAAATTGGGAAACAATCCTCATAAAAAAACACTGATAAAGGTTTAGTTATTCAAATTTACAAAGAGCTAAATCAATTGTTCAAAAAATCAAGCCATTGCTCATTTCATAAATAGGCAAGGGACATGAACAGGCAATTTTCAGTCAAAAACGTCAAAACCATTAAAAAGCACATGAAAAAATGTTCCAAATCTCTGATAATCAGAGAGATGAAAATTAAAAAAAAACTATGAGGTACCTCCTCACACCTAGCAGATTGGCTAACATAACAGCAATAAAAAATAATCAATGCTGGAGGGGATGTGGCAAATTGGGGATATTAATTCATTGTTGGTGGAGTTGGGAATTGATCCAACCATTCTGAATGTCAATTTGGAACTATGGCCAAAGGGCACTGAAAGACTGGTTGCCCATTGATTAAGCCATAGCTCTGCTGGGTTTGTACCCCAAAGAGATAATAAGGAAAAAGAGTTGTACGAAAATAGTCATAGCTGTGCACTTTGTGGTGGCAAAAATTGGAAAATGAGGGGATGCCCTTCAATTGGGAAATGGCTGAACAAATTGTGGTATATGTTGGTGATGGAATACTATTGTGCTAAAAGGAATAATAAACTGGAGGAATTCCATGGAGACTGGAACAACCTCCAGGTGGTGATGCAGAGTGAGAGGAGCTGAACCAGGAGAACATTGTACAAAGAGACTGATACACTGTGGTATAATCGAGCATAATGGACTTCTCTGCTAGTGTCAATGCAATACCCCCAAACATTCTGCAGGGATCTATAAGAAAAAAACAATATCCACAAGCAGAGGACAAACTGGGGGAGTAAAAATGCAGAGGAAAGGCAACTGCTTGACTACAGAGCCAAGGGGCTATGATTGGCAATGTGGATTCTGAATGAACATCCTAGTGCAAATACCAACAACATGGAAATGGGTTCAGATCAAGGACACATGTGATACCCAGTGGAATTGCGCATTGGCTATGGGGACAGGGGGCAGGAAGGGAGGGAAGAAAATGATTTTTGTATCCAATGAATAATGTTTAAAATTGACCAAATAAAAAAATAATGTTAAAAAAGGAAAATAAATTAACAAAAAAATATGAAACCAAAAGAAAAGAAAATCAGAGAAATCAAGGTTCTGTCTTACTGAGAGCAACAGAGAAAAGTTAATGTGTAAGCCCCGTCCTAGTCATTCCCAATGTCTTCAAGAAAGTTCTTAGGTCCAATGAAGAGACAGCAGTTTTTTTCACCTGGCTCTTACCTGAGGGAAATCTTCTGGCCATTTTATGTCCTCTTCATTAATTCTTAACTCTTTTTCCTGAGGAATCACTTCTCCAACTTTCACCTGTGTCCTAATAGAGTCAGGTAATGATCTAAAATTCAGGATATCATATTTCTCAGGTGTCATGGAGGGTCCATCCCCACATAACTCATCTTTGATTCCAGTGACAGGATTAACACACTTTAGGAATTGGTGGAGCTGAAGGCAAGGGGAGAAGATTGTTACTCATTGAGGAAGGAAGGGTTCATTCACTCTCCAAAGTCCTGGTAATCAACACATAATGGGATATGTGTTTGAAGATTACAAAAACTGTCACTCTCTTTTTGTCAAATTCTTCTTAATGAGCTTTACCTAGTACTCTGCACTCTAATTCTATTTTTCCAAGCAAGTCAGACATGACAGAAGAGTAATGTACTAGATATTTTCTTGATAATGATAAAACCTCAAAATTTTATATTCTTTCCAACAAATCAAGAATTGCTTTCCAATATCTCTGATATCTGGCATTCCAAGATCTTTTGTATAATCTGTATTCATGATTTATTGCTTTCAAACAGGAGAAGTATTTTTTAATTTGAAAAAAGCCTATCCAAGAACTATAGTATATTTGATAAGGTAAATTTAGGATTAAAGGACATTTTTGAATTCATACTTCAGAAATTCAAGTTAAAGAAGAAAAACGGAATATAAATAATTAAAAGAGTACACATTTCCAAATAGTTTGGTGAAACAAAATAAAGAAAAAGAATTCCAGTGGAAAAGAAATAGAAAGAAGTTGTTGCATTATGACTGATTATAAAAAATGAAACAGTAACACAAGTTTAAGGAGATTTCAGAAAGAATGATTATAATACCAAGATTATCATTTGGCAGAAAATGAGGAGACAAACGAGAAATTATTTTATATAAACTATATATTCAATAAAGAACTTTTTGCAGTAGAAAGGAAAATAAAATAAGTATGGGCAATCAACAAAATAGAATATTCCCAAGCATTTGCTAATAAAAGACCAGAATTTAGTGGAAAATATGATATCCAATCACAGAAAGCAAGAGAAACATGAAAAGGTAAATATGAAAGAAAGGGAAAAGGAGATAAATCTTATCTTTTATTTAAGTCAAATTCTCTTCTATAAGGACTACATTCACATCAAATTATATATATTAATATGTGGGGAAAATATATTGTGTAACTCTCAAAAATTGTATGCATCATAAGAGTAGTTAAAGAATCATGCATAGGATGCATTGGGGCATCAAGAAGATTGGATGAAAGGGGGGGCAAAGAATGAAAAAGGGAGGGGGAAATCATCGATAATACTAAGATTTACTTCAAGAAATGGGGGGGAACTAAATAGACTAATCTTTTCCATACAAAGATACACATGGGAAGGGGAGGGGAAGAACTCTCATATGAGAAGGAGAGGAAGAGAGCGTGAAGTGGAATTACTTAAACCTTACTCTCACTGTAATCAACTCTGAGAGGGAAGAACATCTAGATCCAGTGGGATCCTGAATTCTATCTTATCCAACGGGGTAAGAAAGAAAGGGAAATTAAGGAGGGAGAGGGAGGAGGGAGTATAAAAAGGGAGGGAAGGAGAGTGGTGAGGGAAAGGGAGCATAAAAATGGAGGGGACTAGTGTGACTGACCTCAAGTAAATCACTGGTTCAAAAGGAGATAGCTAAAGAAGAAAGGTCAGAACTAGGGGAAGATATCAAAATGCCAGTGAATCCACAAGTGACAATCATAACTTTGAATGTGAATGGGATGAACTCACCCATAAAATGTAGACAAATAGCAGATTGGATTAGAACCCCAAACCCTAACATATGTTGTCTTCAAGAAACATATATGAGGCAGGTTGATACTCACAAGGTTAGAATTAAAGGATGGAGTAAGACCTATTGGGCCTCAACTAATAGAAAGAAGGCAGGAGTTGCAATCATGATATCTGACAAAGCCAAAGTCAAAATAGATTTGATTAAAAGCAGTAGGGAAGGTAAATACATCCTTATAAAAGGGAATATAGACAATGAGGAAATATCACTAATCAACATGTATGCACCAAATGGTATAGCATCCAAATTTCTAATGGAGAAAGTAGGAGAAATGAAGGAGGAAATAGACAGTAAAACCATATTGGTGGGAGACTTGAACCAACCACTATCAAATTTAGATAAATCAAACCAAAAAGTAAATAATAAAGAGGTAAAAGAAGTGAATGAAATCTTAGAAAAATTAGAGTTAATAGACATATGGAGAAAAATAAATAGGGACAAAAAAGAATACACCTTCTTCTCGGCACCACATGGCACATTCACAAAAATAGATCATACACTAGGTCACAGAAACATGGCACTCAAATGCAGAAAAGCAGAAATTATAAATGCAACCTTTTCAGATCATAAAGCAATAAAAACATTGATCGGAAAGGGTACATGGAGAGCCAAATAAAAAATTAATTGGAAATTAAATAATATGATACTTCAAAATCGGTTAGAGAAGAAATCAAAGAAACAATTAATAATTTTATTGAGGAAAATGACAATGGTGAGACTTCTTTTCAAACCTTATGGGATGCAGGCAAAGCATTACTTAGAGGAAAATTCATATCCATGAGTGCATATATTAACAGATTAGGGAGGGAAGGGATCAATGAATTGGAAATACAAATCAAAAAACTTGAGAACGAACAAATTAAAAACCCCCAGAAGAAAACCAAACTAGAGATCCTAAAAATTCAGGGAGAAATTAATAAAATAGAAAGTGATAGAACTATTGAACTAATAAACAAGAATAAGCTAGAAGCTGGTACTTTGAAAAAACAGACAAAATAGACAAAGTACTGGTCTATCTAATTAAAAAAAAAGGAAAGAAGAAAGGCAAATTTACAGCATCAAGGATGAAAAGGGGGCCTCACCTCCAACAAAGAGGAAATTAAGGCAATCATTAAAAACTACTTTGCACTACTATATGGCAATAAATATACAACCTAGGTGATATGGATGAATATTTACAAAATATAAATTGCCTAGGCTAACCAAAGAAGAAATAGATTCCTTAAATAATCCCATATCAGAAAAAGATATCCAACAGGCCATCAAAGAACTTCCCAAGAAAAAAGCCCCAGGACCTGATGGATTCTCAAGTGAATTCTATCAAACATTCAAAGAACAAGTTACCCCAAAGGTATACAACCTATTTGACATGATAATTAAAGAGGGAGTTCTACCAAATTCCTTTTATGACACAAACATAGTACTAATTCCAAAGCCAGGCAGGCCAAAAACAGAGAAATAAAATTATAGACCAATCTCACTAATGGATATGGATGCAAAAATCTTAAATAGGATACTAGCAAAAAGACTCCAGCAAGTTATCAGAAGAGTCATTCACCATGATCAAGTAGGATTTATACCAGGGAGGTAGGGTTGGTTCAATATTAGGAAAAGCATCCACATAATTGACCACATCAACAAGCAAACCAACAAAAATCACATTATTATTTCAATAGATGCAGAAAAAGCCATTGATAAAATACAACACCCATTCCTATTAAAAACACTAGAAAGCATAGGAAGAGAAGGGTTGTTCCTAAATAGAATAAACAGTATATATCTAAAACCAGCAACTAATATCATCCGAAATGGGGATAAACTAGATGCATTCCCATTAAAATCAGGAGTGAAACAAGGATGCCCATTATCACCTCTATTATTTGACATTGTAATAGAAACACTACCAGTAGCAATTAGAGAATGAAAAGAAATTGAAGGCACTAAAATAGGCAAGGAGGAGACGAAGTTATCACTCTTTGCCGATGACATGATGGTCTACTTAAAAAATCCTAGAGATTCAACCAAAAAGCTAATCAAAATAATCAACAACTTTAGCAAAGTTGCAGGATAAAATAAACCCACATGAGTCATCAGCATTTCTATATATTTCCAACACAGCTCAGCAGCAAGAACTAGAAAGAGAAATCCCATTCAAAATGACCTTGGCCAAAATAAAATACTTAGGAATCTATCTCCCAAGACAAACACGGGAAATATATTAACACAACTACAAAACACTATCCATACAACTAAAACTAGACTTGAACAATTGGAAAAACATTAACTGCTCATGGGTAGGATGAGCCAGTATAATAAAAATGACCATCCTACCCAAACCCATTTATCTATTTAGTGCCATACTCATTGAACTTCCAAAATTTCTTTTTACAGATTTAGAAAAAAAAACATAACAAAGTTCATTTGGAATGAGAAAGAATCAAGGATATCCAGGGAAATAATGAAAACAAATGCAAGGGAAGGGAGCCTTGCAGTCACAGATCTCAGACTATGTTATAAAGCAGCAGTCATCAAAACAATTTGGTACTGGCTAAGAGACAAAAAGGAGGAACAGTGGAATAGACTCGGGGTAAGTGACCTCAGCAGGACAGTATATGACAAACCCAAAGATCCCAGCTTTTGAGACAAATATCCACTATTTCATAAAAACTGCTTGGAAAATTGGAGGACAGTGTGGGAAAGATTAGGTGTAGATCAACACCTCACACCCCACACCAATATAAATTCAAAATTGGTTAATGACTTGAACATAAAGAAGGAAACTATAAGAAAATTATGCAAACACCAAATAGTATACATGACAGACCTTTGGGAAGGGAAAGATTTTAAAACCAAGCAAGACTTAGAAAGAGTCACAAAATACCAAATTCGTAATTTGGAATACATCAAATTAAACAGTTTTTGTACAAACAAAACCAATGTAACTAAAATCAGAAGCAATAAATTGGGAAATAATCTTCATAAAAACCTCTGATAAAGGTTTAATTACTCAAATTTTTAAAGAATTAAATCAACTGTACCAAAAATCAAGCGATTTTCCAATTGATAAATGGGCAAGGGACATGAATAGGCAGTTCTGAGTCAAAGAAATCAAAACTATTAATAAGCACATGAAAAAATGTTCTAAATCTCTTAGAATAAGAGAGATGCAAATCAAAGCAACTCTGAGGTATCACCTCACACCTAGCAGCCTGACTAACATGATAGCTATGGAAAGTAATGAATGCTGGAGGGGATGTGGCAAAGTAGGGACATTAATTCATTGCTGGTGGAGTTGTGAATTGATCCAACCATCATAATACTCCTTGCAGAGAGAAACTAATTTCTACCTTGCCTCAGTCTCCCCATATTCCCTAAATTTTAATCTTTACAAGGGCAATTTAGAACTATGCCCAAAGGGCGATAAAAGACTGTCTGTCCTTTGATCCAGCTATAGCACTGCTGGGTTTGTACCCCAAAGTAATAATAAGGATAATGCATGCATAATCTAGATTATATTTCTTGTCAACCTCAAGTGTGGGGAGAGAAGAAACGAGGGAGACAAACTGAATCATATAACATTGGATATCTTATGGAGAAATTTGTTATTAAAATAAAACAAAGATAAAACAAAACCAAAAAAAAATAGTGTGAGTAGGCTATACTAACACCAAGGGTACAAGAATATTCAGATCTGCACTATTTGTGATGGCCAAAAATTAGAAAATGAGGGGATTCCCTTCGATTGGGGAATGGCTGAACAAATTGTGGTATATGTTGGTGATGGAATAATACTGGGTTCAAAGGAATAATGAAGTGGAGGAATTCCATGGAGACTGGAACAAACTCCAAGAAGTGAGGCAGAGCGAAAGGAGCAGAACCAGGAAAACATTATACACAGAGACTGATACACTGTGGTACAATCAGTGGTAATGGACTTCTCCATTAGTGTCAATGCAATGTCCCTGAACAATCTGCAGAGATCTAAAAAACCCTATCCACAAGCAGAGGATAAACTGTGGGAGTATAATCACCGAGGAAAAGCAACTGAGTGAAGACAGGGGGAAAGGGGATATGACTGAAGAGAGACTCTAAATGAACACTCTAATGCAAATACCAACAACGTGGAAACGGGTTCGAATAAAGAACACATGTGATACCCAGTTGAATCGTAAGTTACCTATGGGAGAGGTGGGGGGGTGGAAAAGAAAATGATCTTTGTTTCCAACGAATAATGCTTGGAAATGTCCAAATAAAATAATGTTGGGGGAAAAAAGATTAAAGGATAGAGTCACCTGGTTAATAAATATCTGAGGCTTAGTTTTATGTGAAATCTTTCTGACTCCAAACTCAACAATCAGTCAATTATCATAGCTGTCTTGTCACTTTAGAGACAGGAGGTAGTGAAGTCCATACCCAAAGGAAAGGAGCTTCTCTCTCTCATTTTTGACCACAGACCCACAGCTTCAAATGACCTTAGAGACTGGAGTCAGTACATCCCAAACTTGCAGTCGCGTCACCTTCATCCCTGACCTGGTCTGAATATTCTTTACCAGTATATTTACTAAACCTCAATTTGCTAATTCAGGGATTAACGGATTTTATAATCTGACTCCTACTGAGACCAAATAACTTCCTCTATACTGTTTTATTTTTCTGCATTCTATCATAAAATATTTACTCATGGAAAAGAGAGTGTAAGAAAAAAATTAAGCAGCCATTATTTATTGCCATTTCTCATTTGCCCATGCACTTAGAGCTGAGTACTTATCTGTTCTTCAATTTTCTCTTTCAAACACTTTAATAGCTACAAAATATTCTGAAATTACCTTTTTGATCTGTCTCACTCTTTTCAATAGAAAATGGGTTATTCTAATCTTTGATGTTCTTGGAATTAACCATAGAGTTCATGTCTGGTTATTGGTTTATTTTTTCTGGATCATATGTTACCTGGCTAAACTTCTTTCTCCTGGTCTGATCAAAGTTGGTAGGTAAGTTTCTCTGCCCCATGATGAGTCTATATAAACAAGTCATGTTTTTCTAGCTCAAATTTCCCTTACTATTGAATAAAATTCTTAGAACTTCCAATCTCTTCTGTGTTGACTGCTTCCTTTAGGTCATGACAAATATACCACATAATTGTATTTAAATATGCTTCTGCAAAGCCAAGGCTTTCTATGCACATATATATTATCTTATTTTATGAATCATACTTAGATAAGATAATTCCTATGACTCCAGTTTCCCAGCATTTCTACAAAAGCAACATGTTACTCCAGATAGTAGGAATAAGACATAGACTTGTAAACCTCAAAATTTCTTAGACTTATAAATGTTGGAAATTTCACCATTGGGAAATTTCATACTTGAAAAATTTCCTATTGATAGTGGGTCTTGACTATTGGAATGTGAATCCCATTGGCATGGGAGGTTCCTTCTCCTTCCCTTCTTAAGATTACTTTAGGACAGAAACCCTTTGCTGAACAATGGAAAGGACTTTGACCTATGCTTAAGCATAGAACAGGAATTTCTTTGAGTCATGATTGATTTTAGAATTGATACAATGGAGATACTTGGAATCAATCTCCACCCTACTCAGTCCTAACAGGATTGAGGAAGGGCTGCACATAGATCAAAATTTAATTATTCCAATCTCTACCCTACTCAGGTTAACAGGATTTAGAAAGGGCTGTAGCAAAGGATCAAAGATTTAATTATTTGAAAATATGACCTTCAACAGACATGTGCAAAGCCTCTGGGTGGTCCTGGGTTAAGCTAGAGCCTCCATTGGCACAGGGAAATTGATGGACAGTGATTGGTAGATGTGAGAACTGAGGGGAGGCAACTTGGATGGTTTCCTTAAAGATCAGGGGGGTCTGAAGACTCGGAGGGTGGTGGAGGAGTTGGCCGGAGTGGTTGCGGTGTGCTCTGAGAAGCTTGCTCTGAAGGAAGCTGAAGGTGGGGGCCTCTGAGACTGTTTCTCCATTTTAGGTCATGTGAGTAATAGGGACTGATCTCTTTTCTTTGCCCCAGCTATCTAAGGGCTTGGGCCTTTTGGCCCAGCCTAAACAGAAGGGGTATTTAAGCCCTATTCCCTTCTCTCCCTTTTTCTCTCTCTCTATCTCTAATTCCTTTCTTACTCCTATTGTAATTAAACTCCATAAAAGATTTACTGCTGACTTGAGTTTTCATTTAGGAATTACATAGCTGAATTCCTTGGTGACCTTAATATATATCAGTCTTTTAAAGTGATTCCCTTGTAACATTGTGGCTGACCACACGGGAGTCTAAAGAATCCTCTCAATAAAACTTCTGAAATTCCTTGCTTTTTTACTATACCGTCTCACCACTTAGTCCCTCTTTTTTTTAACAAAAACTTGGCTTAAAGACACAGCTGCTAGAACCCGTGAGTATAAAAAACTTTTTCTCTTTTCTCTTTTCTCCTTAAGTTAAATTGGAATCAGCATTTTTTTTCTTTTTCTTCCCTTTAATCTTAAGGGACAGCTGGGTAGCTCAGTGGATTGAGAGCCAGGCCTAGAGACAGAAGGTCCTGGGTTCAAATCGGATCTCGAATATTTCCCAGCTGTGTGACTCTGATAGACAGAAAACAGCTGTTTTAAATCTCAGCAACAGGACTCTAAAGTCCTGGCTAGAAGAGCTGTTTCTAAATATCCTTTCACTTAAGGAACAACTTCCTGGATTAGGAAAAAAAAACCCTGTGGAAAGTTTGTTGCTTTGCCCTGCTCCCCACGTGTTTTGTGAAATTACAAAATATACATATAAAATGAGTACTACATTCTTTGACAATTATATGGCAGCTGAAGAAGTAGGGGCATTGAGGAATGCAGGATACCTCCAAATTTTTACATTAATAGGTACTGTCATTTTTGTAATCCTCAATACTATATTTAGAGATGATAAAATAAGAAAAATTGAGGATAAAATGCAAGCCCAATTAGAAGATCTAAAAAGTTTCTTACAGGATCAATTGGCAAACAACCACTCTACCAGAAACAGACCTGTTTCTGAACCTTTGAATGAGGAAATTTCCTTCCCTGAAATAGAGATGGAAAACACCTTCCCTATAGCCCAGTTAACAGACTGCTTCTCTCGTGCAGTGCAAATCTTGTCTGAATTTAATCCCCAAAACCCTTCCCCTGCAATCCCAGCTTCTCATGTTCCTTCTCCTACAGAAAACCAAATTCCAATGCAAGGGAGATCTTGTCCTCCTAGAGAAACCTGTCCTTGTCAAACTGACCCACAGGTGCAAAATTCAACTAGAGGCCTTTTTCCTCTAAGAGAAGTACCTGAAATAGGACGGAATGGGGATGTGGTGACTTTAAGACATAGGATACCATTTACTCCCCAAGAAATAAATGAATTTACATGAAATATCCCCACATATGAACAAGATCCTTTTCTAGTAACAAAAAAGATGGGAGACATATTTTTTCAGTATAATCCATCTTACAAGGACGTTGAGAGCTTACTACAGGCTTTTTTAAGTGAACGTGAAAAAAATAAACTAATTGCTCATGTCAACAAAACCCGGGGGCGTAATGCAGCACATTGGCCATCTCAGGATCCCGAATGGGACTATAACAATCCTGAGGATTATCTACAACTATACCATTGTAAAGAGGCCATCCTCATGGCCATGAAGGAATGTGCAGACAGTACAGATAAGTGGATGGAACTGGAAAAAATTAAGCAAAAGGAAGACGAAACACCCTCCAGATTTATGGACAGAATTATCGAGTTTGGGGACAGATACTTAGATTGGGACTTAACTAAAGAGAGTAGTTTAAGACAAGTTAGAAGAATCTTTGTAAACAATTCTTGCAAAGCAATTAAGAATTATTTTAGAACACAATGCCCAAGATGGATAGATATGGACCTTGAAGAATTGCGAAAAAACAGCTATATATATTTTAAAGGGAAACAAGGAAAAGGAGGAAGAAAATAATGATGACATGGAGGAAATGAAGAAAAAAATAAGATATTTAATAGATAGGATAACTAAATTACTAAGTGGGCATGATAATGAACCAACGACAATTGCCCCTCTCCAGAAATCCAATTATCAATCTATTACTTGCCACTTCTGTGGGAAGAAGGGCCACAATATGATGGATTGTAGAACCTTACTTAAGATGTTTGGAAGGAATACACAGTTTAATAATAGTTTTAGAAATAATAACTATAGAAATGATGATAATGGTTATAGAAACCAGAATTCTAGAAATTATAATAATGACTATGGAAATAACTATAATGAATATAGAAATAAGAACTTTAGAAACCAGAATTATAGAAATAGGAATTGGGGAAATGACAATGCTCAAATTAAAGAAAATTATAATGATAATGAACAACAACAATATATGAGAAATGGAGCTCGTCCAAAAAATACTCGAGGTACTAATGACCCTCAGAGAGGTGCCCTTCAGGGGGGTGCCCAAGGAATATCCGAAACACAATGATGGTGTCCGGGGGGGGGGGCTGGGGCACAGGAATCAGAGGATACAACCTATGATTTCCCGGACCCTGATGTCCTACTACCCGTTGTCCCTATCCACTGCCCTCCTCATACTAATGAACCCCATGTTACCTTAAAGGTGGGTAACACCTATTATGATTGTCTATTAGACACCGGAGCTTCCTGGTCTGTATTAAAGAGAACACCTGATTTACAATGTTATTCTATTGGCTCAGAGAATGTAATGGGAGTATCAGGAGTAACATAAAGAGTTAAAAGACTTCCTCCTAGAATGGTGTCTGTAGGACCCTAGAGGTACAACACTCCTTCCTTCTGATGCCTGACTCCCCTTTAAATTTTAAGATTTTCAATAATGAGTTCCTCTACCTTTTTAGAAATAAATGTATCATGAATACAACCATATACATGTTTATCATGTGCAATTATCAAATATTTTGGTCATCACACATTTGTTGTTAGAAAATAAAATGAAATTTATCAGTGAGATATTCTACATAAGTATTATATTATTTGTGGGATTATGATCCAGGCCAGAATAAATACCCTAAATTGAAGTTAATTTAATGGAATTCTCATAACAACACATAGAGTCATATTGATAAAGATTTGTATAAAGAAGAATGTCAACATTTTTAGCAAGATTATTAATTCAGAATTGTTGTAAATGGTGATTATCTGAGAAAATAGCAATGGTAGTGCACTGAATGTCATTTAATTACATAAAAAGACATGAAATTCATAAGGATCAAGAGGTCATATTGACATTTAAGATCATTGCAATATCATACAAACAAGAGATAACTAGTTATTGAATGATGTGAGTGCTTGTTTATTTGGGTATATGATTTGAGGTTTCAGTTTTATAAGATTATTCACTAAGAAAAGTGAATAACATGGAAATATGCTTTGAGTGATAATGCATGCATAATCTAGATTATATTTCTTATCAACCTCAAGTGTGGGGAGAGAAGAAACAAGGAAGACAAACTGAATCATATAACATTGGATATCTTATGGAGAAATTTGTTATTAAAATAAAACAAAGATAAAACAAACAAACAAACAAAAAAAAAAAAGAATGGTGTGAATAGGCTATACTAACACCAAGGGTACAGTGGAGATACCTAGGACAAATTAGGCCCACTGAGCAAAAACAGACAGAAAGGACATGCTTATGACTTTTGCTGAGACTCTTGGAAAGGACAATCTCGGCTAACAGAGCAGCTGTTCTCTAGGCTGTAACTTAGACAAGAAAGGATTCCTCCCCCAGTTTGGTCATCATCAAACCCTGAGTCCATCCTTACTCTTAAGAGCCAAGAAGTCTGTAATATCATGATGAAAGAACCAAACCCTCCTTTCCCTAAGTTACACAGAACAGATAAACTGTCACTCTTTCTCGGTTTGCTAATGTGAAGTCATTTTATAAACAGTATTCTGTGGGAAAGCAGCACCCCCCAAGAATCTTGTAATGTTTAGCTTTTTACTCTCTATCAAAGTCTTCCTTTTTGTCACAATAAAAGGAGCTCTTAGAGACCAAGTGTTCCCATCTGGTGCTTGCTTTGTTATCTCTATTATCTCTCTCTCTCTATCTTTCTCTACCTCTCTGCTTTCTCTCTCATAGGTGGAACCCTGGCACTCTCCATACAGTACCCAGGACAATGCAAGAGAAATGTTACCTTCCAAGAAAGAAGTGGGTTTGCTGCAAGTTCTGATACATCTTTTCCTTCAGTCTGAAGCATGTGGTGGAGAGCACGAGCAAATAAATAAACTCCATTGTAGATATTAGAACTCTTTTCCATTATGTTCTTATCCAAATAACGAGGTGATACCTGTGTTAAGGAAAAATTTTCATGGCATCCTCGACGAACCATATCTACAGGACTTACTTCTGAAAGTGAACATTTAAAGACCACCTGCCAGATGGTCTTTAGGAAAATGTCCTCAGGGTTGGCACGGGGATGCACACTTCTTAGGAAATCTGTGAAACCAGGAATCTTCTTCCTGAATTGAGAAAATATTAATGTACCATGAAAATTGGTCATCATTGAATCAGTAGCTTCTGCAGAAAAATCCCAGGATGAAGTGGTGACCAACATCTTCCCAGAGAAAGCATAATACTTCAATAAATGAGAAATTTCTTTAATGGAGTCTGTGTTTCCATAGATGAATATCACATTGGATGAGGACTGAAGGATCCTAGACAAGAAATTAATGTCTTCATTTTCCTTTAGAAAGTTTTCAGGAACTTTTTCTGTAAAAGCCAGACACATAGCATTCGAGGCCATCTCCTCATTCAGATCCCTGAGGAATTGTTCCCCTCTCATGTCATCTGAAATAATCAGCCCCATCCAAGTCCAGCCAAAATGTAGCATCAGTTGGACTGCTGCCAGGTGCAGAGTGGATTCCCTGCTGCCCAGTTGATAGACATATGGATACTGAGACTCATCAGACAGGAGAAGATCAAATGGGCCATAGCTGAGCTACATAAATAGAAAGAACAAATAACTGGAAAGCTGAAATATACATAATTTCTGAGTTCTCTTTTAAATGTCATCTCAAGCAATTGCTTAAGGTAAATACATAGAAAGTATTGATAAATTCTTGTTCATTTGACTGGATAGATCATGACTACAATTGATTGAAGAGATGACAATTTTGTAGGTGGATTTAAGTTTCAGGTCACCAAATCACAGAATTTAGAACAGAGCCATTTTGAAAAGAACTCAAACAGGACTGAATAAATAATCCTTCCTTCCATGTCTCCTTAAGCAATTATTTATTCTGTGTTTGAAGCTTTTTAATGAAGAAATACAATTTTCCTCTAAAAACACAATTCTACTTGTAGACAGCTCTTCCTATTAGTCCCTCTTTTCTTACATGCATCTTTTTAAAAATCAGTTTCTCTGGAACATCAACTCATTGCTTCACATACTTTCATAGTGATGCAAAAAGAACAGACTCTGTCTCTCAAATGAACTTATACGTTTAATGGTTAAGCTTAGTTATATGTGCTCTCTAACTGATCTCATCACTTTTTCACCTTATAAATCAAATATTCCTTTATCCAGCTTTCTAAGTCAAGGAGTCTATTCATGTCAGGATAACAGGGAGGGGTTGAAGGCCCCAGAGTTAATAATCACTAAGAGCATAAAAGTCCCCAATTGAGTGTATATCAGAATAATAGTGCAACCCTGAATTGGACTCAATAAGCCTATGAGTTTCTAGTCCCACCCCACCCCCTCCGAAAATCCCATAATCCTTTGGTGACTATCAAAACTTATGTGTGGCTCCTAGGAGATCTAGCATGCAAAGTGACCACATAACAGTAAACCTTTTTTTTCAGACATTCTAAACTAGATTGAGGGTAACTGAGCATCCTGAAACCATTTAGTCAGATAGGATGTCTATCTCAAGCAAGTGAAAAGCTGCTTCATCAGAATGGACTGATGAGAACAATTTACTCCAAAGGCCGTGAAGGCAGTTAAAAGAGTAGCTATTGAGTAAAGGAAGTATAAAAGTAATTGGTGAATATAACATAATTAGTGCACCCATTTTCTGAACTACATAAAATAAGGATATATTTATTTTTCATGATTACATGTTCTTTATGCCTAGTTGTTTGTACAATGGATATCCCGTGACGATACATAATTATTGTAGTTTGAATAGAGTTGTATTGATTGATCTTTGGGTAATTATTCATAATTTCATTGATAATGACTGTTGGAAAATAAATACTGATTTTTACAACTACTCCTCATAGGAAACTGCTAAGAAAAAAGGAATGATGGATCATGATTATCTTTGAAGAATGACAGCTGTGAGAATACCAATGGATAATGTAAAGAAGCAATGACACTATATGTAAGTTGTGGCAGAGAAACATCAGGGAATTTCCTGAAATATATCATTTCTTACTTTCCTGATCCAAACACCCATCTTCATTGCCTATGGAAGGATGGTTTTGGGCAAGCAAGTAAATTACATTCTGGTTTTGCATTTAACCAGCTCTTAATTTTGCTTCATTGTCCTGATGACTCTATGTCCAGACCACTCAGATGTTTTTTTCATTCACCATAATATTCTCTGAGGATCCAGTTAGAAAATGCACATCAGACATTTGATATCTATTCCCCATAAATATGTTCAATTGAATAAACAATTCCTGTCTAAAGAATACATCACATATTCAACAAATGAGGCCCAGATGAAAGAAGGGAACAAATTCTCAACCGAAATGTTACAATAACTGAAAACAAAGAATTGAATACTAAGTATTAGAACAGAGCACTGATGGGATGGACAAATGCTTCATATATGTAGGATAAATGTACAAATTAATTTCACAATGTATAGGAATATACTCCTAATGCTGGTAATTTTCCATTGTGAGAGGAAAAAAAAAACTTTGTATCTAAACTCCTCAGAATTTTAATCAAATATAACAAGGTGAACTGAGATGATAGCTCTATAATTTGGGAAGATATTTACTTGATTCAAAATCATCACTCAAAACAAAAAATTCAATCTCAATTCAAGAACAGAGTGAGTTCCTTTATGGAAGGGACTTTTCTCTACTTTTTCTATTTCTGATTTCAAATTTGTGCCAAGGGCTTCTTGATGAATGTGGATTGGCTCTCTGGTGCCAGTACAGATTATATATTGTATTAGCTATTATAAACACAGAGAGAATATGTGTTGCAAAAGGGTAAAAGTATTGTCTCATTTACCTGTGGGACTTTATATACTCCTAACAAGGGGGCCACAGCCATGGACAGTGTAGATGACATCCCTCCAATGGCAACCATTGATTTGTGCTGCCTGTCACAGCTATAGTTAGGGATAGTTGGACCCTTCCCTGACAACCATATCAAAGAACTCTCCACAGCCAAGTCACTTTGATGGAAATTATTGAGTAACTGGTATCCCAGAGTTACATTGGGCAGGAGATGGGGATCCTTGTTGATCTCATCCACAGCAAATTGGACAGTGAGAAAATGTTGGTAATGCTTGAGCATGTACCTAATGTGACAAGAAGAAAGTCAGAACAAGGCACAACTTGGAAGGCACAGGAATGGCAAAGTATCATAATGGATAAAATATGGGTCATGACCAGAATATTCCACATACTATTTGTAAAACATGACTGATACTTAAAGGGCAGTCCATGAGCGAAGGAAAAAAAGATGTAACTGAAAAGTTGACAGGCTGATTGAAATTATGAGTGTGCAAGTGAGTGTATACACCTTTCTTCAGGCACTGGAATCAATGAAGAAAGGATAGACAAATATGGGAAAATATGTTGGCAATGAACTGGGAGGATTAGGAAATAAACCTAGTGGCTTGTTTTCAGTATATTTTAAGGCAATGAGCACAGCTGAAGAGAAAGAGAATATTGAGATTCTGGAACTTGGAAAGCAAGCACAGATTTAGAATAGCTATTGTGCAGAGAAGAAAAACAAATCACCCATAGTAGAATACCACAATACACAAGTAGTTTTTATAGTTAAATCAATCTGCAAATTTTTGTGATAGTCACTATGTTTTTTAATAGTACCTGATTAAAAGGAGAAACAAGAGTTACCAAGAATAATCTGTGGTCGGAGTTTGACAATACTTATATAAGTGGTTGGTGCTGTTTGAGAAATCATGCTATCACAGAAATTCCACAGTGGAAGACTAGTCACATGTCCCTAACTCTGATTTTCTCTGTCATGTATTATTTACATATTTATTTGCAAAATACACTTTCTGTGCCAAACAACATTCTTGGAGCTAGAAATCTAAGAATAGAAATTAAACCTTAATATGTATTTTCTTATATATGATTCATAGAAAATAACTTATATACATATATAAACACATGCAATAAAAGCAGATATACCACAAATGATTACAAAGAAATTTCAGGAATTTAATCATGGTAACATGAAGACTCAAAGTAAAATCCGTATACTAAGTAGTGCACATGATCAGTTTTAAAGGAAAAAAAAGTATTTTGAGTGGCAGAGTAGACATGAGAGCATCTTTCAGACAGCCTGTGTTAAGATACCAGGAAAGACCTGAGATTCCTGGAATGAAAGAAAGCAAGTAAATCAGATTAGACTCAATGTCAATGACTTGTAAATTATCATTGGGCAATAAACCTTCAAAGGAAAAGTAATTTTGAGTCAGAGCCTGAAAAGCTCTAAAACTGCAACAGATGAGCTCTCATTTGACTTTGTATGCCATAATCAGACATTGATGTTCCTTTGTTACTGAAGCCAAGGAATAAAACTGGCACAAACACTCATGTCATCAAACATTGTTACTGAAGCTTTCTGAAGATCCAAACATTCTTACCGAATAATAGTCTTCCCAAGATACATAAGATCTTCTGCTTTCTTTTAAGGTTCAGGACTCAAAATCTCTAAAATGAATTCATTTAATATTTATGTCACTTTAATTATTAGGAGGCAGTTCCTTCCCAGAACCCTAAATTTATATGTTTTTGAATTTAAATCAGCTGCCCTATTTATGAAATTAATTCAAAACCCCTTCCACCCCAAAATGAAGTGAGTTTTCTAGATTAACCTTCTTTGGTACATGATGACATTTACCACATTCCCCCTGCATATCCACATCTTCTTCAAACTTCTGTCAAATTTTCTACAATGTTGGGACCAGAAAATAACACAATCCACCAAAAGGGGTCTAATTAGAATTTTATACTTGAGAAGTCCTAACATTCTTTGTACTTTCATAAAATTCTTCTCTTCCAATCAATTCATTTTTCACTAAATTCTTCCAACATTTTTTCTCATTGTATCCATTTCAGGTGGAGTATTCTGGTGTTGTTGATTTGGAAAACAAAATAAAGAATGCATATAACACAACCAAGGTTCTCCTTACTTGATTCCTTTGCCATCATCATATCTTCCAAAACTACTCATTGACCTGAGTTTACATTCATTCTTTTATTAATGTCTTTTAGCTCTGTGCCTTCTTAAAATTTGATATATTACATTCTTGTACTTCACCAAGCCCTTAGAAATATGTGACATGTGTTCTTGTATTAGGGGGACATTTAGATTGAAAAAAAACTGGGGTCTTTCCCAATATAAACAGAAGAGTGTTGGTAACTAACTTTGAAGATTAAAAAAAAGAAAATCCTGATAGTTATTAGTGTTAAGGTATACTTTTATCATGATGAAACCTAATGAGATTGCTGAAATACTTCCTCCATCCTTCAGTTGTATGTTCAGAATAAAGACAAGATGAAGGAATTCTGGGGGAAAAAAAAGAAGACAATTATCAAAGAACTCTAACCAGGAGAAGGAATAAAAAGAAGTAGATTTTTGAAGGAAGAATATGAGGAGTCCTAATATTTATTACATGTAAAGAAAAAGAATTAAATGAGAGGAAGGAAAATAATTTTGAGAGATTTTGCATGCCCACATCTTAGCAAAACTCCACCTGCTGACTAGATATTACATTCAGGAGGAATAAGAAATGATGTATACTTCTCACAACTCAGGTTGGATGTATCCTAGAAAACAGAACAATGCCATTTTCTTGGAGGACATTGTGACAACCGCCTAATGACGACTCTAGAATTAGATTAAATCACTATCTTCTCTCCTAAAATTAAAGAAAAAATCAAAACATTGAGAAGGAAGAGGAAATAAAAACAGAGAAATCAGAGTAAAAAGATTGGGGTTAATAAAGACAAGTGAGGGCATTTTATATGTACTCCATTTCTAAAGGTTCCCAAAAAGCAATCTTACTCAGAATGAGAATTATTGAAGCAAACAATAATCTCAAATATACCTAACTTTTCTATGTTCTTAATTGATGTCATTTGTGAGGTCAAGGTGATTTTTCTTAATCCATTCCTCCTGACCTGCACATGGTGGTTAGATAGTTCAATGGAGTGGAATGGCCCAATAGTTAATATTTTTTGTGTATAGAAGTAGTGAAAATTCAATAAAATTGATGAATATTTTCAGGTATCTAAATACATGGTTCTTGTGTTTATTTTAAACTTAATTTCTTTTGATATTTTACTTATAAGTTGCTATTATATTATAATGATAAAGCTCTAGTAAGAAGTCACTTTCACCTAGTTGTCCTAAAGGCCATAAAAGCATATAGGGAAAGAAACATTTTGTACCATTCCACTGCTAACTCTCTTTCAGGCAGATAAGCCTTGAAGCTATAGGTTGGAGAAAACTTTAGAGTGATTATGGAATTCTGAAGTAGTTCTCTTTTCTGGTGCCTTAGCAAGTTAATGATAGATGCTTGTTTTAGTTTATTACAAAAGATTCCAAGAGTAGCCCTGGTAAATCTCATCCAAAGAGAGGATAAATAAGTGATCCCAAACACTTCTTCATCAATATGTTTGATAACAAATCTGTCTGTCTATACTTGGGACTAGTAGCCTTTTCTCAAATGAGGGTATTTTGGGAGATCCTAATTTTGCCACTTGATCCCAACATTGAGTGTATTCCCTCCCTGCTCTGCCTCCCCAATCTTTGCCCTCAATGAGTTTCTTCCATCAATGCTGATGCATTCCTCTGTATCTATATCACCACATAGTGTGTATAAATACTTTCTGTCTGCTTGCTGCACAATACACAATGAAAAAGCCTATGATTTTACCAGCTTCCTGAATACCATTTTCCTTACAACATTCAAACCCAAATCTTTTCTTTATGCAAAGCTGTGAGGTCAGGTAAAACACAATTCTTCCCACAAGAATAGTCAGTCAGGAATATGAATGATGACATTACACCAGTAAGAAAAATAACACAGAAATTACAACTTACTCTGGATTTCCCGTTGCCCAGGCTGGAGGACATCTGAAATCTCTCTTCATAATATTAAGTTGTGCCTTCAGAAACAGGGAAAGGAAGGCCCCTATAACTATATGGCCTTCCTTTCTATAATTAGGGTTGAAAAGTCTTTTTAGGTGACAGGGTTGCTCCCCCATCTGATATTCAAAAAAGGAAAACTGAAAAATCAGGATCACAAATAATCTAAATAAAAACAGCCCCAGTTTCCCAAAATCCATGGCCAAATTCCAAAATCTATAAAGTGGTAAAGAATAAAGAAATCTAAAAGGATTGGGGATGTTTTGCATGAACCTATAGACACATTCTCTGTTTCTAAAGATTTTACTTTTCTAATAATTTTTAAACTGTTCTACTTTAAACAGCCCCTATTATTTGGGAAATCTAATAAGAGATATGACAGAAACCTCTGCTTAGAATAAAGGAAAAAGATAGCTGTAAAGGGTACATTTATGGGGCTTTTTTGCCTTCTGGATATTATTCACTTTGTTCCCTATGGATACAGAGTGAAAATTGCCTCATCTTTATGCCTCTGGAGTGTTAGTCAAAAAAATATGTTAACCAGAGTCAGAAAGTGAGAGCATCTGGGGACCTTCCTGCCCTACAACTCTTGACCTGCAACCTCCTTCATGAGTTAAAAACTCAAGTGACAAAATAAGTTTGGTCACCTGCTTCCTTGTTTCAATCCCTGCTGTATTAGCAGCTTCCCTGGGGTTTGAGATGTCCAAAGTGCTGTCTCATCTGTCTCAATTGAGTGCTTAAGGACTCCTGGAGTGATACTTCCACTCTCACCAAACTAATTCTCTGCAATGACTCTCTATTTCCAAATATTACATCAGTCAGACTCCAGTTTTAGATGAAAAGGCAGAAAGGGTTAGTGATGGTTTCCATGACAACGCCAGACAAGTCCGAGAAGGTGTTGAATCTAGCCTTGATAATATTAACCACAATGCTCTGGCCAGTGGCTGTATACACTTAACCATTACTGAAAGCAACATATACATAATAATAATCAAAAGAATTTCAAGTCAATGCCTTCAACATAAGTTTTTCTTCCAGAGATGGAGATCACAACCCAGATATAACTATTCATTGTAGAAGACCCTTTTCTCAGTCTTCTCATCAATTTCCCATTGTGGGACCAACACCTAGCCTACATGTATCCCTGATTTCTCAGTATAAGACAAATGTAACCATAGAACATACTATCACTTCATCTCTTATTGCTACACCTAAAATGTGATCCAGTCTACTTATGTTTTATACTTGCATATAACGAATACTGATCTCTACTCTAGTTTCCTTCATGTACCCATTATAATAGCAAACCCCAATTTGATAACTCCTATCAAAATTATTCATTTTTAAAAGGAATTCACTCTTTTCATTATAGAATTAGTGTTTTCTATGTAATGTTCTATCAGCTCATTGCTGTGACCCTTTCTGAATTAACTACTTAGGAACAATGTATAGATACATTGGCACATGGCCATTTATTTCATCCTCAATGTCTATAACAGTGCTTTACATGTAATAAATGATAAATAAATGCTGGCTGACTGCTTTCTCTCAAAAGCAAAATTGGAAGAGGCCAAAATGACTTGACCATAGTCTGTGGTAGAGTATGGCAATATTTAAGCATCTGAGTTCAAATATGGACATATGGACAAAGTTTGGTCTTCCACAAGATTTTTAGAGAATTTTGGGCTGTTTTCTTTTCCATTTTAAATAAAAGAACATTTTCTTTTGTAAATAGTTAAATCTGAGAAGTGGACCAAGATGGTGGAGTAGATGAAAAGAAAGCTCAAACCTTTCCTGGTTCTCTGGTTTCTACTTCCTGTCACTGTGGGAAGGTTAATCCCTAAACATTTCTATGATTAATGGACATCTAGGTCCCCCATTAAATTAAAAAAAGGAATAAATAATTCCATTTTACATTTGGAAAATAAACAATGTAATTCTAAACAAATGTGGTGGGTCAAAGAACAAATTATAGAAACAATAAATCATATCATTATGGAGAAAGAAAATGTGGAGGCACATCAAAATTTTATGAGATACAGCCACAGTACCTAGAGAAAAACATTTATCTCTAAAGATCTACATCAATAAAATGGAGAAAAAACACATTGATTTAGCTATGCAACTAAAAAAAGCAAAGAACAAATTACAAATTATAATTTTAGGAATACAATTATAAATATGAAAAATCAAAGGTGAAATTAAAAGAACTAAAGATCTATTTTGATATATTATGGATCTTGCAATTTTGATGAAATTATTAAATATTTCAAGTTATATTCTCTTGATTCTATATAATTCTCTAAATATACTATCACATCTTCTCTAAACAAAGATAGTTTTATTTCCTCATTGCTTACTTTAAAGTAAACAAATTTATATTTTCTTTCCTTATTACTAAAGCTACTACTTTTTTTCAATATGGATAAAAATCACTTCATTTTCACCAATCATTTGTTTTCCTTTATAATCATTGTATTTTACTTTTAAATTATTCATTTAAAATTCTCTAGAGAAGGCCCTCCAGGCTGCTAAAGGGATCCAAAAAGTTTAATAACCAATATTAGACAATAAATCTTGGAATGTAAAGTTGGAAGTCACCTTTAGATATCTTTTCTTATCCCATTACCCATTCCATAAATAAGGAAACTGAGACTCTGAGGGTTGAAATGACCAAAGTCACACATTTAGCAAGTGGCAGAAATTATATAATGATGGATTATATCTAAATAATGTGTTCTACCAGAGGTTAAAGCTCTTATTACTAGTGTAATATAAAATAATAGTGGTGATAAAGGGCATTGTTGTTTCATCCCTGATTTTATTGGGTAGACTCCTAACTTATGCCCCTTAAAGCTCATCCAAGTTGATAATTTTAGGGAGATACCTCTTATTGTTTAAAGGACAGGTCCATTTACTCCTTTTTCTACTATTTTTAAAAGGAAAGTTTGGGGGCAGCTGGGTAGTTCAGTGGATTGAGAGCCAGTCCTAGAGATGGGAGGTCCTAGGTTCAAATCTGGCCTCAGACACTTCCCAGCTGTGTGACCCTGGGCAAGTCACTTGACCCCCATTGCCTAGCCCTTACCACTCTTCTGCCTTGGAGCCAATACACAGTATTGGCTCCAAGACAGAAGGTAAGGGTTTTAAAAAAAAAAGGAATGTTTATTTCATGTTTTCATGGGCTTTTCCTGTATCTCTTGAGATAATAATGTGGTCTGGTTATTGATGTGCTCAATTATGCTGATAGTTTCCCTAATATTAAACCAGATCTAATTTTATGGTATAAACCCCACCTGCTCACAGAGAATGATTCTTGTGATATATTGTTATTATCTCCTTGCTTGTATTTTATTTTAAAAAATTGAATCTATGTAAATTAATTAAATTGGCCTATAATTTTCCTTCTCAGTTTTCACTTTGTCTGGTGTAGGTAAAAGTACCACATTGTCATGAAAAGTATTTAGTAATATGTCAGGATTTGTTAAAATGCTAGGAATATAATTGTTAAATTCAAGAGCCCCCAATCCAAGGATAAAATATTGCAAGCATCCAAGAAAGAAACATTTCAAATGCAATGGAGCTACAGTGAGTAATTATACATGATACAGTATGGTCCACAGTAAATGACTAGAGGGGAAAAAAAATTAGGTTAACAAAAATCATTTAATGAAATTATAAAAAACCTAAGAACAAAATTTAGCTAGATGAATAACTAATGATTTTAATAGGAATGGGCTCTGGAAAGGAATTTGGAATTATGCACAAAGAGCTTTAAAAGAATATAAATCTTTTGATCAGCAAAACCATTATTAGGTCTGTATCCCAAAGAGAATTTTACAAATGGGAAAGGACCTGTTTGTATGCAAATATTTATAGCTGCACTTTTGGTGGCAAAGAATTGGTAACTTAAGGGATGTCCATCAGTTGGGGAATGGCTGAAAAAATTGTGTTTATGATGGTGATGGAATACTATTGTAGTATAAGAAATGATGAAAGGGATGATTTCAGAAAGAACAGGAAAGATCTACTTGAACTGATGCAGTATGAAATAAGCAGAACCAGAAGACCATTGTACCCAGTATTTGACATATTATGGGCCAGTCAAATGTGATAGACTTTGTTTCTAACAGCAATAAAATGATCCAGGTTTATTTTGAGGGAAATTTGAAAAATAATACCATCCACCTCTAGAGAAATAACTATTTGAGTTGAAATGCAGATGAAAACATATGATTTATCAGTTCATTTGAGTATATCATTTGGGGTTTTGGTTCTACAAGACTGTTCTCTTACACAAATGAATTATAAGGAAATCTGTTTTGAGTGAAAATACATGTATAAACCAATGGAATTGCTTCTCAACACCAGGATAGGGGAGGGGAGGGAGCAGGAGACAACATTAATCATGTAACTGTGGAAAACATATGTGTAAATGTGTTATTGGAATCAAATAAAGATAATATGTTTAAAAATATAAAAATACAATCTAATCAAATAAAAAAATTAGAAATGGTTGTTGTGTTTAGTTGAAGACTTTTTCTGCATGTATTGAGGAAAATTCCAACATCTGGTCCAATTGCTAATCCCACCTAAAATTTCAAAGCCATAAAAGATTTGAGAAAGCAGAGGAAACAAAAGGATAGGAAGTAAAGTAAAAAAAAATAGCATTATTAAGAAGAAATGACATTACTTTTTCTTCTAAACTCTTTATCTCAGTGTTCAAAAAGAGCAATGTCATTGTTCAGAAGATTAATTATTTGCACAAATGAAAATCTCAGTATAGGTAACTTTGTTGTAATAGTAAATAACACAATTTTGAGGCCAGGGAGTTTATTTATTTTTAATGCCTTGTTCATAATATCAAAGAGTGGTCAGACTGTTCAACTCAATTGAGTGAAATTGTCCTAGAATTTCTATGATACTCCTAGGCATTGAAGTGGTGAAAACTCAATACAATTAATGAATTTTTAAAATATATAATAGACCTTACAATTTTTATCATTGTAACCTTTGTATTGTTTGCATTTTATTTATACTTTGATGCTATAGTTGTAAAGCCGGCACTCCAATATGAGTCCATTTAGACTAAGTTGTCCTAAAGATATTAAATCTGATAAGCAAAAATAAACATGTTATCCTTTTCCCAACTTTAAATTTCTTTTTTTTTAATTTTAAAATAATTTTTATTTGGTCAATTTCAAACATCATTCCTTAGATACAAAAATCATTTTCTATTACTCCCTCCTCTCCCCCCACCCCTTCCATAAGTGCAATTTCACTGGGTATTACATGTGCCCTTCATCAGAAACCATTTCCATGTTGTTGGTATTTACACTAGGATGTTCATTTAGAGTCTACATCCCCAATCGTATCCCCCTCGACCCATGCAATCAAGCAGTTATTTTTCTTCCATGTTTCTACTCCCACAGTTTTTCCTCTGAAGACGGATAGTGTTCTTTCTTGTAGATCCCTCCGGGTTCTTCATGATCACTACAATGCCATCAATGAAGAAGTCAATTACATTCTATTGTACTACAGTGTATCCGTCTCCGTGTATAATGTTCATCTGGTTCTGCTGCTCTCACTCAGCATCACTTCCTGGAGGTTGTACAAGTCCCCATGTATTTCCTCTACTTTATAATTCCTTTGAACACAATTGTATTCCATCACCAACAGGTACCACAGTTTGTTCAGCCATTCCCCAATTGGAGGGCATCTCTTCATTTTCCAATTTTTTTTGCCACCACAAAGAGTACAGCTATGAATATTCTTGTACATGTATTTTTCCTTGTTATCTCATTGGGGTAAAAGCACAGCAGTGCTTTGTCTGGGTCAAAGGGCAGACAGTCTTTTATCACCCTTTGGGCATAGTTCCAAATTGCCATCCAGAATGGTTGGATCAATTCACAACTCTACCTGCAATGAACTAATGTCCTGACATTGCAACATCCCCCCTAGCATTCATTACTTTCCATTGCTGTCATGTTAGCCAATCTCCTAGGTGTGAGTTGGTACCTCAGAGATTTTTTGATTTGCATCTCTCTGATTATTAGACATTTGAAACACTTTTTCATGTGCTTATTAATGTTTTGACTTCTTTGACTGAATATTTCCTATTCTTGTCCCTTGCCCATTTACCAATTGGGGAAGGCTTGATGTTTTGTACAATTGATTTAGCTCTTTGAAAATTTGAAAAATTAGACCTTTGTCAGAGGTTTTTGTTATGAAGATAGTTTCCCAGTTTGTAATTTCCCTTCTGATTTTAATTATATTGGTTTTGTTTGTACAAATTTAATTTAATTTGAGGTAGCCAAAATTATTTATTTATTTTACATTCTATGTCTCTTTCTTGCTAGGTTTTAAAGTCATTCCCTTCCCAATAGTCTGACATGTATAGTATTCTGTGTTCACATTATTTACTTATTGTTTCCTTCTTTATGTTCAAGTCATTCACCCATTGTGAGTTTATCTTAGTGTAGGATGTGAGGTGTTGATCCAAACTTAATCTCTCCCACACTGTCTTCCAATTTTCCAAGCAGTTTTTATAAAATAGTGGATTTTTTCTCCCAAAAGCTGGAATCTTTGAGCTTGTCATAGACTCTCTTGCTGAGGTCACTTACACCAAGTCTATTCCACTGATCCCCCTTTCTGTCTCTTAGCCAGTACAAAATTGTTTTGATGACTATTGCTTTATGATATAGTTTGAGATCTTGGACTGCAAGACCACCTTTCTTTGTATTTTTTTTTTCATTATTTCCCTGGATATACTTGGTCTTTTGTTCTTCCAAAGGTACTTTGTTATGTTTATTTTCTAATTCAGTTTTTAAAAGTTTTTTGGAATTTTGATGGGCATGGCACTAAATAGATAGATAAGATTGGGTAGGATGGTCATTTTTATTACATTAGCTCATCCTACGCATGAGCAGTTAATGTTTTTCCAATTGCTCAGATCTGGTTTTAGTTGTATGGAAAGTGTTTTGTAGTTGTGTTCATATAGTTCCTGCATTTGTCTCGGCAGATAGAGTCCTAAATATTTTATATTGTCTAGGGTGATATTGACTGGAATTTCTCTTTCTAATTCCTACTGCTGAGATATGTTTGAGATATATAGAAATACTGATGACTTATATGGATTTTTTCCACATCCTGCAACTTTGCTAAAGTTGTTGATTATTTCCACTTGTGTTTTAGGTGATTCTCTAGGATACTTTAAGTAGACCATCATATCATCTGCAAAGAGTGATAGCTTGGTCTCTTCATTGCCAATTTTAATATCTTCAATTTCTTTTTCTTCTCTAACTGCCACTGCTAGTGTTTCTGGTACAATATTAAATTATATAGGGGATAATGGCCATTCTTGATTTACTCCTGATCTTATTGGGAATGCATCTAGTTTATCTCCATTGCAGATGATGTTTGCTGATGATTTTAGATATATAGTGTTTATTGTTTTTAGGAAAGGCCCTTCTATTGCTATATGTTCTAGTGTTTTCAATGAGAATGAGTGTTGTATTTTGTCAAAGGCTTTTTCTGTGTCTATTGAGATAATCATGCGATTTTTCTTGGTTTACTTGTTGATATGGTCAACTCTGTGGATGGTTTTCCTGATATTGAACCACCTTGCTTTCCTGATATAATTCCCACCTGATCATAGTGAATAACCTTTGTGATGACTTGCTGGATTCTTTTTGCTAGAATCCTATTTAAGATTTTTGCATATATATTCATTCAGGATATTGGTCTGTAGTTTTCTTTCTCCGTTTTTTACCTGCCTGGCTTTGGAATCAGTACCATATTTGTGTCCTAAAAGGAATTTGGTAGAACTCCCTCTTTGCTTATTATGTCAAATTTGTTGTATAGTTTTGGGATTAGCTGTTGTTTGAATGTTTAATAGAATTCACTTTTAAATCCATCAGGCCTTGGAGATTTTATTCCCAGGGAGATCTTTGATGGCCTGTTTGATTTCTTTTTCTGATATGGCATTATCCCTCCCTTTTTTTGAACTTCCTCTCCCCTTCCCCCTTTAGTTTTCCCTTCTCCCTTGCCCTATAAGATAAGATAGACTTCAAGATCCCAATGGATCTAGATGCTCTTCCCTCTCAGTGTTGATTCCACTGAGAGTAAGGTTTAAGTATTACCTAGTAGCACCCTCTTCCTCTCCCTCTTATGAGAGTATTCTTCCTCTCCCATTCACATGTGTATCTTTGTGTGACAAATATTATTCTATTTATTTTATTTCTTCAAGTATCTCTTGGTACAATCCTTAATTCCCCAACCACCCCTTTTTCTTTTTTTTTGCATATCATCTTATAACCCTTAATGCTCCCAATCATTTCCTATGATGGATTCTTCAAATTACTATAATAATGAATACAATTTTTGAGAGTTACAAATAACATTTTCCCTATATATATATATATATATATATATATATATATATATATATATATATATATATATATATAATTTGATCATTCTTGGTCACTGAGAGACTACCACTACATAACCCTTAAAGAAGAGAGTTTGAATAAAATAAAAAATATATTTATCCTTTTCCCTCTCTTTCATACTAACCTTTTCATCTTTCAATGCTCCACCCCACTGTAGAGTTCCTCCATTCTGCTGAAAACGGTTTTTCTGTTCTTTTAAGGTAGTCTATACCTGTGGGTGCTGGGGAGAGGAAGCTTCCCATGTCTAGACTGCCGCCACGCTTAAGTGGTAGTCTGCAACATTAAACTTCTTGAAGGCTGATGAATTCTGAAGCTTTTGTTTGGTTAAAAACTGAAATAAAGGTAGGGATATGGGCAGACAGTCCATAGAAGGGGGTAGTAATAGGCAGAGAACCCTCATACTCTGAAATCTTACTTTTCTCACTAAACATATATATATATATATGTCTGTATGAATATATACAGTATATCTAGACATATATATGTCTGTATGAATGAATTAGTGAATGAAAGAGTGAATGAAAAACTAACTAAAGAAATAGGGAAATTTGTGTCTGGAGGTATGTCATGTATTAGGGCTCTTATATGTTCTCTTCCCACTCTCTTCCTTTCACTCACATCCATACTGTTCCTTTAAAGTTAAACTTACATTCAAAAAATACTTGTTAAACAGTTACTAAATACCAACCAATATGCTGTCATCACTGACCCTGGCAATTACATGTATCAGTAAAGTCAATTTGACTTTAAAGGCATAACACAGTTGGGAGAAAAAAGAGTTGGCTGGGGAATAGCCCAAATGCCCCCAATCCACAAAGAGCAAATGGGATATGGAAGCTTCCCAACACTCAAACTCCTTTAATTATTTATCTTTTGTTCATTCACTCATTCCCTGACCAAAGTCACATTTTACTAGAGAGGGCACCACTCAACAAGAATGGAGACCTCTTGGTTCTTCAAGTAACCAAGAGACCTCAAATTGGGAGTCAATACAATTTTACAAGCATACAAAGGGCAGAACAAATTCACAAATTGGTTAGGAGATTAATAACATAATGGATTTAGGATATTATAATTTTTTGCATTAGTGAATGACTTTACTCTATTTAAGAAATGCTTTTGTTAATGCATTGGTTTCCTGCTGAATCTTGATATCGCTGTCACCAGATAGCAGTATCAGACTTAAGATGTCCTGGCACAAGATAAGGCCACTTGAAATTTACAAGGATGTGGACATAGGATTGGACTAAGATCATCTTGGTCTAGTATCCTATTCAGAATGGCATGTGAATATCATTCAGCTTTCCAGGGATTTCTTCTTTCTATCACCTTCTGTCTACTAATAATGTCATTACTAGTGCACAATAGTTCTTCACCAACATCTCGTCTATTGCAAGGAACTGATAAATATTCCCCCTATTTTAGTTTCTGCCTAGTCAAAATCATCAAAGTGATTATCTATAATACAAATCTATCAAGATTATCCAACTCTATGAATTGCAGAAGCTCCCTATTACCAGCAGAATTTAAAAAGGGGACTTTCTCTTGGAGACTACAAAACCCTTCCCAATTTGGCTCTTTTTTACTTGTCATTCTTATACCTTTCTTCCCTCCCCAAACATCCAACTATACTGACACATACTTGCTGATATTCATACATCACAGCCCAGCTTCCTGTTCAGTGTCTTTCTTCTTACTCACTGTCCATGTCTGAAATGTTCCACTTTATCTCTGCTGTTTCACAATTCCATGGGCTTCCTTTAATCAGTTTGCCAGTTAACCATGTTTTATGAAACCTTAATAATATGCCAGGCACTAGACAAGATATGGTGAGTACAAAGGAAAGCAAAAACCTAATTTCTTCCTTCAATAGCTCAAATTTGAATGGAAGGGAGAACAACATGCAAACACCCATGTAAATGTATGTACAAATATAGAGTAAATAGAACATGATCTCAGGAAGAAGGCTCTTCAAGGCTCATTTGGAAGTCTGTGTTCGTCAGGAGACCTTTTCCAATCTACCAACTGGTAGTGCCTTCCTTTCTAAAAATGATCTACTATCTCTCTATGTAACATATGGACCCAAAGGTGTGTTTGTTAATTACTTCATTAGAATGTTTATTCATTCAATTGTGTCCAATTCTTCATGATTGCTTTTAAGGTTTTCTTAGTGGTTTGTCATTTCCGTCTCTAGATCATTTTGCAGAGAAGGAATCAATGGTAAAAAGGGTTAAGTGACTTGCTCAGGATCACACATCTAGTAATTATCTGAGGCTGCATTTGAAATTAGATCCTTTTGACTCCAGGCCTATTGCTCTATTCTAGCTAGTGGCACAAGTTCATTAAAGTATTAGGTTTGCTAAAGGATGGGCTATTTCTGCTTCTACTTTTGGTTCATAACACTCATATAAATGTCTGAAAAATAATAATCTCTTAATCCAAACACTTACCATGTGGGAAGGCTCAGGAAAATATTATTTTACTATAAAACCCAATAGAAAAGACAAACTGGTATATATGTTTGGAATACTCTTCTTCCTTACCACAATTTCTCAATTTTCCTGATCGCCAAGGTTTTATAAAAGTATTTCTCATATGCCACACTCTCTGCTAGTCACAGGAAATACAAAACAAAGCAAAAACATAACCTCTGCCCCCAAAGAGGTTCACATTCTTATGGGGATGGGAACAACATGCAAATATCAAACTACATGTACATACATACAAGACATGAAATAAATAGAAGATAATCACAGGATTGGATTTGATTCTCCTCTGCATCGGGGAATAGACATAGTCAAGGCATTGGATATTGGATTGGAACTTGATATATGATTTCCCTTTCCACTAATTCTTACTCTGAATGTTTTTACACATGTATTTTAAATATAGTGACACATAGACCATGTTTAATGAGCTGCTGGGTTGATTAATGATTGCAGAATTCTGCAGCTCTTATGATTAAGGTTGGACTCAAATTCTCTTAGGTATTTTGATTCTAACTTTAATTTGAAGGCACTTAATGTATGGGAAGAGGTAAAAAAATCTCTTATAAAATATTCATTGCCATATTAAATTATGTATACACAAATGCATATATCCTTACATTGTATATGTAATATCCATGTATGCATACCTATAGGCATAGATCTTCTATCTTTATGTAGAGACACACTCCTACAGATATACAAATGATGGGTAGGAAGAGAATTTGAATGTAGACATTTTCAAGAAGAGTCCTGGGGATGACCCAAATTCTTCCTTGATTTCCTTAATTTACCCTATGAAGCTGGTGCTATGCCTACTCTTTCCTGTGATCGTGGCTTGGTGTGAGAAAATTGGCTTGTCACATTAGAACATTTCAGCTCTTTTTCCACTAGGAAGTTTGATGGCATAGCGGACACATCTCTGCATTTGGAATTAGGAAGAGATGGTTCATAGCCTGACATGGACATTTACTAACTATGAAGCTGTGGATAAGGCACTTTAGGTCTTTCATCTTCACTTTCTTCTTCCTGAAAACATGAATAATAAAGCTACCTCCTTCACATGGTTATCATAGGAATCAAATGAGATGGCATATGTGAATAGATTGCTAGCTTTTAATATTGATCTTGGTAATTTCCATTTGGTCAGTAAATATTTCCTAAAAATTTACCTTTGGCAAAACTATATGGCAGAGTATCTTATTGATATAAAGGTCTAAAAGCTGTGTAATTTGGAATGCTGAGCTGCCAGGCCCTATCATGAATAGTCACACTTTCTGATCTTGTCACCTCACATAGATTCCTGCCTGATGTAATTTCTGGCAAACCACAATCACCACAGGAGCCTGGGTGTTGTCAGAAGAACTATAATCCTGGGAGTCTCCACCAGTTCCAACCTCCTCTCTAGTGGGATTAGGGTACATTTTGGTCATCTCATAACTTGTGAAATTAGACAAATCCCTGCAGATAGAATGCACATTGGGACATAGATTTCCAAGTATATTTTCTATTTGATTTCTCTAAGAACAGGAGACTCAGGTAGATCTTCAGAGCAAGGTAGGCTCCCAAAGTAATTCATTCTTTGACTGATGTAATGATGTGTGGCTTGAGCCTAAGGGGCAGTGAAGCTGGGCTCCTGCTCATCCTTACTCATAGTGACACTAATAATGAATTTTAAAGTTCTAAAGTCTTTAAAATACACTCTGATTTTTCTAGTGATATCTATGCCCTAGATGGAGACCAAGCTGATTTGCAAATAAGATTAGAAAGGGACACATGAGAGCTGGCATAGCTCATCACATAACAGAAATTCTCATTCCAAAAGAATTTGACCCTAGAAAAGTGGGTCATGATCCTGAAGCTATTGCGCCCTATCCATTTGCTTTCCTTTATTGCTCACTGAATTTGTGCAGGTTCTAGGAGCAAGGTTGGAGTCAGATTCTCTCAGGCCTTTCTGTTATTCAGGCATTTCAACAGAACCTGACTCTTCCTAAAAGCAGCTGGCATTTTCTTGGCAAAGACCCTGGCGTGGTTTCCTATTTCCTTTTCCAATCAAGCCTTTTTACCACTTCTTTATTCTAGAATTATTTGTGACTTGGAAATAAGTACAGCATGAATCATTACAAAAGATTTGTTAGAGTTTGTCAAGATTATAGCACTTCCCAAAATAAAGAGTGCCTCCCTAACTTAGAAGGTGGTCAGTTTATTGCTGACTTCTTTATCCAAAGAGAAGAACCACAAAGGAATCTCACACTTGTATGTTCCTAAGTGAAATTATTCAAGTGCCATTTTTGTCAATGATTTGGACAAAAGTACATATAACCTATTTATTGAATTTGCAAATCTTCACAACTGGGAGAAATAGTTAACTCAGAGGATGGCACCATCAGGACCCAAATAACTTTCATAATTTAAATGTTTGGCAAATAAGTTGTGATGAAATATGAATGATACATTTCAAGGATCATATTTTATCTTTAAAAGAAGTTATCTTTCTATATAGATGAATGAAATGTCATGATTAAATATGTTTTAGGTGGAAAAATTAATTTAATATCTCTAATGATAAAAATATTATATTATTTTAGGTTTATTAAGAATCATTAGAAATCAAGGAATAAAGAAGATACAAAATAAAAACCACAAGCCCATGGTTCATTAGCCCATTTAAAATCCCTGCACTTAGCTTGACACTATACTTGCTACATCATTGCAAATGAAGAGGAGCCTGGGTGACGTTACTGCCAGTTAAATACCTATTGTGTTCTCACCAAGAAGGAGACTCAGGTGAGATTATAGGGAATTCTGGGAAATACCAAGGACTTGTGGGGATTTAAGTCTAGGGTTCAAAATCTACATTTATACAAACTCCCTGTGATCCTATTGGGAAAAGTTTCCCCAAAAGGATCATGGAAACATAATCAACTTAAAAATTACAGTAATTTGTAGATAAAAGGAAAAGAGAACAAAACCAATGATTGCTAGGTGCATTGACAAAAAGCCAGTTAGGGGGAATTCCCCTTTGGCATAAGAGTATACATACAAAACAAATGCATTCAAACCCCACACAGTTCAAATTACCTCATCCTAAAGTTCACTTTGGATCTTCTAGTGCAGCTTGTGGTCTGTGGAGGCACCTTCATGGTGTCTTCTCCAAACAGTTTCCTTTCTGGATTCTGAGAGGTAGCATATTTCTTAACCTAAAATTTCTCTCTCAAAAGGAATTTATATTTTGCATTTTAAAATAATAATAATTAATTAATTTCTCCCTGAAGAGGGTGATTGAAAAACACAGGGATCATTTAGGGATTCGTGGCTGAGTTATTAGGTGTATGAATCAATTGGCAAGAGAAATCAAAAACATGGTTGGTCTGTTTGACCTTGTGTCTGATTGGCACTATGCAGTTTAGCTTTGTGTTTCTTTGGCATTGTGCAATAGCTCTTTTTGAATTCTCTTGTCCTGGAATCAGACAGAATCATTAAGTAAATTCCCATAATTTTTTAAACAATCAAGGGCATCATTTTTTATTGTCTTAAGCTTTTTGGGTAGGCATTAACATTACAGCAAATGTATTTAAACTTATATAACTGCAAAATAATAGTTAAATAAATTCTTAATATTGGTGACATAAGCTTCAAATATAAAAAGGAGAGAAAACATAAAAAACTGAAGTAGTATATTGCACATGCGAGAAAAATATAATACTAAAAGTTTTAAAAATAAAAATATATAGCTTATAATCATTGACACACTGTGTCAGCTAAGGAAATGTAGAATATGAGGTTTCTCAACAAAAATAAGATCCATTTCCTCTTCATAACTGGCCAATATCCACAATTATCCAATGAATTTCACAAAGGATCAGTTGTTTTTTCTTTTATAAAGAACAATAGTACAACAGGTAATGCACATTCAAAAGTATCAAAATCCCCAAAATTCACAATAGCCCAGTTAATTACAATAGTAAACAAAGCCACTATCACATTTCATATAAGATGCTGAATGACAAAAAAAGAAAAACCCTTTGAACTGATGCATATTTCTCAAACCTCTGAGCGGGCAAAGGTGCTGGTTTGGAGGGTCTACCTTGTGAGCAGCGGGGCACTGGGCAACGAGTGTCCTGCATGGACAGCAGGGAGGAAGCCAGGGAGAGACCAGGCTGTGGCTGGGTCCCTCCATCAGGCTCCAGTCTCACCATTGCCTCAGGTCACATCCAGACCAATCCAGTTGAACCTAATCCCATCAGGACTCCTCAGAGCTCAGGGAGGCAGGCAAAGGCAATGGGACACCTTGTGGTCAATGGAGAAGCACCTGGAGAGAACTGGAGTGAGCTTGGGAGGCCCAGCCTTCCAGGAGTCTTTGGCCTCAGAGCACATACAGCCCAACCCAGTTGAACTTAATCCAATCTAATCAAAATCCTCCAGAGGATAGGGAAGCTAACATTCCTCCCCTACAGACTGTACCAAGAGATCTGACAAAGCTCCAACAGGGGAGACTTTCAGACCCAAAACCAAAACCAAAAAAAAATGAGAAGAGCAATAGCACAGACGAATAAGGGGAGCAAATAAGAGGTAAACCTGAGAAAACAACAGAAAAAGAAGAAAGAAATTACAATAGACAGCTTTTGCACTGGTAATGAGCAAAGAGAAAACGAAAGAGAGGGGGAGGGATCAGCAAAGGAAAAATCAGAAATCCCAGCTAATTGGATACAGGCTTTGGAAGAACTCAAAATGCAATTCAAAACACAGTTAAGAGAGGCTGAAGACAATTGGGAAAAGAACTTAAAAACTAAGATAAATCATCTGGAAACAGAGGCACTTGAACTAAAACAAGAAAACAGTGTCTTGAAAGCCAAAATCAACCAGCTGGAAAATGAGGCAAAGGAGATGAAAGATGAGGTGAAGAAGATGAAAGAGGAGAAAAAGGAGATGAAAGACAAGGTAAAGAGAATGAAAGATGACCTCCAAAGAAAATCAGACCAAAAGGAAAAGGACGACCAAAAAACTAAGGATGAAATCCAATCTTTAAGAACCAGAATACAACAACAGAGGGATTCACAAGGCAGCAGGACACTATAAAACAAAACCAAAAGAATGAAAAAATCGAGGAAAATATGAAGCATCTCATTCACAAAACAGAGGACTTAGAAAATCATTCAAGGAGAGATAATTTAAGAATCATTGGCCTACCAGAAGACCATAACAAAAGAAAAAGGCTGAACATTATTTTACAGGAAATTATTAAAGAAAACTGCCCCGATATCCTAGAACAAGAGGGAAAAGTGGAGATTGATAGAATCCACAGATCACCTCCTGTACTTAATTCCCAACTGACAACACCCAGGAATGTTATAGCCAAATTCAAGAACTATCAGACCAAAGAAAAGATATTACAAGCTGCCAAGAAGAAGTCATTCAGATACCAAGGAACCACAGTGAGGATAACTCAGGATCTGGCTGCATCCACACTGAAAAAAAGAAAGACATGGAATATGATATTCTGGAAAGCAAGGGAACTAGGTCTACAACCAAGAATCAACTACCCAGCAAAACTGACTTTACTCTTAGAGGAGAAAGTATGGTCATTCAACAAAAGAGAAGAATTTCAAGAATTCTTAAAGAAAAGACCAGACCTGAACAGAAAATTTCATGTACAAGCACAGAACTCAAGAGAATCATCAAAAGGTAATTAAAGAAGAGGGGGGAAAAGAAAAATAAAACAAAAAAAATTTTAAGAGACTCAATAAGTTAAAATGATATGTAGCCCTATAAGAAAAGAGGTCATTGGTAACTCTTAAAAACTGTTGTTATTACCTGGGCAGCAAGTACAGTTGTAAAGTAAAGTTGTAAAGTAAAGAAGTACACTTAGAGGGAACAGTGACAAACTGTATAGGATGCAAGGACATAAATAGGTATATAGATATATGCATGCAAAAATACATACACATGAGTATGCATATATATACATATATATAAGTAGAGCTTAAAATAGTTTAATATTAAAAGAAATGGGAAAAGAAACAAATGGGGCTAAATTTATATGTCATAAGGCAGCTCACGGTGGGAGGGGGGAGAACATCAATATACTGGAAGGGTAAAGATGTTGGAGACAGGAAATACTCAACACTTACCTGCTTTGAAATTGACTCAGAGGGAAAAACAATCCAATCCATTGGGGGCAGAGAATAGATTTGCGCCCAATAGGGTAGTAGAAGGGTAACAAATGGTCTGGTGGGGAGGAAAGCAGTACAAGAGAGGGAGGGGGCTGGGGGTTAATTTTAGAAAGACTACAGGGAAAATAAGAGGGGGGAATAAGAAGGGATGGGGTAGAAAGGGAAGTAAAATAAGGGTAGGAACAAGGGGGACTGTTTAAAAGCAAACATTGGTGTAGAAGGAAATAGTGAAAGAAGAAAAGGCAGGAACAGGAGCAGAAATCAATATGCTGGGAAATACACAGCTAGTAATCATAACTCTGAATGTGAATGGAATGAACTCACCTATAAAATGCAAGCAAATAGCAGAGTGAATTAGAACCCAAAACCCTACCATATGCTGTCTAAAAGAAACACATATGAGAAAGGTAGATACACATAAGGTGAAAGTAAGAGGGTGAAGCCAAATCTATTGGCCATCAACTGAAAAAAAAGGCAGAAGTTGCAATCATGATATCCAACAAAGCCAAAGTAAAAATAAATCTAGTTAAAAGAGATAGGGAAGGTAATTACATCCTGATAAAAGGTAGTATAGACAGTGAGGAAATATCTGTACTCAACATATATGCACCAAATGGCATAGCATCCAAATTTCTAAAGGAGAAACTAGAGGAACTCAAGAATGAAATAGATAGAAAAACTATACTAGTGGGAGACCTGAACCTTCCTCTATCTGAACTAGATAAATCAAACAAAAAATAAATAAGAAAGAGTTAAGAGAAGTGAATGAAATTTTAGAAAAATTAGAGTTAGTAGGCATGTGGAGAAAAATAAATAGGGACAAAAAGGAATATACCTTCTTTTCTGCAGCACATGGTACATTCACAAAAATTGACCATATATTAGGGCATAAAAACATTGCAAACAAGTACAAAAGAGCAGAAATAATAAATGCAACTTTCTCAGATCACAATGAAATGAAAATAATAATTAGTAAGGGAAAATGGAGAGGTAAATCCAAAATTAATTGGAAATTAAACAGTATGATTCTCCAAAATCATAGTTAGTTAAAGAACAAATCATAGAAACAATTAATAACTTCATTGAAGAAAATGACAATGATGAGACATCCTTTCAAAACCTATGGGATGCAGCCAAAGCAGTACTCAGGGGGAAATTTATATGTTTGAGTTCATATATTAACAAATTAAGAAGGGCAAAGGTCAATGAATTGGGCATGCAAATTAAAAATTTGAAAGCAAACAAATTAAAAATCCTCAGATGAAGAATAAATTAGAGATCCTAAAACTCAAAGGAGAAATTAATAAAATTGAAAGTCAAAGAACTATTAATTTAATAAATAAGATGAAGCTTGTACTTTGAAAAAACAAATAAAATAGACAAAGTACTAGTCAGTGTAATTAAAAAAAGAAAGAAATAAATGAAATTGACAGTATCCAAGATGAAAAAGGAGACCTCACCTCTAATGAAGAGGAAATTAAGGCAATCATTAAAAACTACTATGTTGTATTATGTGGAAACAAATATGGCAATCTAGGTGATATGGATAATTACTTACAAAAATATAAATTGCCTAGACTAAAAGAGGAAGAAATAAATTACCTTAACAACCCCATATCAGAAAAGGAAATTGAACAAACCATCAAAGAACTCCCTAAGAAAAAATTCCCCAGGTCCAGATGGATTCAAAAATGAATTCTATCAAACATTCAAAGAACAACTAATCCCAATATTATACAAACTATTTGACAGAATAAGCCAAGAAAGAGTTCTACCAAATTCATTTTACAACACAAACATGGTACTGATCCCAAAGCCAGGCAGGTCAAAAACAGAGAATGTTCCCTACTCTAGTGCTCAATGAATCATTTAATTCTTCACTGTTGCTATACCCTACACACAGGTGAATGAGCAATTGAAAATTGAAACCTCCTAAGCATATAGCAGTAGAGATTTCTCTAGGTCTATTTATACCATGTAAAATTTACAGATTTATGTAAAAAAATAATGAGAGCAAAAAAGTATACTAAGTAAAATACATAATATTTGTCTTTATTTTATTACATTTAATTTCTACTTCCAATATTTATAATGTAACTAATATATTATTATATTGGTAAAAGTATACAATAAAATAAAATAAAATTATAATGAATCCAAATTGACTGAACATAAATATTTTTCTCTTAGGAATATATGAACATGAAATCATTGAAACTCATTATCCTTGGCAAGTGCAAAACTTGCCTTTTCTTTGGAATGAACATGATTTCCTGATTTGAGGGATGAGGGATGGATTGCAGTAACTTATATGGATCTCTATTTGGGGTTAATTTTTTCTTTATAAAAAGTCAAGTGAATAATTAGTCATACATGATAATTTGTTCCATCATCTAAGAGAACAGATTGATTTCTATTGGACTCAAATTGAAAATCTGTCTTTGAAGAACTTCCTACATAATGAAAAGTAATCTCTGGAACTCCCCTCTCAGAAGAAAAGTAAAGTATTTTCTCTCCCCTTTCTATTATTTTAATCAAATATGAGTCCATTTTACTTTTACTCTTTCCTTATTAATTTGTGGGGGGAAAGGTTACAAGAATATTTGCTATTATTTAGTTTTTTGAGAATTGAAGTATTAGAAATGGACACATGTTCCAGAAAGGGTTTCTGTCAAAATATGGCTGCTGCAAAGAAAATTTTTATTGTGGTCCATCACTGTTAATGCAAAATACATACAAATATATGTTTTATATATATATACATATATATATATTTAATCAACTGAAATAACTTGTTTTGCTATAAGACAGTATTCCCTTTAATTCATGGACTGAATTTGGGTAATAAATCCATCATAATGCTAATTTCATATAAAATGTTCATATTTTTTGCAAGAGGTTTTTTCTTCTATTTTGTTTCCTTCCTTTGAGTCTGTTTCATTATTTCCTTGATGGCTCATGTAATCACTATGTTCTATTTCTTCTATATAATTTTGGGGGAGATATTTTTATCCTTGAGCTTTTGTGCTTTCTTTTTGTAGAAATATATATGTGTGTGAGTGTGTATCTGTTTATGTGAATATATATGTATGCATATATATATATATATATATATATATATATATATATCCTTTTCTATGATCTTGAATTTTTGTGAGAAAATTGGTTTGTTACTTTAAAATATTTCAGATCTTGTTCCACTGGGATGTTTGGTGGCATAGTGGACACATCTCTGCATTTGGAGTTAGGAAGAGACGGGTTCAGAGCATGACTTGGATATTTACTAATTATGAAGCTTTGGACAAGGCAGTTCAGTTCACGTTTTCACTTTCTTCCTCGTGAAAACATGAATAATAAAGCTACTTTCTTCACATGCTTATCATAATAATCAAATGAGACAGCATATGTAAATAGATGTGCTAGCTTTTAATATTGATCTTGGTACTTTCCATTTGATCAGTAAATATTTGCTAAATATTTACCATTGGCCAAACACTGTGCCAGAGAATCTTATTGATATAAAGGTCTAATTTGGGATCCTGAGGTGCCAGGCCCTGTCACAGATAGTCACACTTTCTTACCTTGTCACCTCTCAAAGTTTCCTGCCTGATGTAATTCCTGGCAATCCACAATCACCACAGGACCCTGTGTGTTGACAGAAGAAGCATAATCCTGGGACTCTCCACAATCTCCAACCTCCTCTCAAGAGGGATTAGGGTATATTATTGTTTTCTCATAAATCATGAAATTAGACAAATCCCTGTAGATTGAATTTTTATTGGGACATTTATTTCCAAGTAAATTTTCCATTTGTTTTTCACTAAGAACAAGAAACCCAGGTGAAGATCTCCAGGGCAAGGCAGGCTCCCAAATAAATTCATTGTTTGACTGATGTGATATATGGGGCTTGAGCCCAAGGGACAGTGAAGCTGGACTCTTGCTTGTCCTTACTCAAAAATTTACTTTTAAGATCTAAAAAGCCTTAGAAATATACTCTGATTTTTCCAGCCATATCTATGCTCTAGATGGATTCCAAGCTACATTTGTTTCAAATCCATTCTCTGCTTCCCTTTCTTTACCATCCTCTAGCAACTAAGCATTTCAAAATTGATCATGCATGTGTGGTCATGTAAAACATTTCCTTGTTAGCCATGTTGCAAAAGAATATGCTGTCCCCTAATCCCAATAATAATATTGGAAGTAAAATAAAAATACTTACATCTATATTGAAATACTATAAATTCTACTGTAGGAACAGAGTATTTTTCATCATAAGTCTTTTGGAATTTTTAAGCATTATTGTCTTGCTAAAAGTAGCTAATTCATTCATGATTGATTCTGTATAATTTTACTGTTACCACATTAAATATTCTCTCGGTTCTCCTTTCACTATGCATCAGTTCGTGAATATTTTCTTAGGTATTTATAAAAGTATGCTGCTTATCATTACTTATAGCCCAATAATATCCCTTCATAGTCATATCCCAAACTTGTCCAACTATTCCCTAATTTATGGGCATCCCTTCAATTTATAATTCTTTGCCACCACAAAAAGAGTTGTTATAAATAGTTTGTATATGTAGATCATTTTCCTTTTTTTATTTCTTTGAGTTATATCCATAGAAGAATAAAATATTGCTACATCCAAGTGAATACACCATTTTATGGCCCGTGAGACACAGATTTCAAATTTCTTTCCACAACAGTCTGTTCAGTTATTATATCATTCCACTAGCATTCTCTCTCTCTCTATTTCTCCAAATTCTTTCTCCTTTTCTCCTTTTCCCTTTCGGTCAAAAATAACTTCATGATATTTACTTTAATTTACATTCCTTTAATGAATAGTGGTTTATAACTTTTTTCATATTGATTATACATAGTTTTGACTATTTTTTCTTCTGAAAATTGCCCATTCATATTTTTTACCATTTATCAGTAAGGGAACTACTTGTTTTCTCACTTTGATTTGATTATATATTTAAGAAATAATCCCTTTATCTTAGAAACTTTCTAGTAAAAAAATTCCCCATATCACTTTTTTTCTTCATTTTTTGGCTATACTAATTTTCTGTTGATAATTTTTTAAATTATATTTCATCAAAATAATCCATTTAACATCCAATAATGCTATTTATTTTGGTAACCTTCCTTTGTATTTTTTTCATTATTACCCTGGTTATCGTTGACCTTTTGTTCTTCCAAATGAATGTTATGGTTTTTTTCTAATTCAGTTTAAAAAAGTTTTTTGGATGTTTGATGGGTATGGCATTAAATAAATAGATAAGTTTGGGTAGCATTGTCATTTTTATTAGGTTAGTGTGTCCTACCCATGAGCAATTCATATTTTTCCAATTGCTCAGATCTGGTTTTAGTTGTGTGAAAAGTGTTTTGTAGTTGTGTTCATATAGTTCCTGTGTTTGTCTCGGTAGAGAGATTCCTAAGTATTTTATATTGTCTAAGGTGATTTTGAAAGGATATTCTCTTTCTAATTCGTGCTGCTGAGATCTGTTGGAGATATAAAGAAATGCTAATAACTAATGTGGGTTTATTTTGTATACTGCAAGTTTGCTAAAGTTGTTGATTATGTCGACTAGCTTTTTAATCGATTCTCTAGGATTCTTTAAGTAGACCATCCTATCATCTGCATAGAGTGATACCTTAGCTTCTTCATTGCAAATTTTAATACTTTCAATTTCTTTTTCTTTTCTAATTGCTACTGCTAGTTTTCACTACTTATCTTTTTAGGAATGGATCTAGTTTATCCCCATTGCAGATGATGTTGACTGATGGTTTTAGATAGATACTGTTTATTATTTTTAGGAAAATCCCTTCTATTCCTATACTTTATAGTGTTTTCAATAGGAATGAGTGTTATATTTTGTCAAAGGGTTTTTCAGCATCTATTGAAATAATCATGTAATTTTTGTTGGTTTGCTTGTTGATATGGTCAATAATGTGAATGTTTTTTCTAATATTGAACCAACCTTGCATTCCTGCTATAATTCCTACCTGATCATAGTGAATAACCCTTCTGATCATTTGCTGGAATCTTTTTGCTAGCATCTTATTTAAAATTTTTGCATCTATGTTCAGTAATGAGATTGGTCTGTAGTTATCTTTCTCTGTTTTTGAATCAGTACCATATTTGTGTCATTAAAGGAAGTTGAAAGAACTCCCTCTTTGCTTATTATGTCAAATAGTTTGCATAGTATTGGGATTTGCTGTTCTTTGAATGTTTGATAGAATTCACTTGTGAATCCATCATGCCCTGGAATTTTTTTCCTAATGAGTACTTTGATGGCCTGTTCAATTTCTTTTTCTGATATGGGGTTATTTAAGAATTCTATTTCTTCTTATGTTAAACTAGGCAATGCATATTTTTGTATATATTCATCCATATCACCTAGGTTGGCATATTTAGTGCCCTATAATTGGGCAAAATATTTTAATGATTTTCCTAATTTCCTCTTCATTGAAGATGAGATCTCCATTTTCATCCATGATACTGTTAATTTGTTTTTCTTCTTTACCCTTTTTTATTAGATGGACCAGTACTTTGCCTATTTTTTGTTTTTTTTTTTCAAAATACCAGCTTTTAGTCTTATTTATTAGTTCAATAGTTCTAGCACTATTGATTTCATTAATTGCTCCCTTAATTTTTAGGATCTCTAATTTCATTTCCTTCTGGGGGTTTTAATTTGTGTGCTTTCAAATTTTTTGATTTGCATGTCCAAATCATTGACCTCTGCCCTCCCTAATTTGTTAATATTCCCCTGAGTACTGATTTGACTGCATCCCATAGAGGTTGAAAGGATGTCTCATCATTGTCATTTTCTTCAATGAAATTGTTAAATGTTCCTATGATTTATTCTCTAAATAACCAATTTTGGAGAATCATTTTTTTTAATTTCCAATTAATTTTTTATTTGGCTCTCCATGTAACCTTACTGATCACTATTTTTATTTCTTTATGTTCTGAAAAGGTTGCATTTATTTTTCTGCTTTTTTACATTTGTATAACATGGTTTTATGACCTAGTATCTGGTCAATCTTTGTGAATGTACCATGCGCTGCTGAAAAGAAGGTGTATTCCTTTTTGTTTCTATTTCTTTTTCTCCATATACCTATTAACTCTAATTTTTTTCTAAAATTTCATTCACCTCTTTTACCTCTTTCTTATTTATATTTTGATTTGATTTATCTAAATTTGATAGTGTTAAGTTCAGGTCTTCCACTATCTATTTCCTCCTTCAATTCTACTAGTTTCTCTGTTAGAAATTTGGGTGCTATACCATTTGGTGCATACATGTTGATTAGTGATATTTCCTCATTGTCTATACTCCCTTTTATCAGGATGTATTTACCTTCCATATCCCTTTAAATCAGGTCTATTTTTACTTTGGCTGTCAGATATCATAATTGCAACTCCTGCCTTCTTCCTATCAGTTGAAGCTTAATAGGTCTTGCTCCACCCTTTAATTCTCACTTATTGAGTCTCTATCCATGTCAGGTGTGTTTTTCTAGACAGCATATGGTAGGATTTGGGATTTTAATCTACTCTCCTATTAGTCTATATAATATGGGTGAGTTCATTCCATTTATGTTCAAAGTTATGATTTTCACTTATGAATTCCCTAGCATTTTGATATCCTCTCCTAGTTCTGTCCTTTCTTCTTTGCTATATCCATTTAAACCAATGATTTCCTTTTAATCAATCCCCCTAATCTCCTCCCTTGATATGTTTCCCTTTCTGGCTCCTCCCTTTTTGTTCCCATCTTGTTTCTTTAGGGTCTTTAGGAACTTTTTTGAAGTTCCCTCCCCCCTTTCCTTGCCTCCCTTTTTGCGCTCCCTCCTTCCTAACCCCCTATGTTTTCCCTTCTACCTTTTCCTATAGGATAAAATAGACTTCAGGATCCCAATGAATCTAAATGTTCTTCCCTCTCATGTCCTAGATGTGCCCCTTGCCCACTCCAGAGGTGCCCCTCACTCACTCCCTGGTTCTGGCTCAAGCTGGTTCTGGCTATGGCTCCATAGGTGGAGTGGTGGAGGACAGATCAACTCATGTTTTGGCTGGGAGCTTTTTCACCCTTTTAAAATGTGGAAATACCCAAATCCCATGTACCTTCAATGTTGCACCTTAATGTAGAGTTCATTCATTCTTCTGAAAATGGTTTTTATGGTCTTTTGAGGTTGACTATGTCATTGGGTGCTGGGGAGAGGAAGCTTCTAGATTTCTGCCATGCTCACTTGGAAATCTGTCTTAATTTCTCATGTGAATTGGAAGAGATTTCTCATACAATTAATTTGAAAGATGAATGCAAAATTTTTATTTATAGGATGATCAATTCAAGGAGATAGATGAATTTAATAGTAAAATATTAAGCTTCAGTAAAAACCATTATGGATCAGATGACTTGTTTTAAAGAATAACATGGCAATCATTATCACCAAAAATATAATAATAAAACATACATAAATTCATTAAAGCATAATGAAAATACATTTTGGAAAGATCCATCAAAGATATGAATCTTAATATTTATATACTAAATGGCATAGGACAGAAATATAGAAGATATGGAAGAGGCCAATTTCATCCACTATGTTCTGCACAATTATTAATCTTTCTGTTTTTTGTCTTGCCATGCCACTCTTGATATAAAAGACTCTCAAAAAGAAAAAGAGGTTGATGACTACAAGCAACTTGGCCTCACTTAAATCCAGTTCTTGAGCAAGTCAAGATATTGCCCAATGTTTTCATTGTTTCTCTTTGAGAACAAAGGATAAACAATATCTGAAGGGAAGTCTCCACCCTGTTTGCATCAGTTTTCTTACCTGAAAAATGAACTAGAGAAGAAATAGCAAACCACTATAGCATCTTTGCCAAGAAAAAACCCAAATGGCATCTCAAAAATTAGACACATCTGTACAATTGTAAACCTTAAAATTTCTCAGACTTATGAATGTTGGAAATTTCCCCATTGGGTAATCTTCTACTTAAAAAAAATTCCCTAGCAGATAGTGAGAATTCTCCTTGAATGTGAAAACTCCTTGCCTTGGGAATATCCCTACTCCACCCTACTTAAGACTGCTCTAGGACAGAAAACTCCCTGCTGAACAATGAAAGTGCTTTGACCCATGCTTATGGAAAGGACAGGAAGTTCTTTGAGTCATGCCTGTTTTTAAAATTGATACAATGGATGCTAGGTACCCATATAGGTGGGGCAACTTGTAAACTACTTAAACCTAAAAGGGTGATAACTTACTCATAGGTTTTTTCTTAATGAAATTTGTCGCCACAGCAGCATTTTTTTCTGACTTACTAAAGAGATTAAAACTACTCAGCTGTGAATTCAAAATGGGCCGTCCTTTAGAAACATCTACAGTGATTGGTAGAGGTAAGGACTTAGGGGAGGTGACAGAGGAAATTTTTGCCCTTAAAAATAAGAGCTTGGTCTCATTCAGGAATCTCGATTTCTGATTCTCATTCTGGAGGATCTCATTCTGAGAGACTCATTTCCTTGACGACTGATGCTTGAGGGCTCTTTCCTTGGAGATAGATCTCTTTGAGGAGAAGTGCTCTTGGAGGAAATCTCATTCTGAAGGAGAGCTCCTTGAGGAGCTCCTCTGGGGGCTCTGTTCCTCTGGGGTAGGAGCTCTGGAGGCTCTTGAGAGAGGCCCTTTAAAACAATCTCTGGCTGGAAGACTTTTTGAGACACACTGGACTGGTGTCACTAGTATCCTTGTTTAGTCAGAACTTGTGGTGAGTGCTAATAAACTGACTGATTTCTCTTTTAAGACTCAGGTCTAGGCCATATTGGCTTCAGGCCCTTCATACTTATTCCTTTCTTACTCTCTCTCTCTTTCTTTGATTACTCATTGTATTGTTAATTAAAATCTCTATAAAACCAAATTGACTTGGGTATTTGAATAATTGAGAATATTTCCCTGGCGACCACCTTATATTTGATTTTAAAACCCAAGACACTGTAGTGAAACATATTTCTGTGGTCAAATTTACTCACCCTCTCTTATATCTATCACAATTTATATCTTCCATTATTTTAATCACTACAGTTTAAGACCTCAGCCATTTTAAATCTCACACAATGAAAGTAATTGCAATGTACTAATATCAAATCATTTGAACAGTGCTGTTCATAGTTATCCCTATGTCAGGATTTAAAAGCTAGATCTGACACTGTGGAATAGTACTGTGCCAAAAGAAATTATGACTGTTAACTTTAAAAAATCATGGAAAAACCTATATATAGGTTATCCCTTTATATATAGGAAAATCCTAAATATAATAATGAAGAGTCAAACAGAACAAAAAGAACATTATATACAGTTACAGAATGAATATTTAAAGAATGACTTGTGAATGTCCACCTACAGAAAAAGAAATGATAATTAGAAACACAACATAATTTTTGTTGTAAAATAATGCTTTTCATTGTGCCATCGTGTAGAAAAGAAAAGGGACCAAGGAAAGGACTGTCTTAGAAATTATAATGAAACCACCTGATAAATTAATTTTTAAAATTCTTAGGCCAGATTTTTAAAATCAGGTTCTTCTGACTCCAGACTTGGCTCTTTAACCACTTTAAGCAACCTATTTATCCAGGACCATTAGAATTTAAGTCCTCTAAAGGCAAGGAGTATACTTGCTTTTTCTTTCTATTCCTAGAAATTAAGTAAGTGTCTGGAAAATAATAATCCTTAATAAATGCATGTAACAATTGGAGGATTTTGGAGAGTAGTAGGTAAATATTAAAGCACCTCAGAAAAGATAGTTAGCATTCCTTATAAATTAGACTTTTACATCAGGTCTATTGCAATAATTAGAATAAAAAGAAGTAAGTGAGTAAGCTCCAATAGCAAAGGTCCTAGATCTAATGCTTCTTTTCATCTGGATATAATGTGGCTCAAGACATTGGATGGAGCTTAAATGTGACTTATTTTTCCATTAATCCTTTCTCTTGTCCCATGAAATAAATGCATTTCACTGAGTTAGTCTGTATAACATGCTTGAATACTTCCTAGCTTGAGTTTACTTTTGTGTATCTTCTATGAATAAGGCTACATATGTTCTTGCTGACTTTCTATCATCCATTTAATCATAAGGCTCTTTCTGTATGGGAAGAGGTACAGAAAAAAGTTTGTGTTGCAAAGGATTTATTAGCATATTATATACACATAGGTATATATTTGCCTATATTAAATATATGTAATATATACATATATATATATATATATACATTTTCATATATGTTATATTTGTGTGTATATACTCAGGCATACATCCATACTGTGGTTAGAAGGGAATTTGAATGTGCATAGTTTCAAAGACAGTAGCTGTGACAATTACCAGAATACTTCCTTGATTTATTTAAATTCATCTATGAATTTTGTGGTATATTCTCCAGGCCATAGCTTTCTGTGAGGAAAGTGACTTGTCACCATAAAATAATCATTAAAGGAAAAAATACATTTTTTAAAGAGCAAAAATTATATAATTGGAGGTTTTGTTCAATTAGTTAGCTCAGCAGTAGAATGGATAGTGCTCTAGATTTGGAATCAGGTCGAAATGATTTAATATTATGCCTCTGACACTAGCTATCAAACCTTGGGCAAGACATTCATTCATTTCAGTATTTCATCTTTATTTTTTATTATTTTTAATGTATTTTATTACATGATTTAGAATATTTTTTCATGCTTACAAGACTCATATTCTTTCCCTTCCCGCCTCCCACCCCCTTTCCATATCTGATGCACAATTGCACTGGGTTTAACATGTATCATTGGTCAAGACCCATTTCCATATTATAAATTTTTTCATTAGGATTATCTTTTAGTCTACTTTCCCAGTCAAAGTCCCACCCACCCATGTGATCAAGCAATTGTTTTTCTTCTGTGTTTCCTTTCCCACAGTTCTTCCTCTAGTTGTGGATGGCATTCTTTCTCATATGTCCCTCCAAACACTTCTGCATCATTGCATTGCTACTAGTAGAGAAGTCCATTACATTTTATTTTACCACAATGTGTCAGTCTCTGTGTACAACATTCTCCTGGTTCTCCTTTCACTCTGCATCAATTCCTAGAGGTCATTCCAACTCACATGGAATTTCTCCATTTTATTATTCCTTTGACCACAATAGTATTAGATTACCAGCATATACCACAATTTGTTTAGCCATTCCCCAATCAGAGGGCATCCCCTCATTTCCTAATTTTTGCCACCATAAAGAGCACAACTATGCATATTCTTGTACAAGTCTTTTTCCTTATTATCTCGTTGGGGTACAAACCCAGCAGTGCTATGGCTTGATCAAAAGGCAGTCTTTTAGTGCCCTTTGGGTATTGTTCCAAATTGCCCTCCAGAATGGTTGGATCATTTCACAGCTTCACCAGAAATGCATTAATGTCCCAATTTTGCCACATCCCCTCCAACATTCATTACTTTCCTTTGCTGTCATGTTACTTAATCTACTACATGTGAGGTGATACCTCAAAGTTCTTTTGATTTGCATTTCTCCAATTATAAGATATTTAGAAAACTTTTTCATGTGTTTGATAATAGTTTTGATTTCTTTATTTGAAAATTGCCTACTCATGTCCCTTGCCCATTTATCAATTGGGGAATGACTTAATTTTTTTTTTGCACAATTGATTTGCTTCCTTTTAAATTTGAGTAATTTTACCTTTGTCAGAGGTTTTTGTTATGAAGATTGTTTCCCAATTTGTTCCTTTCCTTCTAACTTTGGTTACATTGGTTTTATTAGTACAAAAAAATTTTAATTTAATTTAATCAAAATTATATATGTTGCATTTTGTATTTTTTTCTAACTCTTTCTTGGTCTTAAAATCTCTCTTTTCCCAGAGATATGAAAAGAAATCTTTTCCATGTTCACCTAATTTGCTTATTGTTACCTTCTTTATGTTGAAGTCATTTACCCATTCTCAGTTTATCTTCATGTAGGGTATGAGATTTTGATCTAAACCTAATCTCTCCCATATGGATTTCCTCTTTTCCATGCAGTTTTTGTCAAATAGTAGATTTTTGTCTCAAAATCTGGGATCTTTGGGTTCATCATAGACTCTCTTACTGAAGTCATTTAACCCAAATCTGTTCAACTGATCCTCCTTTCTGTCTCTTAGCCAGTACCATATAGTTTTGATGATCACTGCTTTATATTACAGTTTAAAATCTGGTGCTGATAGGACACCTTCCTTCATTTTGTTTAAAATTATGTCCCTTGATATTCTTGATCTTTTGTTCTTCCAATTAATTTTTGTTATTTTTTTTATAATTCTATAAAAAATTTTGGTAGTTTGATAGTTCTGGCACCAAATAAGTAAATTAGTTTGGGTAGGATTGTCATTTCTATTATGTTAGCTCAACCTACCCATGAGCAATTAATATTTTTCCAGTGATTTAGATCTAGTTTTAATTATGTGGAGAGTGTTTTGCAGTTGTGTTCATGTAGCTCCTGAGTATGTCTTAGATAGATTCCTAAGTATTGTATACTGTCAATGGTGATTATAAAAAGAATTTCTAACTCTTGCTGCTGGGATGAGTTGGAAGTATTAAGAAATACTGATGGCTTATGCAGATTTGTTTTGTTACCCTGCAACTTTACTTAAGTTGTTTGTTATTTCTACTATCTTTTTAGTTGCTTCTCTAGGATTCTTTAAGTAGACCATCATATCATCCACAAAGAGTGATGGCTTAGTCTCCTCATTACCTTTTTAAATATGTTCAATTTCTTTTTTTTCTCTAATTGCTACTGCTGGTGTTTCTAATACAATGTTAAATAATAAAGGTGATAATGGACTTCCTTGTTTCACTCCTGATGTTACTGGGAATACTTCCAATTTATCCCCATTGCAGATGTTGTTGCTGATGGTTTTAAATATATCCTGTTTATTATTTTTAGAAAAGACCCATCTATTCCAATGCTTTCTAGTGTTTTCAATAAGAATGAGTGTTGTATTTTGTCAAAGGCTTTTTCTGCATCTATTGAGATAATTATATGATTTTTGCTAGTTTGCTTGATGATATGGTCAATTATGGGAATCATTTTCCTAATATTGAGCCATTCTTGCATTCCTGATATAAATTCTACCTGATCATAATGAATAACCCTCATCATCACTTGCTGGACACTTTTGTGAGTATTTGGTTTTAGATTTTTGCATCTATTTTCATTAAAGAGTTTTGTCTGTAATGGTCTTTCTCAGTATTTTTTTTATCTACCTGGCTTTGAAATCAGTACCATATTCATGTCATAAAAGGAATTTTGTAGACTCCTTCTTTTCTTATTATGTCAAATGCTTTTTATCATGTTGGGATTTGTTGTTCTTTGAGTGCTTGATAGAATTCACTTGTGAATCCACCCGACACTGCAGAATTTTTCTTAGGGAATTCCTTGATGGCTGCTTCAATTTCATTTTTCTGATATGGAGTTATTTAAGTATTCTTTTCCTTCTTCTGTTAATCTATTCAGTTCATAAATTTTTTCCATTTGAATTAGTTTATTTAGTCTACTTAGAACATTATTCCTTGGTTACAATAATCACATTATTTCCCTCCCTTCCTACCACCCACCATTCCCACAGCCAAAGCGCACTTTCATTGGGTATTATATGTGTCCTTCATCATAACCTATTTCCATGTTTTTGTTTTCACTATGATGTTCATTTAGAGTCTACATCCCGAACCATATCCCTTCGATCCATGTATTCAAGAAGTTGTTTTTCTTTGTTTTTTTTTCTCTGAATGTGGATAGTTGTTTTTCTTGTAGGTTCCTCCAAGTTGTTCAGGATCACTGCACTGCTGTTAATGGAAAAGTCTATTACATTCGATTGTACCACAATGTATCCGTCTCTGTGTACAATGTTTTCCTGGTTCTGCTCCTCTCACTCTGTATCAATTCCTGGAGGTTGTTCCAGTCCCCATGGAATTCCTCCACTTTCTTATTTCTTTGAGCACAATAGTATTCCATCACCAACCTATACCACAAGTTGTTAAGCCATTCCCCAATGAAAGGGAATCCCCTCATTTTCCAATTTTTTTGCCACCACAAAGAGTGTAGCTATGAATAGTTTTGTACATGTCTTTTTCCTTATTATCTCTTTGGGGTACAAACCCAGCAGTGCTATGGCTGGATCAAAGGGCAGACAATCTTTTATTACCCTTTGGGCATAGTTCCATATTACCCACCAGAATGTTTGGATCAATTCATAGCTCCACTAGCAATGAATTAATATCCTGACTTTACCACATCCCCTCCAACATTCATTAGTTTCCTTTATTGTCATGTTAACCAATCTGCTGGGTGTGAGGTGATACCTCAGAGTTGTTTTGATTTGCATTTCTCTGATTATACAAGATTTAGAACACTTACATGTGCTTATTAGTAGTTTTGATTTCTTTAACTGAAAATTGCCTATTCATATTCCTTGCCCATTTATCAAATGGAGAATGGCTTGATTTTTTGTACAACTGGTTTAGCTCTTTATAAATTTGAGTAATTAGACCATTGTCAAGGTTTTTATAATGAAGATTATTTCCCAATTTGTTACTTCCCTTCTAATTTTGGATGCATTATTTTTGTTTTTGCAATAATTTTTAATTTGATGCAATCAAAATTATTGATTTTTTCTAGCTCTTGCTTTAAAAAAAAAGCTCTTGGTTTTAAAGTCTTTCCTTTCCCAAAGATCTGACAAGTATACTATTCTATGTTCACCTAATTTGCTTATATTTTCCATCTTTTTATTTAGGTCATTCAACATTCTGAGTTTATCTTAGTGTAGGGTGTGAGATGTTAATCCAAACCTAATCTCTCCCATATTGTCTTTTAATTTTCCCAACAGTTTTTATCAAATAGTGGGTTTTGGTCCCAAAAACTGGGATATATGGGTTTATCATTGACTGTCTTGCTGAGGTCATTTACCTCAAGTCTATTCCACTGATCTTCTGTTCTGTCTCTTAGCCAGTACCAAATTGTTCTGATGACCACTGCTTTATAGTATAGTTTGAGATCTGGGACTGCATGTCATCCTTCCTTTGCAATTTATTTCATGATTTCCCTGAATATACTTGATCTTTTGTTCTTCTAAATGAACTTTGTTATATTTTTTTCCTAATTCAGTAAAACATTTTTTGGTAATTCAAAAGGTATAGCAATAAATAAGTAAAGTAATTTAGGTATGATTGTCTTTTTAATTATGTTTGCTCATCCCACCCATGAGCAATCAATGTTTCCCCAATTGTTTAGATCTAGTTTTAACTGTGTTCATATCGTTTATGTGTTTGTCTCAGCAGATAGATTCCTAGGTATTTTATATTGTCTAGGGTGATTTTAAATCGACTTTCTCTTTCTAATTCTTACTGCTAAAATGGGTTGGAGATATATAGAAATGCTGATGACATATATGGGTTTATATTGTATCCTGCAACTTTGCTAAAATTGTTGACTGTTTTGACTAGCTTTTTGGTTTATTGCTTAGGATTCTTTAAGTAGACCATCATATCATCCACAAAGAGTGATAGCTTGGTCTCCTCATTACCTATTTTAATACCTTGAATTTCTTTTTCTTCTCTAATTGCTTCTGGTAATGTTTCTAGTACAATGTTTAATAATAGAGGTGATAATGGGCATTGTTGTTTCACTCCTGATCTTATTGGGAAGGCTTTTAGTTTATCACCATTGCAGATGATGTTTGCTGATGGTTTTAGATGTATATTGTTTATTATTTTTAGGGAAGACCCTTCTATTCCTATACTTTCTAGTGTTTTCAAAAGAAATGGGTATTGTATTTATCAAAGGCTTTTTCTCCATCTATTGGAATAATCATGTAATTTTTGTCAGTTTGCTTTTAATATAGTGAATTATGTGGATGGTTTTCCTAATATTGAACCATACTTGCATTCCTGGTATGAATTCTACCTGGTCATAGTAAATAACCCTTGTGAAGACTTGCTGGAGTCTTTTTTGCTAGTATCCTATTTAAAATCTTGCATGTATATTCATTAAGGAGATTGGTCTATAGTTTTTTTTTTCTTTCTCTGTTTTTAACCGGCCTATCTTTGATATCAGTACCATATTTGTGTCGTAAAATGAATTTGGTAGAACTTCTTCTTTGCTTATTTTGTCAAATAGTTTGTATTTTTTCTTAGGGAGTCCTTTAATGGCTTATTCAATTTCTTTTGCTGATATGAGGTTGTTTAGGTAATTTATTTCTTCCTCTGTTAGTCTAGGCAATTTATATTTTTGTAAGTATTAATCCATATCAAATAGATTGCCATATTTGTTGCTATATAATTAGGCATAATAGTTTTTAATGATTGCCTTAATTTCCTCTTCATCAGAAATGAGGTATAACCTTCATCTTGGGTACTGTTAATTTTGTTTTTTCCTTTCTTTTTTTTTTATTAGACTGACCAGTACTTTGTCTATTTCATTTGTTTTTTTTTTTCAAAGTACTAGCTTCTAGGTTATATTTATTAAATAAATAGTTCTTTGACTTTCCATTTTAGTAACTTCTTTGATTTTTAGGATCTCTAATTTAGTCTTCATCTGAGGATTTTTAATTTGTTCACTTTCTAGTTTGTTTTTTTTTTTTTGCATGCCCAATTCATTGACCTCTGCCCTTCTTAATTTGTTAATATATGAACTCTAGGACATAAATTTCCCCCTGACTACTGTTTTGGCTGCATTCCTTAGGATTTGAAAGGATGTTTCATCATTGTTATTTTCTTCAATGAAGTTATTAATTGTTTCTATGATTTATTCTTTAACTAACCAGATTTGGAGAATCTTATTGTTTAATTTCCAATTCATTTTTGATTTACCTCTCCATGTACCATTACTCATTATTATTTTCATTGCATTGTGATCTGAGATGGTTGCATTTATTATTTCTGCTCTTTTGAACTTGTTTACAATGTTTTTATGACCTAATACGTGGTCAATTTTGTGAATGTACCATGAGCTCCTGAAAAGAAGGAGTATTCCATTTTTTCCCAGTTTATTTTTCTGCACATATTTACTAACTCTAGTTTTTCTAAGATTTCATTCACTTTTCTTACCAATTTCTTATTTATTTTTGGTTTGATTTATCTAGTTCAGATAGAGGAAGTTTCAGATGTGTTAGTGCCTGTTATTCCTGGAGCTGTGAAGACTTTTGATGGGATTAAGTTCAGCTGGGTTGTGCTGGGTGTGCTCTGAGGCCAAAACCTCCTGGAAGGCTGTCTCAATATGGAGGATCTCCACAGCTCTGACCAAGCTGACAGCTCTATGCTCCAGCTCCAGCTCCTTCCCGCCATCTGTTTTTGACACTCTGAGCTTGGCACAGCCTGCCTGCAAGGTACATCCTCCAGACAAGCACCTTACACTACCCAAAGGTTCCCACTCTCTAGGTATGTGGGGGGGGAGGAATCCTGGGACCTTCCTTCTGCCTACCTGTTAAACCCTAGTATTCTTGGATTCCAGCTTTTGGGGGAGCATACCTTTTGAATTGAGTCCAGCAGGAGGCTTCCTTGGCTCTGTCTTATTGTTAGGTTTGATTTCCAGTCCCTTAGGAGAATTCAGTTTGTGATCGGTAAGAAAGGGTATTCAGAGGTCTGAACTTCTGCTGCTTCTAGGCCACCATCATGACTCCTTCTCCAGTTTATAATTTTGTAAATATCCATTCATATCACCTAAATTGCCATACTTTTGCCATATAATTGGCCATAATATTTTAGTTTTTAATTATTTTCTCTTCATTAGAGTTGAGGTCTCCCTTTTCAATGTGGATATTGTCTATTTTGTTTTCTTTTTTCCTTATTTTATTAGATTGACTAGTACTTTATTTTATTTGTTTTTTCATGGTACCAACTTCTAGTCTTGTTTATTAATTCTTAGTTCTTGGACTTTCAATTTTATTAATTTCTCCTTTAATTTTTAGGATGTCTAATTTAGTTTTCATCTGGGGATTTTTAGTTTGTACACTTTCTAGATTTGTAATTTGCATGCCCAATTTATTGACCTCTGCCCTCTCTAATTTGTAAATATATGAACTCAAGGATATAAATTTTCCCCTGAGTACTGCTTTGGCTACATCCCATAGAGTTTGAAAGGATGTCTCATCATTGTGATTTTCTTAGATGGAATTTTTAATTGTTTCTATGATTTGTTGTCTAAACAACTGATTGTGGAGAATCATATTATTTAATTGCCAATTAATTTTTTATTTGGTTTTACATGTACCCTTACTGATCAATATTTTTATTGCCTTGTGTTCTAAAATTTGCGTTTATTATTTCTGCTTTTCTGCATTTGTATGGCATGTTTTTATGACCAAGTCAAGATTTGTGGATGTACCATGTGCTGCTGAAAAGAAGGTGTATTCCTTTTTGTTCCTACTTATTTTTCTCTACATATCTACTAACTCTAATTTTTCTAAGATATCATTGACTTCTCTTACATCTTTCTTATTTATTGTTTTGTTTCAAGTTATCTAGCTCTGATAGAAGAAGTTTCAGATCTCCCACTAGTAGAGTTTCCCTATTTATTTCATCCTTAAGCTCCACTAGTTTTTCATTTAGAAATTTGGATGCTATGCTATTTGGTGCATACATATTGAGTAGGGATATTTCCTTATTGTCTATACTGCCTTTTATCAGGATGTAATTACTTTTGCTATCTCTTTTAACTAGATCTATTTTTACTATTTTTACTTCTCAGATATCATGATTTCAACTCCTCCCTTCTTTTTCTCAGATAATGCCCAATAAATTTTGCTCTATCTGCTTTCCTTTACCCTATATGTGTCTACCTTCCACATATGTGTGTTTCTTGTAGACAACATATGGTAGGATTTTTTTTTCTAATCCACTATGCTATTTGGTTCTCCTTTATAGTTGAATTCATGCCATTCACATTCAAAGTTATGATTACTACATGTGTATTCCCCAACATTTTGATTTTCTCTCCTTGTCCTTCCCATTCCTCTTTCATTATTTCCTTCTAAACCAGTGTTCCATTTTTAATCTGTCCCTCTAATCCCCAACCTTATTTTACTTTACCCCCCCTTCCCTTCTTATTTCTCTCTTATTTTTTTTTTCTTTTGGGATCTTTTAAAGTATTCTACACACTCTCCCTCCCTTGTCTTGCTTCCCTCCCCACCATAACTTTTTGCACTCTCCCTTTTTATTCCCCTTATATTTTAAGGGTCTGGTCAATTCCTTTCCCCCTCTCTTTTCCTCCTTTTTTTAACTGCCCACACCATTTCCCCTCTTAATTTTCCCCTCTCAACTTCCCTATATGGTAAGATAGAATTTGATAACCCAATGGATCTAGATGCTCTTCCCTCTCAGAACTGATTCTAAAGAGAGTAAGATTTGAGTAGTATCTTTTAGCACTCTCTTCTACTCCTTCTTATACTTGTATTATTCCCCTCCCACTCCTGTGTGCCTTTTTGTGTAATATGTATTATCCTAATTTTCTAATTCCTTCATGTTTCTCTTGGTGCCATCTTCTACACCCTCATTTCTTTCTTTCTTTTTTATATATGATTGTAAACCACTTAGTACTCCAATGGATTATTCTTCTAACTATTACAAGATTGAATACAGTTTTTGACAGTTACAAATAACATTTTTCCATATAGGAATATAAACAATTTGGCCTTATTGAAGCCATTAAAGGAAAAAATTAAGAACCCTCTCTTATTTACCCTTTCATGTTTCTCTTAATTTATGTATTTGAATATCAAATTTTCTGTTTTATTCTGTCCTTTTCTTTACAAATATTTGGAAGTCTTCTATTTTGTTGATTGGACATACTTTCCCCTAAAATATATAGTCAATTTTGATGGATAGGTGATCCTTAATTGTAGACCCAATTCTCTTGCCTTTCTGAATATTATATTCCAAAACTTGAAGTCTTTTAGTGTGGAGGCTGCCAGATCCTGTGTAATTCTGATTGGTGCTCTTTAGTAACTGAATTTTCTCTTTTTGGCTTCTTGTAATATTTTCTCCTTAGCTTGGGAGCTCTTGAATTTGGCAATTACATTTTACAAGTTTTTGCCCTGAAGATATTTTTCCTCAGTGCTCAGCAGTGTCCAGCTGCTCTTTTCAAATGAAAACTGGTTAGCATTTTCCATTATTCATAGCTGGACTGAGCCAATATAATTTTTTAATGATACAATCTAATTTGAGCATTTACAAAAATGCCAAAGAATACAAAGATGACACATTGGAAATAGATGCACAATCAAAAGGAAATTTATTTGAAGATCTAGAATGTCAAGAAATTTTTAAAAACTTTTCTTAGGAATTGCCCTTGTCACTCCCTTCCCAGAGGAAATTTGATCCCTTTTATTTGTGGTAGCTTTTCCAGCACTCAAAGATTGATTTACTTCTTGTCCTCTAGTCTTCTCAGAAGTAAAAATATTCCATTTATTCAACCCATCTCAAAATCAAGCAATTTCCCACTCTGGTTACCCTCATCTGGAGTCTCTCCCACCCACCATTTTCCTTCTTACATCAGAGTACCTAGAATTGAAGTAACATTCAGGATATTGACAATAAAGGATAGATTATGCAAATATTTCTGTTACATTCTCTTCTTGCAAATGGAAAATCTTAATGTACCTCAAGAATTCTATTTGCTTTCTTAGCCTCACATGATGAATTCAATTTATTTTCTTGGTTGTTCTAGGCCTATTTAAAAGAAATTCCCATCTCACTTCATTTCCTTTAGTTTGAGCTCATGGAATCAAAGCTTTGCATAAAATTTTTTTCATTCACTTTCATTCACTCCTATTAAATTTTTCCTTATTGTACCTCTTCCTATGTTATCATTTTGGCCTCTCACAATCATCCACTATGTTAACTATAACTAACAGCTTTGTGTCATATGGAAACCTGAGGAACATGTCATCTCTGCATTTTCCCCAGTCATTGATAAAAATTGTTATACAAAAATTAGTCATGCACATATGTCTGGGATATGCTACTGGAGACCTGCCCCACTAAGACAGAAGCATTTACATCTTCTATTTCAATCTTATTATTCAGCCAAGTCCAAATTCAATTAATTTTATGGCAAACGGTGTGATATAATGAATAAAATGTTGGCCAATGGCCAGAAAGACCTGGGTTTAAACTCTACATCTTCATACATCTTGGCCAGGTGAACTTAATTCAAGAAAATCTTCTAAGGTACACAGGAGGTAATTTAAAGGAAGTTTTAAATGCTTACATCAAAATATCTGTTTATATTCCTTTCAATTAGTTTTATTATACTGCTTTTGAAATATTTTATATTAACCTTTAAAAATTTATTTATCTCTGATAATTTTTATACCCTTTGCACTCCCAAAGGGATACCTTTCTTATAACAATTGCAGATAGCCAAGAAAAACATTCAATGAATTGGTCACATGTTAAACTCTTATCTCATTCGGTATCTCCAGCATCTCACCTCTATTCTGTGAAGTGTGATGTAAATTACGTCAGTCTTCTGAAATCACCATTAATTGTTTCATTAACCAGATTTTAAGTGATTTTACACATATTTCTTTCCCCAATAATATTGTGGTCATGAAATAAATTATCTTGTGATTTTTTGAGAAACATTTGAAATTTAGGTTGCTTGATATACCTTAATTTCATATTACATAAATATTTTAATAATATTCATTTGCCACATGTTCTTTGACTATTCCTTGACTGATGGACCCACATTTTCTTTCTAATTCATTGATGTAAACACAGAAAAAAATATATATAAACCAAATAGGAACAAAAATTATTTGAGTAAAATTATTTATACATAACAAATTAAATAAGGGCAGGGGTTATATGTAATCTATTTATGGGGACAAAACTTACTGAGATCATATAATAGAGATGAAAGAGCAGCCCTCCTTTAAAGTACAACTTGGTCTGGTAACATCTAGCACATGATTTTTCCATGAATTCTATGGTGGAGTATATTTCTTATTTTATGATATTGCTCTATGTGTATGATTGTGGTGCCATTTTACTCTGAAAATTCTGGTCCCAGAAAGCAACAAAAACAATTGTTAATTAATTCTCTAACAAATCAAGGTCATTGTCCCAATGATCCTTAATGAAAATACATTGACTGTAGGTAATGGCAGATACAAACACATATATGTATGCATGAATAGATGTATACCTATATATACATATTTGTATATGTGAGTGTATATATTCAAGTATACATTAATGCCTCTTGATTTATAACATATAAAAATACATATGAATATGTGTCTATGTATGTAAAATGATACTATACACCCTTAAGAAGTATATGTGTATGTGTGTATAAAGATATTTATGCCTATAAGATTGAATCTTTGAGTGAATGAATGAATGAAAAAATCAAATGCAAAATAGAGAAGGCCTTGTATTACATCCCATTGAAAGTACCTTCCTTCATAAGGTATATCTCTCTGCATAATAATGTAATGTTATATTTTTCTGTGAGAATGTTGGGTATTTTAGTCATTTCAAACCTTTGTCACTCCATTTGAGGTTTTCTTGGTAAATAAAGTAGAATGTTTTGCTTTTTCTTCTCCAGCTCAATTTAGAGTTGAAGAAAATGAGGCATCCAGGGTTAAGTGATTTCCCCCGGATTGTAGAATATAATAATTAAAATTGGGTGCTCAAATGTAATAGTTAAAATTTTGGTTTGACAGAAATAATAAAGAACTGTTTTGTTCAGTGTTTTTAAAAGCTAATTCTGAGGTCATGATGCTGAAGTAGGTTTAGTTGCTTTATTACACAGCAAGTTAAAGATAGTAAAGGGTGAAATGTAGGAAGGAGGTAGAAAAATATAAGCTAGCTAAAAAATACCCTAAGTCCTAACTTTTGAGCCTCCAGATAATGAATGCATATCCAAATTAGAATCCAACCAGAATCCAAACCCTGGATCAGGAGACTGAATTTGGAAGAGCCAAAGAAGCTGAAAAAAACACTGCCAAGAACTCTCAGTGCACAGGAGTCCAATACCACCAAGAATTCCACTAGAGCTCATGGTCCCTAGACTAAAGGTCACCAAGAACAAAGAGTCTAAGAATTCACTAAGCAATGAAAAGCTCAAGAATGAAGAGCCAAGAAATCTGGAAGGCAATCAATGAGAGTCCAAAAATGGAAAGCCAAAAAAAGGAAGAGTGAATCTCTCTCAGGATCCTGCTCATATACCATTTTTCTACACCCTTCAGCTATCCTTGTCAAATCTCAGGAATCAATCACAGTCTTTCAATTTGCGTAGCACTGCCCAGAGTGAGGCAGTGCTTGTGCACTATTACTGGTGGACTTTCTTTGTTAGTTACTTTCTAAGTGTTCAGTAGTATGAAGATTGGATTTTCCTCTCCTCTGATTGTAACAATGAAGGTACTTAGCTCTTCTTTTATTGTGAAGATTAAATTATAATCCCATGTCTATTTTTAGATTTTAATCCCCAAAATATAAACCCAGTTTTAAAGATCTACCCATTTTAACCAAAAAAAGGTATGAACTAACTACAAAAATGTGTGAACTAACCACAAAAATGAACACCCATTTCATATGTTGAGTGAGGTCTGAGATCCACCTGTGAAAGAGTGGGCAGTCCTGGAGAGGAACATCCTTTGTGACTAGTAGGCGTAAAATTTAGGGAAGGTGACACAAGAGGAAATGTTATTTAAATAGTGGAATTAGAGACACATGGGGTTCATCATCAGTCACTTGGAGTTGGAGGGAAGAGAGAAACTTGAGAAGAGACTTGAAGACAGATACTCAGACTTGGAGTGAAGACACTTGGCTGTGGAACTGGACCTCTGGAGGAACTAGTGCAGGAGACCTCAGACGGCTTTCCTTTTAGACTGTTACCATGGTGAGTTCAAAAGCTGACTTAGTTCCTTGTCTTTTCTGGAGGTGTGAGCCTCTGAGAAAGTCCCATCATCTTGAGACTCCTTTTCCCTGATTGGTGCCTTAGAATTTCTACCTGGCCCAGAGGAAGCCAGGGCTCTCCCCCCTTTTTCTCTCTTCCATAATATCTTCCCTCTATTGTAAAAGTAAATTTCTATAAATTCAACTTACTTGAGTAATTCATTTTGGGATTTAGAAATTAGATCCCTGGGGATTACCAATTTAATATTAAGTCCAACCAGAAATAAAAAATCTAAAAGTAGGGATTTAAGTTCCTGATTAATTAACTTAAAATAGACAAAGGAAATAGAAATTTCCCTTTCACAGTCCACCCTGGGATTCTATTGGGAAACAATCATGTTGAAATCTCCCAGAATTACAAGCCTAATCTCCTCAATGAATCATCTCAAATATCCAGCTTATACTTCTAAAGATCTTCTAGCTAAAGGTGCATACCACACTGAATTTTCTAAGGGAAAATATACTCATTTAAGAAAAGAGATTAATAAAGGAGGGAGAGAACTAAACCAATGATTGGTAGACACATTGACAAAATTCAATTAGGAGACACCTCCCTTTGGCATAAAACTTTATATTTAAAAGAAATGTGTTCAACCACCTTCAGTTCAATTCACTATATCCCAAGGTTCATTCTAGATCCTCTGGTGAAGAGTATGGTTTTCATGGGCTTCTTTATAGAACATCCTTTAAAAGAGTTCACTTTCTTGATTCCGGGAATTGGTGAGCTTGTTTTCCTGAAATTTCTCTCAAAAATTGTTTTTTAATCTAGGATTTTATGAAAAAAATTGTACAATCCCCACCCTCCTGAAAAGGGTGTTGACCAACACCTGTATCAACCCAGGATACATGCCCGAGTTATGGGGTATATGAATTAATTCTCAAAAGAAAAACCAAAAACATAAAAAAAATAGGAGACATTTAAATTGGGGGGGGGTATCAAAATCTATAGACATATAAAATTTAGAGTAACCAAGAATAAGCCCATAACACATTCTTGAACCAGGGTTCAATTAAAGTGATTTATCTCCTACAAGTCTGTAGGACAATTGCAGTAATATTGCACTTTATCCATTGGCAGCCATGACTAATCCTAATACTACACAAAATATTTGACAAAATAAACAAAGAAGTCTTACCAAATTCATTTCATTCTATAGGACTCATAATGAAAGTCCAAAAGGGATAGCTTAGTGATTCGGTTGGTTAAGACTAAGGCTATAGTTTTCAAATTCTGTTTTTAAATAGGGCCTCCAATAGTTTCTAGTTGTGTGACCCTAGATGAGTCTCTTTACACTAATTCCATTACACTTACCAAGTGGTTTGGAACAAATATTTGCTAATGTTTCTACGACAGAAGGTAAGAGTTGAAAAAAAAAAAGAAAACTGAATTCTTATGGATGCATGACCATTTTCTCATTGTTATTATGCCTTACAAATAAAAAAAAGCTTCCAATATATTCAAGGTATCATTCAGAGAACAATGAATCTGTGACAGAGGATTATCCACAACACTCCATAAATCTATAAATCTATAATGGAAAAGTGAATGGAAAGTATAATAACTTCTTAAAATGGTTTATTGAGGATGAATCATCTTCCTCAACAAATGACTTTGCCTTCAATAATTCCCCAACAAATCATTTATTGTGTATATTTAATTCATCAAATATTAAGCAATAAATATGACTGATATGATACTTTATAAATAAGATACCTTCATATCAGAATTCTAGATGAACTTTTCCAGTATAAGAAATGTGATAGTTATTAAATGAAGAATACAAAACCAGCCACTTATTATAATTATTTATTGATTTTTATATAATTATTTTCATCCTCATCGCTACATTAAGTTTCTGCTCTTTAGATGGTATTTTATATAATTACTAAATTAATTCTACCTCTATTCAGAAATCAAACAATATGACCTCTTCAAAATACTTTTTAGTCTATTACAAAGAAAGAGATAACAGAAAATAAATGGAATAAAAGCTAGATTATTTTAAATCATTAATTAAAAAGGAGGAGCTACATCTCTAAGAGCCTGAGAACACATTGCTCCTCAGGGATTAGATTTATTTTTCAATATCTCCAGAGTATTTCTGTCTGCCCTCAGAAGGATTATGTAGCATTTGGGAGCAAAGATACAGATGAGAATCCCAGCACTGGAGACCAAGATGGAAAAGATCTCCATGGCCACCATGGCCTTCCCTTTGGTGCTCTGATATGCAGGCAAGAAGGCAATCCAGACACTGCAAAACACCAGCATGCTGAATGTCAGGTACTTGGCTTCATTGAAAGTATCTGGTAGATTTCTTGCCAGGAAAGCTAATGCGTAGCTGACTAAGGCCAGGAAGCCCATGTAGCCAAGGACACAGTAGAAGGTAACAAGGGAGCCCTCATTACACTGAATGACAATGAAGGAGGCCTCAGAGTGTATATCCTTCTCAAGGAATGGGGGATATGTACCCAGCCAGATGCCACAGAGGCCCATCTGGATAAGTGTGCAAATGAAAATTAGAAAATAAGATACTGATGATCCCAACCACCTCCTGAGCTTGCTCTCTGGTTGAGTGGCCCTAAAGGCCAGGACCACAGTGATGGTTTTAGCCAAGATGGAAGCAATAGCCACTGTGAATACAATGGCAAATGTGGTTTGTCTTAAGAGGCAAATGGCTGTTGTAGGACGACCAAGGAAGAGTAAGGAAGAAAGGAAGCAAAGTGTGAGGGAGGTGAGCAGAATGTAGCTCAGACTGCGATTATTGGCTTTTACTATGGGGGTGTCTCTGTGTATCACAAATACTCCAAGGACAAAGGTAGTGAGAATGGAGAAGCAGAGAGCTGCAGAGGCCAGAATCATTCCCAGAGTCTCTTCATAAGCCAGGTAAGTCACTGTCTTGGGCAGGCATCTGTCTTTCTCCTTGGTTGTGTACTGATCTTCCGGGCACTGCATACACTCTTCTGCATCTGGAAATACAACAAAAGTGAATGTTATGGTATTTTTATAGAGCAGAGTTTTCTTACTCCAGTAAAGTGCAACATTAGTCACTCAACATAAAGCTTGGCTAACTTGTGGACTCCTTCTTCTAAGTGAGAAGAATAAGATTGTTAGAGAGTCAATAAAATGAACCTATATTTCAGTTTCTCTTCATCTGTACTTGTGGATTAAAATCATTAATTGTCAATTTCTTGTCATAGTTTCATAAAATAAAAATTAAGCTTTCAATGATCCATTCCAAAATTAAACTATCTATAGTAAGGCCTAAAGTGATTGCTTTATATATCTAGTGTATTCTTACAATAGGAATGAAATAGAGAAATAATTTATTCTGTAATTTTTGTTATATATAATAATCTCTTAAAACAAATTCATAATTCTAAGTCCTAAGGGTTGTAAATAAACCTCATTCAAATTTATTAACAATAGATTCCATAAATGTTTTTATTTTTTAAATAGGAAACTATTTCTTGCATTATTTTTCTCAGTTTAAGTGTCGATTTCAATTCTGTCTTTCTTTATGATTTCCACTCATCAGGATGATACTTTTATTGTATACATGAATATTATTTCCATTATCAGGGACTATTACTCTCACCAAGTTTACTTCTTATGAATGTACACAAATGCCTAGTTTTTACTATATTTTACATTAACTATTAATAATTTGTATACTTATGCTATGATTAAATAAAAGATGCCCAGATGTTATTAATATAATAGATCTGAATGCGTTGGCTTTAAATATTGATAATGTTGATTGCCCAGTTTTATTGATAAACTAAAACTGTCAGGGTTAACTGTTTGCAGGCAGCTGATGGAAGTCAAGAAGCTAACAGTAAGAGGTGAAAAATAGCTGGTGTATTGATAACAAAACTATTATTAATAAGCTATTAGTTGCTAACTATTCACTGGCTTTTATTGGAGGTCTGGAGGCAACTGTTCTCATCAAACTGAAGCTGCTACTGATACAGCCAAATCTGTCAGGGCCAAACTGGTTTCAGGCAGTGGATGAATAGCTGGAGGCAGTTAAATCTAATATGATTTTATTAGGGAGGAGAAGTATAAAAAGGAAGCAGGAAGTAGGAATAAGCTGGGATGTCTATAAATCCCTAATACTAAACTTTTGACTAAACACCACAACCTCAACTGCTCCTCCTGGAGCTTCTTCTTTGATGACTAATGTAGACACTACACTGAGCTCCACTCAACTACCTCAAGATTCAATTCTGTCTTCCTACCTCATAGTAATTTATAAAATCTTCTTAAAGAAATTCATGAAACTCCAACAGTCAATTTCTCTCCCACTAAATGCAGCTCCTGTGTGTGAGTCAACTTCAAAGACAGCTCTACCTCCAACAGCTTTGACTGACAAGCTCTCTGGCTCCCCCTGGAGTTCTTCTTGAGAGCAGCCCTCAAATCTCTACCCCTTTCTCAGAATTGCTAAGAGGAAAAACTCCTCAGGCACTAAGCTTTTTAATAATAAACCAGTATGTTTTCTTCTTCAGCTTTTTTTGAATTTCTTTTTCTTTCTTTCCAAATGCCATCAACTGTCTTTCAGAGCTAGAGCTCAGTCCAGCCACTCCTCTTCCCTTTGACTGTCAGAGAAACAGGAGCCCAGAATTCTTTTTCATTGAACTTTTATGTCATTTCCTTAAAGGGCCAGAATAAGAACCTGTCACCTAAGTGTCTTAAAGGGCAGAGCTTAAAGGTGACAAAAAAAAGCTTTTTCTTATCTAGAATTTTCTCTTTATGAATGGAATAAATAAATTTTTATAGCACATATTAAGGTGAAATTTTATTTAAGCTCATGAGACTACAGGAGAGAGTAAAATTTGGAGATATACAAGAGGAAGTGTATAAAGGAGAAATGTGATTAAATAGCATTTATTCATAAGTGATGACTTAGGAATAATTCATTATTCAATAACAGGGTGAATGTCAGTTTAGTCATCATCTGCCAATGTTGAAAATAAACCCTTTCTCACTGTTGAACTTTGTTCAAAATATCTAAGAAAAATGAATCAATAGAAGACAGAAAGGTTTGATTTATACATGGAATTTCCCCACTCAGTATCTCCATTTCATTTGAATACTAATATCATGAGATGAATAATTTTTTTTTTACTTGTTCCAATTAAGAAAGGGAGGCAATCATGGATTCTTAGTATGTTAGAACCTCATTATTTTATTCAACCACAGCAACCAAGGATAAAAAAAATATAAGAAAAACAAACATCATAAAATATGTTTCTCATTCTTCTACACAGTATACTGCCTAAGCAATGGTAAATGGCAGTTAAGGAAAAGAGAAATTGACTGGTGTGAAATAAATTATACATACATAAATAACAAATATTAAATAATTCTTTAATCTGTATCTTCTTTAAATGCAAAATACTGATCAGTGTACTAAGGAATTATTTTTGTTTCTATTCCTTGTATCTCATTTTAAATAAATCATATTATGCATTAATCCTCTATTTCTAACTCCTCTTATATTTATGAAATTTAAGAAATCTTTGTTTCCAAATTACAGTTAAAATATGTTTTAAAATTCATGCTATTAGAATATGAATTGATCTTTTTAAAACTAACATAATAGCAATAGATATCTAAACAGTATTAAATGTTTAATGGAATATTTTTAAAATAAAATATTCTCTATTACAATAAACACTGTTTTAATTTAAAATCATTTGACCATAATTATAAAAAAGTTTTTAACTGTATATTTTATAGATATAATGTTAATACATTAATACAAATCTGTTATAATGTATTCTGTATTTGTTTTCATTTGTATTCTGAATCCTCAGGATGATGTTAGTTTTTATTTATAAGTAAAGAACAAATGAAATGCAACTATGAGGAAAATATGAGAATATAAATTTCAAGGTCTAAGATGTGGTGAATTGAATGTTGCTATTTGAAGTAAATATTCTTAGATCTACCATATAACCGAATGTTTCCAATTTATTATGGTGAGGAAAAAATTATCAGGTTAAGTTACAAAACTAAAGTAAAATAAATGAATTCAATGTTTATGATTTAGGAGAACTCTTTCTCCTTAGGCACCCACTTGTTTTATTGGAAATCTTCCCATCAGGGCATAGGGTACAGTCAAAACAGCAGGTAGGTTGGCCTTCAAGAGACTGTGTCCTATAACCAGGGCCACAGGCAACACTGCATGTAGAACTTGGAATCTAAGTTCCCACAAAAAGAAAAGAAAATATTATTATAAGAATGATTCTTGAAAGTTAGATTCATTGAGGCAATAATGTGGTAGATATTTAGAATAATAAATTTGAAGTTAGGAAGTTTGAAGATGATATATTTCTGAATGGAGATTTCCTTCCATTTTTCCATCTTGTACTCCATATCATATTTTCCTAAAGACATAAATATGAGCAGAATATCCACAAGACATAATAGAGCTCCTCCATTTATAAAAATATTAATGGGTAGGCAGCATGGTTTCAACCAAATAAATGACAGTATATATCTAAAGTGCACTTCATTCAATACAAGAAATGTTGAAGGAATTCTTTGATCACTGAAGGAAAAATATTTATTAATTTTTTGTTCACTAAACAAGTCCAATTCTTTATACTTGAATAAGGAATCCTGAATTTTTCAGGAAGTTATAACTTTAGAGGGTTTATTATGAAATGAACTGACTAAGCACTTCAGTTTGATTTGATCTGCTTCATTTTAAGAATCAAGTGAACTTGAATGGTTGATCTTGTTTATAAGGCTGATATTTGGACATTCATGTGAATCTCTGCTGATTCATAGAATGTGGGATTTTTGACAATAACTGAATATATATATATATGTATATATATTTATAAGTTCTATATCAGAAGAGGAAATAACCACAAGATTCTAATTTGCTGATCAGTCATTTGTTATTTCTGTTGAACTTTTATAAAACCTCCTTGACATTCTCTTGGCAAAGATCCTGGAGTGGTTTACAATTTCCTTCTCCAACAGATTTTACAAACAGAAAAAAACTGAAGGAAAAAGGACTAAGTGACTTCCCCAGAGTCATAGAGCTAGAAAATATTTGAAGTCACATGTAAACTAAAGAAAAGGAGTATCCCTGACTCCTGACACTCTTCCCATTATGCAAGAACATTGTCATTAAGAGCCTCTAAAAGCAGTCATGAACATTCTTGGAAGACAAATTCATGATAAAATATATCTGTGGTTGCGGAATTTCCTTTCTCAGCTAACCTTTGGTGTTACAAGTCTCTTTTGAGGGTAAATATTTTCCACACTCCTCCTTCCCTTCTCATTTAAGCTTGCCCACTTGGTCTAAGGTATTTCAAGATTTTCATCATATGTTGAATTCAGATCATTATATGAATTAATTGGAAAGATTTTGAAAAGCATATTGAGAAAAGGAAATCAGAAGAATTCCAGGTAAGCATGGCGGCACTCTAAATGCGAGTCACTTACCCTCCCCAGCACACACCAACAAGGACATCAAAATGCTGGGGAATTAAAAAGTGACTATTATATCTTTCAACATTAGTTGGATGAACTCGCCCATAAAATGAAGATGAATAAGACAGAGGATTAGAACCCAGAATCTTACCATATGTTGTCTACAAGAAACACACATGAGACTCACAAGGTCAGAATTAAAGATTGGAGAAAGACCTATTGGGCCTCAGCTGACAGAAAGAAGGTAAGAGTTGCAATAATTATATCTGACCAAGCCAAAGTAAAAATAGACCTGATTAAAAGGGATATAGAAGGTAAATATATCCTGATAAAATGGAGTATAGATAATTAGGAAATATCACTAATCAACATGTATGCACCAAATGGAATAGCACCCAGATTTCTAATAGAGAAACTCATAGAAGTGAAGGAGGAAATAGATAATAAAAATATACTAGTGGGAGACCTGAACCTTCCACTATGAAATTTAGATAAATCAAATCAAAAAATGAATATGAAAGAGATAAAAGAGGTGAATGAAATCTTAGAAAAATTAGAGTTAGTAGATATATGGAGAAAAATAAATAGGGGCAAAAAGGAATACACCTTTTCAGCAGCACATTGCACATTCACAAAGATTGAACATATACTAGGGCATAAAATCTTGGCATACAACTTCAGAAAAGCAATAGAAATAATGGTTAGCAAGGGTACATGGAGAGCAAAATCAAAAATTAATTGGAAATTAAATAATATGATTCTCCAAAATTTACTAGTCAGAGAAAAAAAATCATAGAAACAATCAGTAATTTCATTAAAGAAAATGACAAGTATGAGACTTTTCAAACTCTATGGGATAAAGCCAAAGCAGTACACAGGGGAAAATGTATATCCTTGAGTTCATATATTAACAAATTATGGAGGGTAGAGGTCATTTAATTGGGCATGCAAATAAAAAAAATTGAAATTTGAAATCAAACAAATTAAAACCCCCCAGAAAAAAAACAAATTAGAGATCCTAAAAATTAAGGGAGAAATTAATAAAATCAAAAGTGATAGAACTATTGAACTAATAAATAGGACTAGAAGCTGGTATTTTGAAAAAAAAAAACAAAATAGACAAAATATTGGTCAACCTAATAAAAAGAGGATAGAAGAAAATCAAATTAACAAAATCAGGGATGGAAAGGGAGAACTCACCTCCAATGATGAGGAAATTAAGGCAATCATTAAAAACTATTTTGCCCAATTATGTGGCAATAAATATGTCAATCTAGATGACATGGATGAATATTTACAAAAATATAAATTGCCTATGTTAACATAAAAAAGAAATACAATTCTTAAATAAACCCATATAAGAAAAAGAAATCGATCAGGCAATCAAAGAACTTCCCAAGAAAAAAAGTACCAGGTCCTGATGGATTCTCAAGTGAATTCTATCAAACATTCAAAGAATAGCTAATCCCAATACTATACAAACTATTTGACATAATAATCAAAGATGGAGTTCTACTAAATTCATTTTAGGACACAAATATGGTACTGATCCCAAAGACAGGCAGGCCCAAAATGGAGAATGAAAACTATAGACCAATCTGCTTAATGAAAATAGATGCAAAAATCTTAATCAGGATAATAGCAAAAAGACTCCAGCAAGTCATCACGATGGTTATTCACTATGATCAGGTGGGATTTATAGCAGGAATGCAAGGATGGTTCAATATCAGGAAAACCATCAACATGATTGACCATATCAATAAGCAAACCAACAAAAATCACATGATTATCTCAATAGATGCAGAAAACGCACTTGATGAAATACAACACCCATTCTATTTAAAACACTAGAAAGTACAGGAAGAGAAGGGTCTTTCCTAAAAATAATAAACAGTATTTATCTAAAACCATCAGCTAATATCATCTTCAATGGGAATAAACTTGATGCATTCCCAATAAGACCAGGAGTGTAACAAGGATGCCCATTATCTCTTTTATTATACAACATTGTACTAGAAACTCTAGCAATAGCAATTAGAGAAGAAAAAGAAATTGAGGGTATTAAAATTGGCAATGAGGAGACCAAGTTATCACTCTTCGTGGAAGACATGCTGCTCTACTTAAAGAATCCTAGAGAATCAACTAAAAAGATAGTGGAAATAATCAACAACTTTAGAAAGTTGCAGGATAAAAAATAAACCCACATAAATCATCAGCATTTCTATGTATCTTGAACACATCTCAGCAGCAGGAATTAGAAAGATAAATTCCATTCAAAATCACCATAGACAATATATAATACTTAGGAATCTCTCTGACGAGAGAAACCCAGAAACTATATGAAGACAACTACAAAACATTTTCCACACAACTAAAAGTAGATTTGAGCAATTAGAAAAACATTAACTGCTCATAGGTATGTTGAGCTAATATAATAAAAATGACCATTCTACCCAAAATTATCTATCTATTTATTGTCATACCCATTGAACTTGCAAAAAACTTTTTTACAGAATTAGAATGAATCATAAAAAAGGTCATTTGTGTAGTTGAGGTGGAACCTCCTCTTTCCCTTGTTTGTCTTTGCTTCAGACAAAGATGTGGATTAACCTTTACCCATCCTGGGACCAAGGATGGAACAGTAAACATGAAGGAAGCAGGATAACATTTATGAAAAGAAAATTGTGATAAGGTGGGGGCCTCTTCCCTTTGTCTACCCCTCTTCCCCTTGTTTGGATTTGTATTAGATGAAGATGTGGATTAATCTTTGAACACCTGCCTATCCCTGGACCAAGGTTAGGGTTTCTAGAATATAAAGTCATAAATTCCTGTGGGTTTTGTCTAAGTAGTCTTTGCCTATAAAAGTTCTGTGTGAAGCAAATAAATTTGGCACTATTGCTCTCTTTCATATAGTGTCCATCTTTTCTTTTGTTACTCTTCATTTTTCGTTACCCCATGTAGGATCTCACAGGATTGGACAAACATGAGGAGGAGTCTTACAATTTGGAAGAATGGAATATCAAGGATACCCAGGGATATAATGAAAAAAATACAAAAGAGGGTAGCCTTGCAGTGCCAGATGTCAAACAATACCATAAAGCAGTGGTCATCAAAACAATATGGTACTGGCTAAGAGACAGAAAGGAGGATCAGTGGAATAGACTTGGAGTAAGTGACCTCAGCAAGACAGTCTATGACACACCCAAAGACCCCAGCTTTTCGGACAAAAATACAATATTTGATGAAAACTGCTGGGAAAATTGGAAGACAGTGTGGGAGAGATTAGGTTTAGATCTGACATGCTACACCAATATTAACTCAGAATGGGCGAACGACTTGAACATAAAGAAGGAAATAATAAGTAAATAATGTGAACACAGAATACTATACATGTCAGACCTTTGGGAAGGGAAAGATGTTAAAACCCAGCAAGACTTAGAAAGAGTAACAAAATGTAAAATAAACAATTTTGACTACATCAAATTAAAAAGTTTCTGTACCAACAAAACCAATGGAACTAAAATCAGTAGGGAAGCAACAAAGTGGGTAACAATCTTCATTTAAAAAAGCCTCTAATAAAGGTTTAAGTATTCAAATTTAAAAACAGCTAAATCAATTGTACAAAAAAACCAAGTCATTCCCCATTTGATAAATAGGCAAGGGACATAAACAGGCAATTTTCAGTCAAATAAGTCAAATCCATTAAAAAGCACATGAAAAAGTGTTCCAAATCACTGATAATCAGAGAGATGAAAATCAAAACAACTCTGAGGTACCTTCTCACACCTAGCAGATTGGCTAACATGTCAGCAATAAAAAATAATCAATGCTGGAGGGGATGTGGCAAAGTGGGGACATTAATTCATTGCTGGTGGAGTTGTGAATTGATCCAACCATTCTGGAGGACAATTTGGAACTATGCCCAAAGGGCACTAGAAGACTGGTTGCCCATTGATTCAGCCATAGCTCTTCTGGGTTTGTCCCCAAAGAGATAATAAGAAAAAAGGGTTGTACGAGAATATTCATAGCTGTGCTCTTTGTGGTGGCAAAAATTGGAAAACGAGGGGATGCCCTTCAAATGGGGAATGGCTGAACCAATTGTGGTATATGTTGGTCATGGAGTACTATTGTTCTAAAAGGAATAATAAAGTGGGGGAATTCCATGGGGACTAGAACAACCTCCAGGAATTGATGCAGAGTAAGAGGAGCAGAACCAGGAGAACATTATACACAGAGATTGATACACTGTGGTACAATAGAGCATAATGGACTTATCTGCTAGTGTCAATGCAATGTCCCTGAACAATCTGCAGGGATCTATAAGAAAAAACAATATCCACAAGCAGAGGACAAACTGTGGGAGTAAAAATGCAGAGGAAGGGCAACTGCTTGACTACAGGGGTCAAGGGGATATGATTGTGGATGTGTACACAGAATGAACATCCTAGTGCAAATACCAACAACATGGAAATGGGTTTGGATCAAGGGCACATGTAATACCCTGTGGAAATATGCATTGGCTATGGGGGAAGTGGGCAAGAGGGGAGGCGAGAAAAGAAAATGACTTTTGTATCTAATGAATAATGTTTGAGGTAGACTTCCGGTTAAGATGGCGGCTTAGAGAAAGCTAAAGTTCAGATCTCCGGAAAACCCTTCCCGACCGATCTCAAACTATAAGCTCCTAAGGCGCCGAAATTCAAAACGATCAACAGCACAGACCCTGGGAACCCTCCTCCTGGACCTGGACCCGGTTCAAAAGGTACGGCTCCCCTCAAAAGCCAGAACCCGAGATCACTTGGACCTCAGGGGTAGGAGCGCAGAGTCCAAGGCTCCCGGAAGCCGCAGCCTGGCCAGGCTCAGAGAGCAGGGTCCTCGGAACAACAACCCTCAGGGCCTTCTACCCTAGTCCCAGTGAAAGTTACTGCCTGGGGCTCCCGCTGCAGAGAGCTGGTCGAAAGAACAGCAACCCTCAGGGCGGGCAAGACAGCCTCACGGGCTGGATCCTGCTATCCAAGTCTCAGTGAAAGTCCAGCTTGGGGAAGCTGCAGCCCATCCCACCCCCCCGCAGGCCTACGAAACAGCCTCACGGCCAGCGATTCTGAAGGCAACTTCCGGAAAGCGAGCCGGGGGGAGACTGTGGCCTCGTGGTCCAACACTTCCATTCCAGTTCCAGTGAGGCATATTCAGTTTAACCCAGGGAAAGCTCATAGAACCAACATCTGCCCAGGACTAAAGCCTCTGAACACCAGACAGAGATAAGAAAAGCTAATCCTCCACATTCAGAGATGGCAAACTCCACAGAAGCACAGAAGCCCCAAAATACCAAGAAAAATAAGAAGAAAGGGGCGACATTGGACACATTCTATGGAGCCAAAATACAAAATACAGAGCAGATAGAAGAAGATATACAAGAAAATTCTCCAAAATCTTCCAAAGGAAATAGAAACTCTCCACAAACCCATGAAGAATTTGAATCAGAAATGACCAAAAAGATGGAAGCCCTCTGGGAAGAAAAGTGGGAAATAATGCAAAAGAAATTCACGCATCTACAAAACCAGTTTGACCAAACTGTAAAAGAAAACCAGGCTTTAAAGCAAGAACTAATAAAGCAAAGCCAAAACACCAAGAAATTAGAAGAGAACATAAAATATCTCACAGACAAGGTGATAGATCTGGAAAATAGAGGGAGAAGAGAAAATTTAAGAATAATTAGACTCCCAGAAAAGCCAGAAATAAACACCAAACTAGACATGGTGATACAAGATATAATCAAAGAAAATTGCCCAGAGATTCTAGAACAAGGGGGCAATACAGCCACTGACAGAGCTCACAGAACACCTTCTACACTAAACCCCCAAAAGACAACTCCCAGGAATGTAATTGCCAAATTCCAAAGCTATCAAACAAAAGAAAAAATCCTACAGGAAGCCAGAAAAAGACAATTTAGATATAAAGGAATGCCAATCAGGGTCACACAAGACCTTGCAAGTTCTACTCTGAATTGATCGTAAGGCATGGAACATGATCTTCAGAAAGGCAAGAGAGCTGGGTCTCCAACCAAGAATCAGCTACCCAGCAAAACTGACTATATACTTCCAAGGGAAAGTATGGGCATTCAACAAAATAGAAGACTTCCAACTTTTTGCAAAGAAAAGACCAGAGCTCTGTGGAAAGTTTGATACCGAAAATCAAAGAGCAAGGAATACCTGAAAAGGTAAATATTAAGGAAAGGGGAAAAATGTTATCTTCTTCTTTTACTCAAACTCTCTTCTATAAGGACTACATTTATATCAATCTATGTATACTAACATGTGGGGAAAATGTAATGTATAAATAGGGGGTAAAGAAAGACCAAATAGAATAATGGTTCTCACACAAAGATTCACATGGGAAGGGGAGGGGAAGAAAACTCCTATAAGAAGGAGAGGTAGAGGGGGGGGGGGTTTACTTAAACCTCAATCTCAGGGAAATCAACTCTGAGAGGGGAAAACATCCAGATCCATTGGGATCTTGAATTCTATCTTACCCAACAAGGGTAAGGAGAAGGGAAAACCAAGGGGGGGAGGGGGAGAGGGAGAACAAAAAGGGAGGGAAAGAGAGGGGGGAGGGGGAGGGAAGAAAAAGGGAGGGACTAAAAAGGGAAATATCAAGGGAGGGGACAAGGGGGACTGATTCAAAGTAAATCACTGGACTAAAAGGTAGAGCCGAAGAAGAAAAAGTTAGAATTAGGGAAGGCAATCAAAATGCCCGGGAGTCCACAAATGACAATCATAACTTTGGACGTGAATGGGATGAACTCACCCATAAAACGTAGATGAATAGCAGAATGGATTAGAATCCAAAACCCTACCATATGTTGTCTTCAAGAAACACACATGAGGCGGGTTGACACCCACAAGGTCAGAATTAAAGGATGGAGTAAGACCTTCTGGGCCTCAACTGATAGAAAGAAGGCAGGAGTGGTAATCATGATATCTGATAAAGCCAATGCAAAAATAGACCTGATCAAAAGGGATAGGGAAGGTAATTATATTTTGTTAAAAGGGACTCTAAACACGAGGAAATATCATTAATCAACATGTATGCACCAAATAATATAGCACCCAAATTTCTAATGGAGAAACTAGGAGAACTGAAGGAAGAAATAGACAGTAAAACCATACTAGTGGGAGACTTAAACCAACCATTATCAAATTTAGATAAATCAAATAAAAAAATAAATAAGAAAGAGGTAAAAGAATTGAATGAAATCTTAGAAAAATTAGAATTAATAGACATATGGAGAAAAATAAATAGGGATAAAAAGGAATACACCTTCTTCTCAGCACCACATGGCACATTCACAAAAATTGACCATACACTAGGTCACAGAAACATAGCACACAAATGCAAAAAAGCAGAAATAATGAATGCAGCCTTCTCAGATCACAAGGCAATAAAAATAATGATTAGTAATGGTACATGGAAAACCAAATCTAAAACCAATTGGAAATTAAACAATATGATACTCCAAAACCGTTTAGTTAAAGAAGAAATCATAGAAACAATTAATAATTTCATCAAGGAAAATGACAATGGCAAAACATCCTTTCAAACCTTTTGGGATGCAGCCAAAGCAGTAATCAGAGGCAAATTCATATCCCTGAAAGCTTATATTAACAAACAAGGGAGAGCAGAGATCAATCAATTGGAAATGCAATTGAAAAAACTCGAAAACGATCAAATTAAAACCCCCCAGCAGAAAAACAAACTAGAAATCCTAAAAATTAAGGGAGAAATTAATAAAATCGAAAGTGATAGAACTATTGATTTAATAAATAAGACAAGAAGCTGGTACTTTGAAAAAACAAACAAAATAGACAAAGTACTGGTCAATCTAATTTAAAAAAGGAAGGAAGAAAAGCAAATTCACAGCATTAAAGATGAAAAGGGGAACAGCACCTCCAATGAGGAGGAAATTAAGGCAATCATTAGAAATTAATTTGCCCAATTATATGGCAATAAATACACCAATTTAGGAGAAATGGATGAATATATACAAAAATACAAACTGCCTAGACTAACAGAAGAGGAAATAGAATTCTTAAATAATCCCATATCAGAAATTGAAATCCAACAAGCCATCAAAGAACTTCCTAAGAAAAAATCCCCAGGGCCTGATGGATTCACCTGTGAATTCTATCAAACATTCAGAGAACAGTTAATCCCAATACTATACAAACTATTTGACATAATAAGCAAAGAGGGAGTTCTACCAAACTCCTTTTACGACACAAACATGGTACTGATTCCAAAACCAGGCAGGTCAAAAACAGAGAAAGAAAACTATAGGCCAATCTCCCTAATGAATATAGATGCAAAAATCTTAAATATGATACTAGCAAAAAGACTCCAGCAAGTGATCAGAAGGATCATTCACCATGATCAAGTAGGATTCATACCAGGGATGCAGGGCTGGTTCAACATTAGGAAAACCATCCACATAATTGACCACATCAACAAGCAAACCAGCAAGAACCACATGATTATCTCAATAGATGCAGAAAAAGCCTTTGATAAAATACAATACCCATTCCTATTAAAAACACTAGAAAGCATAGGAATAGAAGGGTCATTCCTAAAAATAATAAACAGTATATATCTAAAACCAACAGCTAATATCATCTGCAATGGGGATAAACTAGATGCATTCCCAATAAGATCAAGAGTGAAACAAGGATGCCCATTATCACCTCTACTATTTGACATTGTACTAGAAACACTAGCAGTAGCAATTAGAGAAGATAAAGGAATTGAAGGCATCAAAATAGGCAAGGAGGAGACCAAGTTATCACTCTTTGCGGATGACATGATGGTCTACTTAAAGAATCCTAGAGATTCAACCAAAAAGCTAATTGAAATAATCAACAACTTTAGCAAAGTTGCAGGATACAAAATAAACCCACATAAATCATCAGCTTTTCTATATATCTCCAACACAGCTCAGCAGCAAGAACTAGAAAGAGAAATCCCATTCAAAATCACCTTAGACAAAATAAAATACCTAGGAATCTATCTCCCAAGACAAACACAGGAACTATATGAACACAACTACAAAACACTCGCCACACAACTAAAACTAGACTTGAACAAATGGAAAAACATTAACTGCTCATGGATAGGACGAGCCAATATAATAAAAATGACCATCCTACCCAAACTTATTTATCTATTTAGTGCCATACCCATTGAACTACCAAAATACTTCTTCACTGATTTAGAAAAAAACATAACAAAGTTCATTTGGATGAACAAAAGATCAAGGATATCCAGGGAAATAATGAAAAAAAAAACACATATGATGGGGGCCTTGCAGTCCCTGACCTAAAGCTATATTACAAAGCAGCAGTCATCAAAACAATTTGGTACTGGCTAAGAAACAGAAAGGAAGATCAGTGGAATAGACTGGGGGAAAGCGACCTCAGCAAGACAGTATACGATAAACCCAAAGATCCCAGCTTTTGGGACAAAAATCCACTATTCGATAAAAACTGCTGGGAAAATTGGAAGACAGTGTGGGAGAGACTAGGAATAGATCAACACCTCACACCCTACACCAAGATAAATTCAAAATCGGTGAGTGACTTAAACATAAAGAAGGAAACCATAAGTAAATTGGGTAAACACAGAATAGTATACATGTCAGACCTTTGGGAGGGGAAAGGCTTTAAAACCAAGCAAGATATAGAAAGAATCACAAAATGTAAAATAAATAATTTTGACTACATCAAACTAAAAAGCTTTTGTACAAACAAAACCAATATAACTAAAATCAGAAGGGAAACAACAAATTGGGAAAAAAATCTTCATAGAAACCTCTGACAAAGGTTTAATTACTCATATTTATAATGAGCTAAATCAATTGTACAAAAAATCAAGCCATTCTCCAATTGATAAATGGGCAAGGGAAATGGATAGGCAGTTCTCAGATAAAGAAATCAAAATTATTAACAAGCACATGAAGAAGTGTTCTACATCTCTTATAATCAGAGAGATGCAAATCAAAACAACTCTGAGGTATCACCTCACACCTAGCAGATTGGCTAACATAACAGCAAAGGAAAGTAATGAATACTGGAGGGGATGTGGCAAAGTAGGGACATTAATTCATTGCTGGTGGAGTTGTGAATTGATCCAACCATTCTGGAGGACAATTTGGAACTTTGTCCAAAGGGCAACAAAAGAATATCTACCCTTTGACCCAGCCATAGCACTGCTGGGTCTGTACCCCAAAGAGATAATGGACACAAAGACTTGTACAAAAATATTCATAGCTGCGCTCTTTGTGGTGGCCCAAAACTGGAAAACGAGGGGATGCCCATCAATTGGGGAATGGCTGAACAAACTGTGGTATATGTTGGTGATGGAGTACTATTGTGCTAAAAGGAATAATAAAGTTGAGAAGTTCCATGGAGACTGGAACAACCTCCAGGAAGTGATGCAGAGCGAGAGGAGCAGAACCAGGAGAACATTGTACACAGAGACTAATACACTGTGGTATAATCGAACGTAATGGACTTCTCCATTAGTGGCGGTGTAATGTCCCTGAACAACTTGCAGGGATCCAGGAGAAAAAAACACCATTCATTAGCAAAGGATAAACTATTGGAATGGAAACACCGAGAAAAAGCAACTGCCTGAATACAGAGGTTGATGGGACATGACAGAGGATAGACTCTAAATGAACACTCTAATGCAAATACTATCAACAAAGCAATGGGTTCAAATCAAGAAAACATCTAATGCCCAGTGGACTTACGCGTCGGCTATGGGGGGTGGGGGGGAGGAAAAGAAAATGATCTATGTCTTTAACGAATAATGCTTGGAAAAGATCAAATAAAATATATTTTAAAAAAATAATGTTTGAAATTGACCAAAGAAAAAAATAACATTAAAAAAAAGAAAGTAAATTAACAAAAAAATGAAAGAAAAAAAAAGGAAATCAGAGAAATCAAGGTTCTGTCTTAGAGAGAGCAAAAGAGAAAAGTTGATGCTTCAGCCCCATCCTAGTCAATCCCAATGTCTTCAGGAAAGTTCTTAGGTCCAATGAAGAGACAACAGTATTTTTCACCTGACTCTTACCTGAGGGAAATCTTCTGGCCATTCTATGTCCTCTTCATAAATTCTTAACTCTTTTTCATGAGGAATCACTTCTCCAACTTTCACCTGTTTCCTAATAGAGCCAGGTAATGATCTAAAATTCAAGATATCATATTTCTCAGCAGTCATGGAGGGTCCATCCCCACATAACTCATCTTTGATTCCAGTGACAGGATTAACACACTTTAGGAAATGGTGGAGCTGAAGGCAAGGGGAGAAGATTGTTACTTATTGAGGAAAGAAGGGCTCATTCACTCTCCAAAGTCCTGATAATCAACACATAATGGGCTATGTATTTGAAGATTACAAAAGCTGTCACTCTCTTTTTGTAAAATTCTTCTTACTGAGCTTTACCTAGCACTCTGCACTCTAATTCTAATTTGTTTTCCAAGCAAGTCAAACACGGTAGAATAGTAATGTACTAGATATGTTCTAGATAATGATAAAATCTCAAAATTTCATATCCTTTCCAACAAATCAAGAATTTCTTTACAATATTTCTGATATCTGTCATTCCAAGATATTTTGTACAATCTGTATTCATGATTTATTGCTTTCAACAAAGAGAAGTCTTTTTTTAATTTGAAAAAAGCCTATCCAAGATTTATAGTATATTTAATAAGGTAAACTTAGGAGTAAAGGACATTTTTGAATTCATACTTCAGAAATTGAAGTTAAAGAAGAAAAAGGGAATATAAATAATGAAAAGATTAAACAATTCCAAATAGTTTGGTGAAACAAAATAAAGAAAAAGAATTCCAGTGGAAAAGAAATAGAAAGAAGTTGTTGCATTATGACTGATTATAAAAAATGAAACAGTAACACAAATTGAAGAAGATTTCAGAAAGAATGATTATAATACCAAGATTTTCATTTGGCAGAAAATGAGGAGACAAACTAGAAATTATTTTACATAAAAGATATACTCAAAAAATAACTTTTCCAGTAGAAAGGAAAATAAAAGTGGACACCCAACTATTAAACCTCAGAGAAGGAGTAGGAAAAGGAATAAGATAAAATAAAAGATATGATGAATGCACAGAAAATAGAATTTTAAAGAGAGGACAGGACAACAATAAGTATGGAAGGATAAATAAGAAAATAAAATTGAGAGAAATAGGCAGTGGTAGTAATCATGAATATGAGTGTAAATAAGAATGGATTCACCCATTAATGAAATCAGAATAGAATACATCAGAAATCAAAATCAAACAATATATCATATGCAAGAAAAACATTGAAGATGAAAAGATCTAGAATTAAAATAAAGAATGGAGCTGAATGTATACTTTTTTTCTGAGGTGAAAAATTAAGAGGTACTTAGCAAGATCTCTGACAAAACAAAAACCAAAAGAGTCCTAATTAAAAGATATAATTAGGGAAATTAAATTATCCCATAGGGTACCAAGTAATATAAAAAATTAACAGTAGGATCTTCTGGTAAAGACTTCATTATTTTTTTAAACCCTTATCTTCCAACTTAAAATCAATTCTGTGTATTGGTTCCAAGGTAGAGATTTCTAAGGGCTAGGCAATGGGTGTCAAGTGACTTGCCCAGGGTCACACAGCTAAGACATGTCTGAGGACAAATTTGAACACAGGATCTCCTATCTCTAGACTTGGCTTTCAATCCATTGAACCATCCAGATGCCCACCTATGATTTCATTTATGAAATACATACGTCGTCTACAACTGAGACAAACATCAAATTAAAAGATATTCTGCAAATGATAAATGGTCAGAAAATACAAACTGGCCACTTTCAGAAGAAGTTAATTCAGGCATATGGGAAAAAATGCTCTATTATTAGTAATTAGATAAATAGATATTGAAACAACTTGGGAATACCAACTTAAACTTATCAGAAATGACAAATGCTGAAGATGAGGGAAAAATAAAAATTCAAACTATTTGTGGAGTAGTGAACCTCTCCCTTCACTTTACAGAAAAAAACTAGCAACTATGCCTAAAGAGATATAAATTACAGGTAACCACTGAGCCCTTAATAGCAATGCTAGAACTATGTGCAAAGGATATGAAAGAAAATGGAACAGGACCTACATTTACAAAAATCTTTACAGCTGCTCTTTCCCTGCAGACAAAGAATTGGAAATTGAGGGAATGTTCTTCAAATGGAAAATGGTTGAATAAGTTGTGGCATATATTTGTGATGGAGTAGTATTGTGCTAAGGGAAATAACATTGGGGTTGGTTGGCAAAGCTTTTATGAACTGGTAGAAAGTGAAGCAAGAAGGACCAGGACATCATTGTGCATAGTAACAAGAGGGTAACTATGATGATCTATTGTGAAAGATGTGACTTTTCTGATGAAAAACATGATCCAATACAATTCCAAAGAATTCATAATGAAAACATACTAGGCACTACTGGAGAGATTAATGATGAACTACAACTGTAAAATGAAATTTAATTTCCTGACTTTATCTTTTTTTCCTTTTTCTTTTGAGAGAAGGCTAATGCAGACATGCTTTGCATGATTTCATACATATGTCATCATATATTTTGCCTTCACAGTGAATGGAAGAAGTGGTGGAAAGTAGAGAGTAATCTGAAGTCAAAATTTAAAGTTAAAATGAAGTTGCAATTAGACAATAGATTAAAGTATTAAAATGTTATGGGGAAAAAGACCAGGAGATATCTGCTAGTGATATACTGGAAACCAACCACCTATTTCTCCAAACTCCATTAGTAGTAGTAGATGTAATAGTAGTAGTACTTATAGTTGTATAGGATTAGCAGCAATAATCATAATTGTCTTAGTCATAATTGTAGTAGTAGAGGTGTATTACTATTGTGTTCTTATATAATTATACCTTATATAATGTATTTTTCATTATATTTCATAATCATGTTTTATATTTAGTAATGATTATATACATGATAATTAAAATAATTATCATTTTATTAAAACAAGCATTTACATAGTATCTATTAAATTTCAGACATCATGTTCTACCATAAGCTAGAAATAATTTTATTATCATGACAGCCCAGGAAGAAAGGTGCTATTTTATCCCTATGTTGTACTTGAGGATTACAAGAAAAATAGATTAAATTTAAAGATTAAGGGATAGAGTCACCTGGTTATTAAATATCTGAGGCTTAGTTTTAAGTGAAATCTTTCTGACTCCAGATGCAACACTCAGTCAATTATCATAGCTGTCTTGTCACTTAAGAGATGGGAGGTAGTGATGTCAGTACACAAAGGACAGGAGCTTCTGTCTCTCATTTTTGACCACAGACCCACAGCTTCAAATGAGCTTAGAAACTGGAGTCCGTAAATCCAAAACTTGCAGTTGGGTCACCTTCATCCCTGACCTGGTCTGGCTATTCTTTACCAGTATATTTACTAAACCTCAATTTGCTAATTCAGGGATTCAAGGATTTTATAATCTGACTCCTATTGAGACCAAATAACTTCCTCTATACTGTTTTATTTTTCTGTATTCTATCATAAAACATTTACTCATGGAAAAGAGAATTTGAGAAAAAAAATTAAGCAGCCCTTTTCTATTGCCATTTCTCATTTGCACATGCACTCAGAGCTGAATACTTACCTGTTCTTCCATTTTCTCTTTCAAACACTTTAATAGCTACAAAGTATTTTGAAATTACCTTTTTGATCAGTCTCATTTTTTTTCAATAGAAAATGGGTTATTCTAATCTTTGTTGTTCCTGGCATTAATCATAGAGTACTATTTCCTGTCTGGTTGTTTGTGTGTTTTTTTCTGGATCATCTGTTACCTGGCTAAACTTCTTCCTCCTGGTCTGGTCAAAGTTGGTTGGTAAGTTTCTCTGACTCATGATGATTCTATTTAAGCAAGTCATGTTTTTCTAGCTCAAATTTCTCTTACTGATTACTGAATAAAAACCTTTGAACTTCCAATCTCTTCTGTGGTGACTGATAACTTTAGGTCATAGTAAATATACCACATAATTGTATTTAAATATGCTCATGCAAAGCCTAGGCTTTCTATGAACATATATATAATATTATTTTAGGAATCATACTTAGATAAGATAATTCCTATGACTCCAGTTTCCCAGCATATCTACCAAAGCAACATGTTACTCCAGATAGTAGGAATAAGACATAGAATAAGATTTTCAATAATGAGTTCCTCTACCTTTTTAGAAATAAATGTATCATGAATACAGCCATATACATGTTTGTCATGTGCAAGTATCAAATATATTTGCCAGCAGAGATTTGTTGTTAGAAGATACAAAAAAATTGATCAGTGAGATATTCTATATAAATATCATATTATTTGTGGGATTATGATCCAGGCCAGAATAAATACCCTAAATTGAAGTTAATTTAATGGAATTCTCATAACAACACATAGACTCATATTGATAAAGATTTGTATAAAGAAGAATATTAACATTTTCAGCGAGATTATTGTATCAGAACTGTTGTAATTGGTGATTATCTGAGAAAATAGCAATGGTAGTACACTGAATGTCATTTAATTACATAAAAGACATGAAATTCATAAGGATCAAGAGCTCATATTGACATTTAAGATCATTGCAATATCACACAAACAAGAGATAACTAGTTATTGAATGATGTGAGTGCTTGTTTATTTGGGTATATGATTTGAGATTTCGGTTTTATAAGATTATTCACTAAGAAAAGTGAATAACATGGAAATATGCTTTGAGTGATAATGCATGCACAATCTAGATTGTATTTCTTGTCAACCTCAAGTGTGGGGAGAGAAGAAACAAGGGAGACAAACTGAATCATATAACATTGGAACTCTTATGTAGAAATTTGTTATTAAGATAAAACATAGAGAAAACAAACAAACAAAAAAAAAAAGAATGGTGTGAGTAGACTATACTAACTCCAAGGGTGCAGTGGAGATACCTAGGACAAATTAGGCCCACTGAAGAAAAACAGACAGAAAGGACATGCTTATGACTTTTGCTGAGACTCTTGGAAAGGACAATCTCGGCTAATAGTGCAGCTGTTCTCCGGGCTGTAACTTAGACAAGAAAGGATTCCTCCCCCAGTTTGGTCATCATCAAACGCTGAGTCCATCCTTACTCTTAAGAGCCAAGAAGTCTGTAATATCATGATGAAAGAATCAAACCCTCCTTTCCCTAAGTTACACAGAACAGATAAACTGTCACTCTTTCTCAGTTTGCTAATGTGAAGTCATTTTATAAACAGTATTCTGTGGGAAAGCAGCACCCCCCAAGAATCTTGTAATGCTTAGCTTTTTACTCTCTATCAAAGTCTTCCTTTTTGCCACAATAAAAGGAGCTCTTAGAGACCAAGTGTTCCCATCTGGTGCTTGCTTTGTTATCTCTATTATCTCTCTCTCTCTATCTTTCTCTACCTCTCTGCTTTCTCTCTCATAGGTGGAACCCTGGCCCTCTCCATACAGTACCCAGGACAATGCAAGAGAAATGTTACCTTCCAAGAAAGAAGTGGGTTTGCTGCAAGTTCTGATACATCTTTTCCTTCAGTCTGAAGCATGTGGTGGAGAGCACGAGCAAATAAATAAACTCCATTGTAGATATTAGAACTCTTTTCCATTATGATTTTATCCAAATAAAGAGGTGAAACCTGTGCAAAGGAAAAATTTTCATGGCATCCTCGATGAACCATATCTACAGGACTTATTTCTGAAAGTGTACAGTCAAAGACCACCTCCCAGAAGGTCTTTAGGAAAATGTCCTCAGGGTTGGCACGGGGATGCACACTTCTTAGGAAATCTGTGAAACCAGGAATCCCCTTCCTGAATTGAGAAAATATTAATGTACCATGAAAATTGGTCATCTTTGAATCACTAGCTACTGTACTAAAATCCCAGGATGAGGTGGTGACCAACATCTTCCCAGAGAAAGCATAATACTTCAATAAATGAGAAATTTCATTAATGGCATCTGTATTTCCATAGATGAATATCACATTGGATGAGGACTGAAGGATCCTAGACAAGAAATTAATGTCTTCATTTTCCTTTAGAAAGTTTTCAGGAACTTTTTCTGTAAAAGCCAGACACATACCATTCGAGGCCATCTCCTCATTCAGATCCCTGAGGAATTGTGCCCCTCTCAGGTCATCTGAAATAATCAGCCCCATCCAAGTCCAGCCAAAATGTAGCATCACTTGGACTGCTGCCAGGTGCAGAGTCGATTCCCTGCTGCCCAGCTGATAGACATATGGATACTGAGACTCATCAGACAGGACAAGATCAAATGGGCCATAGCTGAGCTACATAAATACAAAGAACAAATAACTGGAAAGCTGAAATATACGTAATTTCTGAGTTCTCTTTAAAATTTCATCTCAAGCAATTGTTTAAGGTAAATACATAGAAAGTATTGATAAATTCTTGTTCATTTGACTGGATAGATCATGACTACAATTGATTGAAGAGATGACAATTTTGTAGGTGGATTTATGTTTCAGGTCACCAAATCACAGAATTTAGAACAGAGCCATTTTGAAAAGAACTCAAACAGGACTGAATAAATAATCCTTCCTTCCATGTCTCCTTAAGCAATTATTTATTCTGTGTTTAAAACTTTGTAAAAAAGAAATATTATTTTCCTCTAAAACCACAATTCTACTTGTAGACAGCTCTTCCTATTAGTCCCTCTTTTCTTACATTCATCTTTTTAAAAATCAGTTTCTCTGGAACATCAACTCATTGCTTCACATACTTTCATAGTGATGCAAAAAGAACAGACTCTGTCTCTCAAATGAACTTATACGTTTAATGGTTAAGCTTAGTTATATGTGCTCTCTAACTGATCTCATCACTTTTTCACCTTATAAATCAAATATTCCTTTATCCAGCTTTCTAAGTCAAGGAGTCTATTCATGTCAGGATAACAAGGAAGAATTGAAGGCCCCAGAGTTAATAATCACTAAGAGCAGAAAAGTCCCCAATTGAGTGTATATCAGAATAATAGTGCAACCCTGAATTGGACTCAATAAGCCTATGAGTTTCTAGTCCCACCCCACCCCCTCCGAAAATCCCATAATCCTTTGGTGACTATCAAAACTTATGTGTGGCTCCTAAGTGCTCTAGCATGCAAAGTGACCACATAACAGTAAACCCTTTTTTTCAGACATTCTAAACTAGACTGCGGGTAACAGTATCCTGAAACCATTTAGTCAGATAGGATGTCTATCTCAAGCTAGTGAAAAGCTGCTCCATCGGAATGGACTGATGAGAACAATTTATTCCAAAGGCCGTGAAGGCAGTTAAAAGAGTAGCTATTGAGTAAGGGAAGTACAAAAGTAATTGATGAATATAACATAATTAGTGCACCCATTTTCTGATCTAACAGAATAATAAAAACTATATAAAATGAGAATATTTTTATTTTTCATGATTACATGTTCTTGATTCCTACTTGTTTGTACAATGGATATCCCGTGACAATACATAATTATTGTGGTGTAAATGTAATTGTAATGATTGAACTTTGGGTAATTATTCATGAATTTCAGTGATAATGGCTGTTGAAATAAATGCTTATTTTTACAACTACTCCTCATAGGAAACTGCTAAGAAAAAAGGAATGATAGATCATGATGATCTTTGAAGAATGACATCTGTGAGAATACCAATGAATAATGTAAAGAAGCAATGACTGTATATGTAAGTTGTGGCAAAGACACATCAGGGAATTTCCTAAAATATATCATTTCTTACTTTCCTGATCCAAACACCCATCTTCATTGCCTATGGAAGGATGGTTTTGGGCAACCAAGTAAATGGCATTCTGCTTTTTCATTGAACCAACTCTTAATTTTGCTTCATTGTCCTGATGACTCTATATCCAGACCACTCAGAGGTTTTTTTTCATTAATCTTAATATTCACTGAGGATCCAGTTAGAAAATGCACATCAGACATTTGATATTTATTCCCCAGAAATACATTCAATTGAATAAACAATTCATGTCTAAAGAATATGTCACATATTTGACATATGAGGCCTAGATGAAAGAACGGAACAAATTCTCAATTGAAATGTAATGATCACTGTAAACAAAGAATTGGATACTAAATATTAGAACACTGATGGGATGGACAAGTGCTTCATATATGTAGGATAAATGTACAAATTAATTTCACAATGTATAGGAATATATTCCTAACACTGGCAATTTTCCATTGCAAGAGGAAAAAACAAACTTTATATTTAAACTCTTCAGAATTTTACTCAAATATAACAAGGTGAACTGAGATGATAGCTCTATAATTTGGGAAGATATTAATTTGATTCAAAATCATCACTCAAAACAAAAAATTCAATCTCAATTAAAGAACAGAGTGAGTTCCTTCATGGAAGGGACTTTTCTCTACTTTTTCTATTTCTGATTTCAAATCTGTGCCGAGGGCTTCTTGATGAATGTGGATTGGCTCTCTGGTGCCAGTACGGATTATATGATGTATTAGCTATTATAAACAAAGAGAATATGTGTTGCAAAAGGGGAAAAGTATTGTCTCACTTACCTGTGGGACTTTATATACATCTAACAAGGGGGCCATAGCCATGGACATTGTAGATGACATCCCTCCAATGGCAACCATTGATTTGTGCTGCCTGTCACAGCTATAGTTAGGGATAGTTGGACCCTTCCCAGACAACCATATCAAAGAACTCTCCACAGCCAAGTGGCTTTGATGGAAGTTATTGAGTAACTGGTATCCCAGAGTTACATTGGGCAGAAGATGGGGGTCCTTGTTGATCTCATCCACAGCAAATTGGACAGTGAGAAAATGTTGGTAATGCTTGAGCATGTACCTAATGTGACAAGAAGAAAGTCAGAACAAGGCACAACTTGGAAGGCACAGGAATGGCAAAGTATCGTAATTGATAAAATATGGGTCGTTAGCAGAATATTCCACATAATATTTGTAAAACATGAGTGATACTTAAAGGGCAGTCAATGAGTGAAGTAAAAAAAAAGATGTAACTGAAAAGTTGACAGGCTGATTGAAATTATTAAGAGTGTGTGAGTGTACACACCTCTTCCGGTACACACCGGAATTGATGAAGAAAGGATAGACAAATGTGGGAAGAGTATGTTGGCAATGGACTGGGAGGATTAGGAAATAAACCTAATGGCTTGTTTTCATTATATTTTAAGGCAATGAGAGCAGCTGAAGAGGAGGAGAATAATGAGATTCGGGAATTTGGAAAGCAAGCACAGATTTAGAATAGCTATGGTGCAGAGAAGAAAAAGAAATCACCCATAGTAGAGTACAACAATACACAAGTACATTTTATAGCAAAATCAATCTGCAAATTTTTGTGATAGTCACTATGTTTTTAATAGTACCTGATTAAAGGGAGAAGCAACAGTTACCAACAATAATCTGTGGTCAGAGTTGGACAATGCTTAAAGAAGTTTTTGGTGCTTTTTGAGAAGTCATGCTATTCCACAGTACAAGTCTAGTCACATGTCTCTTACTCTGATTTTCTCTGTTATGTATTATTTACATATTTGTTTGCAAAATACATTTCTGTGCCAAACAGCAAGAGAGCTAGAAATCTAAGAATAAAAATTAAAACTTAATGTGTATTTTCTTATATTTGATTCACAGAAAATAACTTATATACATATATAAACACATACAATAAAAACAGATATACCACAAATTCTTACAAAGAAATTACAGGAATTTAATTATGATAACATGAAGATTCAAAGTAAAATCCTTATACTAAATAGTGTACATGATCAGCTTTAAAGGAAGAAAAAGTATTTTGAGTGGCAGAGTAGACATGAAAGCATCTTTCAGACAGCCTGTGTTAAGATACAAAAGACCTGAGATTTCAGGAAAGAAAGACAGCAAGTAAATCAGATTAGACTCAATGTCAATGACTTGTATATTATCATTGGGCAATAAACCTTCAAAGGAAAAATAGTTTTGAGTCAGAGTCGGAAAAGCTCTAAAACTGCCACAGATAAGTACTAATTTGGCCTTGTATGCCATAATCAGACATTGATGTTCCTTTATTACGGGAGCCAAGAATAACATTGGCACAAACACTCATGTCGTCAAACATTATTCCAGAAGCTTTGTGAAGATTCAAACATTCTTACCAAAAAATAGGCCTTCCAAGATACATCAGGTCTTCTGCTTTCTTTTAAGGTTCAGGGCTATACAATCTCTAAAAAGAATTCATTTAATATTTATATCACTTTAATTATTAGGAGTCAGTACTTTCCAAGAACTTAAATTTATATGTTTATGAATTTAAATCAGCTGCCCTATTTATGAAATTAATTCAAAACCCCTTCCACCCAAAAATGAAGTGAGTTTTCTAGATTAACCATCTTTGGTACATGATGACTGCATATTAATGGAGACATAATGGATTGTCATTGGTCCAGATGTAAATTATGAAAAGATAGAGGCATATCCTTTTTCAGGTGAAACAAAAAACCTGATTTCGCGCCTAAACCTCTGGAATGCTGAGATTAAAGATCAATGCCTTTCTTGCAGGACTGAGTATGCTCTCTCCTAAGACAATCTTTCCAGATCAGTTATTTTCCTAGTGCATACCCAGTTGTGGACTGATACAGTGACATTTACCACATTTCCACTATGTCTCAACATCTTCAACCTACTGTCAAATTTTCTACAATGCTGGGAACAGAAAAGAACATAATCCACCAAAAGTGGTCTTATTAGAATTTTATCCTAGAGAGATCCTCACATTCTTTGTACTATCAGGAAATTCTTCCCTTCCAAACAATTCATTTTTCACTAAATTATTCCAACATTTTTTCTCATTGTATTCATGTCAGGTGGAATATTCTGGTATTGTTGATTTGGAAAACAAAATAAAGAATGCAGATAACACAACCAAGGTTCTCCTTATTGATTCCTTTGCCATCATCATATCTTCCAAAACTATCCATTGACCTGAGTTTACATTCATTCTTTTATTAATGCCTTTTAGCTCTGTGCCTTCTGAAAATATGATGTATTATACTCTTGTACTTCACCAAGCCTTTAGAAAAGATGGGACTTGAGTTATTGCATTTAGGGGATATTTAGATTGAAAACACTGGTGTCTTTTCCAATATAAACAGAAGAGTGTCGGTAACTAACTGAAGATTTTAAGAAAGAAAATCTTGACAGTTATTAGTGTTAAGATATACTTTTATCATAATGAAACCTAATGAGATTGCTGAAATACTTTCTCCATCCTTACAGTTGTATGTTCAGAATGAAGACAAGATGAAGGAATTGTGGCAAAAAAAGAAGACAATTATCAAGGAATTCTAACCAGAAAAAGGATTAAAAAGAAGTAGATTTTTGAGGGAAGAATATGAGGAGTCCTAATATATTATCACATGTAAAGGGAAAGAATTAAATGAGAGGAAGGAAAATATTTTTGAGAGATTGTGCATGCCCACATCTTAGCAAAACTCCGCCTGCTGACTAGATATTACATTCAGGAGGAATAAGAAATGATGTATACTTCTCACAACTCAGGTTGGATGTATCCTAGAAAACAGAACAATGCCATTTTCTTGAAGGACATTATGACAACCACCTAATGACGATGCTAGAATTAGATTAAATCACTATCTTCTCACCTAAAATTAAAGAAAAAATCAAAACATTGAGAAGGAAGAGGAAACAAAAACAGAGAAATCAGAGTAAATAGATTGGGATTAATAAAGACAAGTGAGGGCATTTTATATGTACTCCATTTCTAAAGGTTCCCAAAAAGCAATCTAACTCAGAAGAAGAATTATTGACACAAACAATAATCTCAAATATACCAAACTTTTCCATGTTCTTAATTGATGTCATTTGTGAGGTCAAGGTCATTTTTTCTTAATCCATTCCTCCTGACCTGCACATGGTGGTTAGATAGTTCAATGGAGTGGAATGGCCCAAAAGTTTATATTTCCTGAGTATAGAAATGGTGAAAACTCAATACAATTGATGAATTTTTTCAGGCATCTAAATACATGGTTCTTGTACTCATTTAAAACTCAATTTTGTTTGATATTTTATTCATACTTTGCTATTATATGATAATGATAAAGCTCCAGTAAGAAGTCACTTTCACCTAGTTGTCCTAAAGGCATAAAAGCATATAAGGAAAGAAACATTTTGTACCATTCCACTGCTAACTCTCTTTCAGGCAGATAAGACTTGAAGCTATAGGTTGGAGAAAACTTTAGATTCATTATGGAATTCTGAGTTAGTTCTCTTTTCTGGTGCCTTAGCAAGTTAATGATAGATGCTTGTTTTAGTTTATTACAAAAGACTCCGAGAGTAGCCCTGGTAAATCTCATCCAAAGAGAGGATAAATAAGTGATCCCAAACACTTCTTCGTCAATATGTTTGATAACAAATCTGTCCGTCTATACTTGGGACTAGTAGCCTTTTCTCAAATGAGGGTATTTTGGGAGATCCTAATTTTACCACTTGATCCCAACATTGAGTGTATTCCCTCCCTGCTCTGCCTCCCCAATCTTTGCCCTCAATGAGTTTCTTCCATCCATGGTGATGCATTTCTCTGTATCTATATCACGACATAGTGTGTATAAATACTTTCTGTCTGCTTGCTGCACAATACACAATGAAAAAGCCTATGATTTTACAGCTTCCTGAATGCCATTTTCCTTACAACATTCAAGCCCAAATCTTTTCTCTACCCAAAGCTGTGAGGCCAGGTAAAACACAATTCTTCCCACAAGAATAGTCAGTCAGGAATATGAATGATGACATTACACCAGTAAGAAAAATAACAGAAATTACAACTTACTCTGGATTTCCCATTGACCAGACCGGAGACCAGCTGAAATCTCTCTTCTTAATTTTACGTTGTCCCTTCCAAAACAGGGAAAGGAAGGCCTCTATAACTATATGTCCTGCCTTTCTATAATTAGGGTTGTAATGTCTTTTTAGGTGACAGGGTTGCTCCCCCATCTGATATTCAAAAAAGGAAAACTGAAAAATCAGGATCACAAATAATCTAAATAAAAATAGCCCCAGTTTCCCAAAATCCATGGCCAAATTCCAAAATATATAAAGTGGTAAAAAGTAAAGAAATCTAAAAGGATTGGGGATGTTTTTCATGAACCTACAGACACATTCTCTGTTTCTAAAGATTTTACTTTTCTAATAATTTTTTAAACTGTTCTACTTTAAAGAGCCCCTATTATTTGGAAAATCCTAATAAGAGATATGACACAGGCATCTGTTTATGATAAAGGAAAAAGATAGCTAAAAAGGGTACATTTATGGGACTTTTTTGCCTTCTGGATATTATTCACTTTGTTCCCTATAGATATGGAGTGAAAATTGCCTCATCTTTATGCCTCTGGAGTGTTAGTCAAAAAAACATGTTGACCAGAGTCAGAAAGTGAGATCATTGGCGACCGTCCTGACCTGCGACTCTTCACCTGCATCCTCCTTCCTGAGTTAAAAAACTCAAGTGATAAAATAAGTTTGGCCACCTGCTTCCTTGTTTCAATCCCTGCTGTATTAGCAGCTTCCCTGGGGTTTGAGATGTCCAAAGTGCTGTCTCATCTGTCACAATTGAGTGCTTAAGGACTCCTGGAGTGATACTTCCACTCTCACCACACTAATTCTTTGCAATGACTCTATATTTCCAGATATTACATCAGGCAGACTCCAGCCTTATATGAAGAGGCAGAAAGTGAGAGTGATAGTTTCCATGACAACGCCAGACAGGTCCGAGAAGGTGTTGAATCTAGCCTTGATAATATTAACCACAATGCTCTGGCCAGTGGCTGTATACACTTAACCATTACTGAAAGCAACATATACATAATAATAATCAAAAGAATTTCAAGTCAATGCCTTCAACATAAGTTTTTCTTCCAGAGATGGAGATCACAACCCAGATATAACTATTCATTGTAGAACAACCTTTTCTCAGTCTTCTCATCAATTTCCCATTGTGGGACCAACACCTAGCCTACATGTATCCCTGATTTCTCAGTATAAGACAAATGTAACCATAGAACATACTATCACTTCATCTCTTATTGCTACACCTACCATGTGATCCAGTCTACTTATGTTTTATACTTGCATATAACGAATACTGATCTCTACACTAGTTTCCTTCATGTACCCATTATTATAACAAACCCCAATTTGATAACTCCTATCAAAAGTATTCATTTTTAAAAGGAATTCACTCTTTTCATTATAGAATTAGTGTTTTCTATGTAATGTTCTATCAGCTCATTGCTGTGACCCTTTCTGAATTAACTACTTAGGAACAATTTCACCCTAAGCCATGGCTACCAGATAGATACATTGGCACATGGCCAGTTATTTCATCCCCAATATCTATAACAGTGCTTTACATGTAATAAGTGATAAATAAATGCTGGCTGACTTCTTGCTCTCAAAAGCAAGATTGGAAGAGGCCAAAATGACTTGACCATAGTCTGTAGTAGAGTATGGCCATATTTAAGCATCTGAGTTCAAATATGGACATATGGACAAAGTTTGGTCTTCCACAAGATTTTTAGAGAATTTGGGCTATTTTCTTTTCCATTTTAAATAAAAGAACATCTTTTTTTGTAAATGGTTAAATCTGAGAAGTGGACCAAGATGGTGGAGTAGAGGTAAGGAAAGCTCAAACCTCTCCAAATAACCTTGTAATGGGGCTTAAAAAGAATTCTGGTAGAGTAGAATCAACAAGGTAACAAAGTGAAACAACTTTTTTTTTTTAGAAAACATCTGGGAATAGAGACAAAGAGATTGTGTTACACTGAGGTAAGGGAGGAGGGTATTCCACAGCAATGTCACACCACAGGTCAGAGACAAAGGGGGAGAATTAATGAAAGGGAGGATGAAATGAGGGAGATAATGGTCATATCAAACAGTCCAGATAAAGAAGAGTGAATGGAGAGAAGGAAAGGATCAAAATGGGAAAATACTTTGGAAGTGAATTCACATGTAATAATCAAAGCAATAAATGTGAATGGGAAAAACTAATCCATGAGATGGAACCAGAAAACAAAGCAAATTAAACATCAAAATCCTATGATATGTTGTCTACAATAACACAAGTTTTTTGGAAGTTCAATGGGTATGGCATTAAATAAATAGATAAGTTTGGCTAGGATGGTCATGTTTATTATGCAAGCTCATCCTAAACATGAGCAATCAATTTTTTTCAATTGCTCAGATCTAGTTTTAGTTATGTGGAAAGTGTTTTGCAGTTGTGTTCATATAGTTCCTGTGTTTGTCTCGGCAGATAGATTCCGAAGTCTTTTAAATTGTCTTGGGTGATTTTTTGAATGGAATTTTTCCTTTTAATTCCTGCTGCTGAGCTGCGTTGGAGATATATAGAAATGCTGATGTCTTATGTGTTTTTAATTTGTATCCTGCAACTTTGCTAAAGTTTTTGATTTTTTTCCACAAGCTTTTTAATTGATTCTCTAGGATTCTTTAAGTAGACAAGCATGTCATCTGCAAAGAGTGAGAGCTTGGTCTCCTCACTGCCAATTTTAATACCCCCAATTTCTTTTTCTTCTCTTATTGCTACTGCTAGTGTTTCTAGTACAACCTTAAATAATAGAGGTGATAATGGGCATTCTTGTTTCACTCCTGAACTGATTGGGAAGGCTTCTAGTTTATCCCCTTTGCAGATGATGTTGGCTGATGGTTTTAGACAGATACTGTTTATTATTTTTAGGAAAGGCCCTTCTATTTCTATGCTTTCTAGTGTTTTCAATAGGAATGAGTGTTGTAGTTTGTCAAAAGCTTTTTCTGTGTCTATTGAGATAATCATGTGATTTTTGTTGGTTTGCTTATTGATATATTCAATTATGTGGATGGCTTTCCTGATATTGTGAATCTTAAAATTTCTCAGACTTGTGAATGTTAAAAATTCTCAGACTCTACCTTAGAACATTTGGTTAAGACCATTCACCATTTTAAACATTGAAGGGACTTAGTCAGGAATGTATGTGAGAACTTTACATTACTCCACCCATACTTAGACAATGCCTTAGGGGGAGATAAAGTTGTAAACTCCCTCCTGAACAATGAAAAAGTACATAACCCATACTTATAGTGAGGCCAAGCCCTTAAGCTAACTCTATTTTTAGATCTAATACAAAAAGATGCTAAGTACCTATGAAGGTCAAATTAATCACTAAAAGGTCAGGCAACTTGCAAACTTTCAAGGGACAAGCTTAACAAAAGAAGGTGTGAATTAAGAATGGTCAGTCTTTTGGAAAATGTCTACTGTGATTGGTAGATGTGAAAACTTAGGGGAGGTGACATAGGAGAAAATTCTCTTTAAAAGGAGGTCAGAAGAGGTCTCTGAGAAGGTCAGCTTGCCAAAGCTGAATAGAAGAGAATTCAGCTTGGTGGCTGAACTTGGTTGAGTTGAGGAGCTGAACTGGTGGGTGTCTCTGAACACTAGAATCTTGCTTGGGAAAAATCTTGTGGTGAGTGGATTAAAGACTGACTGATCTCTCTCTTAAGGCTTAAGCCTAGGCTGGCCTAGGCTGACCTAGCCCTTTTCTCATTATGACCTCTTACTCTCTGTTTCCCTTTCATTAATTTCTTAATTTGTATTAATTAAAATCTCTATAAAACCCAGCTGACTTGGGTATTGCACATTTGGGAATTTTTCCCATGGCAACCACTTTATTTTTGATTTAACGCAAGACACTGTCTTGAAACCATATTTTCACGGTCACAGTTTAAGGCAATCACTCTTTTAACTGTTACAGTTTATGGTTGACCTTGTAAGTTGTGACGAAAACCCTCAAAAATTTCTGTGAAATCTCTTTCCTTTCTCTCTATATTACTTGCTCTGTCAGTCAGTCTTTTAAAACATGCTAACTCAGCTTCAAAATACAGCTGCTGCAAAAGAGGGTGAGTAAAAAACATTTTGATTCTCCTTAAATTAAATAGAATTCAGCTGTTTTACATCTTAGCAACAGGGCCCTAAGGTCCTAGCTAGGAGAGCTGTTTCTAAATATCCTTTCCTTTAGGGAACAACTGCCTAAATTAGGATTAAGAAAAACCTGGGAAAAGCTTTTGGCCTTGTCCTGCTTCCCACATGTTTACTTTAGAAATATGGAGTTACAGCCAGTTCAGAACTTAGTTAACAACTGGCTTTTCATTAAATACTTTGTTTTGTTTTGTTTTTTTAGTGCAAGCATTTGTCTGCAACTTATTTAACAGCTGGCTCATCAGCTCCATGACCAATCTTGTAAATACAGAATTCCTTGTCTCTCTGAAAGGGCTCATCCCATGGAATTTATGGCAAAATCTAGTCAACATACTACTTTCCCTTGAGCTTTTGATTGTTGTAGTTGTAATATTGGATCTCCTTGAAGAACTCATTTCTCAGTCAAACTAACCCATTGTTCCCTCTAATATTCAACAAAATGTAGAACTAAATACTCAGTGGGAGCTTATAGAGGAAAGTCATGGGGGAATTCCCAGGAAAAGTTCCTGGGAATTTGAGACTCAGTCATCACAAAGATGGAGAAAATGACCGTGTAACTTTCTTTTCTAGATGTGAGACTGTAATCTCTAATAGTGACAAGAATGCTTCCCAATACGGTGCTCAGGAAATGAAAAATGATAAATCAGGATCACAAATACACTAGAGGAAGAGAATCCCAGTAAACCCAAGCTCATAGCCACTATTCAAAATCTACAAAGAACCAAGGAGTAGGGGTATCTTAAGATGACTCAGAGTCTTTGATCATGTGTATATTAAAATATTCTCTGTGACAAAAGCTTTTTTTCTCTAATTTGTGTTCCAGGTTTGAATTATCCCTTGTAAATTAGAAATCCTAATGTGGGACACAGGATAGACCTCTGTTTAGGACAAAGGGGGAAGCTACACAGAACAGGAAATAATTCTGTGGCATTTTTGCCTCCTACATATTATTCACTTTGCACCATGTGTGTTAGAAAATGGAAGCTGCCACATAGTCATGCCTCTGGAGTGCAAGATAAACAAGTATGTTGAGAGTATCTGAAAGTGAGGGCCACTGGAAAACATCATGCCCTAAAACACTGCATCTCCATCTTGAGTTACAAAGTGAATGACAAAATAAATTTGGGATCCTGACTCCTTGTATACAATGCCTGGAGAAGCAGCAGCTTCCATGGGTTTATAAATGCCCCAAAGGCTCTCTTATCCCTCCCAAGTTAGGCTTCAAGGTGTTCCAGAATGTAATGTTCCTTCTCACTAACCCAAAACTCTGCAATGACTCAATATCACCAGATGTTTCCTGTTTCCGTGTCTAGTTTGACATGAGAAGGGCAAAAGTATGAGTGATAGTGTCAAGATCAGAGTCCCAAATTCCCATCCTGAGATGAATTTTACATTTAACAATGCTTTGGCCAGACAATAAACCATTGATGAATGAAGAATTAGTAGTAATAAAAATAGAATTAGAACAATGCTTTTAGGTTGATGAATCTCATTTTTCTTAAGTGGGCCTGTTGCCTCAATAGTGGATGCCATGGACTCAGTAGAGTAATTGTGCCACTGACAATTGAGATGGATCTAGAAGATGATGTAATACCAAAATTTCCATACTAGGATTTGGGTCCACTTTGATCATTATGCTCATCCACATGAAGCTAATGGCACAGTTAACTAATTTATCTGAAACATTCATCAGGTCCTGGTAGGAAGTCCTCAAGGTGGGTTTTTCCATCATAGAGTTTGATCATAGTACAGAAATAACTACAAATTCAGGGAGAAACTTGTCTCTGTCTTCCCATCAGATTCACATTGTAAGATTAATATTTGTCTTACATATATTCCCTTATATCTCTAAACAACATAAATGGAACACACTAACATTTCCCTACTTATTTTTTCATTTACCATGTCATCCAGCTCCCATATATTTTACCCATGCCTTTTAGAAATGATGATTGCTATACTGGTTTCTACATTTACCATGTGATCCAGCCATGGTATATTTTACCCATGCATTTTGGAAATGATGGTCCCTATCCTTGTTTCCTTTATAAGACTGTCATTATGACAAACTACCATCTAGTAATATTAAAAAAAATATTTCTTTTTAAAATCTCACTCTTTGAATTAAGGAATTCGAGTTTGTAATGTGTTATTGGCTCATTTTCATCCTATCTGAACTGAATATTTAGGACCAATTTCATTCTATGCTAAGGATTAAGTAAAGTTAAGTTGGAACATGACATAACATTATATCCACTTTGCCTACCATAATGCATTGCTCACAATGGGTGATCAATAAATGCTGGCTGACTTCCTCTCAAGAGTAGGAGAGGGAGGACAAAATGACTTTACATCAGTCTAAAGTAGAGATTGGCAAAATAAAAGCAGATGATTTCAGATATGGACCAATAGGCAAAATCTTCTCTTCTGTGTTGTTTAAATATTTGTGCTAATTTTAAAACTATTCTACATTATAGAAAATGTACTCTTAATTATGAAAGCTTAGAGGCCGACCTGAAACAAGAGAGTAGAGGCAAGGAAAGCTCAAACTTCTCTGAGAATCTTGGAAAGCCAACAATGAAATGTGACTTCCAAGTGAATTCCTGAGTGGTAGAAGCAATTAAGAGACAGAATGAGGTGATTTTGCTTCAGAAAAGAACTTGGAAGGTATACAGAGATAGGTTCCCTGGAGTGAGAGGGGGACCTACTCTACAGAAAGGCCTCACCCAGAATCACAGGTACAAGCCAACAACAAGCCTTCCCTTACTCTACCCAATTGCTCAGAGTTCTGAATCTGTATTCAAGCCAGCTCTAAGACCCCAAGCTCTTCCCTAAGTCAACATAAGAGTATGTGACAAGGAAATCACTTTAAAAGACTTATATATATTAATTTAAGGTCGCCAAGGAATTCAGCTATGTAATTCCTAAATGAAAACTCAAATCAGCAGTCAATCTTTTATGGAGTTTAATTACAACAGGAGGAAAAAAGGAATTAGAGATAGAGAGAGAGAAAAGGGAGAGAAGGGAATAGGGCTTAAATACCCCTTCTGTTTAGGCTGGGCCAAAAGGCCCAAGCCCTTAGATAGCTGGGGCAAAGAAAAGAGATCAGTCCCTATTACTCACGTGACCAAAATGGAGAAACAGTCTCAGAGGCCCCCACCTTCAGCTTCCTTCAGAGCAAGCTTCTCAGAGCACACTCCAACCACTCAGACAAACTCCTCAACCACCACCCCTGAGTCTTCAGAGCCCTCTATCTTTAAGGAAACCATCCAAGTTCCCTCCCCTCAGTTCTCACATCTACCAATCACTGTCCATCAATTTCCCTGTGCCAATGGAGGCTCTAGCTTAAGTCAGGACTGCCCAGAGGTCTCTGGCTTTGCTCATGTCTGTTGAAGGTCATATTTTCAAATAATTAAATCTTTGATCCTTTGCTACAGCCCTTCCTAAATCCTGTTAACCTGAGTAGGGTAGAGATTGGAATAATTAAATTTTGATCTATGCTACAGCCCTTCCTAAATCCTGTTAGGACTGAGTAGGGTGGAGATTGATTCCAAGTATCTCCATTGTATCAATTCTAAAATCAATCATGACTCAAAGAAATTCCTGTTCTATGCTTAAGCATAGGTCAAAGTCCTTTCCATTGTTCAGCAAAAGGTTTCTGTCCTAAAGTAATCTTAAGAAGGGAGGAGGAGGAAACTCTCATGCCAATGGGGTTCACATTCCAATAGCCAAGACCCACTATCAATAGGAAATTTTTCAAGTATGAAATTTCCCAACGGTGAAATTTCCAACATTTATAAGCCTAAGAAATTTTGAGGTTTACAGTAATCCTGTGAATACCTCTTTAAATACTCTGGATTCATATGGATGTGCTATGGATTCGTAGCAAAATCTCTCAGCAATGCACTATAGCTTCAAGCAAAGCAGTCCACAGTCTACCTGACTGGTTCAATCACAAGAGGAGGTGCCAAGTCTTTTCTCAAATTTTCAATGAGGACTAATACTGTGCTGCAAGGCTATCCATACTGTGCTTGTCCATTTGAAGTCCGTAATGGGGCCATGAATCCTGCCCAACAGCAAAGTGAGAGACCCAAGCCTCAAGTTCAGCATGAGAACCAGAGCTATTGCCCAAACAAGCAGAGACCATGAGCCCAGAATAAGGTAGCTCACAGTGTTCTGAGCTGTACAAGACAAAAGGAGGAGACAGAATCAGCAGTGAGAGGTGGCTTTCAGACCTCCTAGCCCCCAGGCAGTCACATCACCTTAGCAGAGCTGAAATGTATAGGATCCCACAACTAAAGGTGATGTTTAAGAAAATGCCCTCTCTGCCCTGAGAACAGGAAATACCTTTATGATAAAAATAAAGGTCAAGAGAAAAGGCTAGGAAAATGAGGAAATATAAAAAAATAAGCATAGAAAATTATTGTGGTGACAAAGAAGAGAAAATAAAAAAGATTGAGTATCCATCAATTTGATTTTTAAAATAATTCAAGAAAATCAAATCACCAGTAGCAAATCAGCCTGGAAGCCCACATCAGTCTTTCTCTTAGCGATTTGGAAAATGATACAAACTTTGTCCTAATCAATAAATCATAAGTAAAATATAGTCAGGCACCATGCTACCCCAGGTGAGCACAAAGAGATTGAAAAAATGCATCTCTTATTAATTTAAAGAGAATGGTCTATATTTAGTGACATTACAGTCTCCCCAACAATCGTGGTGCCTACAACTCAACAACTTAATAAAGAACTGAGACAGGATACCAGACCCAGCAGAGGACCAAGCCTCACATAAAACTCTCAGCCTTAGCAAGAAGAAATACACACCAATTGGCAGACCTGCTACTCACTATGCTAATTTGTATGTCAAGTTCTCCATTCACTTTGCTTAAAGTAAGAGAAATGAATTCCTCATAGAATTCCTTTTTGGCTTAAGATTAACTTAATATTTTTCTTTGAAGCTTTGGATATAGCAATATTGATTTTCTTTTCTTCTTCTGTGTTTCTGTTCTTGTCTTCACTATCACCAAATACCATTTTACACTCAGTTTCATTTTTCATTTTTTTTCTTTTTATAACCATTTTCTTGGTTTTTATCTAAAAAAATACTGTTAATGTTGATCTCTTTTCCTGGGATGAAAAGCTTCAGTTTATTTGTGCAAATACTTTCAGAACTAGATCTAGAAATTTATAAGTTTTCAGCTCTTCCAGGATGGTATGATCTAAGGACAGGATTGTTTCAAAACTTTCTAAAAATTTTTAAGCCTTTTGACTGTTCTGGTAATAGCATTAACTTCACCTGCGTGTCAGGGAGAAGATTCAACTAACTTTGAAGGGGAAAATGGGTGGCCCAGCGAACTGGGGACCAGGCCCAGAGACGGGAGGTCTCTAGTTAAAATCTGGCCTCAGATACTCCCCAGCTGTGGGGCCCTGGACGGGTCCCTTGAACCCCATAGCCTAGCCTTTACTACTCTACCTTCAGACAATAGACATTTAAATGGATAATTAAAAACAAACAAATAAACAAACAAAAAAACCCACCCAAGGAACTTTAAAGACTAAAGGCTATATTTTGAGGCATTTCAGACTCCAATGGTCAATAAAAATCTCTGTATTCTATTGCATTTTTCCTGATTGTTTTGTTTAAGGTTTAACTTTGTGATTTTAAATTCATATATTACTGGATTTAATATTCTCTTACACTGAAGGTTGATTGAATTTATTTTTAATGTACTGAGTTTTGAAATTCTGCTGTTTTTCCCCTATAACTGTGCTGAAAAAATATTAGTGATTAAGCCCAATATGGAAAAAAAAAACAGTTTTTCTATTTTGCCTTTGTAACATTGCCGAGGATAGATGGACTTCAGAACTGGTTATAATTATATAAGAACCTTTGGAAGATTTAATATGCTAAATATCTCAAATGATTTTAAGGGTTTTTTAAATATGATTTTTGGAATTTTTTTCTTAACAATCTCTGGTTATTTTTGCCTTCCCCTACCATGAGGTAAGGCCAATTGTAGCTGAAGTGAAATACATTTTATAAACCCCAACATTCCCATATGTGAATGGAAGTTGGGCAGTTAATCTTAGGGCATTTGTATCCCTAAAAGCCTCCAAAAAAGGAGCACCCCTTTATTTATGCTCTTCAGCTCACTATTTTACTTCTACCAGAATGATATATAGATTTCTTGATGATGTTCTTAACCCAAGATGAGTTTTACTTTGTTTTAAAAAATATGTTTAAATACCAAGGTTGAAAGATTGCTATGTTTGTAAAAATTGTGACAAATGTCCATCAATTCATAGGCTTTAAAAAAGTCATACAGCAGAGGCAGCTGGGTAGCTCAGTGGATTGAGAGCTAGGCCTAGAGATGGGAGGTCCTAGGTTCAAATCTGACCTCAGACACTTCCCAGCTGTGTGACCCTGGGCAAGTCACTTGATCCCCATTGCCTAGCCCTTACCACTCTTCTGCCTTGGAGCCAATACACAGTATTGACTCCAAGACGGAAGGTAAGGGTTTAAAAAAAATGTCATACAGCAACTTATGTGAAATATGAAAGTGTGTTTGTTTGCTATTGCAAGTATTGAGAATTTTGGGGATTTTGGTAACTACGTATTTGTACTACTGTATTTTTTAAAATGAAAAAAATTTGTTAACCTTGTTCAATTCATTTGCCTTCTACTCACAGTGATCATGGCCAGATACAAAGAGGAAATGGATCTCATTTTTGATGAGAAAGCCTTGCATTTTATATTTTCTTAGCTGACACAGAGTGTCAATGATTATAAGCTACATTTTTGAATTTTCTTAAAAGCTCTTTTATTATTATATTTTTCTTGCATGTGCAATATACTTTTTCAAATTTTTTTATTATTTTTCTCTCCTTTTTATATTTGAAGCACATGTCACCAGCATTAAGATTTTCTTTAACTTTTTGAATTTTCAGTGCTACAAGTTTGAAATACATTTGCTAATGCATGCTCCGAAAAGCTTGTGACTATAAAAATGATGCTACTAATTATTTAAATAAATTATGGGACTTTTGCTTAATGATTCTGTCTAATTCTAGGACAAGATATACACAAAAGAGCCACTGCATAGTGCCAATAGAGCATAAGGTCAAAGAGACCAACCAATCCTGGTGAAATTGATGTCACTTTGAGCCTAGACAAAGAAGACTTGAATGTGTTTGGGGTTCGAGGTTGCGGCTGTTTAACATGTGTTAAAAGCAGGTCTTCCTTGTTCCACATTCTACCAAGTACCTCAAACTTGGCTCCCGGAACCTTGGCTTATATACTCTGGTCCCCTTTTCTGCCTCTCAGTGTGGTACCTTTCTGCAGTCCTGGCACTGACTGGGTAAATGCCTCATTGCTTAGATCATTTTAATTGGGCCCTGATTCAAGGACCTGTTATAGATTATTTTTCTTTTACTTGGAATTTTTACACATAAGACTTTGATAGTCTATATTTTCATCCAGGAATTTTTCTTTTCTTTTTGATTTTTCTGATGTCTTTTTAATATCTCTTGCCAATTGATTCATGTACCTCATACCTCAGCCATGCATCCCTAACTGATTCTGAATCTTTCAATCACCCACAACACGGGGGAATGTAAAAAATATCATTATTTAAATTGCAAAGTTTAAATTCCTTTTGAGAAGAATTTTAGGTAAAGAAGATGCTACCTCTCTGAATCCAGAACTGAACTGTTGGAGAAGCCACCATGAAGAAGCCTCCAGACCACAAGCTGCACAGGATCAAATTGAACTTTGGGTGTGGTTGATTGAACATTTATTTGTATCTGTACTTTCATGCCAAAGGGGACTGCCCCCTAACTGGCTTTTTGTCAATGCGTTCAGCAATTATTGTTTTTATTCTTTTTTTCTCTTTTTCTCACATTATTGTAATCTTTTAAGTTTATTATGTTTTTATGATCCTTTTGGGGAAAAATTAATTTTTCCAAAATGATCATACGGAGAAATGTAAAAAAATAGACTCGAATACAGGACTAGAATCCCCACGAGTCTTTGCTCCACTTTCCCAGAATGCCTTGTAATCTCACCTGGGCTGAGATGAAGAAGGTATTTAAGCTGATTCAAAGGCTTTTGAGGGTCTCTTGACTCTTGGACTTCCGTTTTGGGGCAGGCCTGGCTTTTTACATAATGTAGTTGAGGTTGTGTCTAGGCCACTCTATGGCCTGGACACATGTTCTTATCCTGTATTTTCTTTAATCCTTAATCTTCAATAAACCTCTAAAAATTTATAATACTCCTTGCAGAGAGAAACTAATTTCTACCTGCCTCAGATGCCTCAGTCTCCCTGTCTCCCCTAAATTTTAATCTTTACAGTACCTCTTTCTCTGTGTATGCTTTTGCTAAACCTGTAGCACTGATTACAGAGGTTTAATATAATTTCAGGACTTTGTTCTGCAGCAAATTTAGCTGTGACATGCACTCTATTATTTCCTCATGAGACAAAATCATTATTGTGAATATGAACCTTGCAATGGACTACAGCAAGTATTTTTAGGAAACTGCAAAGCTCTGTGCATCAACTTTTCCACTTAAATCTTCATGTACAAGTGTCTTTGTGCACAAAAACACACAAAGACAATAGTCATCCTCGGTTACCGAGAGACAACTACTACTATTGCATGCTCCAAGTAGTAATGAAATAGAGAATAATTATTGTGTAATCTTTGTCTTATATAACAATCTTTTAAGGAAAATTCACAATTGCAAGTCCTCAGGGTTATTTAGATCCATGATTCTGTTGAGCGAAATCAAATATTCTCCACTGAAATTGTTACTCATAGTTTTCATAAAAATTTCACAAAAATTTTAATTTTTTTAATTGGAAACTATGTCATGAATCTATGGCAATGGCTCCATACTTTCCTCAGGTTATTAAATGCTGATTTCAAATCTGTCTTCTTCAAAATTTCCACTCATTAAGATGATACTTTTATTGCATACATAAGCATTATTTCAGTATCAGGGGCTATTACTCTCACCAAGTGTGTTTCTTATAAATGTATATAAATTTCTAATTCTTTACTATATTTTACCTGAACTATTAATAAATTGTATACTTATTAACTTGGATTTCTATTTAAGATCATGAGATTTGGATAGAGTGAAATTTAGAGATATGCAAGAGAAAGCTAATAGTTAAAGAAATTTGATTAAGTAGCATTTATTCAAACACTGGTGGCGGCTTAGAAATCATTCATTATTCAATTAGAGTGTGGATGTTAATTAAGTCATGATCTGGAAATATTAGATGAAAACCATTCTTGCCATCAAACCATGGACAAAACTATATAACTAAAATGAATCAATAGAAGGTAGAAAGAAGAATGACCAGTCATCATTTGTGATTTGTACATGGAATTCCTACACTCAGTATCTCCATTTCATTTGAATATTAGCACCATGAGACTAAAAATCTTTAATTCTTTTCCCATTAAGAAATGGAGACAGTCATGGATTCTTAGAATATTTGACCCTCATTTTATTCCATCTTAGCAACCAAGGAAAAACATATATAAAAGAAGCAAATGTCATAAAAGATCATTCTAAGTCTTATATACTCTATTCTGCCTATGCACTGGAAAAGGGGAGAGGAAAATAGACTGAAGTGAACCAACTAGTATAATCATTAGTTTCAAATAGAAAATAATTCCTTCATCTCTTCCTAGTTTAAATGCAAAATACCTATCCGGGAATAAGGGATTATCTTTGTTCCTATTTTTTGTACTTCATTTTAAGTATATCATATTATACATTAATACTCTATTTCTAATTCATCTTATATTTTGGAAATTTAAGAAATTGTTGTTTTAGAATTACAGTTTAAATGTGTTTTAAACTGCATGCTATTAAATTATGAATTGATATTTTTAACCATAAGATAATACCAATAGATATCTGAACACTATTGAATGTTAATGGAATCTTTTTAAAAGACAATATTAAGATCACTATAATAAACTCAGTTTTAATTTGAAAAGCATTTTGCTATGATTTGCAAAAACTTTTTAAATGTATATAATATTTTACCAATATTTTGTCAATACATTAATATAAAACTTCTATAATGTATTCTCTGTATTCTGAAACCTCAAAATGAAGTTAGTTTTGATTGATAAGTAAAGAATGAAAGGAATATAACTGTGAGGAAAACATGCAAATATAATTTTCAAGGTCTAAGCTGTGGTGAATGGAATTTTACTAATTCAGGTAAATAGTCTTAGGACTACCATATAACATAGAAATATTTCCATATTACTAAGGTAAGAAAAAAACTTCTCAGGTTCAGAACAAAACTAAAATTAAATAAAAAAGAAAGAAAGCCAATGTCTATCATTTGGCAGAACTCTTTCTCTTTAGGCACCCACCTGTTTTATTGGAAATCTTCCCATCAGGGCACAAGGTACAGTCAAAGCAGCAGATGGGCCGGCCTTTATGAAATTGCTTCCTGAAGCCGGGGCCACAGGCCACACTGCATGTCGAACTTGGAATCTGAGTTTCGATATAAGGAAGAGAAAAAAATATCAGTGTAAGAATGATTGCTAAAAGGGAGATTCACTGAGGAAATGAAGATTTAAGACTTCTCCTATCTATGGCAGACATTTAGAATAACTTTTTTGAAGTCTGGAAGTGCAAGGATGATAAATTTCTGAATGGAGATTTTCTCCCAACTCTCCCTCTTCTCCTCAATATCATCTTTTCCTAAAGACATGAATATGAACAGAATCTGCACAAGACACTATAACTTTTTAAATTTTTTAAATAAAAGTGTTCATAGCGTATTTTCCACCAAATATATGACAATGCATCTCTACTGGGAACTTCATTTTGTACAAGAAAGGTTGAAGGAATGTATTGCTCACAGGAGAGGAAATTTTTTTTAATATTTTTCTTCACTAAAAAAGTCCTGTTCTTTGTATTTGGGCATGGCATACTGTATTTTTCAGTGAGTCATAACTTTAGAGAGTTCATAAAAAATTATTAATTAAAAAAATAAAAAATAATTAATATTTCAGCTTGATTGAATCTGCTTGTTTAATAATATTCTAGTGATTTGAATGGTTGATCTTGTTTCCTAGTCTGGCATCTGGAGGTACCTCTGCTGATTCAGAGAAGGTGGGATTTATGACTTTCCATTGACAAACAGAGTTGAAACTATATACAAGTTCTATATCAGAAGTGGAAATACCCACAACATTGGATTTGTTGTTCAGTGATTTTGCTTTTGGGCAAGTTCTCACAAACCTCCTTGGCATTTTTTGGACAAAGATCTTGGAGTGCTTCACCATTTCCTTCTCCATCAGATTTACAAACATAAAAAAACTGAAGGAAAAAGGATGAAGTAACTTGCTCAGAGTCATAGAGGTTTTAAGCAATTGAAGCCAGATTTGAACTGGAAAAAAGGAGCCTCCCTCACTCCTGACACTCTTCCCATCATGCAAACAGAGTTTAATTAAGTCTCTAAAAGCAGTCATGGAAATTTTGGGGAACACAAATTCATGATCAAATGTTTACATCAGATACCCTCTCCTTTGAGGTCTCCTTTGAGGGTAAACATTTTCCTCTCTCCCTCCTGTTGTTATTCAAACTTGCCCTCTTGATCTAAAGTATTTCCAGATTTTCATCATATGATGAATTCAGATTATTATATAACTTAATCAGAAAGACTTTTAAAGGAGTATTGAGAAAAGGAAATGATCTTATCTAGACCCCCAAATTATCTGACTAGCCATCTAACCTAAGTATTATAGATTGTCTATAAAAGGCTAAGGAGGAAAGATTCACAGATGAATTGAATCCTTTCCCAAACCTGGGGTTGGCTTCCCAGGTAAACCCGAAGTCCCAGGTGGAAATCCTTTGGGTTTACTTTAACCAAGTTGTCTCAGCCAGATTACTCTCAGCACTTCAGGGAAAGACAGATTTCCACCAAGAAATTTCTCCAAACTCAGGAATTACTGATTTTTCCACAAGATTCGTCTGTTCCCAGGAGATGATAGAGCAAAAGTCCTCCCTTCTAGCTTAGAGAGAAGTCAGTTGTGGAGTGGCTGTTAAAACTCAGGAGCTTCCAATATCCTCCTATGCAAAGCCTTCTCCTTCCAGAATCTACTCCCAGGGTTTGTGTCTAAATTCTCCTCCTTTTCTCTTAAAGACAATCTATACATTTTTCCTATCCCTTATCCCTTATCCCTACATTCCACCCTCTGAGCATTTCATCAGGTCTATAGGTTTGTCATATGCTCATCACTATATAAAACCCCCTTATTCTAAATATATATATATATATAACTTAATCAGAAATATATATATTTATTCTCTTTTACTTACCTAAAACTTAACTATCTCTTCCCTCTCTATCAACTACCTTATATTAAAGAATTAGGGAAAAAGGAAATTGCAATAAACAATTACATAAAACAAAACCAAATACAAAATTTGCAAGAATAGTAAAACTCAACAAAAAGAATGTAACAAAATATAACAAGAAAATCAAAAAGTACAAAATGCAAAGTGCAAACAGTTCCAAAACAAAATAACCTTTCACTGTAACACTAATCTAGCTAAAATCTTATAACAATCTTTCAAATATTGTTAACTATTTTATCCAAACAGAATTCTATCATTGAAACCTGTAACTATGCACGCATTTTACAATTATGTACAAAATATCTGTACAACTTTATGACTTTATACCGAATAAAAAATATAACTTTTCCACTCTTACATCTAATCACACTCAAATATACATAAATATACAATATATTAAATCTATACAAACTGTAATATTTACTTATTTACACACTCACCCTATGTTAAACTATAATACAAATTCCATATACAAAATATATTAAAATTTTATTTACAAAGTATGTTACAGATGTGTACATGTTTGTGTCATAAAATCTCTGCCCTCTCATAACAATAAAAAATAAAAAATCTATATAATTCTATGTGTGTCCTGATATTACTTGAATGAAATGTCCCAAATAGACCTCATAACCTGATGTGAATATCTTATGATCAATGTGTTCTAAATGTATATGTTGGATGCAACCATACTCACCAGATCTTCAGATACTCCTCTTCTATTGTAGCCTGTTGTCTCCTCTTCTGTCTTCTTACTCCATCTGAGTTGCAATATATACTGAAATATGTATCTATAGCTAACCTATGCTGTGTGCAAAATTGATATTGAAGAGCACTTCCTGAGGGCTGGAGAGAGATGCCTGAACCATGAATGACCCAGTATGGTAGTAGACAAAAGACTTTAAAACTAATTCAGTCTCTAAAGAAGCCTTAATCAAATTAAAAAAAAAAATTAGACAGTGAACAATACTGGAAAATGATCTAACTTATGTTCTACAGACTTAAAGACCAAAAGAACTCTGCTGATAGAACTGATATCCTGCCAAAAGAATCCTGGCTCCCTTCAGTCTTCCTCAGAGCAAGAAATCAGAGTCCCAAGAGCCCCAAAGCATGGCAGAGAAACCTATGGAGTGGCTGCAACCCCAGCCTATGTCAAGAAACCCATCACCCAAGAAACCCATCACCTGGTTGCACAGATCAAGATATTTCCTTAGACCTCCAGTGAATCAATTGTTTTCTCAGACATTGAAAATGGTCCAAGTGCATGTGGAGAGACTATACGTATGATTTTTAGACACTATCACTGATATCTCATTGTACTAAAGTAACAAGTCAAGTGTAACCAGAAAGGGATAAGAATGATTAGTTGTCTCTATTCCTCAAGTCCTAAAGTCAAAGAATACTAAAGATGCCATTGGAGCAAAGAGAAACCATTTCACCTTTACTCATATTAAAAGACAACAAAGTTTTAAAGTATGCCTTTGTGTCTGAAAACAATATCATCTCTTCATTGCACTATACAAAGATCTGAGAACCAGGAGAGGTCAACTAGAGATTACAGGCTTGAACTGGGAAAGAGAAACCGGTCTGGGGCAGGGATGGGGGGGGGTAGGGGGGGAGGGGGTGCAGCAGTTGTCAGCAAAAGAAATCATAGCAATGTAATAGTATCTGAGAGTTCTAGAGCCTATACAGGGAAAAGGACTGTGGTATTTTCCTAGCAACATGGAAAAAAACCAAGTCCAGGCAAAAGTCAGAAAGAGACACTATCCCCAATCTTTAGCATCTCTACCATGGCAGCCGGATGGGCCTAGAAAGTTCCTTTCTCACTGGGAGCTTCCAGGCTCCAGCCCAGCATGCCTGTAGACACCTCCAAGAGTCCAAGGGGCACTTTGTACAAATCATCCAGGGGAACACCAAGAGAAGCTTCAAATGCCACCAGAGTCCCTCACCCTCCACCCCGGACAGGTTCTCCTCAGGTGGAGGAAGGGAGGGATGGCACCTCACCAAGATCCATGCCCAGCAATGTCCACACACAGGGATGAGGGATCTGCCAAGAATCCAGTTCAGAGCTCCTGGGGAAGACTCTGAGAGAAAGCCAGATGAAGGTAGCATTTAGCCCCAGGCTGCTAATTGGGGGAGCCTAACACTCCAGAGAAGAAGAAGCAGCCATTACACAAAGAGGAAAAGCCCCATCCCTTCGGCTAAGAAAAAGCATTGGAGACTGCTTCCCAAGAGGAGGGCAAAGGCCACCATCAGGAACCAATGCTAAGAGAAAGCAGACATTGACCAGTGTTGCCAAGGAAGGGAAAAATCATAACTTTAGACATCTTGTGTCAAACACAAAATCTCAGAATTCCATGACCAGTCTAGACATACCAAGCTCAGAAACACATCAGGACCCCAAACATAATGAATTAGATCAAAGTGATGCTGATATTTAACTTACAGTTGGAATTTAACTTAGAAACCGATGAAGACTGAAAAAAGAAAAGCTAATACTCTCTCTCCAACATGCAACTAAGATACCCTCAAAATACCCAAAGCAGAAATCCCTTACACTAAAATCTTACACACACACACACACACAGCCAAGTTCCTGTGCAGGAGAGGAGATAAGAGGATCAGATGCATCTTCAGACAAGCTGTAGATGACAGTCAAGTTTGCATGCAGCACAGATGAAAAAATCAATGAGAAAATCACAAACTGAAGAGAAGAAACCTTTAAACAGCAAAAGAATTGCATGAACGAAAATAGCCAAAAGGAAAACACTATGTTGTCAACTAGAAAAAAAGCAGAACTATTAAATAGTCAAAAACCACTCTTTAATCAAGGGAAAAGGGGTTAGCACTACTAAGGGGGACAGGAGAGCTGCACCCTGTGACTGCACAGAGTCTGGACTCCCTGGTCACTGACCCCTGGGAGCGCCACCTATTAAGGATGGACTCCAGGGAACAAAAGAACTTGGGGAACCTATATACCCTTTGGAAATCCAGGGGCAGGGAAAGATGATTGACATTACTATGGCTACAAGGAAAATGGCAGTGTTCAAACTACACTGACAAGATGCAATCATAGCTAGAAGCTAGGGTGCAAGAGAAGGGGCTGCTTTCAAAGTTACTAAAGGATGGTTCATGCCCAGGTCTGACCTTCCTGAGAAAGGTTCTAATACAATAGGGGACTCTACCTAAAACAAAGAAAATCCTTAGCATATGCTTATCTCACCCAACCAGGATTATCATTTCCCTTCAGGGTAGATTCTCATGGGAACAGGGAACAAGGACAAGCTTTTTGGGGTCTCCTATCTACAAGCTAAATCTAAAATTGGGGTTCATCAGATCCCACTAAGCCACAAGTTTGGGATTCCTAAATTCCATGTTGATCCCTCCCCTTTTGGTCAAGACCGAACGTCGCTGACCAAACAAATGGACAAATGGGTAATGCTATATCAGATTGGACTCCATCCCTAATGGTGGGAAAGCTCGGGGATACCGGTTTGGGGAACTGGCATTTGGGGGCATTCCCCAATGCCTCCAACGCATTGACATTTGAGCCAGAAAGGCAGGCAGTCAGTCTGCCTTTGGCAAAGAGAGTAACTAACAATCAAAACAGGAGCCCATTTCCCAAAGTCTTAAGTCTTTCACGTCTGGTGGGTCCTGATGATGCCTTCAGCCTCCTCTCCCGCAGACTTCTGTCCTCTGGCAGGCTCCTCCTTTGGTGTCAGCCCGCTTCCTTGCTGCTGCAAGAGAAAATTAAGAGAAATCCATAAACATTTTCTTTAACAGGACTTGATCTACTCCCTATATGTTTACTCACTTCAAAGATTATCCACGCTGCTAATCTTAAATCTCCCATCCCATCTCCTTATATTCTAGCAATGTCTTTTCCACACAAACTATAAAATTAGGTCATTTACATGCTTAATCAGAAAGATTGTCTTACTTTACCTAAATAAAAACCCTACAAACTACAGAAGTATAAAAGCAGAAACAACATCCACATCACAGGTTATTGAGGGCTTTGTAAATCTGGAAATGGCCCTACCTCCTGTTTGTGGCCAAAAATTAATATTTTGTCTACCACTAAGTAATATTCTAACTAGATATTCTATCACCCAAAAATCCAAAACCGCATTAAAATGACTGCATGGCAAGTTCAGCTTCAAAACTATTTTTAAATCAAATTTATTTCACTGTTGGAATGAACTCCAAAAATTCTCATGATTACAAATGCTTCTAATTTTCCTTAATTTTAAAACCTCACACACATCTCTTTGGGGAGGTCGAGATGCTAGGGGTTTTGAGACTGTTTTCATTCACCTTTAACTACTTAACAACCATAACTGACATGGGCACTGTACCCCAGAAACCTAGGTGAGCTATTGCCAAGGAAACTCCCTTGTTGTTTTTCTAACTCTGAGACTAAAAACACCCAATGACCCCTCTAGGGTCCTGAGATGACTATCTTCCTTTGATCGACCTCTAGATGGTCAGAAAGATGCACCTTCAGACCACACCTCAATCCTATGGGACATCTGTTTGTCCCCTAAAACTAAGGAATCTTTATGTCTCCAGGCAGACCCCAGTACGATCACCCCACCCCATGCCTGAGTGACTAACTGTTGTGAAGAATGTATAAAATCCCCAGAACTGATGTCATCTGAGGGAACAGCCTTTCCTTTCATGCTGTCCTCCCAGGGAACTGCTCCCCATCTTGCTGTTCCACCTTGCTATCCTCCTGGCCACTCTCAACATTACTTTCTAAATTAATAAATCTCTTTTTGTTTTTAAGCTAAGTTTTGGAATCATTGCATGCTTGCAAAAGGCATCCTTCCCGAACCCCAAAAGGTATCCTTCCATGCCCATAACATAACCATGCTTAAATAGTTTGGGCTTTTTTTTACTCCTATTATTGAGTATGAAAAAAAAATAATGTTGCAACAGAGTCAGCTAATGTAAAGTCTGTAGATAAAAATTTGTTAAAATAATTTTCCTGATTTAACTGAGTTGTAGTCTTAAATTAAATTTTGAGTACACATTTCATTTTCCTGAGTATTTATTCATTGGCAATAAGGACTCATTTACCATTGAACTTCTGCCTAAATCTATAGGTGAATGGATTAGCTTTCCTAGTCACAAAGGTTCTCTTCTTATCTCCCTGTTTCCTGCCGTGAGGCTTCAAAATGTATAATCTTTACTGGTACTGGGGAGCAATTCAGTGTTCTATCTTGTTTATTAACAATGTTGCTTAGAATCTACTATTTATGTGCAAGGCCTCCCCCCTTTTGGCACTGATAGTTTGCCAGGTTTTCCTTAAGACCTAAACTCTTCCTTTTAAGAAAAAGGGACCTCTTTGAATTTCCTTACTCATTCATAATGGCTAAACATTTCTATCTGCCTCCACATTTTCCATAGTCTATGCCTTGCCTTCCTGAGGCTCCTTTCACCATATAGAAAATTTGCTACTAACAGAAGAAAAGTGGGAAGTAACTTAAAATGATGGGGAATTGGCAATGATCAGCATCACCTGTAGAACTTGACATTAACTTAGCCCCTCCATTCATCCTTGTGACTGTATCAATAACCAATTTCCTCCATAGCTTTTCTTTTCCCAATTATCTTCCCATACAATTCACTCTTAGATGGCAATTCTCTCTAACCATGCTCCAGATTTAAAATAAATTTATCTTGTATTACTAACAATCATTTCTAGGTTCCATCATTTCTTCCTAACCTCTTCTGATACTACTTTGAGCCAAACTAGCACTCTGGAATCTTTGCTGCAAATTCTCAAATGAACAGATGTTACCTTCAAACCTCTTAACCAGGTAAAATGCTCCTATTTAAACTTTCCCCACTCCGACTAACTGGGTAATAGCTCTGTCCTTTCTAGGTTCTCTACTTAAAGGGACTTTGCTCAGGGTAAATAGAATTTTCAGGGGAAATAAAATGGCCAGTTTTAGGTCTGCTACAGAAACATTTCTAGTCAATGAAAATGATGAGAAACAGTATTTATCCGGATCCAATATCTTGGGGCTCCTTCGGATTTCTCGTAGAGATGTCTTCTTCAGGAATCCTTCAGATTCTAGGCTGCAGGAAAATCTGGTCCAGGCTTTTGGCTCCTAAGAAACGTCTTGAAGTAAAATGTTAATAGGTGCCACACTCCAGAATTGGGGTGGTAAAATACAGGGCATTCCTAGAAATTTGAGTTTCCCAGGTGAGAAATTCCTTTATTAGCGGTCATATGCCAAAGATCATCAGAAATAATGCTCACAAAACCATTTGTTCTCTCCACTTAAAAAGTAAAATTAATTATCAGTATTCACTGGTCTTTTAAAGCAAAAATCCTATCTATTGTAATGGTTGCACTCTGGAAATTTACCTTAAAAATTCAAAATCAGGTTATAGTTTCTTGACTCTTTTTACCTTTTAAAAACCAAAACCCAAAACATTTTTTTTTTCCAAACACAAAACATAGGATTACTAAGAAAAGCTTAAACCTTTAACTGAATACCTCTACAATTCCTTTTTTTTCTCTTCTTCTTTTTTTTTTTCAGGCTCTTATTTACAGGTGGCTCCAAGTTTGCTTTTCTTTTATCTTTGCCACAAACCACTTTGGCCCAAGGCTAAAGCCACTCCTAGAGAGGAAATCTGTTGGTCAGTTTAAAATGTTCAAGGTTTCCTTACCATTTAAAGCAATGCCTTTTCCCCAATAATTCTTGTAACAATTCCATGACCAGTCAGGTCTGTAGTTGACCATCCTAAAATGAAATTTCTTTACTCCAGAACTCACACACATGCTTTGCTACTTGAAAACAATTAACAGCTTGAAAAAAAAAGTGAAATTATAGCCCTCAAATAACCAGGTTAGCACCTAGAATAAAATGCACCTTGTCACCAATATTAACTGCACTTGATACACAATATTTCACCCATTAACCAGACCAAAACTTTGGGAAGAAAAATTAGACCTTAAAGTTAAGAATTTCTGGACCTCCTTTTGCCTCCTGCTGGATATTCACGTATCCAGATCGCAGCTCCAGTCTCGCCTCTTCAACTTTTGGGAGGAATTCATTGTTAACACAACTTTCAGACATTATTGGCTAACGCTTAAATCACCAGCATTTGAAGTTATTGGCGAAGTCTCCTCCTAAGAAATCCACTAGACATAGAATACAAGTAAAAGCCCACAGAAAATTTTTGAGAAGAAATCCAGAACTTAAGTTCTTAAGCTTCCATGAGAAGCTTTTTTTTTTTTTGCAAAACTTTGTAACCATTTAAACCTTAAGCCATGCCATCTCAATTCATGAAGAAACTTTCTCTCTTTTAGTCAATTTAAAGCAGTTACTCAGACCCTCAAGTGAACCCTCAGGCTCTCACACTCAAACTCAAGCTTCCCATTCAAAACCTTCAGCCAACCATTCATGCTTCTGACCTGCTCTCTCCTTGCCCTCACCTCTAGCATAGACATGGCTGCACTCACACAGGCACCAACACACACACCCAAAATCTAATTAAACTCAGATATTGAAGCCAGGTTGAATTAGACTCCATGTTGTCCAATACGCGTTGGGGCCAGACTCTCAAGCCTTAAAATGGCCATGTTATTAGGTGGTTCTTTGGGCTGCTGACCGCCCCCACCAATTTTGGGGACAACATACAAGCTGTTACCCATGTCCAATAGCGCCGGGGCGGCTATGCACCATACGACTATGTACCCCACAGACGCCCAACTAAAATCCCTTAATTAAAGAGCGAGTCACTCCCAAACCAGAGCTGCGAGTCCTACCTCCGAGAGAGCCGCTTACCTGGCCCTAGCTAACCGGACTCCTGACCCAACCCCAAACAGGTTGTATGAGGTACCTCAAGTCTGGGGTCCTCGTTAGCTGGAGGGCTCAAGCAGGGGGGACTTTGGATATCAGTGGGACCTCCATTAATGTCAACTAGAAAAAACGCAGAACTATTAAATAGTCAAAATCACTCTTTAATCAAGGGAAAAGGGGTTCGCGCTACTAATGGGACAACAGAGCTGCTTCCCAAGACTGCACAGAGTCAAGACGCCCTGGTCACTAGCCCCTGGGAGTGCCACCGACTCAGGATGGACTCCGGGGAACAAAAGAACTTGGGAACCTATATACCCTTTGGGAAATCCAGGGGCAGGGAAAGATGATTGACATCACTATGGCTACAAGGAAAATGGCAGTGTTCAAACTACACTGACAAGATGCAATCATAGCTAGAAGCTAGGGTGCAAGAGAAGGGGCTGCTTACAAAGTTACTAAAGGATGGTTCTTACCCAGGTCTGACCTTCCTGAGAAAGGTTCTAATACAATAGGGGATGCTACCTAAAACAAAGAAAATCCTTAGCATATGCTTATCTCACCCAACCAGGATTATCATTTCTCTTCAGGGTAAATTCTCATGGGAACAGGGAACAAGTATTAGCTTTTGGGGTCTCCTATCTACAAGCTAAATCTAAAATTAGGGTTCATAAGATCCCACTAGGTAACAAGCTTGGGATTCCTAAATTCCATGTTGATATATGTAATATATGTATATATCATATGTAATTATTGTACAGTGAAAATGATATGTACATAATGTAAATTACATGTACCATAGTCTACTAACACTGATTAAATTTAGGAATAAAGATAGAAGGAACAACATAAGATAATGCAAGGGTAGGGACAGAAAGTCAGGGAATTAGGGAAGTAGACAAACATTCAATGAGTTAGATGAGGGAAAGAACAAGGAATAAGGATAAGACATAGAAAGTAAAATAATAAATATTGTATTACCTAAATAGAAGATAAGCAAAAAGACAAAAATAGGATACAGTTTTGCAAAGTTATCATTGTTAAAATGTAGCAGTAGAGAATTGTTGCCAAGTGACATAAACTAATTGTTACAGATTGTTCTGGGACAATGTTTGTCCACAAACTTTTGCTTATGTGTTCAAACCCATGTAAACCCCTGAATTCACCTCCCTGATCCCATCTTTCCAAAGAATCCTTCTTAGATAAGACTTAGTCGAGTTAGAGTAGAATTGGGTTTTAAAAATATAGTTTGTTTGTTTTTTTTTGGGGGGGGGGTATGGGATAAATACATTACATAGTTAGAAGTGGATTTAGAAGATAGATATTAGATTACTTATTTACTCCTGGTGCATTCTTTGGCTAAGAACTCACAAAGATGAGGAGTGGGATTTGCAAGAATTTAGTAGAGACCCTGAAATAGAATCTTGCAGTCTGATGTAGACTGGCCTGGGGGGGCGGGGGAAGAGGAGCAGAGAATATTGGGAGAACTGGAGCTGAGAGAATTCTGAACCAACTGACTGTCTTCCAGCCTTGGAAGGATACTGCCATGAGCGCATCCTGAGGGTTGGAGAGAGATAACTGATTCCAGGAGGACAAAGAACCTGCTTTTCCTCTTGCAGTATAGCTGTTCCCAGCTAGGAAATTGTCCACAACCTCTTTCACCAGTCTCCTGCTGTTCTAGACTGACAAGGAGGCAATTGGACTCTGAGGCTGAGACAATCTGCCCTCTCCCTTTGGGTCTCCCCCTTCTTATCTTTCCCTGGATAAAAATCTTAGAGACATTAGTTTAAGTTTGTGTAGAATGCAGAGATAAGGAACAGGGTGTTGGGGGGAAAATGCTTGAGGCACAAAAGCCTCAAGCCAAAGAACTTTGACTTCCAGAAGCTGCCAAATATAGATCATAGGGCATTCCTGATCCTTCCATCCTGTTCCCTGATCTCTCTTACCCTTATTCCCCATCCCTTTAAAAATGAAATTTCAGTGAAGTTCAGTTAAGATTGATTGGGGTTTTCTTGAAAGATAGAGGTTGGATGTGAGGGAGACAAGTTCCAAAGGGGAAATCATGTTTCATCTGGGTCAAGCAAAGAGGCAGCTTGTCACTGGGGTTCTAGGGAAGGGTCTCACAACAAATACCCTTGCCCCTGAAAGGGACTATCTGAGGAGATCACATCCTTCCCGCAGTTTGAGCCCACATTCAAGGGAAGAAAGGTAGTCAGACTCCTCTTTCTTTCTGTGAAATCCCTAGCTCTAAGATTAGCCAACCTTAGGCAAGGAGAGACTCAACCATTTCTCCACTGATTTTCCACTTTCCTCATACCCTTTTGACACCATATATCTCTTCTAACCCTCACTGGAAAAACTCATCCATCTAGTTAGTTAATCCTGTTCACCCCTCCCCATTAGTAAGAGAGGAGAGTCTCTCTCTCCATTTCCTCCTCATTTACACCATGCACCATGGACTTAGAATAACATTGTTCCTAAGTAGTTAATTCAGGAAGGGTCACTGGAAAGAGTTCATAGAGCATCACAAAGAAAATTCTAATTCTTTAGTGAAAAGAGTCATATTTTAAAAATAAATACTTTTAATAGGTATTATCAAAATGGGGTTTGTTATAATAAAGGTCATATGAAGGAAACTAGTGTAGAGATCAGTATTCCTCATATGCAGGTGAAAAGCATAAGTAGACTGGATCACATGATATCTGTAGCAATAAAAAATGAAGTGACAGCATACTCTGTGGTTACATTTCTCTTGTATTGAGGAATCAGGGATACATGTGGGATACATGGTAGTCCCACAATGGGAAATTGATGGGAAAACTGAGAAAAATGTAGCAGTCCACCCCTAGCTATGGACAAGGAAAACTGTTGGTATGTACAGACTGTCTTAGAAGAGAGCATGCTCAGTATTGCACATGGCTGGGGAAGCCTCTGACCCTTGACCCCAGCTTCCCCCAGGTTAGGCGGGAACACAGGTTTCTTTGTGTTTACCTGGTTAAGAGAAACCACACCTATACCTTGTCATTAACCAATGAGAATCATCCCTGTGTACTGTGTATATTTGCATATCAAAGGTTATATATGGCCCAGCAAGCTCCGCCTCTAGCTCTCTCTCTTTCAGGCTAGCTGATGTCTGTCCTTGCTGGAGCCTGGCCTTGGGCCAGGCTCCATTTCTAAACTTTCTCTATCATCTCTCTGACCTGTGTGGTATTAAATGTGGATCTCTGGACTGGTAAAAGCCTTTGGAAGGGTCCTTTGATCAGAGCTTAGCTGTGGCTCATGGAAAATTAATAAAGACTCATTCCTGCCAATTCTTCTTTACAAAGTTTCAAAGAGAGAGATAATTATTTGAGAAGACATGAGAAAAGGATATTTGATCCAGTAGAAATTAAGAGTTCTTTTCAAAATGTCTCACTTCTTAATTCTGTCATTTAGTGATTTGAAACTTGAATCCACTTACAAAATTGCCTTCTCTTAAATCTATTATAACCAAGATCTATCCCATTGGATTAAAACAATTTTATCAATACCTTCAATGTATAAGGCTCTGATCATTGCTTGAGATGAAATTTGAAGGAGAATTCAGAAAAGGAGAAATCAGAGATTACTTTTATATCAGCATTCCAGTTATATCTTCTTTATATTCATGTAGCTCAGCTATGACCCATTTGATCTTCTCCTGTCTGATGAGGTCCAGTAGCCATATGTCTATCAGCTGGGCAGAAGGGAATCCATGCTGTACCTGGCCACAATCCAAATGATGCTACATTTTTATTGGACTTGGGTGGGGCTAGTTATTGCAGATGACATAACAGGGGAACAATTCTTCAGGGATCTGAAAGAGGAGATGTCCTGGAATGGATTATGTCTGGCTTTTACTGAAAGAATTTCCCAAAATTATATCATTCTGACTCTCTCCCTCCCTTTTCCCTTCTCCACTGCTGGAGTTGAGAAGCAATTCAATCTGGGTTATACATGTATTATAACTCAAAACATTTCTACATTATTCATTTTTGGAAGTGAATAAACTTGTAAAACCCAAACCCACAACATATGCCAAAATAAACACATACTCACATTATTCTATGATGAATCATCTCTTATTTGTATAATATTGCAATGATCTGAGACTTCAATCTGATCTCTTGCTCCCTATTTTTTGTCATTTTATGTGATTATATGACATTCTGTGCAAATAATTAAAAGTATTCCAAAATGTCACTGAGGGAGGTCTAGCCTCAGTGGGCAGGCACCCCCTATGCCCCCCTAAGAGAAAAATAAGTTGCAAATGATGGAAATCTAAGTTGAAAGTTGCCCTGAGAAATTCAGCCAGGAAAAATGCCAAGGCCCCACTACAGACAGATAAAACTTCAAACCTAGCCAAGGCTGCACTACAGACAGATAATCTTCGGACCTCGCTGGGACCTGTCCAAGGTCCCTGATAAAACTTCAGCACCGAGACTCCAGGTACAAAAAGCAACTTTCCAACAAAGGTTATTCATGAAAAAGTATTTAAACCCCAGCCTGTCAGAAGCAACTTGGAACTCTGATGGCAGAGATTCCCACTGATGCATGTATCAGTCTTTTTTTTTCAATAAAGGGCCTGTTCTGTGTCTGATTACATTGCCCGAGATCCTTCCTTGGTGGGGGGGTGAATTCCTGGACCTTAACACCACAAGAATCAAATGGTTGATAGCATTCTATGCTAAATGTAGGAGCCTATCTAAGAAAAATGGGAAAGGTGGTAAAAGAAACAAAAGAACACAATCCACAACTGCTATGCTTCCTAATTCTTTCTAGGAACAACAAAATTTCTACTCAACAAATGTATCTATTAAACAATGCTAAGGATGCTTCAGTCATGTAAAAAATCTTGGTAGCTGGTAACAATTGAATAGATTTCAAAATCTGGTTGTGACCTTTCCTCTTTCCTCATCCTTATGTCTTTAACCCTTCCTCCTCAAATTTGGTCCAAACATTTGAAGCACTACCTACAGAGTGCCTTATTTTATACATAGCAGATTTGGCGCATTCCCTCAAACCTAAATAAATCAAAGCAAAATTAAAAAAAATTAAAGATAAATGTAAATATCACTAAGAATCATATAATTCAGCCAAATCGTATGATTATGCTTTCATAATCACAAAGAGTAGAGAACTATGTCTTAACCAGGCAACTTGAATATAATGACCTAGTGGTATATAAATTGAATTATAAATTCAACTGTCTAAAATTATTGCCAAGTCTTGCACATATATTTGTTTCTTCTACCACAAAAGTACCTATGTCTGCTGTGGTTTTAGGGAAATTCTGAAAATCAGGATTACATTGATCCATGTAGAGCAAAGGGCTCTACAATATCAAACTTCACACAAATTACTAGCATTTTTCATATCAACTCATTTTTATGACACCTTTCACAAATTAAAATGGAATTCAAAAGCAAAAACAAATAATAAATGAATTCTTTATTAAGCATTTCAAATGTGCAAAGCATTGAAAAGCAAAAACAAATAATAAATGAATTCTTTATTAAGCATTTCATATGTGCAAAGCGTTGGGCTAAGTGCTACGGACTCAAATAGAAAAGTAACAAAGTCACTGTTTTCAAGGAGCTCACATTCTAATGGGAGAGACAACACAACATTATTGAAAGTTTCAGCTGTAAATTAGATGAAAGGGTCCTTATAGGGTAACATCAAAGTAGATGTTAATGTCTTTTCTTTAATGTCATTTCCACTAATAAAAATCATGTCAGTTTTAGATGCTGAACTTTCTTTTCTGAATCTTTAATAGCTGTAACTGTAGCATCTGAAGGAGTTACCAAATGCTAGGATGCTTTCCATAGCAGTTGCTTCCCAGGATGATGTCTGAGGACATTCATATATTGCTATTGCTGAGGTTATTGGGGTCAGAGTCCTGGGCTGTCTCTATCAGTCATAAGGGGAGAAGGTGGTAAGGCTGGTGGTGGTTTGACTTGCTTGGCACATGGTGCTTTCCCATCTCCCCCCTCAGGGTGCCTGGCTGCTTCAACTAGGATGGTTTGCCTGCTCTTTATGTGGCAGTTGAATGGAAGTTAGTGGGGATAGCTGGCCCTTTCTCCAAAGGAGTACCTTCTCCAGATAATGGCTGTAAGGACTGACTATGGTAGTAGGGCTTATTCTAACGCTTCCAGGGTTTGTATTCCTAATTTATTTTTGGTGGCAGTTGTTGTTAGTGGATGAAGATGGGCATCTTTTCCAAAATGATTTTTCTACTCAAAGATAACTATGGGATCAGTCTCAAGCCAATTGGTATCTTAAATGAAGTAGAAGTGCTGCACATAAATTCAGTAAAACAGAAACAGAAAAGCTTGACAAAGTTGACACATTTTCAATCGAACTCTGTTCTTAAGGAAGCATTACAAATAATACCTAAAATCTTTTAAAAATACATTTTAGGATTCTAGGTGGAATCAAGATGGTGGTGTAGAGGCAGCAAAAGTTCAGACTTCCTAACCAATTAAAAACCAAAAGCTCCTAGGGGAGTGAAAACCAAACCTCACAATAGGACAGAGTCAAGGAACCCTCTTGCTAGACTCAACTTAAAGGTACGACCCCCAAAAAGCCTGAATTTGAGACTACTCGGGTTTAAGGGGAAGGAAGAAGGAAAGTCCCAGGACCCCCACCTACATTATTGAGCCTCCAGCAGTGGCTGGAATCTCTGGGCAGGCAAAGGCACTAGTTTGGAGGGAGTACCTTGTGGGCAAAGCTGTGTCAGGCTGAGCTGTGTTGAACACAGATGTTGGGGAGGCAGTTGGAGAAGAAGCGAAGCAGGCAGCCTAGTCGCAGCCTAGAGACTACATATTGCCCCCCTCCTTCCGGAAGTTATGAAAAACTATAGGACCTTTTAAAGATACAACATTTACAGGAATCAGCTACCAAGTATTCACTGTATTTTGAAGCCCCAGGATGAGCCCAGCTTTGATTTATATGTTCAGAAGCTGTGTAAAGAAGAAAATAAGAATAAAGGATTTATATGTGAGGGAAACAAGAGCATCTAATATTCAAGGTCTAATTTTAGGGAATGAAATTTTGCCTTTTGAGGTAAATATTCTTAAGACTGCCATGAAACTCACAAACATTACTGTATATTTATGGTAAAAAAGAATTTCAGGTTCAGATTCAAAACTAAAATTAAGAAAAAAAGAACTTCAGTGTCTACAATTTGGGAGAACCAGTTGTCTTTGTACCTACCTGACTGATTGGAAATTTCCCCTTCAGGGCAGAGAGTACAGTCAAAGCAACAGATGGGCTGACCTTCCTGGAGCGTTTTCCTGAAGCCGGGGCCACAGCTGACACTGCATGTAGAACTTGGGGTCTGAGTTTCCATCAAAGCAAGAGAAAAAAATATCATCATAACAATGATTGCTGAAAGGTACTTGCACTGAGGCTCTGAGGATTCAGGCACGTCCTATGGAAGGAAGACACTTCAAGCAAGATATTGGAAGTTGTCAAGAGTTATCAAGGCATATTTCTGAATGGAGATTTTCTTCCTATTTTTCCTATTTCATTGTAGTTCTTTTCCCCAAGTCATGAGCATACACAGAACCTCCACCAGACATGATCAAGTTCCTTCACTTTTTAAGTTACAATGACTGGATGCTCTGGCTGACTAGAGAGCTATTACTAGGGGACACACTTGCTTATCTGCAAAGGAGATAGATGAGAGACACTACTGGTACAGGGGAACTGTTGAGATAAGAGAATGCTGCTAAAGGGGAATTGCTCTGGGGCTTGCCTACTGCTCCCTACTGATGACTGATGGGTCAATATTTCTCCTAATCTTTTCCTTTCTCCCTCCCTCCTTCACCCTCTCTTCCCTGCCCCCTCCCCACCTCCCAATTTTTCTTGAAGCCTTTGGCTTCTTCCCTCCCCCTGAGTAGACTATAAAGATACTCTAGTTTCTTTCTCAGGAGAGGGGTTTATTAGGATAACAGGATAGGAAACTGGGGTAAGAGGGATGAGGTTTTCCCTAACCTACAAGGAGAATTTAGGAGGGTTATGTAAATAATCAGTCTTGTCATAAACTGTGACAGAGAAACAGTTAGAGAGATGGAGGACAATGGTTAAAATCTTCTTTCTTCTTCACCAAGAAAAGTCTATTCTTCAGCCTGGCTTTCCTCCAACTCTTGGTCAGTAAAATCTCAGAGAGAGCAAAACCCCAAAAGTCAAGCCAAGCCCCCCAAGGGTCCTTCAGCCAGTTTCAACTCTCAGAGAGAGAGTCAGATCCTCCCCTTAGCCAGTTCAGTTGCCTTTCCTCCTGGGAACATTCCATTTAGAAATGTCTTCTTGATTGACAGGCAGGTTAGGTCCCCAGCTTATTTCTTGCATCTTGGCTTACAAATCCCCTCTCTCTCCATGCCTCTATCACAATCCCCCCACCCTTTTTATTAAGAAAAAATGCAACTTCTTGCAGGTTGTAGCATACCAGGCATGTTAGCATCTGGGAAGTAAGATTGATGTATTGATCATGATCAATTGTATTGCCAGACACATGGACAGACCTCTTGATGAGCCACACTGCCTCAGCTCAGAGTGTTTTCTTTTACAAAGCTTGTGATTGGGGTTTGGTAGGCATGCCTCCACTCTGAGCACATTCATTTGCAAAACGCCGGTTTTAATTAATCTCCACCTCTTCTAGCTTGTCATTGTCTATTCAGCCCATGTTAAGACCTATGCTATGTTATGTATTCATTGAACACCTCCCAATCCACATCCCTCAATCCCAAGGAGAAAGCTTTAATCAATCCCTCAATCCCAAAGAGAAAGCTTTAATCTCCCTCTTGTTTCTTGGATCCTCAGACTTCTCTGTCCTGATCTCTTCTTCATCTTCCTGGAGATGCTGTCACCCCCATGCTTCCTGTCTAGGAGTTCTTACTCCCATGTATTTTCTTATTACTCAGGTTTTCCTTTAATTGATTATCCAAGGAAGACATTAAGGAGAGAGCTCCACTCCTCATATCTTTTAACTTGTCTTTGAGTCTTTATTTTTCGCCCATTTCCCTCAGGCTCCTTTCTCCTTCTCAAGTTATCACCCACAGGTAATCCTTCATATAACAATTGCTGGATGATCGTTATACAGGTCTTGTACACTATTAATAATCATGGATCCTACTCTACCACTAGTCTGAGGTTTATGTTCAACTTCTTTCTCACTTGACAGTGTAGAGATAGGACTCTCTCCCTCTATTTCAGTATTTTGTTCTGGGAATAAGGTTTGTACTTCTGCATTTCCCCCTGTGTCAGTAATTGGATGTGTGTCTTCAGTCTGTCCCACAACAGAAACACGTTGTCCCAGACTACACCATCAATCTGTCACTGGCTTAGTAGCTAAGGTGTTCATAACTACTGACTCATTGTTCATGTCCTTGCTACTCTCTGCCAGGTGCATATGTAACTCAGTTAATTCTTTTTGATTTGATCCATTCCCAATGAAGTCTTCAATGGAACATGAATCTAACCCACCTTCATAGCTATGGCCAGATACCACTTTTCCCCAAAGAATGCTGGCACTAACTGAATACTGGGTTGTTACTAAGTCTGCCATTCCATCCCCAGATCAGCACGTATTTAGGGTTAGGGTTAGGGTTAGAAATTGGCATGTATTTAGGTTTAAGGTCATGCCAGGAATTGCCAGAGAACCAATTCATGTTGAAATGGCAATTGTAAAACAGTCAGTGTGACATTGCTAACATAATCCACAATCTCCACTACCATTTGAGTCAGTTTGCTGTACAGAATATGGTATACCCAAAAGCAGGCAATGGCTGCGATGACCACCACACCAAAAACCACTTGTCTGAACATCTTTTGTCTACCTTTCCTTTCTTTGTTGCCTAAAGGAATGTGGGTACAGTCAGACTTGGGGTGCCAATTGAAATAGAAATGGCTGATCTGTGGAAACGATTTCTGATTGAAATAGAAAAGGTGATCTGTGTGACACTATTACTGTTGTTACAATGACTGGGTGCTCTGGCTGACTAGAGAGCTATTACTAGGGGACACACTTGCTTATCTGCAATGGAGATGGATGAGAGACACTGCTGGTAGAGGGGAACAGTTGAGATAGGGGAATGCTGCTAAAGAGGAACTGCTCTGGTGTTTGCCTACTGATCCCTACTGATGAATGATGGATCAATATTTCTCCTAATCTCTTCCTCCTTTTCTTTGATATGCTTATGATTATAGGCATGAAGAGAGAGGGGACTTGAAAGCCAAAATGCAAGAAATAAGATGGGGACCGTACCTGCCTGTCAATGAAGAAGAAGGTTCCAAACGGAATGTTGCCAGGAGGAGAGGCAGTTGAGCTGGCTAGGGGGAGGATCTGACTCCCTCTCTCTGAGAGTTGAAGCTGCCTGAAGGACCCTTGGGGGGCTTGGCTTGGCTTTTGGGGTTTTGCTCTCTCTGAGATCTTACTGATCAAGAGTTGGAGGAAAGCCAGGTTGAAGAATAGACTTTTCTGGGTGATGAAGAAAGAAGATTTTAACCATTGTCCTCCATCTCTCTAACTGTCTCTCTATCACAGTTTGTGAGAAGACTGATTATTTCCATAACTCTCCTAAATTCTCCTTGTAGTTTAGGGAAATCCTCATCCCTCTTACCTCAGTTTCCCATCCTGTTATCACAATAAACCCTTACCTGAGAAAGAAAGCCAGAGTATTTTATAGTCCACTCAGGGGGGAAGGAGGAAGTCAAAAGGCTTCCAGAAGAGGGTGGTTAAGGGAGGCAGTGAGGGAGGAAGGAGGTTAGGAAATAGATTGATCCATCAACCATCAGTAGGGATCAGTAGGTACACCCTAAGCATTCCCCACTATCTATCTAGAGCATTCCCCTATACTAGCATCTGTGGCAGCATCCCTGTGGCAGTAACTCTCTCTATCTCTGTAGCACGTGTTCCATACCAACAGCTGCTCTCTAGCCAAGTCAGAGTACCATAGTAGTAACAAGAAATAGAGATCAAACAGATTTATTTCTTCTATTTCAAGTGGCACCCCAGAGCTTTCCCTTGTACCAACAGTGTCTCTCGTCTATCCCCAGTAAAACTAAGAAATCCTCAGGGTGTGTCCCCTAGTAGTAGCTCTCTAGTCAGCCAGAGCATGCAGTCACTACGAAAGAAATAGTGACAAACAGATCAACATTATTCTATTTCAATTGGCACCCGAAGTCTGACTGTACCCACATTCCTTTAGGCAGGGTAGTTAAAGAATGAAAACAAAGTCAAGATGTTCCAACAAGTGGTTTTTAGTGTGGTGGTCATCACAGCCATTGCTTGCTGTGGGTTATATCATATTCTATATAGCAAACTGACTCAAATGGTGGTAGAGACTGTGGATTATGTAGGAAACATGACAATGTGTATTTTACAATTTCCATTTCAACATGAATTGGTACTATTGCAAGTCTTGGCACAAGTATATGTACTCTTTATGGCTGTGTTGCAGAATCTAACCCTTGTCAAGAAAGTATTTAGATTCATGATTCCCTTAAGGCAGAGAAGCTTATGGCTGTTGAAAACAACTTAGACAAGATGATTAAGGCAGTATTTGAACAACTGATCAAAGAAAAAGTCTAGATCTAATTATGGGCACGGACAATGGGCAAACTGTGAATGGACCTCAGGAAACTAAAGGTGGCAGTGGCAATGAAAATGAGAACCAGGCTGCTAGTGACCCTGAGAAAATCTGTCCATTGAAGGAGGTCACCAAGCTAACCACAAATGCTGGTGTGATTCACTCAAAAGCCCATAGACAATTTCCTCCCCAGGAATTTCCTCCATTAAATGCCGTTTCCCAAAATTTGTGGATAATCCTTTTAAATCCCACAAGGAGCTTAAACGGGCTTTCAGGATCTTTGATCTGGACTTCAATGATGTAGAATTTCTTTTATCAGAAATGTTCTGCCAACATGAACAAAGGAAATTTTTGGAGACAACTATATCTGAGAACAGTTTGACCAGCTGGCCCACAGTAGAACAAAGAAGGTATATGGACTATGCAAATCCCATGTGCATGTTCTATATGAAAAGGTTCAGGGAGGTCTTACTACAAGCAACTAAGCAAAGCTGTTCTAAGTCAAATGCATGGGCCAAGTTTGACAAGGTCAGGCAGGATAAAGGGGAACATCCTGCCACATAAATAGACCATCTGTCAGAAATGGCAGAGTCAATCTTAGGTCTAGAGGCTGATAATGAAGAGATAACTAGATACATCTGTAGACAATTTCTTAGTGGATACACACCCAATTTGAAAATATTCTTCAAGAACTATTTCCCTAAATATGATTCAGTTTCCCTAATTGAATTGAGAGATGCTGCAGATTACCTATTTGAAAACAATTCAGATCAGAGTACAGAAGTTCAAGACCTGAAAGATAAGTTAGAGAGGACTGAAAAGGATTTGAAACAAAAGAAAATTGATGAAATTAAAATTTGAACATAGTGAGGACATACACAAAACCTAGGTCCCCAAAGCCTAGTTACCAGGGTAGACCAGTGCAAAAAGAAACTAGGGAGTGTTTCTTCTGCCACTGGAGAGGACACTTGATTAGAAACTGTTTTTTTTTTAAATTAGAAACATGACAGTACTAATAGAGACACACATAATGCAGAGACTAGGTACAAGAAATCCACTTGCTGTTCACACTGCAAGTTGAAGTCCTCACAGCAGGCTCCTGATTTGAGGGAAATGCAAAAGGCAATAGAAACTGGAGCTAAGCCTAATATTCAGATATGGTTAGAAAAGAGTTATGAATCCAGGCACATACTAGTGTGACACTTGGGGATGTCAATAAGGCTGCAGTTGTACATAATAGAATAAAGTTGGAAAATAGTGTACAATTGGTGCAAAAAAGTGATTCTGTGAATGATAGCCATTAAAGGCAGAGCCATATGAAAGAAAATGAGGCAGAAATTAAGGAAATAACATCGCAAATTGCCAATGAGACGAGTGACTTTCATATGACCTGTATAGTAACCACACAGGAAAAGTCTGTAAAGGAAATAAAATCATTCCTTGAGAAATTTTTCCAGTGTAAAGTAGATGATGGGATTGAATTTTGCAAAAGGAAAAGTAAGAAAGAGTCACAAGAACTCAAGTAAAAGTTAGTGACAGTTTCAAAGGCACATAATTTCAATTCCCTAAAGGTTACTGTTGATAAAGATAACAAGGCTCTAGAAACATTCACAGATGAAGTCCCACCAAGCTTAGTTAATTGTCCCAAGAGCTTTATGGCAGAGGTACCCTTAGAAACAACATCTAGTTTGAATCCAGAAGCTAGTACTTTCCATCTAGCAGTGAGTGATGTAGATAAGGAAATATTTACTGAAAATGGAGCTGACATTAGTTTAGGACAAAATTATTGTCATATTCAAAGTATTAGAGGTGACATTTCAGTTAAATTTGAAAGGCAGGATGGAATGGAATTCTTACCAACTGGAAAAACCACCATGGATTCAAAAGGCAGGCTTGAAGTCAGCATTCTAAGGGGCACAGGGGAAAGTAGCCAAAGCTACTGCCATGGTTTAGATTCATGTCCCAGTGTAAAGATCAGTGGAAATGAATCAAATCAAGAAGAATTAACTGAGTTACATATACACCTGGCAGAGAGTAGCAAGGACATGAACACTGAGTCAATAGTTATGAACACCTTAGCTATTAAGCTAGTGATAGAGATATGTTGAAGTGAGGGAAAACATATTTCTGTTGTGGGACAGACTGGAGACACACATCCTATTACTGACACAGGGGAAAATTCAGAAGTACAAACCTTATTCCCAGAACAAAATACTGAATTAGAGGGAAAGATTCCTATCTCTACACAGTCAAATAAGAATGAACATAAACCTCAGACTAGTGTTAGAATAGGATCTGTGGTTATTAACAGTGTATAAGATCTGCAAGAAGTAGCTAACCCCATACCGTGAAGTGTACCTATTCACAATGAAAATCTTAAGCTTACTAATGAGATACATCCAGAAACTGATTTGAGAAACACAGATGCTAGTGACATAGGCTTGGATCAAAACACAAAGCCAGAGCTACCGACATCTGACAAAGTTTAAATGGCATTGAGCAAAATCCATATAGCATAGTGATTGGGTTCAGTGATTCAGATTCAGACATTGAATCTGAAGGAATACCAGAAGGCGTAATTATAATGAATGAAGATGATATAGAACAAATGCCTTATCAGTTTTATAAGCTTTATGAAGAGGTCAACGAAGAAGGGGATGTGTGGGATACATGGGAAAAGATAGAGTACCTGGAACCAGTGTAAACTCTTCCCAAGACACTGAGGAGGAATTATTCTTTGGGCACAGAACAAATTGTATACCATTAGAGGAAATTTATGCAAGCCTAGGGGTTAATAATGAAAATGACTTTATAGAGAAGTTGAATTACATGGCTTATGCAGATACAGATTTTGAATGGGATGGAGAATATCCAGAAACATGTTGAACTGGAGGAGGAGATAGACACACTATTTCAATTCTATTCTCTAACTTCAAAATCATAGGACAAGTGCCATTCAAGCTGTAACAGTGACACCAAGATTAGTTGGACTTCCATGGGGTAAAATACTACACTCAACCTTACGTGAATGAAGACTAGTCTTGGGGTAGCATAGTAAATGAGTTATTCCAGCATAAGAAGAAGCAGGAATTCAACATCTTGAACACTCCTAAACTTGTCGCAATATTCCAACTTCATAACTAGGACAGACACAAACATCTAGAATGCTAGAGAAGCGTGGATTCACATTGGTTGAATCTGTTGTAACATGACGTTAACAGCAAGATATAGTTGGGACCTGAAAAAAGAAAAAAAGGTTATCCACATCTCTCAACCTTCATCCTAAAGCAGTCTATACCAGAGGAAGGAAGGGAAAGAGGATATGCCATGAAGATATTATTTCAGTTTCAGATATCTCACCAGACATAACACTGTGATCATGTCATTTGTGAAGTTACATATACAGATGACATCTGAGAAAAAGTCCTAGTCATGAACTGCAACACAGATAGCCCAAGAAGAAGAAAACAGTCCTAGTCTTTTGAATGATAGCCTGCTGAGAGCACATGAGAGCCACCAGAATACAGAAAACAGAGCACTGCACTTGTTAACATGATGAAAGGAAGCACCCCTGAAGAAATGCAACCAGTAAAACAAAAGAAAAATGCATTGAAAGTTTAGCAGCCATAGAAACAAAGCCTCAATATAAAATATAAAATAGTCTCTGCCTGACACAGTAACAAAATGAAAAGAACTATCTCCAAATACTACATACAGTGACCATCCAAGAACTGAAATAACCATATGATGGAGCCCTTTGGGGAAAAAAATTGTAAACTCTATTCTTATGCAGCATGCTTACACCCATCCATGTAAAAACACCTGCACACCTTACCCCCATGCATGAATAGAGCACATGTGATTCATACTTGCATGCATGAAGAAAAGTTGATAAATTCTGATAAACATGCGCAAAGATTTCAACTCACTTCCATGCAAAAGTAACCTTTTCACTCTTACTTGCACACACGTTAAAAATCTTACTTGTACAATGTTCATGGTTTGTTCATGTGTTCCCAGTTCCAGATTATTGCAGTGGATCTTGATTTGAAGAACACAAGTCTTCCATCAAGTGACAAAACACTGAAAAGTGATGTGTTGACCAGAAAGGATAGAAGAGTTTCTACAACCAACATGAATGGACATGGAAGGACTTTGGAACTTTGAAATCTTGGAACTTATCACCATGAGGTTATGTAAGGAAGCATCATACATGTAAACAGCACATATGAACGCACATCCTACATTGAATTACACTATAGTAAGATACTTCATGGATTGGATAAGTGTACAACAAGTAGTTGCATATAAATAAACACACTGACAAAATTTTCTGTGGGAAATTCAAAGAGGAGAAAATTATTTTCTGCATGAGTTTGCACAGAAATTTAGAATGATGTAAATATGTAAATTTGCATGGACACATGTATTTACTAAACTAACTTACAAGCTAACTTATAGAGTAATGTATTAATAATCTAACTACTAACTATAGTGATAGCCTAGTGAGTTTGTCCAAGGTTTAGGAAGTAGAGACATAGAAGTTCTGTAGTATAGAAGTTAGATTGAATTATGATCATAGGTTAGCATTTCTTAGTGTTAGGAAAATTGTCTTAGTGACTATATAGACATTAGGATATAGGACATTTGCATGTTCTTAATCTTAGTGAATTGATTTGAGTGATTTAAACATTGTTATTTGTTTTGTTATAAAAATCTATGTTCATGTAATTCCCCTACCTAAACCATTTTCCTATAACCCATTCTTAGCTTAACATTTAGATAGATAGATTGAACAGCTAAGATGAGTTTAGGATTTTGTAATTTGGGGGGAGGGTAAGAGTATATTTCAGATAGCAAAGAGGTAAGAGAGATAGATGAAATTATTATAAGGTAAGTATCATTGAAAAATGCAAGTTGCATTTTTTGCTAATAAAAGGGGGATTGTGGTAAAGGCATGGAGAGAGACAAGACTTGTAAGGCAAGATGCAAGAAATAAGCTGGCCACCTAACCTGTCTGCCAATCAAGAAGAAGATCCCAAGTGGAATGTTCCCAGGAGTGGCAGTTGGGGTTTGCTGGCCATACTGAGGAGAAGAAGCAGGACTTGGGACTTTGTTTTTCTCTCTGGGAGTTGAAGGTGGCTGAAGGACCTTTGGGGGGCTTGGCTTGGTTTTGGGGCTTTCTCTCTCCAAGATTTGACTGACCAAGTTTTGAAGGAAAGCTGGGCTGAAGGAGAGACTTTTCTTGGTAAAGAAGAAAGAAGATTTTAAACAGTTGTCTTCCATTCCATGTCTCTAATTGTCTCTCTGTCAGAGTTTGTGATAAGACTGTGTTTCCATAACCCTCCTTAGGGAAAACCTCATCCCTCCAACCTCAGTTTCCAATCCTGTCATCACAATGAATCCCTTACCTGCAAAAAAAAAATCTAGAGACTTTAAGGTCCACTCAGAGGGAAGGGAAGAAGCCAAAGGCTTCAAGAAGAACTGGGAGGAGAAGGGGGGCAGGGAGGAGAGGGTGAAGGTGGGAGAGAGAGAGGATTGGAGGAGTTCAGGAGAAATATTGATCCACAAGACAGAAGGAATCAGTAGGCAAAACCCAAGGCAGTCCCAGTATCTATCAAGGGCAGTGTTCCTGTGTGACAGAATTCCCCTGTACCAAAAGCCAAGCGAAGTCCCCCAATGGTACTTCAGCCAGCTTCAACTCTCAGAGGGAGAGAATCAGAATTTCCCCCTAGCCAGTTCAACTGCCTCATCTCCTGGAAACATTCCGTTTAGAACCTTCTTCTTGATAGACAGGCAGGTTAGGTCGCCAGCTTATTTCTTGCATCTTGCCTTACAAGTCCTCTCTCTCTCCATGCCTCTTCTAAATCTTGAAATTTCTCATACTTGTGAATGTTAAAAAAATTCCACATTGAGGAATCCTCCATTAGAACAAATTCCCTACTGGAAAACATTCCCCATTTTGATGTGAGAACTCGCCAGGATCAGAAATGGGAGGACCTCTACTCCACCCGTACTTAAGACTGCTTTAGGGGAGAAAACTCCTTGCTAAACAATGAAAGTACTTGGACCCATGCTTATAATAAGGCAAGGAGTTCTTTGAGCCATGCCTGTTTTTTAGAATTGATACAATGGGATGCTAGGTACCTAAAAGGGTCAGGCAAGTTTTCTGTTAATGAGATTAGTCAACTCAGCTGTGTTTTCTCTGGTTCAGGCTTACTGAGGGGATTAGTCGACTTGGCAGGAATTCATATGGGCTGTCCTTTCAGAAAACATCTACGGTGATTGGTAGATGGAAGAACTTAGGGGAGGTGACATAGGAAAAAAACCCTATATAAGAAAAGGAATCTCTTGAGCAAGGGATCCTTGGAGGCTTGGAGAGGCTTGGAGATCCTTGGATCCTTGGAGATAGATCCTTTTGGAGGAGGCCCTTTGAAGATCTCTTGAGAAGAAGTCCCTTGAGAGGCTGACTCTGGCTGCAACTCCCTCTGGGGATATTCTGTTCCCCAGACATCCTTGCTTAAGACAAATCTTATGGTGAGTGATAACTGACTGGTTCCTCTCTTAAGGCTTAGGCCTGGGTTGGCCAGGCCTGCCCTGGCCAACCTATTTTTTGTCATTAATTCCTTTTCTCTCTCCTTCTCCTGTTCTTTAATTCCTCATGGTATTATTAATTAAATTCTCTAAAAAACCCAGTTGACTTGGGCATATTCATAATTTTGTAATATATTCCCTAGCAACCACCTTATATTTGATTTAAAACCAAGACACTGTAGTGAAACATATTTTCTGTGGTCAAATTTATTCACCCTCTCTTAAATCTATCACAATTTATATCTTCCACCATTTTAACTCACTACAGTTTACAACATCAACCATTTTAATTATAACAGTTTATGGCTCCCACTCTTTTAACTGCCATAGTTTATGGCAGTCAATTATTTTAACTCTTACAGTTTAAGCCATATACTATTTTAACTCTTACACTCTATCACATGGCACATCTTCCATGAAGTCCATTATGTTAGTGTGTCTCAAAAGTGCATTTCATTTTTCTAGGAGAAATTTCAAAGTAATTCATTGAGCACAGGAGAGGAAATATTTCCTCATATTATATTGTGTTCACCAAAGAAGTCCTTTCCTCTGTGTTTGAATGAGGTATTCTGAATGTTTCAGAGACATGATGTTAGAGAGGTTATAATATAATGAACTGGTTAAATACTTGATTGAATCTAGGCAAGAATCAAATGATTTGTTTGGTTGATATTCTCTCTTAGGTTGATATTTGGAGTTTCCTCTGGTGATTTGAAGGGGGTTGGGGTAAATCTAATCTCATACACTATGAAATTGAATCAATATCCATGTTCTATTATCAGAAGAGGACATATCCATGACATTCGAATTTGTTGTTATCATTTTGTCCCAGGTCCAACTTGTGGGAAATCTACTTGGGATTTTCTTGGCAAAGAGACTGGAGTGGTTTATCATTCCATTTTACAACTGATTCTATAGATATAAAAAAGAAACTGAAGCAGAGAATTAAGTTACTTAGCCCAAATCATAAAGCTAATAAATAACTGAAGCCAGATCTAAATTCGAGAAGAGTTATCTCTGAAAACACTCATAGAAATTCTTGAGATCTGTTAAATTTATGGTTGTTCTAAATTAATTTAATTGGTCACCAGGGATTTAATTTCTAAATCCCAAAAAATGAATTACTGGAGTCAGCCTTTTCACTCACCACGAATACCAGATATTGGGTACCCTTTGGAGACATAGGCAGCCATGAAGGGGAAAAAAATAGGTGGTTCCATTCTCCAACCTATTATTACTCAAATTTGTCCACTGGACCTGGGGAATTTCAAGATTTTCATCATATGAAGAATTCAGATCATTATGTAATTTAGTTGGAAAGATTTTAAAAATGAGTATTAAGAAAAGGAAATTAGAGAAATCAAGATTCTATTCTGCTCAGAGCAAAATGGAAGAGTAAGTAGATGCTTCAGCCTTGTCATAGTCATTATCTGGGGCCACTGAAGAGACAACAGTGGCCAGGCCTCCAACCGTCTCATTTATGCAGATTATATTATTTACCTTCCCCTTACCTGAGCAAAATCTTCTGGCCAATCTACATCCTCTTCACAAATAATTAATTATTTTCCATGAGGAATTACTTCTCTAACTTTCACCTGTGTGTAAATATAATCAGGAAAAGTTTTAAAGTTCAAGATATCATATCTCTCATCAGCCATCCTGGCAGCATACCCACAATATTCATACTTGTAATCAAGGACAGGATTAACACAACTCAGGAAGTGGTGGAGCTGAAGGCAGACAGAAATTGGTTACTCCTAGGGGAAAGAAGGAGTTATTCCCATATCCTAAAGCTTGATGATAGAATATAATGGGCTATGCATTTGGAGCTTACAAAAACCCTCATTCTCTCTTTTCTTAAAATTCTTCTGAGATCTTCCTAGCATTCTGTATTCTATTTCTCCTTTTCCTACCAAATAATAGAGTGCAGAAGAGTAATTGGGCTACTAAATTTAATTCATACTAGATAACGAACACATAAAAGTAAGTTTATCTTGCCTCTACCAAATCATGAATCTCTTTCTGATGTCTCTTATGTCTGATATTCCAAGTTCTTTGGTAAAAGCTATATTGACAGACAACTTGGAATTTTCTGTAAATGGAAACAGAAACCTACTAATTCCTTCCTTCTGCACAGTCAGTGCTTTGTAGACTAGAATATTCTTTTGCCTTTCCTCATATCCCCAGAATTTATGATAGTTTTCTAGCACAGAGTAGGAGGTTAAGAAATGTGTATTGATACAACATTTTTAGGAAATATATTCCAACTTTGAAAAAGTCTCTTTAATTAAAAATAAAGTCTATCCAAATTCTGAAGAGATGTTGATAAATTGGATTTAAAATTAAAGGTCAATTCGAAATTAATAGTGATGAAATTCAAAGTAAAGAAGAAAATGGGAATGCAGATGATTAAAAAATTTAAAAATTCCAAAAAATTCATGAAACAACATGAAAGACAATAATTCCAATGGAGAAAAATGAAAAGAAGTCGCTTTATTGTGATCAATTATAAGAAAATCAAATAATAACACAAATGGAGGAAGATTTGAGAAGCAATGGTTTTAAGTACATCCAGAAAATAAGTTTGACAGAAGCACCAGGATGAAGGGAGAATTTAACACATAAAAGAGGCACCCAAGAAAGAACTTCTGCACTGTAGAAGAAAATGTAGATGGACAGGCAATGGTTGAACCTCACTCTCACCACAATTGGTTTGACAAGGAAAGAATGCATATACACATTCAATAGGGTACAGATCCTTATCTTAAGCAATTGAGAAGTTTTAGGAAAGGGAATGAAAGAAGGTAAAATAAGGAACAAATAAATAAAAAAAACAGACTTTTAAAGAGAGGTTAGGAAAAAAGAATAGGAAGGATAAACTAGAAAATAGAATGGAGAGAAATGAGCAGTGGTAGTAATCATAAATATGAATCTGGATGAATTTAACTCACCCATGAAACAGAGATAGAGCAGAATATATAAAAAATGAGAGTCTAACAATATGTGATGTACAAGGAAAATAGTTCAAACAGAAAGACCTGAAACTAAAATATGTTCTGTAGTAGAATGTGTACTCTTTTAGGAGGTAAAAAAATTCAAAGGTATCAATCAAGATCTCTGATAAAACAAAAGCAAAAGGGGCCCTAATTAAAAGCGAGAATCCAGGAAATTAACATAATGCCAAAGACACCAAAGACAAGGAAGTAATATCAGAATATCTGGCAGCAAGGTCTTCTGGTAAAGGCTTCATTTCTGAAATATATACTAAATCTAGAACAGAACTAAACTTAAGATAAAAGACATTTTCCAGATGATAGACAGAGAAAAGACACAAAATGACCATTTTCAGAAGAAGGAATGAAAACTAAAACAGTCATTTGGGAGAAAATAGTCTTAGTATGAATTAGAAAAAATGAATTTGGAAACAACTGGGAGGTACCACCTTGTGCTTATCAGAAATGACAAAACTTCAAGATGAGATAAATATAAATATACTAATTGATTGTTGGCAGAGTAGTGCATTTCTTCCATTATTCTGGAGAACAGTTTGGAACTATGACCAAAAGGATACAAAACTGCACATATCCTTTCACCCAGAAATAATAAATTAGTTAGTAGTTCTAACTAATTAAATTAGCTTCTGTTAACCAACAGGTGGCAGTAGAGTATTGTAGTTGAGTGAAAGTGTCCATGGAAAAATAATGACAGTCTGTCCTGTGTTATATCTGAGTTGAGAGAAGAAACCCAGGTTATTCTATTTTGTTATAAAAATTATATTTTAGTTTTAGGATAGAAAGATAGATATTTAGGGAATTTAGTTAGATAGTCTAGAATAAGAAGGATCACTCTTGGTGATCTTTCCTCATGGGAAAGATTGGTTTAGGGATTTAGAATTTATTAGTTATAGGAAATATTTTCTTATAAATACCTTTTTTTTCCTTTTACTTTCCCTTTTATACAACCTTTTAATATTTATAATAAGTACGATTTTATATAACTGATCTGAACAGGAGTTTTTCTTCAATTGCTTGAGCAGCCATTTTTCCTCAACTGAAAAACCGAAGATCAACTCAAGGCCCAGTCCATATCACTATCAACTATTGGTAATAACAATACCAATAATTAATAAGGGTCAATACCCCTTATAACAAGAGACAATTTAAGAATCAATGGGTTATCTCAATGCAATGATAAAAAATAAAGACATCATATTAAAAGATTATATTTTATTAATATTACAATATATACCTATACATTATATACATATATTTATATATATATATATACATTATGTTAAAAGAAAATTTCACCTACATTTTTTAGCATTATGATGAAATGGAATTTAAAAGAATCCACCAATCAGCTCCTGAAATAAATCCCTCGATGACATCTATCAGGAATGCCAAAACCAAATTCCCAGAGTTCTCATGTCAAAGGAAAAATAGTGCAATTAGAAAAAAGAGAATTCAAATATAATAGAGTCACAATTAGGATTACTCAAGATTTAGTAATTTCCACATTAAAGATCAGAAGTCTTGGAATATGATATTCTGGAAAGCAAAAGAACTAGATTTCCAAACAAGAATCATTGACTCAGAAAAATTGAGTATATTCTATCAGAGGAGAATGATCATTCAATGAAACAAAATATTTTTAAGCATTCCTAACTATACTATAAAGCAGTGGTCATCAAAACAATTTGGTACTGGCGAAAAGACAGAAAGGGGGATCAGTGTAACAGACTTGGTGTAAGTGAACTCAGCAAGACAGTCTATGACAAGCCCAAAGATACCAGCTTTGAGGACCAAAACCCACTATTTCATAAAAACTGCTGGGAAAATTGGAAGGCAGAATGGGAGAGGTTAGGTTTAGATCAACATCTCAAACCCTACACCAAGATAAACTCAGAAAGGCTGAATGACTTGAATATAAGGAAGGAAACTATAAGCAAATTAGGAGAACACAGAATAGTATACATGTTAGATCTTTGGGAAAGGAAAGATTTTAAAATGAAACAAGAGCTAGAAAAAATCGCAAAACATAAAATCCATAATTTTGATTATATCAAATTAAAAAGTTTTTGTACAAACAAAACCAATGCAGCCAAAATTAGAAGGGAAACAACAAATTGGGAAACAATCTTCATAACAAAAACCTCTGAAAAAGGTATAATTACTCAAATTCATAAAGAGCTAAACCAATTGTACAAAAAAAAAATCAAGCCATTCTCCAGTTGATACATGGGCAAGGGACATGAATAGGCAATTTTCAGTTAAAGAAATCAAAACTATTAATAAGTACATGAAAAAGTGTTCTAAATCTCTTATAATCAGACAAATGCAAATCATAACAACTCTGAGGTATCCCCTCACACCTAGCAGATTGGCTAACATGACAGCAAAGGAAAATAATGAATGCTGGAGGAGATGTGGCAAAGTCAGGAAATTAATGCATTGCTGATGGAGTTGTGAATTGATCCAACCATTCTGGAGGGCAATTTGGAATTATTCCCAAAGGGTGCTAAAAGACAGTCTGCCCTTTGATCCTGCCATAGCACTGCCAGGTTTGTACCCCAAGGAGATAATAAGGAAAAAGATATGAACAAAAATATTCATAGCTGTGCTCTTTGTGGTGGCAAAAAAAAAAAAAAAGGAAAATGAGGGGATTCCTTCAACTGGGGAATGGCTGAACAAATTGTGGTATATGTTGGTGATGGAATACTATTGTGCTCAAAGGAATAATGAACTGGAGGAATTCCATGCAAACTGGAATGACCTCCAGGAATTAATGCAGAGCTAAAGGAGCAGAACCAGAACATTGTACACAGAGACCGATACACTATGGTATAATCGAATGTAATGGACTTCTCCATCAATGGCAATGCAGCGATCCTGAATAACTTGCAGGAATCTACAAGAAAAAAAAAACATTATTCACATTCAGTCAAAACTGTGGAAGTAGAAACAAAGAAGAAAAGCAGCTCCCGAAGACATGGGTTGAGGGGATATGGCTTGGGATGTAGACTCTAAATAATCATTTAATGCAAATACTAACAATGTGGAAAAAGGTTCTGATCAAGGACACAGATGATACCCATTGAAATTGTGCATAGGCTGCGGGATGTGTGTGGGGAGGGGAGAAAGGGAAATAATGTGATTTTTGTAACCAAGGAATAATGTTCTAAATTGACTATATAAATTAATTTTTAAAGAGGATTTTATGCATTTCTGATGAAAAAACTAGACCCAACAGTTTTCAAAAGAAACATAAAAAAGATAAACAAGAAAGACAAAATTTAGAGATTCAAGATGGTCCAACTACTTCTCTTCCTATGTGAAAAAATGTTCTTAACTTAAACTTGTTATCATTATGAGGGCAATGAGGAGGAATATACATAGATTGATGTTGCAGGAGTAAGTTGATTAGGATGGCATTGTATTAAAAAAAATCAAGGGGTGAAAAAGAAGATTCCCTTGACAGAAAAGGGAAGGAAGACACAGAAGAGGATAAATTATCGCATTTAAAGGGGCATGAAAACTGCTGGAGTCAGAATCCAGATCTAAGCATAATATTTTTCCCTTTAGTTTATTGATGTTTTTATTTGGGGGTTTTGGTTTTATATTAGTGCTTTCTTACAACAGTGACCAATATGGAAGAATATTTTACCTAATAATAGAGATATGTCTCAGATCAAATTGATTACCACCTCTGAGAGGGGAGAAGCAAAGAAGGGACGGAGAATATATCAGAGTTATGTCAGAAATCATATGCTGAAAATTGTTATTAAATATAATGGGAAATACATTATATAAAAATAAATTAAATAAAATGTAAAAGCCATTTTGAGTTGATCTTCTTTCTTAAAAATAGGAAACCAGAAGAGTTTGTTTCAGGTTTTATCTCACCAAACTTGAAACTAATGAACTCTGATAGTTCTATGATATGAAAGGCGCAGCTGAACATACGGGAAATGCCTTTGAATGAGGAGTGGATACAGTTAAATGGGAAAAATGGCAGGAACAATTTCAGCCTAGAGACCGACAACAGTCCTTTCCTTAAAATTTTGGAAAATACAATAAATCTTGTCTTAATTGATTAATCATGAATAAACCAGAGACAGGCACTTTGTCAGCCCAGGTCAGCATTAAATATAGAAAAGGTAGCTCTATCCACAAGATAAACCGAATGGGTCTATGGATACAGATATTGGAGTCTAACCACTGGACATGCTAAAGGGAGCCCCAGTGATAAAGGATCAAAGCTGGATACCAGGGAGAGCAGAGGTCCCAGTCTCACCTTAAACCTTAGTGATTGACATGGAATATACATTAACTTACAGCTCTGCTGCTTACTACACAGTTTTGTGTCATACATTTTCCATTCACTGTACAATAAAGGAGGGGAATTTGCCTCAGTATGCTTCTCTAGAGTGGATTTAAGCCTCAGGACAAGTCCAAGTTGAGAGCAAGTTCTGAAGCAAGAAGTAACTGTATAGCTCTGAGGCCAGGGCAGGAGCAGGTTCCCATTTCTAGACCCCAACCCAGCCTGAAGACTACAGTGACCACGCATGGACTTTATGATATTTTAACCTGTGCCTGGGGGGTCACTGTCTCAGACCTCAAACATTTTGGTGCTATTTTCAGAACAGGTTCCAGGATCAGGAAGTTGTTTTTTTCCTTCTAAGGTAGTATGATCCTGGGACAGTGTTGATGAGCAGCCATACCACTTCTTAGAAGAGAAGGAACATCAATATAGTTCCCATTGAATGGCTTTGAGCCCATTCAAGGATATCACAGCAACAAAAGAGATGGGCCCATGCTTGCTGCCCACCAGGGTGAAATGGGTGAATAAATAGTGTCATTTCAAAAACATTTCAAATGGAGAAAGTTTCTAAAACTCTTGGCTTCAGACTCTCCTAAGTATATTATCTTTAAAATATCCCTAAATAAAGCTTTAATAGAGAACAAAATGGAAAAAGCCTTCATGTCCACCAGGGCCTTCCTCTTGGTGCTCTGCTATATGGGTGGGAAGGAAACACAGACACTACAGAACACCAGCATGCTGTAGGCACGTGGATTCATTGAAAGTTTCTGCCAGATTCCCTCCCAGAAAAACTACCATAAAGCTAACCAAGGCCAGGAAGCCCATGTAGCCAGGACCCAGTAGAAGGTGAGGAAGCCTTCATTACACCAAATGACAATGAAGTCAGCATCAGAGTATATACCGTTGTTTTTTATTTATTTTTAAAATTAATTAATTTAGTCAATTTAGAACATTATTCCTTGGTTAAGAGAACCACATTATTTTCCTCCCTCCCCTTCCCCCACACTTCCTGCAGCATTGGGTATCACATGTGTCCTTGATCAGAACCTTTTTCCACATTGTTGGTATCTGCATTAGGATGATCATTTAGAGTCTACATCCCCAGCCATATCCCCTCAACCCATGTCTTCAGCAGCTGTTTTTCTTCTGTGTTTCTACTTCCACAGTTTTGACTCTGAATGTGGATAATGTTTTTTCCCATAGATTCCTCCAAGTTGTTCAGGATCACTGCATTGTCATTGATGGAGAAGTCCATTACATTCGATTATACCACAGTCTCTATGTACAATGTTCTGGTTGTGCTCCTTTAGCTCTGCATCAATTCCTTGAGGTCATTCCAGTTTGCATGGAATTCCTCCAGTTCATTATTCCTTTGAGCACAATAGTATTCCATCACCAACATATACCACAATTTGTTCAGCCATTTCCCAATTGAAGGGCATCCCCATATTTTCCAATTTTTTTTGCCACCACAAAGAGCACAGCTATGAATATTTTTGTACATATCTTTTTCCTTATTATCTCCTTGGGGTACAAACCTGGCAGTGCTATGGCAAGATCAAAGGGTAGACTGTTTTTTAGCACCCTTTGAGCATAGTTCTCAATTGCCCTCCAGAATGTTTGGATCAATTCACAACTCCATCAGCAATGCATTAATTTCTTGACTTTGCCACATCCCCTCCAACATTCATTATCTCCATTGCGGTCATGTTAGCCAATCTGCTAGATGTGAGGTGATACCTCAGAGTTGTTTTGATTTGTGTCTCTCTTTTATAAGAGATTTAGAACACTTTTTCATGTGCTTATTTGTAGTTTTGATTTCTTTAACAGAAAATTGCCTATTCATGTCCCTTTCCCATGTATCAACTGGAGAATGGCTTGAATTTTTTGTACAATTGGTTTAGCTCTTTATAAATTTGACTAATTAGACCTTTGTAAGAGGTTTTTGTTATGAAGATTGTTTCCCAATTTGTTGCTTCCCTTCTAATTTTGGCTGCATTGGTTTTGTTTGTACAAAACCTTTTAAGTTTGATGTAATCAAAATTATGGATTTTACATTTTGTGATTTTATCTAGTTCTTGCTAGGTTTTAAGATCTTTCCTTTCCCAGTGATCTGACATATATACTATTCTGTGTTCACCTAATTTGCTTATAGTTTCCTTCTTTATATTCAGACATTCAGCCTTTCTGAGTTTATTTTGGTGTAGGATGTGAAATGTTGATCCAAACCTAATCTCTCCCCTACTGTCTTCCAGTTTTCACAACAGTTTTTTTTATGAAATAGTGGGTTTTGGTCCCAAAAGCTGGTATCTTTGGGCTTGTCATAGACTGTTTTGCTGAGGTCACTTACCCCAAGTCTATTCCACTGATCCTCCTTTCTGTCTCTTAGCCAGTACCAAATTGTTTTGATAACCACTGCTTTATAGTATAGTTTGAAATCTGGGACTGCAAGGCCTCTTTCCTTCGCATATTTTTTTCATGTTTTCCCTGGATATACTTGATCTTTTCTTCTTCCAAATAAACTTTGTTGTATTTTTTTTCTAATTCAGTAATAAAGCTTTTTGGTAGTTCAATTGTTATAGCACTAAATAAGTAAATTAATTAGGGTAGGATTGTCATTTGTATTATGTTTGCTCATACTACCCATGAGCAGTCAATGTTTTTCCAATTGTTTAGATCTCCTTTTAATTGTGTGGAGAGTGTTTTGTAGTTGTGTTCATATAGTTCCTGAGTATGTCTTGGCATATAGATTTGTAAGTATTTTAAATTGTCTAGGGATTTTAAAGGAAATTTCTCTTTCTAATTCTTGCTGCTGAGAAGTGTTGGAAATATATAGAAATGTTGATGAGTTGTGTGGCTTTATTTTGTATCCTGAAACTTTGCTAATGTTGTTGATTATAGCTCTTTTAGTAATTCTCTAGGATTCTTTAAGATGACCATCATATCATCTTCAAAGAGTGAGAGCTTGGTCTCCTCATTACCTATTTTAATACCTTCAATTTCTTTTTTCTTCTCTAATTGCTACTGCTTGTGTTTCTAGTACAATGTTAAATAATAGAGGTGATAATAGGCATCCTATTTCACTCCTGATTGTATTGGGAAGGCTTATAGTTTATCCTCATTGCAGATGATGTTTGCTGATGGTTTAGGTCTATTCTGTTTATTATTTTTAGGACAGGACCTTCTATTCCTATACTTTCTAGTGTTTTCAATAGGAATGAGTGTTGTATTTTGTCAGAAGCTTTTTCTGCATCTATTTAGATAATCATGTTGTTTTACTTAGTTTACTTGTTGATATGGTCAATTATATTCAGGATTTTCTTATTTTTAAACCATCTTTGCATTCCTCATATAAATCCTACCAGATCATAATGAATAACCCTCGAGGTCACTTGCTGAAGTCTTTTGTCTAGTCTTCTATTTAAGGTTTTTGCATCTATATTCATTAAGGAGATTGGCCTATAGTTTCCTCTCTGTTTTTGACCTGCCTGGCTTTGGAAGTAAAGGAATTTTGTAGAACTCCTTCTTTGCTTATTGTTTATTATGTCAACTAGTTTGTATATTATTGGGATTAGTTGTTCTCTGAATGTTTGATAGAATTCACTTGTGAATCTATCTGGTCCTGGGAATTTTTTTCTTCTTTGATGGCTTGTTCATTTTTTTTCTGATATGGGATAATTTAAGAATTCTATTTCTTCTTCTGTTAATCTAGTCAATTTATATTTTTGTAAATATTCATTCATATCACCTAGATTGCCATATTTCTTGGCATATAATTGGGCATAATATTTTTTGATGACTGCCTTAATTTCCCCTTCATTTGAGGTGAGATCTCCCTTTTCATCATGGATGCTATCAATTTGGTTTTCTTCTTTCCTTTTTAAAATTAGACTGACCAGTACTTTGTCTATTTTTTTTAAAGTTCCAGCTTCTAGTCTTATTTATTAAATCAATAGTGCAAATGGTCTGCCTGCTCTGAGCTTCTCCTCTTGCCTCTACTCCACAATTGTTCTAACCCCTGCATCTGGCATAGCTTTGCAGGCAAGTTCTCCCTCCAGACTAGCATCCTTGCACACCCAGAGATTCCAGTCACCACTGGAGGCTTAGTACTGTAGGTAGGGGAGGGATCCTGGAACCTTCCTTCTTCATTCTCCTTAAACCTGTATGTCCTGAAGTTCAGGTTTTGGGGGTGTACCTTTTAAGTTGGGTCCAGGAGGAGGGTTCTCTAGCTCTGTCTTGTGTGAAGATTGGATTTAGCTCTCTCCTGGTTGTAACAATGAAGATACTTAGCTCTTCCTTGATTTTAAAGATTAAATTGTAATCCCCTGGTTGTAACAATGAAGGTACTTAGCTTTTCCTTTATTGGGAAGATTGAATTGTAATAAACAATCTATTTTTAGATTTTAATCTACAAAAAGGTGGTAACTCAGTATTTTAAGTAGATCTACCCATTTTAACTACAAAAAGGTGTAAAGTAACTAAAAAAGGTGAAATAACCAGAAAGGTGTTAAGTAACCCAAAAGATATAATCTAACCAAATAAGGTGTGAATTTAAGAGTGGACAGTCCCAGAGAAAAGTATCTGCTGTGATTGTTAAATGTGAAGTTTAGGGGAGGTGACACAAGAGAAAAGGATCTTTAAAAAGAGGGCAAAAGGCCAGAATAAGAGATATATTCAATTCAAGGAGATCGAAGAGCTCTCTGGCTTGGAGGAGAGACTGGAAGACAGATACTTGAGGAATGACCAGAAGACAGACACCGAGACTTCTTTCCATTTAGATGGTCACCATTGGTGAGTAAAATACTGACTTAGTGACCCTGCCTTTTTCAGAGGGCAAAACCTCTGAGAAAAGGCCCATCATCTTGAGACATTTTTTCTCCCTGGCTGGGGATTAGAAGTTCTAACTGATATCAGAAGAATCCAGAGATCTCTCCCTCTCTCTCTTTTTCTCTCTTTATCCTTTTCTCTCTTCCTTAATATCTTCCCTCTATTGTAAACAAACTACCATAAATTCCATTTACTTTAGTAATTCATTTTGGAATTTAGAAATTAAATCCCTGGTTACCACCTAATTAATATATTTCAATCCCAACCACAAAATACATTTAACACTTGTTGTTAGATTTGGTTTTCAATCCACTGGAAGCATTGTGTTTTTGATCGGTAAGGAAGTGTTTATAGAAGTCTGTTTTTTTTTGCTGCCTCTAAGCCATGATGTTGACTCTGCCTCTCTGATAAGTCTGATTTTTCATAAATCTGCCTGCTATGTTACTAGTGGGTTCATGGGGCCATCCTCCTAGAGGCAATTGGGACATAATCCAGAAGACAACAGTACATCACACAACAATTGTCATATTTTAATTGGGGACCATTTTACTCTCACTGACAATAGGCCAATGTCAAGATTAAATAATTTATCTGAAATAAACATTCATCAAGTCCTGAATTTGAGTTAAGTATTTTTTGGAACTAAAGAAAAGACTTAAAACACTCCAATAAATTGATGGTTTCACTGTGGGTTTTTCCTCCACAGACTGTGATCAAAACCTGGATATATCTGCCCATTCTGGGAAACTCTTGTTTTTGTCTTTTCATTAACATCCCAAATTAAGAACATCTCAGGTCTTCCACTTAACCTCCAGTTTTACCCAAAATCATAAGGTTCCCATGGAGGATATCAATACTTCATCACTTATTGCTTCTCTTACTATATGACCCATCCTCCTTATATTCTACCAATGAAGTTATGGAATGATACTCTTTGCCCTTATTTTCCTCTAAATGGCTCTCATTCTAACTAAATCCTATTAGGAAATACCTATTAAACAGATTTACTTTTAATAATATTACCCTTCTGATTAACAAGTTCAACTTTATTTTGTTTGGTTGATAAGTCATATCAACTCATTTGTGACCCTCCCTGAATTAGCTTTTTGGGACCAATTTAATTCCAAGTCCAGGTTTTAGCTACTAGCAAATTGGAGCATAGTCTACCATTTTATCCACAGAGTCTAGCTCGGAACTTTGCATGAAATCATTGATTAATACATACTGGTTGACTTCTTAGTCTGAAGGGTAAAATTTGGGGAGGACAAAATGACTTGACCTCCATCTAAATAGATGTTGGCAAAATATTAGTATGCAGCTTCAAATTAGGGCAATCTTGGCTCCTACTCCTTCATTTTTAAAGAATGCCAACAATTTTTGACATCTCTTTTTCCAAGTTACAAATTTCACTGATACATATATGGTGTTCTTCTTGTTCTTCAGAACTATTTTGGCTCCTTGTTCTCAACTCTCTTTGTCACAGGGTAGGAAAAATTGTATGTATTTTTCCCAGAATTATGGATCTTAAAAATGTTCTATCCTAGACTTCCGGTTAAGATGGCGGCTTAGAGAAAGCTGAAGTTCAGATCTCCGGAAAACCCTTCCCGACCGATCTCAAACTAGAAGCTCCTAAGGCGCCGAAATTCAAAACGATCAACAGCACAGACCCTGGGAACCCTCCTCCTGGACCTGGACCCGGTTCAAAAGGTACGGCTCCCCTTAAAAGCCAGAACCCGAGATCCCTCGGACCTCAGGGGTAGGAGCGCAGAGTCCAAGGCTCCCGGAAGCGGCAGCCGCGCCGGGCTCAGAGAGCAGGGTCTGAGGAACAACAACCCTCAGGGTCTTCTACCCAAGTCCCAGTCCGGGTGAAAGTTACTGCCTGGGGCTTCCGCTGCAGAGAGCCGGTTGGTCCCGGTGAAAGTTACTGCCTGGGGCCTCCGCTGCAGAGAGCTGGTCAAAACAACAGCAACCCTCAGGGCGGGCAAGACAGCCTCACGGGCTGGATCCTGCTATCCAAGTCTCAGTGAAAGTCTGTGCTCTCGGAGCTTGGGGAAGCGGCAGCCCATCCCCCCGCAGGCCGACGAAACAGCCTCACGGCCAGCGATTCTGAAGGCAACTTCCGGAAATCGAGCCAGGGGGAGAGTGTGGCCTCGTGGTCCGACCCTTCCATTCCAGTTCCAGTGAGGCATATTCAGTTTAACCCAGGGAAAGCTCATAGAACTATCTGCCCAGGACTAAAGCCCCTGAACACCAGAAAGAGACAAGAAAAACTAATCCTCCACATTCAGAAATGGCAAACTCCACAGAACCACAGAAGCCCCAAAATACCAAGAAAAATAAGAAGAAAGGGGCGACTTTGGACACATTCTATGGAGCCAAAATACAAAATACAGAGCAGACAGAAGATAATATAAAAGAAAATGCTCCAAAACCTTCCAAAGGAAATGGAAACTCTCCACAAACCTATGAAGAATTTGAATCAGAAATGACCAAAAAGATGGAAGCCTTCTGGGAGGAAAAGTTGGAAATAATGCAAAAGAAATTCACGCATCTACAAAACCAGTTTGACCAAACTGTAAAAGAAAACCAGGCTTTAAAGGCCAGAATCAGGCAGCTGGAAGACAATGATCGTGTAAAAGAGCAAGAATCAATAAAGCAAAGCCAAAATACCAAGAAATTAGAAGAGAACATAAAATATCTCACCGACAAGGTGATAGATCTGGAAAATAGGGGGAGAAGGGATAATTTAAGAATAATTGGACTCCCAGATAAGCCAGAAATAAACACCAAACTGGACATGGTGATACAAGATATAATCAAAGAAAATTGCCCAGAGATTCTAGAACAAGGGGGCAATACATCCACTGACAGAGCTCACAGAACACCTTCTACACTAAACCCCCAAAAGACAACTCCCAGGAATGTAATTGCCAAATTCCAAAGCTATCAAACAAAAGAAAAAATCCTACAGGAAGCCAGAAAAAGACAATTTAGATATAAAGGAATGCCAATCAGGGTCACCCAAGACCTTGCAAATTCTACTCTGAATGATCGTAAGGCATGGAACATGATCTTCAGAAAGGCCAGAGAGCTGGGTCTCCAACCAAGAATCAGCTACCCAGCAAAACTGACTATATACTTCCAAGGGAAAGTATGGGCATTCAACAAAATAGAAGACTTCCAACTTTTTGCAAAGAAAAGACCAGAGCTCTGTGGAAAGTTTGATACCGAAAATCAAAGAGCAAGGAATACCTGAAAAGGTAAATATTAAGGAAAGGGGAAAAATGTTATCTTCTTTTACTCAAACTCTCTTCTATAAGGACTACATTTATATCAACCTATGTATACTAATATGTGGGGAAAATGTAATGTATAAATAGGGGGTAAAGAAAGACCAAATAGAATAATGGTTCTCACACAAAGATTCACAGAGGAAGGGGAGGGGAAGAAAACTCCTATAAGAAGGAGAGGAAGAGAGGGGGGGGGGTTTACTTAAACCTCAATCTCAGGGAAATCAACTCTGAGAGGGAAAAACATCCAGATCCATTGGGATCTTGAATTCTATCTTACCCAACAAGGGTAAGGAGAAGGGAAAACCAAGGGGGGGAGGGGGAGAGGGAGAACAAAAAGGGAGGGAAAGAGAGGGGGGAGGGGGAGGGAACAAAAAGGGAGGGACTAAAAAGGGAAACATCAAGGGAGGGGACAAGGGGGACTGATTCAAAGTAAATCACTGGACTAAAAGGTAGAGCCGAAGAAGAAAAGGTTAGAATTAGGGAAGGCAATCAAAATGCCAGGGAGTCCACAAATGACAATCATAACTTTGAACGTGAATGGGATGAACTCACCCATAAAACGTAGACGAATAGCAGAATGGATTAGAATCCAAAACCCTACCATATGTTGTCTTCAAGAAACACACATGAGGCGGGTTGACACCCACAAGGTCAGAATTAAAGGATGGAGTAAGACCTTCTGGGCCTCAACTGATAGAAAGAAGGCAGGAGTGGTAATCATGATATCTGATAAAGCCAATGCAAAAATAGACCTGATCAAAAGGGATAGGGAAGGTAATTATATTTTGTTAAAAGGGACTCTAGACAATGAGGAAATATCATTAATCAACATGTATGTACCAAATAATATAGCACCCAAATTTCTAATGGAGAAACTAGGAGAATTGAAGGAAGAAATAGACAATAAAACCATACTAGTGGGAGACTTAAACCAACCATTATCAAATTTAGATAAATCAAATCAAAAAATAAATAAGAAAGAGGTAAAAGAAGTGAATGAAATCTTAGAAAAATTAGAATTAATAGACATATGGAGAAAAATAAATAGGGATAAAAAGGAATACACCTTCTTCTCAGCACCACATGGCACATTCACAAAAATTGACCATACATTAGGTCACAGAAACATAGCACACAAATGCAAAAAAGCAGAAATAATGAATGCAGCCTTCTCAGATCACAAGGCAATAAAAATAATGATTAGTAATGGTACATGGAAAACCAAATCTAAAACCAATTGGAAATTAAACAATATGATACTCCAAAACCGTTTAGCTAAAGAAGAAATCATAGAAACAATTAATAATTTCATCAAGGAAAATGACAATGGCGAAACATCCTTTCAAACCTTTTGGGATGCAGCCAAAGCGGTAATCAGAGGCAAATTCATATCCCTGAAAGCTCATATTAACAAACAAGGGAGAGCAGAGATCAATCAATTGGAAATGCAATTGAAAAAACTCGAAAGCGATCAAATTAAAAACCCCCAGCAGAAAACCAAATTAGAAATCCTAAAAATTAAGGGAGAAATTAATAAAATCGAAAGTGATAGAACTATTGATTTAATAAATAAGACAAGAAGCTGGTACTTTGAAAAAACAAACAAAATAGACAAAGTACTGGTCAATCTAATTAAAAAAAGGAAGGAAGAAAAGCAAATTCACAGCATTAAAGATGAAAAGGGGGACAGCACCTCCAATGAGGAGGAAATTAAGGCAATCATTAGAAATTACTTTGCCCAATTATATGGCAATAAATACACCAATTTAGGAGAAATGGATGAATATATACAAAAATACAAACTGCCTAGACTAACAGAAGAGGAAATAGAATTCTTAAATAATCCCATATCAGAAATTGAAATCCATCAAGCCATCAAAGAACTTCCTAAGAAAAAATCCCCAGGGCCTGATGGATTCACCTGTGAATTCTATCAAACATTCAGAGAACAGTTGACCCCAATACTATACAAACTATTTGACATAATAAGCAAAGAGGGAGTTCTACCAAACTCCTTTTACGACACAAACATGGTACTGATTCCAAAACCAGGCAGGTCAAAAACAGAGAAAGAAAACTATAGACCAATCTCCCTAATGAATATAGATGCAAAAATTTTAAATAGGATACTAGCAAAAAGACTCCAGCAAGTGATCAGAAGGATCATTCACCATGATCAAGTAGGATTCATACCAGGGATGCAGGGCTGGTTCAACATTAGGAAAACCATCCACATAATTGACCACATCAACAAGCAAACTAGCAAGAACCACATGATTATCTCAATAGATGCAGAAAAAGCCTTTGATAAAATACAACACCCATTCCTATTAAAAACACTAGAAAGCATAGGAATAGAAGGGTCATTCCTAAAAATAATAAACAGTATATATCTAAAACCAACAGCTAATATCATCTGCAATGGGGATAAACTAGATGCATTCCCAATAAGATCAGGAGTGAAACAAGGATGCCCATTATCACCTCTACTATTTGACATTGTACTAGAAACACTAGCAGTAGCAATTAGAGAAGATAAAGAAATTGAAGGTATCAGAATAGGCAAGGAGGAGACCAAGTTATCACTCTTTGCGGATGACATGATGGTCTACTTAAAGAACCCTAGAGATTCAACCAAAAAGCTAATTGAAATAATCAACAACTTTAGCAAAGTTGCAGGATACAAAATAAACCCACATAAATCATCAGCTTTTCTATATATCTCCAACACAGCTCAGCAGCAAGAACTAGAAAGAGAAATCCCATTCAAAATCACCTTAGACAAAATAAAATACCTAGGAATCTATCTCCCAAGACAAACACAGGAACTATATGAACACAACTACAAAACACTCGCCACACAACTAAAACTAGACTTGAACAATTGGAAAAACATTAACTGCTCATGGATAGGACGAGCCAATATAATAAAAATGACCATCCTACCCAAACTTATTTATCTATTTAGTGCCATACCCATTGAACTACCAAAATACTTCTTCACTGATTTAGAAAAAACCATAACAAAGTTCATTTGGAAGAACAAAAGATCAAGGATATCCAGGGAATTAATGAAAAAAAACACATATGATGGGGGCCTTGCAGTCCCTGACCTAAAACTATATTACAAAGCAGCAGTCATCAAAACAATTTGGTACTGGCTAAGAAACAGAAAGGAAGATCAGTGGAATAGACTGGGGGAAAACGACCTCAGCAAGACAGTATACGATAAACCCAAAGATCCCAGCTTTTGGGACAAAAATCCACTATTCGATAAAAACTGCTGGGAAAATTGGAAGACAGTGTGGGAGAGACTAGGAATAGATCAACACCTCACACCCTACACCAAGATAAATTCAAAATGGGTGAGTGACTTAAACATAAAGAAGGAAACCATAAGTAAATTGGGTAAACACAGAATAGTATACATGTCAGACCTTTGGGAGGGGAAAGGCTTTAAAACCAAGCAAGATATAGAAAGAATCACAAAATGTAAAATATATAATTTTGACTACATCAAACTAAAAAGCTTTTGTACAAACAAAACCAATATAACTAAAATCAGAAGGGAAACAACAAATTGGGAAAAAATCTTCATAGAAACCTCTGACAAAGGTTTAATTACTCATATTTATAATGAGCTAAATCAATTGTACAAAAAATCAAGCCATTCTCCAATTGATAAATGGGCAAGGGAAATGGATAGGCAGTTCTCAGATAAAGAAATCAAAACTATTAACAAGCACATGAAGAAGTGTTCTACATCTCTTATAATCAGAGAGATGCAAATCAAAACAACTCTGAGGTATCACCTCACACCTAGCAGATTGGCTAACATAACAGCAAAGGAAAGTAATGAATGCTGGAGGGGATGTGGCAAAGTAGGGACATTAATTCATTGCTGGTGGAGCTGTGAACTGATCCAACCATTCTGGAGGGCAATTTGGAACTATGCCCAAAGGGCGACAAAAGAATATCTACCCTTTGACCCAGCCATAGCACTGCTGGGTCTGTACCCCAAAGAGATAATGGACACAAAGACTTGTACAAAAATATTCATAGCTGCGCTCTTTGTGGTGGCCCAAAACTGGAAAACGAGGGGATGCCCATCAATTGGGGAATGGCTGAACAAACTGTGGTATATGTTGGTGATGGAGTACTATTGTGCTAAAAGGAATAATAAAGTGGAGAAGTTCCATGGAGACTGGAACAACCTCCAGGAAGTGATGCAGAGCGAGAGGAGCAGAACCAGGAGAACATTGTACACAGAGACTAATACACTGTGGTATAATCGAACGTAATGGACTTCTCCATTAGGGGCGGTGTAATGTCCCTGAACAACTTTCAGGGATCCAGGAGAAAAAAAACACCATTCATAAGCAAAGGATAAACTATGGGAGTGGAAACACCGAGAAAAAGCAACTGCCTGAATACAGAGGTTGAGGGGACATGACAGAGGATAGACTTTAAATGAACACTCTAATGCAAATACTATCAACAAAGCAATGGGTTCAAATCAAGAAAACATCTAATGCCCAGTGGACTTACGCGTCGGCTATGGGGGGTGGGGGGGAGGAAAAGAAAATGATCTATGTCTTTAACGAATAATGCTTGGAAATGATCAAATAAAATATATTTAAAAAAAAAAAACAAAACCAAAAAAAAAATGTTCTATCCTAGAACATGGGGACCTGGAATAAGAGAATTCAGGAGTACAATAAGGAAATATGTTATGTCCTCCACTTGCCCAGGAAGTAAGGAAAAATCATTCACCTTAGATTCATCCCCTGCTAAGGAAATTGCAAAGGCTGAAATCCAAAGTAGAGTGTTTAAGTTTAAAGCTGCCAAAAGGTTCACAGACATGTGGTATACTTCTGATTGTACTATGTGATTGTCTTCAGGTCAGTTGCTTTTCTAATGATAAATATGACATTTTCTTATAATTTTTTCATTCTTATTTTATTTCTTCTTGATTATTCATGGAGTCATTAGCAGCAACTTGTCCAAACCTTATTTTAAAAGAATCATATTCTTCAGTGATCTTATATACATCTTTGTCATTTCACTAATTCTAGTTTTTAAGTCCTTTTCTACAGTGAATTTTAATAATCATTTTCCTTTTGATTATAATAGAAGCATATTTTTAATCACTTCTCATGTAACAACAGTTTTATGTTACTTGTCATTTCAATGGGTGATGGAAGAAATGTAAAGCAGTAGAGAATTTGGAAGTTGAGATTTTAAAACTAATAAAATAACCCATCTGAAATTGAATTGCAAGACATATACAGAAAAAAAAAATATTTTTAAATGAAGGAAAAAACTGAATAAGTTCTGATGCATGACTATTTTCTCATTTTTATTATGTCTTATGGCAATTATCTACTATTACATTCAAAGTATCATTCATGAAACAACAGGAAAAGAACAATTAGACTTTGGTAAAAGATTGTTCACATCAGATTATGATTATACAATAAAATAATTTATAGAAAAGAATCAAAGGCATAAAAGTTTATTGTACCATTTTATACATGCAAAATCATCCTATTCAGTTGGGACTTAATAATTCTTCAACAAATTATCTCTCCCATATGTATAATTCATCAAATAATAGCCAATAAATGTAATGACTGATATGACCTGGATAAACATATTGGGGAAAGAATAGACTTCCAGATTTGCAAATCTTTTTAAATCAGCATCCTGGATAGGCTTATGCATAATTAGAAATGTGATACAAACTCAACCAAGAATTAGAAATCAAGCCTTCATATTTTAAAATTCATTAATTATTCCATAATTATATGTATCATCCCTATTGTAGGTGTCTACTCCATATAATGTATTTCTTTATAACTACTTTTAATTCTTCCTCTATTAAAAAATCAGGCAACATGACTCCATTCAAAATATTATTTGATTCCAATGAAAATGAAAGAAATAACAACAGAAAATAAAAGTTATACAAGCCAGGCTATTTGAAATATTTTATTAAGGAAATTAAGAACTATATCTCTATGATTGGTGAGGAAGAGATTGAGATCACATTGCTCCTCAGAGACTAACTTTGTTTTTCAGTATCTCCAGAGTATTTCTGTCTGACCTCAGAAGGATCACATAGCATTTGGGAGCAAAGAAACAAGTGAGAATCCCAGCACTGGAGAGTAAGATGGACAAGACCTCCATGGCCACCATGGCCTTTCCCTTAGTGCTCTGATATGTGGGCAGGAAGGAAATCCAGACGCTGCAGAAAACTAACATGGCGAAAGTCAAATACTTGGCTTCATTGAAAGTGTCTGGCAGTTTCCTTGCCAGAAAGGCCATCATGAAGCTAACCAAGGCCAGGAAGCCCATGTAGCCTAGAACAGAGTAGAAGAAAAAGAGCGATCCCTCATTGCACTGAATGACAATGAGGGAAGCCTCGGAGTGTATATCCCTCTCAAGGAATGGGGCATGTGTTCCAAGCCAGATGCCACAGAGACACATTTGGATAAGAGTACAGATACAAATGAGAAAATAAGATGTTGTGGAGCCTAGCCACTTGCGGAGCCCACTCCCTGGCTTGGTGGCCGCAAAGGCCAGAACCACAGTTAGAGTTTTGGCCAAGATAGAAGCAATGGCCAAGGTGAACACTACTGCAAATGAGATTTGTCTCAGGAGGCAAGTGGCTTGAGTAGGAAGACCAATGAAGAGCAAGGGACAGAGGAAACAAAGGGTGAGGGAAATGAGAAGAGTGTAGCTGAGACTGCGGTTATTGGCTTTGACTATGGGGGTGTCTCTGTGCTTCACAAAGACTCCAAGGACTAGAACAGTGAGCAGGGATAAGCCAAGAGCTGCAGAAGCCAGAACCATTCCCAGAGGTTCTTCATAAGCCAGGTAAGTTATCGTCTTGGGGAGGCATCTATCTCTCTCCTTGCTTGGATGCTGATCTTCAGGGCATTGCAGACATTGCTGTGCATCTATGAATAAAACAAAAATGAATCTCTCGTTATATAGAAAGAATAGTTTTATTTCTCCAATAAATAACAGCATTAGTCATTCTACATAGAGCTCCATCTTTTTTTTCTACTCCTCCTCAGGCAGGACATGAATTTTAGAGGTTCAATAAGATAAACCCATATTTTAGTGTCTCCACATCTTCATATATGGATAAAATAATGTGTTCAAATATTGCTTTACTATAATTTTCTTAATAAACAAAAATTAAAGTGTCTCTAATCCATTTAAAAATCAAATCTTCTACAACGAGGCCTAAATTGATAAGTAACCAATTTAAATATAATCATCTATGTTCAAAGTAGAAATGAGAAAATGAAATATTTTATTATTTTTTTCATAGATAGACCACATATCATTGAATAAATAGATGGAAAAGATTTTTTATTTGATTTTGATTATTTTAATATTTTAAATTATATAAATTTTATACAAGTTATATTTTATGTAACTTAAATTTTTCTGAGTTATTTTGGGCTCCTGATTATGGTGATGTAAATATTCTTCAATTAAACTGACTACTGTTAATTTTGAAAAAGATCTTGACTTTTTCATCAGAACCTATATTTTGCATCTATGACAATGACTCCCTAGATTCAAGCTTAGTAAATATAGATTTCAGCCCTGATATCTTTATGGTTTCCATCATCAGGGTGATATTTCTATTGTATATATTTTAATTACTATAGCATCCATGACTATTCCCCATACTAGGTAGATATCTTGACTATGTACATAAATATTTAAGTCTTTCTTTCATTTTTGGCTCAACTATTAATAAATGGTATGATCATGAACTTTGTTATTTATTTAATCTCATGTGATTAGGCTAGAAAGTGAAATTTAAAGGCATAAGTGAAAGCTTATTGAAAACAAAACTTGATTAACTAGCATTTAATCAAAATTTGGTACCTTAGAAATAATTCATTATTCAATAAAATCATATAGTAAACGCAATAATTTTTTGAAAATATTAGGGGATAAAATATATTTTCTACCATCAAATCTGGGATAAGAATATTTAATAAATAGAAATTAATCTTGGAGACCTTATACTAAATTTATAAATATATTTTAATAAAGAGAAAGAAATAGAGAAAGAAGATATCACCGACAAACTCCCCAAAATCAGTCACCATGTTACTTCCCCTTCATCAGATCCTGGATTCCCAATGTGCCCTGAACTATTAACTAAGTTGGGGTCAAAGGGCCCAGCTACCCATATAATTGTGCCAGACAAAATGAGACCTGGCAAGGAGCATTTTGAGTGCAGGAAGTTATGGGAGTACAAGAGATAGTCCTTCTGCATCCCATCTTAATGTACATGTGCCAAATATGAGTTATACTTTTATGTTATTTTCACACAACATATATATATATACATATATATATAAGAAAATATATATAAGAAAAATGAATCAGGAAGGGTAACAAGTCACCCTACATAACTTATATTTGCAGTATATCCACTCAATATCCCAATTTCATTCAAGTGTAACCATCACAAGATTTATAACATCCTTTTCCTTATACCCATCAGGAAATGGAGGCAGCCATAAATTTTCAGCATATTGGACCCTGGTTATTTTATTCAACCATGGCAATCAAGAGAGAAATTATACCAGAAAAGTAAATAAACTACAATATGGTACTCAATCTCATAAATTCTATTCTGGTTATGCACTGGAAAAAAAGGCAAGGTAAGGGAAAAGGGAAATAGGTTGTGGTGAACAATACAGTTTATGTATCAGTTATAAATATTAAGTAATTCTGAAAGTGGAAGACTTATCAAGGGAGTCATAAATTGTTTTTGTTTTTCCTAATATGCATCATTCCTTATAACTACATCATATTGTGAGTAGATTATTGTTATATTCCTAAAATAATTCGTATTATAGAGGCAGAGCTAAGATGGCCACAGAGTAGGTAGCAGGAAGTGCCAGACTCTTCTTATAACCAATGAATACGAAGCATATAAAAAGACAAAAATGAAAATCAGATGAGTGAAGGGGCTCTGTCATGGGTATAGCATCGAAGATAGGCAGGTTTTGGACATTTCCTCTCTATATGGGTATAAATTACACCTAACAAAGCTCAAGTTGATCACCCCTCCATTATACCACTTACCATGCCAGAGTCAGAGTGAGAACCAGGACAATCTCTAAATTCTCAGGGAGTGTCTGAGGGCACCACAGACTTACCCCTGAGGGCAGTGCAAGGCCTTGGCAGTGAGACTTGGATCCCAAGGCTGAAGAACACGGAACCTGGGCACAGAGATAGGGCAAAAATGATCTGACCAAAACAAATGCCACAGAGACTTGAAAAATAGTCTCCAAGCAAAACACTTTATAACTCTCTACACAAATAACTGCTGGACCCACTCATTCAGACTTCTGCCTGGGATAAGAAGATAATACAGAGACAAAAATTAAGATAGAAAAGACCACCAACATGCAAAAAAAAAAACAATCCATAAGACTATGGGGCCAGGGGGAAAGAACTCTTATAAGAAGGAGAGGAAGAGAGTGGTAATAGGTAATACTTAAAGAGAGTCAAAAATGCAAAATAAATATTTTGGAATACATCAATTTCAAAAGGTTCTGTACAAACAAAACCAATGTAACTAAAATAAGAAGGAAATCATCAAATTGGGAAGCAATCTTCATAAAAACCTCTGACAAAAGTTTAATTACTCAAATTTACAAAGAGCTAAATCAATTGTACAAAAAATCAAGCAATTCTCCAATTGATAAATGGCAAGGGACATGAACAGGCAGTTCTCAGCCAAAGAAATCAAAACTATTACTAAGCGCATGATAAAGTGCTCTACATCTCTTATAATCAGAGAGATGCAAATCAAATCAACTCTGAGGTTCCACCTCACACCTAGCAGATTGGCTAACATGACAGCTATGGAAAGTAATGAATGCTGGAGGGGATGTGGCAAAGTAGGGACACTAATTCATTGCTGGTGGAGTTGTGAATTGATCCAACCATTCTGGAGGACAATTTGGAACTATGCCCAAAGGGCGACAAAAGAATGTCTACCCTTTGATCCAGCTATAGCACTGCTGGCTCTGTACCCCAAAGAAATAATAAAGAATAAAAAAACTTGTACAAGAATATTCATAGCTGCACTCTTTGTGGTGGCAAACAATTGGAAAATGAGGGGATGCCTTTCAATTGGGGAATGGCTGAACAAATTGTGGTATATGTTGGTGATGGAATACTATTGTGCTAAAAGGAATAATAAAGTGTTGGAATTTCATGGAGTCTGGAACATCCTCCAGGAAGTGATGCAGAGCAAAAGGAACAGAACCAAGAAATCATTATACACAAAGACTAATGCACTGTGGTACAATCAAAGGTAATAGAGTTCTCCATTAGGGACAATGCAATGTCCCTGAACATTCTGCAGGGATCTAAAAAACACTATCCACAAGCAGAGGATAAACTGTGAGAATAAAAACACCGAAAAAAGCAACTGATTGACTACAGGGGTGGAGGGGATATGACTGAGGAGAAACTCTAAACAAACACTCTAGAGCAAATACCAACCACACAGAAATGGGTATGAGTCAAGAACACATATGATACCCAGTGGAGTCATGTGCTGGCTATGGGAGAGGTGCGGAGGGGGGGAGGAAAAGAAAATAATTTTTGTTTCCAATGAATAATATTTGGAAATGACAAAATAAAATAATGTTTAAAAAATTAAATTAAATTAAAATTAAAAGAAAAAAAATTAGAGGGGAATAAGAAGAGAGGGGTGGAAAGTAAGGTAAAATAAGTATGCAGAATAAGGGGACTGATTAAAACCAAAAAAATTAGTATAAAATGAAATAATGAAAGAAGAAAGAGAGGACCAAAAGAGGAATAAAATGATGTGGAATACACAAGTGGTAATCATAACTCTGGATGTGAATGGGATGAACCCACCCATAAAGTGGAAGCAAAGAGCAGAGTGGATTATAAACTAAAATCCAACATATGTTGTCTATGAGAAACATATATGAGGCAGGTAGACACACATTGGGAAAAGGTAAGGGGCTGGAGCATAATTTATTGGGCATCAACTAAGGAAAAGAAGTCAGGAGTCACAATCATGATATCTGAAAAAGCCAAAGTAAAAACAGATCTGATTAAAAGATATAGGGAAGGTAATTACAACCTGATAAAAGCAGTATAGACAATGAAGAAATAATAGTACTCAACATGTATGCACCAATAGTATAGCACCCAGATTTTTAAAGGAGAAACAGTTGGAGCTTAAGGAGGAAAGAGATAGCAAACTATACTAGTGGGAGACCTGAAGCTTCCTCTATCAGAACTAGATTAAACAAACCAAAAAATAAACAAGAAAGAGGTAAGAGATGTGGATGAAATCTTGGGAAATTGGAGTTAATAGATACATGGAGAAAAATAAATAGGGACAAAAAAGTAATACACCTTTTTTTCAGGAGCACATGGTATATTCACAAAGACTGACCTTGTACTAGGGCATAAAAACATTGCAAACAAATGCAAAAAAAGCATAAATAATAAATGCATCTTCTTTTTTCAGATCATAATGCAATAAAATTAAGAATACATGGAGAGGTGAATCAAAAATTAACTGGACATTAAATAATGTGATTTTCCTAAACTGGTTTAAAAAAAATAAATCATAGAAATAATTAATGATTTCATCAAAGAGAATAACAATGAGGAAACAATATATCAAAATCTATAGGATGCAGCCAAATCAGTACTCAAGGGAAAATTTATGTCCCTGAGTGCACATGTCAACAAATCAGAGAGGTAAACTAGAAAGAGAACAAATTAAAAAGCCCCAGATAAAAATTAAATTGGAAATCCTAAAAATCAATGTAGAAATTAATAAAATTGAAAGTAAAATAATTATTGAATTAATAAATAAGAGTAGGAGCTGGTACATTGAAAAAAGAAATAAAATAATGTACTGACTAATTTAATTAAATAAATAAATAATATATGTACTAAAAATAAAAATGCCAACCTCACATCTAATAAAGAAGAAATTAAGGTAATTATTAAGAACTATTTTGCCCAAATACCTGCCAATAAAGACAATCTAAGTAAAATGGATGGATGTTTACAGAAATACAAATTACATATATTAACAAAAGAGGAAATAGAATAATTAAACAATCTCATTTCAGAAAAAAATAAACTGAACAAGCCATCAAACAACTCCCTAAGAAAAAACCCTCAGGGCCTAATGGATTCAAAAGTGCATTCTGTCAAACACTTAAAGAACAAGTAATTACAATAGTATAAAAACTATTTGACAAAATAAGCAAAGAAGTTTTACCAAATTCCTTTTATGACACAAATATGGTACTGGCTCCAAAGTCAGGCAGACCAAATACAGAGGAAGAAAACTACAGACCAATCTCCTAAATGAATATAGATGCAAAAATCTTAAATAGAATTCTAGCAAAAAGACTCCAGAAAATGATCATAAGGATTATTGACTATGACCAGGTGGAATTTATACCAGGAATTCAAGGATGATTTAATATTATGAAAACCATCCACATAATTGACCATGTAAACAACCAAAGCAACAGAAATCACATGATTACGTCAATAGATGCAGAAAAAAATCTTTGACAAAATACAAGATTCATTCCTATCAAAAAACACTAGAAAGTATAGGAATAGATGGGTCTTTCCTAAAAATAATAAACAGTATAAATTTAAAACCATCAGCAAGTATTATCTGAAATGGAGTCAAGTTAGAAGCCTTCCCAATAAGATCAAGAGTGAAACAAGGATACCCATTTTCACTTCTATTATTTAACATTGTACTAGAAACCCTAGCAGTAGCAATTACAAAAGAAAATGAAATTGAAGGTATTAAAATAGGCAATGAGGAGACCAAGCTATCACTCTTTTGAGTTAATATGATCATCTACTTAAAGAATCCTAGAGAATTAACTAAAAAGCTATTGGAAATATTTAACAACTTTAACAAAGTTGTAGGATACAAAATAAACCCATATGAATCATCAGCATTTCTATATATTTCCAACACAACTCATTATCAAGAGTTAGAAAGAGAAATCCCATTTAAAATCACCCTAGACAATATAAAATAGTTAGTAAACTATATGCCAAGACAAACACAGGAATTATATGAACACAACTACAAAATACTTTTCACAACATTGAAACTATATCAAAATAAGTGGAAAAATATTAATTTCTCATGGGTAGGATGAGATAATATAATAAAAATGACAATCCAACACAAATTAAGTTACTTATTCAATGCCATACCTATTGAATTACCAAGAATCATTTTTATTGAATTAGAAAAAAAAAAACTGTAACAAAGTTCATTTGGAAGAACCAAAGATCAAGAATATCAAGGGAAAAAATTTTAAATGTGAAAAATGGGGACCTAGCATTAACAGTTCTTTAACTGCATTATAAAGCAGTAGTCATCAAAACAACATGGTACTGGCTAAGATACAGAAGAGAGGATCAATGGAATAGACTTGGGGTAAATGTCCTCAGCAAGATAGGATACAATAAAGCCAAAGATCCCAACTTTGGGGACAAGAACCCACTGTTTGACAAAAACTGGGAAAATTGGGAAACCGTATGGGAGAGACTTGATTTAGAACAACAGTCTGGACAGCTGTTTCTGAAAAAATTTCTCACTACAGCACAGGCATTTTAAACAGTCTCCTGATGTAAGAAATCATCTCCTTTGATAGTACATTAAGACCCAATTGCAACTCAGCCGCTTCCATAAATTTGTCCAAGAATGCAGCAGGTGACTCCCCTAGATCTTGCTTAATATATTCAAATTTTGACCAGGCACCAGGTCTTCTTGAATTCCTTTTCATAACCTCAGTTATAAATTCTCTAGCTTGTTTCAATACTCTATAACTACACTGAACTTAAGTCAATTTCCTCATAAATCTCTGGTCATGGTGTTAGATCAGGATTATTCTGGGTTTTTTCTATGCACTGTTCCCTCTCCGTTCTCATTAATAGCTCCTCTTATGGAAGAAATCAGCATAGTCAGGGTCAAAGATCCTCCTTTTTATTGAATCTAATTCAGTTGAGGAGAATTTCTTTTGAGATTTTAGATGAATAATCCCCCTGACTACAGTAACAACAGGCAGGTCTCTCAAGGGAAGCAATGAAGTAGGTGTTTTATCTAATGCCTCAGTTTCCCTTTCTAGCCTACTTGGGAGTATTTGATGTTACATCACTTCCCTCAGCTAATTTCTCAACACTAGGCACATCAACATTTTAAAATTCAAAACCAGTATTTTTTCCCTTTACATTATTTACAAGAGTTGAATTAAAACATGTCTCCATCATATCCAGTTTTGTTTGCATTAATGCCATCATCTGTTACATCTCTGAGACCCTGAATACCATTGTAAAAACCATCTTGATCTTATAGACAACCACAATAAAAATCCATTTATATTTATATATATATAATAGCAACACCCATTAAAGACAAAGGTAACTGTTAACACACTATCTGTATTGACAATTGCATTATTGGTCTTATCATATCCCAATTTAACAATCCATAAACACATCCTGGTATAATACTAAAAAATTTATATGGTATCATCAGCAAATAATCATAGACAACTTCCATTAGTGCCTGTAACATGTTAGCAGTCATATGAGTAATGAGGGGATAACACTGGATATAGGAAGGGTTGTGTAAAATTACCCTCCACTTTGAAAAACCCAAGCCTCTATCAAAGATCTTCACTTCCACAGGATGCAACTGTGGTGCTGAAGGACAGCAGCCCACTCCAGCAAGCATCTTAAAATTCTACTGCCTGCTGGCACTTGATTGACAGCTTCAGGAAATTCCAAGCCTCTCAGGTCAAAGTTCCCTCTCAAGTGTCAGTAAAAAGCACTGACACAAGTTTGAAAAAAATCCCTTACATCCTTGCCCCCAAAGTAACCTAGGTTAAAACCACCTGTCTCAGCCAAACTGTAATTTAGAGTGGTTTGGGGATGGGATTAGATATTTTAATGTAGGCCAGTATCCGAAGGACAACTGTTTTGGGAAAGCTAACAAGTCTAGTCTAGGCAGAGCCTGACCTGAGGAAACAAACACAGATCACTCTATAACACGGACAGATTGTAGGATTTATTCAACAAGAGATGGTGAAAAGGGGATTGGGGATAATCCTAAACTAATGTCAACTATCTAAAACCTCACTGATCTAAATAACACTTCATAGAGATTTCTTCACAGATTTTGAGCCACACTGATTCTTACCTATCTGTTTAAGATCCCAGACCCTAATATAAATAAACCTATACTAACCCCCAAATCCACTTTTGATGCTCAAAGAGGTAGTGGGTTTGGGCAGTTACTCAGGGTGGCCAAGGAGAGATCCTGGATCCATATGGATCTCAGAGCTAATCTAACAGACAGATGTTTCAGGATCACACCAGCCAGCAGGGAAGCAGGTAAGACAGAAAAGATAAAGTAGAAACTAATACCAAGAGCAAACTGCCAGTCTCTCCAGGTCAAAATGAGACGGAGGGGAGGTACGGGAGGGGAAAACAAAGAGTGAGTGAGAGAGAGAGAGAGAGAGAGAGAGAGAGAGAGAGAGAGAGAGAGAGAGAGAGAGAGAGAGACAGAGAGAGAGAGAGACAGAGAGACAGAGACAGAGACAGAGACAGAGACAGAGACAGAGACAGAGAACTCAACTGTCTCTTAGTAAAAGCTTAACTCTCCCCTGCAGAATTCCAGAATCTTTTACTCTGCTTCTCCATCTCCCTGATGTTGTAAGGAAAGTGGTAAAATTTGAAGAAAAGTGGCATGAGAACAGTATTAAGATTCTGGAACTTTGGAAAGGGTTTAGGCTGACAGCTAGAAAGTTAGGGGGCTCTCTGGAGAATCTCTGGAGGAGTCAGCTGCAGATTTGTTGGTGGTTATCCTTTCCTGATTCCAGTTTGCTGTTTTTCATCAAAGTAGTTCTTGGTGAACCTGATCCAGCTACAGAAACTGTGAGATCAAGTCTGGATCCTTTTGGATCTAAAATGTTCCCTGGCCTTAGCAAAGCCTTACCCAGACCCTTTCCTTAATTCTAACAAAGGGGGATATAGTTGAGGATTTTAGTTAAGATTCGAGACTGTAGGTTTGGGTTAGAGAGAAACAGAGTAGAAAATTTTCTAAGAAGAAATCCCTTTGAAAAAATTATTAGATCTGGTGGGGACAGATGGATTAAAATTAGTTTAGATAATATCAAGTCTCCTTTTCACCTTTCCCTTATTTATTAAACCCAAACTGTACTGTGATTATATATTATCTGTGTTAATTAGCTTAGGGTCTGGCTCTGGCTGCCCTGGGCTTATCTACCCTTCCCAAACCAGATTACAGGCCCTGTAATATAATGCCTGAAACTAAAAGTTAAATCAGATAGTATATATTATGCATATATATACACATACATATATAAGTGTATAAATAGTTATATCACTGCACACCCACTTCATCTGCTCTCTTACTTATAACACCACCAAGATAGATTCAGAATTGAGTAAACAATTTAAATATAAAGCAGGAAACTATAAGTAAATTAGGTGGACATAGAATAATGTACCTCTCTTATTTATGGGAAAGGAAAGAAATTAAGAATAGCAAGGAATAGAGAATATTCTAAAATATAGAAAGAATAATTTTGATTACATTAAATTAAAAATATTTTGTACAGACAAAACCAATGTAGCCAAAATTAGAAGGGAAGAAACAAATTGGGAAAATTCTTTATAACAAAAACCATTGACAAAAGTCTAATTTCTCAAATTTATAAGGAGCTAAATCAATTGTACAAAAATATCAAGAAATTCCCAATTGATAAATGGGCTAAGGACACAATAGGAAATTTTCAGATAAAGACATCAAAATTGTCAATAAGAATATGAAAAAGTGTTCTAAATGTATCATAATTAGAGAAATGCAAATCAAAACAAATCTGAGGTACCATATCATACCTAGCAGGTTGGCTAATCTGAGAGCAAAAAAAAAGGTAATAAATGTTGGAGGGGATATGGCAAAATTGAGACACTAATGCATTGCTGGTGGAGTTGTGAATTGATCCAACCATTCTGGAAGGCAATTTGGAATTTTACCCAAAGGACTTTAAAAGACTGCTTACCCTTTGATCCAGCCATAGCACTGCTGAGTTTGTACCCCCAAAGAGATAATAGGGGAAAATACTTGTACAAAAATAATGATAGCCATGCTTTGTGGTGGCAAAAAATTGGAAAATATGGGGATGCCCTTTGATTGGAGAATGGCTGAACAAGTTGTTGTATCTGTTGGTGATAGAATATTATTGTGCTAAAAGGAATAATAAGTTGAAGGAATTCCATGTGAACTGGAGTAACCTCCAAAACTTGATGCAGAGTAGAACCAGGAGAACATTTTATACAGAGACTGATACATGGAAGCACAATCAAATATAATGGAGTTCTTTATTAGCAGCAATGCAATGATACAGGACAATTCTGAGGGACTTATGAGAAAGAACACTAGCCCCATTCAGAGAAAGAACTGTGGGAGTAGAAACACAGAAGAAAAACAACTGCTTGATCACATAGTTCGATGGGGAAATGATCACTCTGTTGCAAATATTTATAATATGGAAATAGGCCTTGATCAATGATACATGTAAAACCCAGTTGCATTGCTCATTGGCTATGGGAAGAAGGGGAGGATGAAGGAGGAGAGGGAAAGAATATGAATCATGTAACCATGGAAAAATATTCTAAATTAACTTAATTAATTAAAAAGTAATATAAAATAAAATCCTTTATATTTTTGAAATTTTAGAAATCAGAGCCAATGGAACTTTTCTCCTGTTATGGTATATATCAGTCAGTCAGTGCCCTTAACATTGTTATAACTATATCCTTCTTCCTTTCATAGCAAGTTTCTATAATCAGGGCAAGTCAGCAGTAGAAGTTTGGTTAGTAAAATATTAAATCTATTAAATAATAGATTGATACTGGAACAACTCTGAGTTCCTATAATAAAATGCATGGATGAAAAATTTTATAATTGCAATCATCAAATTATATATGAATTATAGCCTCCTAATGGGACAATTAGACAAATCAAAAAGACAAAAATGGATGGGAAGAAAAAGTTTTCTAATTAAACAGAATAGTAAAATTTGAGAAAGCAACAGGATTAGGCTGTATTATTTAAGAACTACATACATGAGCATATGATTTAATTCTAAGTTATTTTGTCACAAAATTCAGACTTTGTCTTTTAGTAATAAGTTTTTAAATATAGATTAAGGATCTTACATTTAAAATTGTAGAACTAATTATAAAGAAAGTTAAATTATTTTCCCATTTTAATGTATCTTTTTGATCATTTTGAAAGACAGAAAAATTTATTTTACAACTTAAATCTTCATGAATTTTTAAAGATTTTTATATCTGGCACAGAATTTAGGTACAGATAAAAATAGCAACAGATATGTAAAAATTATAATTCTTTGCCACTTCAGATTTGGAGAAACAAATTTGAAACAGTACTGAATTATATTTTCTAGTCATTGCCATATTTTGTCAGAATTTTCTAGGAGTCTCAAATGACTTAGAAACAGAAAAACAGACCCTTTCACAGCTGCTCTGAAAATGAGAATGTCCCAGAGAGGACATTTTTAAGGATCAGCTGATAATCAGATCTAGTTCTATTGCTTAAACGGACATTGGGATTGGGTGACTAGTATGGAAAGAGATTTTCAGATGTTGATGATCATAATTATATTGTTTTAACCTTGAGTTTCATGGTTTTTATGTTTGCTGAGTTTTGTTGCTTGCCTTGGTGATATAAATCTCTTTCTTCAAAATTAGTTTTTTATGAGATCTCCAATTTATTTTATCTGTAGGTTGACATACATTTTGATTATAAAAGTATAAAAAACACATAGCTTTGGCATAGAGATAATTTATTCCTTGAGGAAGTATCTTTGCCCCTCCTTCATAAGTCAAAAGATGAAATTTAAGGAATTAGAACTGCAAGTGGTAGTGAGAATTGATTTAAAGTCACCAATGTCAGGGCAGCTGGGTGGCTCAATGAATTAAGAGTCAGGCCCAGAGGCAGTAGTCCTGTGTTCAAGTCTGGCCTCAGACACTTCCTATCTGTGTGACACTGGGCAAGTCACTTAACCCCCATTTACTAGCCCTTACCACTCTTCTGCCACAGACCCTATATATAGTATTGATTTCAAGATGGTAGGTAAGGGTCTAAAAAACAACTTTAAGTCACTAACTCATTCTTTTGACTCAATTCTGAATTTAATTTAGTTTCAATCCTAATCAATTATGGATCTAATTCAGTTTGTGTATTGTGAGAAAAAATCATTCATTTAAGCAAATTGTGCAAAATCCTTATTTGATTGCTTGAATCTAGCATTGTGAGGTAGGGAAGTTAAACTACCTCTAAGCCACAATTTAGAGATCTTTAATTAAGAACCAGTTAGGCTGACCAAAAACCCAAAGACTGATGACAGGAGTTTTCTTATAATTATATATCTAAAGCAAACTATATATATTTTCTAAAAAACTGGCCCATACTGAAAACTGGACCCGGAAAAAAGAAAGCAATTTCTTCTTGGGCAAGAACTTTGCCTTTTATTGTGTCTTCTTGACTTGTCTAATATTGTGGTGTTCCCAAAGAAGGCACACAATTCATTTGCAGTGAACACAAGTGATTGAATAAATACAGATTTTTGTTTTTAGTTCAGAAATTTTAGTATAGTGAGGAAAACTTTTCTCAGTTTAAGATTCAAAATAAAAAAGAAAGAAATCCAATGTCTCTAATTTGAGAGGACCATTTGTCTTGAGGCACCCACCTGTCTGATTGGAAATTTCCCTGTCAGAGCACAGAGTACATTCGAAACAGCATATGGGCTCCCTTTCACGAATTATCTTCTTGAAACCAGGGCCACAGCTCACACTGCATATGGAAATTGGAGTCTGAGTTTCCATCAAGAGAAGAGAGAAAATATCATGGTAAGAATGACAGATGAAAGACAGATACACTGAGGCAAGGATGATTCCAGATCTCTCCCAAGGAAGGCATTTAGAATAAGGATTTGCAGTGATTCAGAGCAAGAATGATATATATCTCAATGGAAATTTCCTTCTTTTTTCTTCCATTGCTGCAAATCAAAGTTTGCCCAAGTCATGATCACACACAGATGCTCCACAAAGCACAATAAAGTGCCTGATTTTTTAAACATTTTTGTGGCCACCACATTTTCCATCATGTACATCATACTAGTATATCTCCAAAGTGCATTTCATTTTCTACAAATACTTGTGAAGTAATTCACAAGTGACCAGGCTGGCAGAGGGAGACTATTTTTTCTCCAAATAGACCCTATTCTTGCTTTTTTGGTGAAGAATCTTGAATGTTTCAATGAGTCACAGCTTTAGAGAGGTTATAATATAATTATTTAATTAAACCATACAGCATGATTGAATCTAAGAATCAGGTGATTTGATTGGTTTATCTTGTTTTTGAGGCTGGCATTTAGAGTTAATGCTGGAGATTAATAAAGGGTAGAATTTTATGAATGACACAGAAGGATGAAACTGAAGCTGAATATAACTATATATATATATGTATGTATGTATGCATATATATGTATGATCTACATTAGGAAAGGACATAACTAAAACATTTAGATTTGGAGATGTGTCAGTTTCTCATTTGTGTCCATCTCTTCCTAGCTCTTCTTGGAATTTTCTTGGTAAAGATGTTTTGAATGAGTTTAGTATTTCCTACTCCAACTGACTTTAAAATATGAAAAAACTGAGGCAAATGGGGTTAAGGATCTTGCCCAGATAATAGTGGTAGTAAATGACTGAGTATAAATCTGAACTGAGGAAAGGGGTCTTCTTGACTCGAGGCACTCTGTCCATTGCACCAACTTATCTAAATTAAGAATCTCTAAAAGTGAGTTGCATACTAGGAGTTAAGATGACAAAGTAAAATAATGCACTCCTCCAATACACACACACACACACACACACACACAGTAATTAATTGCCTGAAAACCAAAGTAAAGTCAAAGGAAGATGTCTCATTGGGCTAAGAAGACAGAGTAGCCAAGGCAGCACAATATCTGTGGAAAATGGAAGAAATAAAACCAGTTCAGCATGCTTTGACTCTGCCAGAGGCCACAAAGCTCTATCCAGGGAGCAGACCCAGTCCAAGCCATTCAACAGGCATATATCAGGCAGAGAGGGCAAGGAATGGATCCAAGCCAACATAGGCCATTTGAAAGGGGTAGTGAAGTAAAAGAGGACAAGAAAGCAACAAAAACTCACTTAGTATCAGAGTGCCTGAGGCAGAAAGGGAGCAGAGCAGAGTAGGGGACTGGCAAACTGCTGAAACTTACTCTCCCCACATGGCAACAATGCCTAAGGCAGCAGACCCCAAAGCAATGAAGTGACAGAGTGGGAAATCTGCCTAGCTTAAACCACTCAACAGGGGCATTGAAGGCAAAGGCAGGAACGAACACACTTCCAGATGACAGAAGAGTATCTTGAGCAGTAAGCGGGTAGTTTGTCTGGGCAAAGGCACTTGGCAAGAACAAGAAGTAGCAGGGTAGGGACCCATCCAGCCCATAAGACAAAAGGGGAACTGGTAACACAGGGTGTTGAATCTGGTTGGACCAAAACAGCAACAACCTCCCTATGGCAAGCTAACAGAGGCACACTCTCATTGGACTCAATGTGGGAAACAAAGACTGTTTAGCGTACACTAAGTATTAGAGAATCATACTCTGCAATTTATAGCAGTGTTCCCTCTACCCCATGAACTGAGAAGACTCTCAAAATATAGATAAATAAACTGGGAGAAAATGAGCAAAAAAAAAACCTTATCTTAGAAAATTATCTTAGTGGCAGCAAAGATAAAAATATGAACTCAATTGAAAACAATTTTTAAAAGGGAAAATGTGAAGCTTCAGAGAAAAGTCTGAAAGGATGCTTTCTCCCAAAAGAATGCCTGAAAGAACCTGGCAAGTAAAAAAACTAAATAATAAGAAACTTGACAGAAAAACACTATAAATGGGGGGAAAGACTCCTGAAGAAATCAACTCCCTAAAAAATAAAATAAGTAAAAAGAAAATGGAGACAAAATAATACATTGAAAAAAGAAGACCCTGAGGAATAGAAAGGACAAAATGAAAATTCAAGCCAAAAATATTGAGGGGAAAAAACTCTTTAAAAAGTAGGATCAGTCAAGTGAAAAAGGAAACACAAAAACTCAAGGAATAATATTAGACATTAAGTTAAAATTAAAATTAGACAAAGAATTAATGAATCTATATGGCATCAGCAAATAATGAGACAAATTTTAAAAATTAAAAATAAAGGAAAATCTAAAGTGCCTCTCAAGAAAAATATCTGACATGGAAAATAGAAGGAGAGATAATCTAAATATCATTGGAATACCTAAAAGCCATAGTCAGAAAGTGAGTCTGGACATCATATTATAAGAAATCATATGGGAATATTTTCCTGATACCCTTGAGCAAGAGAGGATAATGGAAATTGAGAGAATCCACTAATCACTTCCTGAGACAGACCCCAAAATAGAATACTCCAGGCCTATTATTACTCAAGTCCATATCTCCCAAGACAAGGAAAAAAACTATAACAATCATTCAATAGGAAAATATTCAAATATCAGAGAACATAGTCAGGATTTCACAGGACCTAGCAGATACTATATTAAAGGCCTGGAAATAATGAAATATGATATTCAAAAAGGCAAAGGATTTAGTAATATAATCAAGAATTATATACACAGCAAAACTGAAATTCATACTAAAGGGGGGAATGGAATTTAATGAAATAAAGGAATTCCAGTCATTCTGGACCAAACAGTCAGATACAAAAAGAAAATTTACTGAGCAAATTTTATATTCATAAGACGGATAAAATCCCAAAGTGATAACTTAAGGGTTTCAATAAAACTGAATTGAGTACATTCATACATGGGAATGTGAGATTAAATTAAACCCCAAATTAGAAATCATTAAAATCAAAGAAAAGGTTAATAAAAAGGAAAATAAGAAAAACGCTGTACTAATAAATCAAACAAGGCATTGGTTTTATGAAAAAAATAAGAAAATATATAAATTATTAACTAACTTGATTTCAAAAAAGAAAGAATAAAGCCTAATTATTAGTATCAAAAGAGAAAAAAGATAAAATCACAATCAATGAAGAAGAAATTATAGCAATTATTGGAAGACATTTTTCTAACTATCTGCTGTTATGGTTGAGAATGAATATATTTTAGTTGGTCACCAGGCATTTAAATTCAAAATCCCAATGAAATACTCAAGTCATCATGGAATTTTATGGTGGTTTATTTATAGTAGAAAGAAGTAATTAAGAATTATAGAGAGAGAGAAAGAGAGAGAGATAAAGAGAGAGAGGGAAAGGTAAAGATAGCTGCCGTGGCCTGGTCTGAACCCAGCAGGAGTTCAGAGGCCTCAGCCAAAGGGCTTTTCCAGAGGTTGTTGCCTCCAGAAAAGCCAAAGAAAGTGGGTCCCAAGAGATGGGCCTTTCCAGAGGCTGATTTCTCCAGAAAAGCCAAGGCAAGGGGCATCAGGCTTATCACTCACCACGTTATTATCTAAGGGAAGCAGTCTGAGGTCTCACACTCAAGTTCCTTCATGAGCAAGTTCCACAGTCCATACTCTCTCACAGAAAGTCATGTGAAATATAAAGGCAGTTCTTTTCACCTCTTCCTGTGTCTTACATGTACCAATGGTTGCTTAAACTTGGTTTTGGAAAGCCCAGGGGGTCAATCAGTTGTTTCTGATTTGTCACTTGCTAGCTCACATTGGTCATAGACCTTACTCCCCCACACTCAATCCTTAAGTGGGGGTGTCTACATTCCCTGTTGCTAAAATTCTAAAGACTAAACAGGGTGGAATAAATCTAAAATTCACACTGCCCAAAACAAATCTGAAAATCTAAGTAAAATAGATGAATATCCACAAAAAATATAAGTTATCCAAGTTAACAAAAGAAGAAATAGAATACTTGGAAACAACCCCATCACAGAAAAAGAAATGGAACAATCAAAAAAACTAACTAAAAAGGCTCAGAGTCAAAAAGATTTACAAGTGAATTCTACAGAACAATCAAAGAACAACTAACTATATTAGTACATAAACTATTTGGGGGAGGTGGGGAAGGAAAGCAGGCATCCTTACAAATTCCTTTTATATGACTCAAATACAGTACCGATACCTAAACCAGGTAGGGCTAGAAACAAAGAAAAAAAAAACTACAGCTCTATCTCCCTATTGTACATTGACATAAAAATTTTAAATAAAATACTAACAAAGAGATTACCACACAATATCACAATAATCATACACCAAAATCATGTAGATTTTATGCTAGGAAAACAAGGTTGCCTTGATATTGGAAAAAAACCATATGATTATTTCAAAAGATGCAGAAAAAAGAATTTGACAAAAGACAACATGCAATCCTTATAAAATAATTAGAAACCATTGGAATAAATAGAAAATTCCTCAGAATGATAAATGGTGTCAACTTAAAACCATCAGCAAGCATTATCTGTAATGGAAATAAAATGAAACCCTTCTCAATAAGATCAGGGTTAAAGCAAGGATGCCCATTATAATTTCTAGTAATTAATATTATACTAGAAATGCTAGATATAGCAATAAAGGAAGAAAAATAAAGATGAAAGATTTAAAAGTTCCAACAAAGTTATCACTCTATGCAGATGATATGATGATATACCTAGAAAACCCTAGAGAATCAACCAAAAAAATAATAGAAATAATTAACACCTTTAGCAAACATCCAGGATAAAAAATAAACACACATAAATCATCAGCATTTCTATTTATTACCTATGAAGCCCAATAACATGATATAGAAAAGGAAATTACATTAAAATAACTCTGGATAATAAAAAATATTTAGGGGAATACCTACCAAAACAATTATGAAACTAAATGAACAAAATTATAAAATACTCTTCATACAAATGAGGGCAGACCTAAAATATTGGGAAAATACTAATTACCAAGGGACAGTTAGATAGCTCAGTGGATTGAGAACCAAACCTAGAAATGGGAGTTTCTAGGTTCACATGTGGTCTCAAATACTTCCTACAAGTGTAACTCTGGACAAATCATTTAACCCCTAGTGCCTAGCCCTTAGCACTCTTATGCCTTGAAACCAATACATAGTATTGATTCTAAGACATAAGGTAAAGGTTAAAAAAATATACTAATTACTCATGGACAGGTCAAACCAATATAATAAATATAACAATCCTGCCTAAATAATATACCTATCTAGTGCTATACAAATAAAACTACCCCCAAAGTTTGTAGAACTAGTAAAAAATAAAATTCATCTGGAAGAACGAAAGGCAAAAATATCAAGGGAATTGGTGAAAAAAATAAATAAAGGAAGGAGGTCTACCTATACCAAATCTCAAACAATGCTATAAAGCACTAATCATCAAAACAATCTGGTCCTGGCTAAAAATTAAAGTAATGGATAATAGAATAGATTAGGTAATCAACATACTACTGTTAATGTCCATACCATTTAGTGTTCAATAAACACAAAGATGCAAACTTTGGGTGAAAGAATTCACTACTTGACAAAAATTGCTGGAAAACTGGAAAACAGTATGGCAGAAACTAAGTATAGACAAAAATCTAACACCATACATTACAATAAAGTCAAACTGCTAAACATGAAGCTTCAGTTTCTTGACATATTTCTGGGTAATTTGAGGGAAAATACTTCTCAGGAATCACTGGGAACAGAGCCCATGGGCCTTGTCACATTCCTTTTCAGCAGAGAAAATGTCTACTGCATGGACTCAATAATATGAGACTTCTCCTAAACATTTCAAATAGGGAAAAAGAAATGCAAACTTTTCTTCCCATTTTGAACCATTATCAATCTGATTTAGGATATGTGAGACAGTGTCCCAAAAGGCCTAGGAAGTCATCCTGGTCCAAGAAAGCTTAAAGGGGATCCTAATTTAAGAAGAATTATCTTCTTAATAGATACTGAGAGATAAGAGGTCCAATTAGTCTCATCTTAGGAGCTCATAATATTCACCTATTCCTTACCTGAGGGAAATCTTCTGGCCAAGCAATGTCTTCTTCATTAATAATTAATCCCTTATTAAAAGGACTGATTTCTCCAACTTTCACCAGTGTCTCCTTAGGACCAGGAAAAAATTGAAAATTTAGGACATCATATGTCTCTGCCATGCTCCTGGATTCATGCCCACGTACCTCATCATTGGTACCATCGACAGGATTGACACACTTCAGATAGTAGTGGAGCTGAAGGCAAGGACAGTAATTTGTTACTCCTTGGGGAAAGAAGGATTCATTAATGTCCCAATACTTGATTATCAACATAAAATGAGCTATGCATTTGGAGCTTGGCAAAGTTATCATTCTCTCTTAAAATTCCTCATATTGAGCTCTTCTTAGCATTCTGCATTCATTTTCTCTTTTTCCCTAGCAAATCAGACAACAGAAAAACAGAAAGGCCAGGAAACAAACATGTATTCTAGATAATGAACTTACCTCAAAAGTAATTTTATCTTTCCTCCACTAAATCAAGAATTTTTTTCAAATATCTTTGATATCTGGCATTATAATTTTTTATGAAATCTACATTCAAAGGGAACCTAATTAGTGTCTTAGACAAGGACACCCCTACTTCTTCTTCGCCATTAGATTCCTAGTTCATCAAAACCAAACTCTTTTCTGTATTTCCTTGCATTTCCCAGAACTTTTAACAATTCCTGGTGCCTAGTGTTCCCTGCAACCTTCATTTTCCTACTAAACTTATCTCTTCCTCATAACAGAGAGTATTTTTAAAAAAGTGTGTTAGCACACTGATTTTAATACAAATCTGCTAACTTTTAAAAAGTCTCCTTAAAAAAGTCCATACGAAGTTTAACAACCGGACAGAGCTAAGGAACACTCCTGATGGACTATACTTAAAAGCTACACCCCTAAAAAGCCTGAATTTGAGAACACTCAGGTCTAAGGGGAAGGAAGAAGGAAGGTCCCAGGACTCCTACAGTACTGAGCCCCCAGCAGTGACTGGAATCTCTGGGATGCCAATGGCACTAATCTAGAGGGAGTACCTTGTGGACAAAGCTGTGCCAGGCTCAGGGTTTTAAACAAAGTGGTGGGGAGAAGCACAGAGCAACCAGCCTAGTCACAGCAGAGACACTCCATATTGTCCCCCTTCCTGAGGTTTTGGCCTAGGGGCACCTCCAGATATGAAAGATCAACTCCACTGGGATTAACCTTATCAAGCCTTCAGAGGGCAGGGAAGCTCAAGCCCCAACACCCCTCCCCCACAGACTACTCTGAGAGCTCTGCTGACTAAGCTTCAATGGAGAAGGTTTACAGAAAAGCCCTAACCCACAGATCCAGCACATGATGAGAAGAGCAAGAGTGAAGGCAACTACAGGGGAAAAAGAAGGGGCAAATATGATCTAACAACAGAAAAAAGAAATTAAAATTGACATCTGATATCCAGGTAATGAATAAAGAACACACGTAACAGAGGAAGATCAAGGAACACCAAGCAAAAATATAGAAACTCCATCAAATTGGACACAGGCTTTGAAAGAACTCAAAATACAATTCAAAGCACAATTAAGAGAGGCCAGAGACAACTGGGAAAAGAACTTAAAAAGCAAGATGTCATCTGGAAACAGAGGCACTTGAACTAAAATGAAAAAATAATGTCTTGAAAGCCAAAATTAATCAGCTTGAAAATGAGGCAAAAGAGATGAAAGATGAGGCAAAGAAGATTAAAGATGACCTTCAAAGAAAATCAGAAAAGAAAAAGGATGATCAAAAAGCCAGGGAAGAAATTCAGGCTTTAAAGACCAGAATACAACAATTAGAAGCAAGCGACTTTACAAAGCAGCAGGAAACTATAAAACAAAATCAAAAGAATGAAAAATTGAGGAAAATATGAAATATTACATTCACAAAACAGAAGACTTAGAAAATAGTTCCAAGAGAGACAACTTAAGAATAATTGGTTTACTGGAAGACCATGACAAAATAAAAAGCCTGGACATCATCCTACAGGAAATCATCAAAGAAAACTGCCCCAACTTTCTAGAACAAGAGGGGAAAGTGGAGATTGAAAGAATCCAGAAATCACCTTCTGTCCTTAATCCCCAACTGACAACATGCAGGAATGTTATAGTCAAATTCAAGAACTACCAGACCAAGTAAAATATATTACAAGCTGCTAAGAAGAAGTCATTCAGATACCATGGAATGGCACTGAGGAAAACTCAGGATCTGGTTGCATCTATACTGAAGGACCAAAAGACATGGAATATGATATTCTGAAAAGCAAGGGAACTAGGTCTACTACCAAGAATCAACTCCCACCAAAACTGACTATATTCTTTCAGGGGAAAGTATAGTCATTTAGTAAAATAGAAGAATTCCAAGCATTCCTAAAGACAAGACCAGACCTGAATAGAAAATTTGCTGCCCAAATACAGAAGTCAAGAGAATCATCAAAAGGTAATTAAGAAAGGGGGAAAAACAAAACAAAACCCCCTTTTTTTAAAGGACCCAATAAGTTAAAATGATATGTATCCCTACAAGAAGAGAGGATATTAGTAACTCTTAAAATTATTATTATCACCTGGATAGCTAGAAGAATTATACTTAGAGGGAACATTGACAAACTGTATAGGATGAAGTGCCAAGACATAAATATGTATAGAGACATATGTATGCATAATTATATATGTATATATGAATATATATGCATATATATAAAACTATAATTTTTAAGAGGTTAATACTAAGAGAAATGGGAAAAGAAACAAAATGGGGTAAATTTATATGTCACAAAGAAGTACATGGCAAGAGGGGGGTAGAACATCAATACACTGGAACGGTAAAGAGGTTGGAGATAGGAATTACTCAATTCTTAAGTACATTCAAATTGACTTGGAGAGGGAAGAACAATCAAATACACTGGGGCAGAGAAGTAATTTGCACCCTATAGGGAAGTAGAAGGGTAACAAATGGAGTGGTGGGGAGTGAAGCAATACAAGGGAGTTAGAGGGTCGGAGTAGTCTAAAAAGACTATAAAGAAAATAAGAGGAGGATAAGAAGGGAGGGGTAGAAAGGGAAGTAAAATAAGGGAGGGAATTTGAAAGACTGATTAAAAACAAAACACTGATGTAGAAGGAAATAGTGAAAGAGGAAAGAATAAGAGTAGGATTTGAAATCAAAATTCTGGGAAATACAGAGCTGGTAATCATAACTCTGAATGTGAATGAAATGAACTCACCCATAAAGCACAAGAAAATAGCAGAGTGGATTAGAAACCAAAACCCTATCATATTCTGTCTACAAGAAACACACATGAGAAAGGTAGACACGCATAGTGTAAACGTAAGAGGATGGAACCAAATATATTGGGCATCAACTGAGAAAAAGAAGGAAGGAGTCACAATCATGATATCTGACAATGATAAAGTAAAAATAGATTAGTGAAAAGAGATACAGAAGGTAATTACATCCTGATAAAAGGGAGTATGGACAATGAGGAAATATAAGTACTTAACATGTATGCACCAAATAGCAGAGAATCCAAATTTCTAAAGGAGAAACTAGTGGAGTTCAAGGATGCAGTAGATAGAAAAACTTTACTAATGAGATACCAGAACCTTCCTTTATCAGAACTAGATAAATCAAACCAAAAAATAAATAAGACAGAGGTAAGAGAAGTGAATGAAATCTTAGAAAAATTAGATTTAGTAGATATGTAGAGAAAAATAAATAGGGATGAAAAGGAATACACCTTCTTTTCAGCAGCATATGGTACATTCGCAAAGACTGAGCATGTACCAGGGCATAAAAACATAGCAAATAAGTGCAAAAGTGCAAAATAATAAATGCAACCTTCTCAGATCATAATGCAATGAAAAAATTATTAGTTAGGGTACATGTAAAGGCAACTCAAAAGTTCATTAGAAATTAGACAATATGATTGTCCAAAATCAGTTAAAGAACAAATCATAAAAACAATTATTAATCTCATTGAAGGAAATGACAATGATGAGACATCCTTTCAAAACTTATGGGGTGCAACCAAAGCAGCATTCAGGGGGAAATTTACATCCTTGAGTACATATATTAACAAATTAGGGAGCTCAGAGGCCAATGAATTGGGCATGCTAATTAAAAAACAATAAAGAGAACAAATTAAAAATTCTCAGATGAAAACTATATTAGTGATCCTAAAAACCAAAGGACAAATTAATAAAATGGAAAGTCAAAAAACTATTGATTTAATAAATAAGACTAGAAGCTGGTACATAAAAAAAAACAAATAAAGTAGACAAAGTATTGGTCAATCTAATTTAAAAAAGGAGAGAATAAAACCAAATTGACAGTATCCAAGATGAAAAGGGATACCTCACCTCTAATGAAGAGGAAATTAAGGCAATCGTTGAAACCTATTATGCCCAATTACATGGCTATGAATGTGGAAATCTAGGTGATATGGATGAATATTTACAAAAATATAAATTGCCTAGATTAAGAGGAATAAATAGAATCCTTAAATAACTCCATATCAGAAATAGAAATCGAACAAGTCATCAAAGAACTTCCTAAGAAAATATACCCAGGGCCAGATGGATTCACAAATGAATTCTATCAAATATTCAAAGAAGAACTAATTATAAAATGTATTTGACAAAATAATCAAAGTCAGAGATCTCCCAAATTCCTTTTATGGCACAAATATGGTACTGATTCCTAAGCCAAGCAGATCAAAAACAGAGAAAGAAAATGATCTCCATAATGAATATAGATGTGAAAATCTTAAATAGGATACTAGCAAAAAAGACTCCAACAAGTGACCATGAGGGTTATTCATTATGACCAGGTAGGATTAATACCAGGAATTCGAGGAATGTTCAATATTAGGAAAACCATCCACATAATTGACCACATCAACAAGCAAACCAACAAAAATCACATGATTATTTCAATAAACGCAGAAAAAGCCTTTGATAAAATACAACACCCATTCCTATTAAAAACACTAGGAAGCATAGGAAATAGAAGGGTTGTTCCTTAAAATAATAAACAGTATATATCTAAAACCATCAACTAATATCATCTGCAATGGGGATAAACTAGAAGCCTTCCCAATAAGATCAGGAGTGAAACAAGGATGCCCATTATCACCTCTATTATTTAAACTTGTACTAGAAACACTAGCAGTAGCAATTAGGGAAGGAAAAGCAATTGATGGTATTAAACTAGGCAATGCAAGACCAAACTATCACTCTTTGCAGATGACCTAATGGCCTACTTAAAGAATCCTAGCGAATCAACTAAAAAGCTAGTCGAAATAATCAACAATTTTATCAAAGTTGCAGGATACAAAATGAACCCGCATATGTCAACAGTATTTCTATATATTTCCAACACATCTCAGCAGCAAGAATTAGAAAAAGAAATTCCATTAAAAATACTTAGGAATCTATCTGCTGAGACAAACACAGGAACTATATGAACACACCTACAAAACACTCTCCACCCAATTAAAACTAGATCTAAACAATTGGAAAAACATTGACTGCTCATGGGTAGGACAAACATAATAAACATAACATAATAAAAATGACAATCCTTCCTGAATTAATTTACTCATTTAGTTCCATATCCATTGAACAACAAAAAAACCTTTTTTTTTTTTACTGAAATCATAAAAAAAATTACAAAGTTCATTTGGAAGGAAAAAAAGATCAAGGATATCCAGGGAAATAATGAAAAAAATGGGAAGGAAGGTGACTTTTCAGTACCAGATCTCAAACTATACTATAAAGCAGTAGTCACCAAAACAATATAGTACTGGCTAAGAGATTGAAGGGAGGATCAGTGGAATAGACTTGGGGGAAGTGACCTCAGCAAGACTGTCTATGATTTTGGGCCATGATACGCCCCAAAATGCCAGCTTTTGGGACAAAAATCCACTATTTGATAAAAACTGCTGGGAAAATTAGAAAATAGTATGGGAGAGATTAGGGTGGGATCAATATCTCATACCCTAAACCAAGATAAACTCAGAATGGCTGAATGATTTGAATATAAATAAGGAAACTATATGTAAATTTGGTGAACACAGAATAGTATCCATGTCAGATCCTTGGGAAAGGAAATATATTATGGCCAAGCAAGAGTTAGAAAAAAATCACAAAATGTAAAATAAATAATTTTGATTATATTAAATTAAAAGTGTTTTGTACAAACAAAACCAATGCAACAAAAATTAGAAGGGAAGTAAAAAATTAGGAAACAATCTTCATAATGTAAACCTCTGACAAAGGTCTAATTATGCAATTCTATAAAGTGTTAAATCAATTGAACAAAAAATGAAGTCATTCTCCAATTGATAAATGGGTAAGAGATATGAATAGGCATTTTTCAGAAAAAGGAATCAAAAGTATTAATAATCACCTGAAGAGTGTTCTAAATCTCTTATAATCAGAGAGATGAAAATCAAAATAATTCTGAGTTATCACCTCACACCTAGCAGCTTGACTAATATGACAGAAAAGGTAAGTAATGAATGCTGGATGGGATGTAGCAAAGTTGGGACATTACTGGACTGCTGGTGGAGTTTTGAATTGATCCAACCATTCTGGAGGGCAATTTGGAACTATGCTCAAAGGGCGCTAAAAATTGTCTGCCCTTTGATCCAGCCATAGCACTGCTGGGTTTATGCCCAAAAGAGATAATAAGGAAAAAGACCTGTACAAGAATATTCATAGCTGCACTTTTTGTGGTGGCAAAGAATTGGAAGATGAGGGAATGCCCTTCAATTGGAGAATGACTGAACAAATTGAGGTATATTTTGGTGATTGAATACTATTGTGCTCAACGGAATAATAAACTGTAAGAATTCCATGTGAACTGGAATTATCTCTAGGAATTGAGACTGAGTGAGAAGAGCAGAACCAGGAGAACATTATACACAGAGACTGATACTCTGTGGTAAATTCAATGTAATGGACTTCTCCATTAGTGCCAATGCAGTGATCCTGAACAGCTTGGAGGGATCTATGAGAAAGAACAGCATCCACATACAGAGGAAACATTGTGGAAGCATAATCACTCAAGAAAAACAACTACTTGATTACATGGGTCGAGGCGGATATGACTGGTGATGTAGACTCTAAATAATCATCCTAGTGTAAGCATCAGCAACATGGAAATAGGTTCTGATCAAGGACACATGTAAAACCTATTTTAATTGGGTGTCAGCTACAGGAAGGGAGAGGAGAGGGAGAGAAATTATGTGATTCTTGTAACCAAAGAATAATGTTTTAAATTGACTAAATAAAGTTTTCAAAAAATAAAATAAAATAAAAATTTTTTAAATGAGATGAGGACAAAAAAAAAAGAAAAAGAAATAGGAAGGATAAGAATTCCAATTCAAGAAAATATAATTGTGAATGGGATGGACTCACCCATAAAAGAGAAACATAAAACAGAATAGAATAGAAATCAGAATCCAACAATATGATTTATTAGGAAAAATATCCTTGAAGCCAGAAGACAAAGAAAGAATTCAAACAAAGAACTTTAATAGAATCTCTAGCATTTTGGTAATGTAAGATAGTCATGGGAAACAACCATGATCTCAGACAAAGCAAAATAAAAAATGTTCTTAATTAAAAGAGATAATAAGGGAAATTATATTATGATAAAAGATAGAAAAGTAATATTTAAAAAATTTAATGCAAAATCATGTGGTAAAGTCTACATTCCTTAATATATTCATAGTTATAGCATACTTAATGTAAAATAAATTTAAAATAACTGTGTTAATGAACTATTGATATAATAGTGTATTGGCACAACCATTTTAAAGAATAATCTGAAACTCTGCCCAATGAGATATAAAACTATGCATACCCTTATAACCACCAATGCCAATACTAGAACCATATTCAAAAGAGATCAAAGGAAAAGGAAAAGGACCAATGTGTACAAAAATATTTGTAATGTCTCTTTTCCATTTGACAATTAATTGTAAATTGAAAGGAAGTATTTTGATTGGTGATTGAACAACTTGTAGCATATGATTCTTAGAGTACTACTGTGCTAAGGGAAATAAGGATGGGGTTGGATTCAAAGAAACATGGTGAGATCTATATGAACTTTTGCAAAGTGAAGTAAAAAGGATGAGGAGAGCACTGTGCACAGCTAACATTAATGTAGAAGCAATGATCATTTGTAGAAGACTGGACTTCTCTAATCAATACAATGATCCAAAATAATACAAAGGATTCACATACACAAAAAATTTATCCACCTCCAAAAAGAGAACTGATGAACTCTGAATATAATTGAAGTATAATTTGCTCACTTTCTTCATATGTCATGCTTTTTAAAGAAATTTTACCAAAACAGAATTATTTTTCAAATGACTTCAAATTTAAAGTTACTACCATATTGTTTTACTTTAATATGTGTGGTAAGTGGGATAAGGTAGAGAGATAATTGAGAACTCAATATTTAAAAAGAAAAGAATGTTGAAATTAAATAAACCATTCAAATCTGATATTAAAATGTCAGAAAAATATATGGGGTGCTTACAAGTGGTATGATAGAAACCAGTTCTCCCTAAAAATCTATTCTCCAGAAATACTTCTAAATTCAATCTACATTGTTAGCTTTTCTCCCTCACTCTCTTAAGTCTTAACAACAACAAAAATCAATAAGAGAAGAGCTGAAATACAACAACAAAAAGATACTTCTAGAAGGATTAAAAAAATTAAGTACTACCCTAAAGTTAATAAGGCTCATAGTAGTGGTTTGATAGTAGTAATGCTAGTAGTAATAGTAACAGTACTAATAATAGCAGTGGATTGTAGTAGAAATAGTAGTAGTGTTGTTTTTATTGTTATATAATTATACATTACATTTTACATGATGATGTTATATTTTATAATTATATCATACACTTTAGGAACTATGAATAAATGTTAATAATATTATTATAATTTTCATTAAAAGTAGTTTATATATGTACATATATTACCAAATAAATGCCAGACATTTTGTTAGGTAATGTTAAACTATTTTTTTTTATCAAAACAACTCAGATTCCCCGAAAAGATAATATGGAAAAAGATTCATACAAAAACATTCATAGCTGCGCTCTTTGTGGTGGCAAAAAATTAGAAAATGAGGGGATGCCCTTCAATTGGGGAGTGGCTGAACAAATTGTGGTATATGTTGGTGATGGAATACTATTGTGCTCAAAGGAATAACGAACTGGAGGAATTCCATGTGAACTGGAACAACCTCCATGAACTGATGCAGAGTGAAAGGTGCAGAACCAGGAGAACATTGTACACAGAGACTGACATTGTAGCACAATCGATTGTAACAGACTTTCTACTAGCAGCAATGCAATGACCCAGGAGAAGCCAGAGGAATTTAGGAGAAAGAAATGTGGAAATGGAAATGAAGAAGAAAAATATGTGAAAGATCACAAAGTGTGATAGAGTTTTGATGTTAAGGGATTGCTATACCGCAGATATGAATAACACAGAACTAGGTTTTGAACAATGTATAACGCAGTGGAACAGCTTGTAGGAGTTGGGAAGGGCAGGGGGGGGGGTCATGAATCATGTAACCATGGAAAAATATTCTAAATAAAAAAGGGAAAAAAAACTGAAAAAAAAACTACCCGAAATGGCTGATGCTATTCTTATCCCCACGTTATAGTTGAGGAAAGTCAGAAAAATAGAGATTAAATGAGGTCATATAGCTATTAAGTATCTGAGGTTAGATTTTTAAATTGATCTTTCTAAATCTAAATACAATACTCAGTAAATTATCATAGCTATCTCATCACTTTAGGAGGGGGTGGGGGGATAGGGAAAGTCAGTACAAGATGGGCAGGTGGTTCTCCCACTCATTTATGAGCACAGACCCACAGGCTCAAATGCCCTCAGAAACACTAATCAGTTGATCCAAAGCTTAGTTCCTGGTTACCTTCATCCTTGCCCTGGTCAGAATATCCTTTACCTATACATTTAATAATCCACATTTTGTCAACTCAAATATTAGTTGCAGGGATTTCATAATCTAATTTCAAATTTGAATTGAATTAGTCCCAAAAAGACCAAAGATGGAAAAATTAAGCCCTGTCCACATTTTTAGGGGACAGACCTGGTCTCCCTTCCCTCCTGGAGAGACAAGCTATTTAATCTGATAACAAACTGGTTTCTGCTTAGCTTGGGTGGGTGGGGAAGAAGACAAAAGAGGAATTTCAGGAATATCAATGGGTCAGGGAACTAACATTTGACTAAGTAAAGATAAACACTCCTTAGATCACAACCCCAGAATGGGCTTCTTGTCTCCAATCTCAAATTCCTGCATTAAAGTCTATGTATTGTCAGATAAGAACCTATATGTGAAGAGAAATAACATGTATCTTGGAAACCTTTATAAACTGTTCCTTAATGTCAAACTGGTGCAGTTTTCTGTTAGGAAATTCTGCCCCAGCTGGTAGATTCTTTTTCCCCCCTCTCTTTTATTAATAAATTATGGTTCCAATAATTGAAATTCTAGGTGTTTGAACTCATTTGTGAAGTGTACCACTTTAGTTGGAGGCCCCCCAGCGAGATCTCGAACCCTGGGGCCAGGAGGTAAGGACTTTGGAGAGGGCTGCTGTGAGAGTGTGTGTGTGTGTGTGTGTGTGTGTGTGTGTGTGTGTGTGTGTGTGTGTGTGCTTGCTTCGGGGAGAGCTCTCTAGGCCCACAGCTAGCTGGGGTTCAGCTTTTGCTAAGCTGGGGCCTGTGAAGGAGACTTGAACCCTTATCCCTTTTGGAGGTGTTTCTGAGTGCCAACTTAGAGAGTATGCAGTTCTCAACTCCTGCAAGGGACTTGGTCAGAAATCCAAGGAAGTGAATGGTGTCCTCTCCGGAGCCCACCCCTGGTTCTGGCATTTGAGATTTCAGACAAAATTTGGGTTGGTTTTTGGAACCATCTTTCCTGTTCTGTTCTGTTCTGCTCTGGTAAGTTAACTCTGTTTGTCTAAAATTCTGTTTTGTTTTGCCCCATCGCCTGTTTTACTCTAGGAGTCTGCCTGCTTGAAGGTTCAGACGTGAAGTTCTGTTTGGGCCCTAGATTCCTGTTTGCCATGGAGCTCTGTTCTATTGTATAAATCTGGATTCACTAGAGGCCGTTGTGTTGCTGGACAGAGCTTAGTCCCACAGTCAGGTCACTAAAGAGATGTCTTTCAGTGACTTCAGGGAACCTTCAGGTTCAAAGGTGTATGAATGTGTGAGAGAATGTGTCCTATAGGTTTCTGTTGAGTCTTTGTTGTTTTTGTGTGGCTAAATGAAACAAAGAGGCAAAAAGAGTTTATGATGCAGAGAGGAATTTTTTTTGAAGTGGCTGTTCCCTGCTCCCTCCAACTGCATCCCAACAGGGCAGACTATTGTGGAAGGGCTGGGCTGTGTCCCATGGCAAGCTCCTAAGCAGGAGAGAGAGTCTGAATAGGAGGGGATTTACAAGTCCCTTCCTTGAGAAAATCAGCCAGCCTCAGGGATCAGCGCACCTCTAACCCAATTGGGAGCAGATAGTTTTGTCCAGATACTACAAGAGCATTTTGTTAGAAATAACAGTCAAAAAGAGTCAGTTTTTGATAGATCAGTTGAGAGAGATAGGGAACAAGAACATCAGCTCAGCCAATCAGATGGTTTAGCTCATCACAGCTTCCCCAAGTATGCTGAAACTGCTTTAATGAATTTTCTCTTTGTAAATATTTTTTCTTAAGAATGGACCCTAAAAACATCAATTTTTTTCTTCTCAAAGCATGCTTGTCACAGCTTTGTATGTTACTGTTTATCTTTGTCTTTGTCACAGTCTCACCTCTATGTAAAAAGGGGGAAGTTGCAAGCTTGAACTTTCCACTGTCAAATATCCTCAGCAGAGGACAAAAACAAATACCTGTTCAATGATTTTTCCCTCTTTCTTCCACTAGATGGGCGCCCAAGGGAGCGGAAGAGAAAATTCTGAGCAGAAAAAGGAGATTCTTACTCCACAGTTAGCAATTTTCACTTAAAATTAATTCTCAACTTGGGAGGATTGCTAATGATTTTGATATGGTACAAATGTAATGTATTGTGGTTACTGTTTGTCAGTTAAATGTGAAATGTTAGCCAGATCTTATTGAGCACAAAATTTCATGGTTAGAGGTATGTTTTGTTGACCCTTGCATTGCATAATGGTTTCAGTGATTTTGAGAATTGTTTAAATGTGATTGCTAGCCAGCCTGACACAGAGAGGAATGTTTATTCTGTATGGACAGAAATTGTACTGGCTACTTTATAGATGTAAAAGTTATTCAGAAAAAGATGTTATATAGTTTAGAATAACATTCTAGAATTTAAAATTGGGAATCTTTCAAATCAGATTTATTTTAATGCATGTGCTGTCAGAAGTAGCAGCAAGAAATCATATGACACACAAGAAGTTTTTAAAGTGGTTAATCTGTGCATAGGATTTAATAATGTAAGTATTAAGAATTTTGGTATTTTGCAAAAGAGAGAATTTCTAAATGATGTTGTCTTTGACTAAGGTTATATGAATTGTTTTTAAAAATGTGTACAATATATAGAGAGGAATTTGTGATCTAGAGATGAACATGTATTCAGATAGAAATTCCTGGAACGTAATGGAGTGAATACAAATTATGTGAGCATTTGTACTATAGAGAGAATTAAGTTTTTCACATAAATAGTTTAGAGGGATATGATATACAAACTGTATGTCCTTAACAAGACAACCTTGACTAGCCCTTAAATTAAGAAGGGCTTGTCATGCATATTCAATACAATTCAGTACAGTAACTTTCCTCTACTTACACTAATGGCAAAGAGGAGGAGCCAGAAGACATAAGAGTAATAGATAGAGTTATTTGTTGATACTATGAATTCTGGTATGAAATAAACAGAACAAATTATGAATTGGAATGAGGTTGATGGACTTTAATTAGGAATGTGGCAATGTTTTGAACTAAAAGAAAACTAAACTGGAGATTCTATTCTACTTTAGACAGGTTTGAAAGAAGTACAGGTAAATGCTTTGCACCTCAGTTTGGTTACACTGAAACATTGATAAAGACTTAATCAGAATTATTTGGAAGTATGGAGTTCAAACTGAAATCCACTGAGAGTAAATTGTTATGAAAGGGGTTTTATACATTCAAACTTTAAATTATAGTAAGATCACTGATTAAAGAAGGATGGGACAAGGTTGCTAAGTAATAAAATCTAAATCAAGCCAGGCAGCCTTAGGATAAATTGCTCAGAAGTTATTAACCCCTTCCTTGCTCACAGGAAGTAGAAAGAAGTGCTTATAATTGTTACACATTGATATTTAGGGACTAAAATAGGAATCTCAAAAGAAGCTGGCAATCACTGAATCATAGAACTTAAAGATGAGCATATTTTGATTGTATATTTTGGAGGTTTTAAGGTGCTCAAGCAAGCAAATATTGCCAGACCTGTCTGACCAAGAAGTTTGTTTGAATCTGTGGAATCTTAATGCAAATATTCCAGGTCCAGAGTGATAAAATGAGTTGAGTGATATGTAATTGATAAGTCATCTCACATAAGTTTTAGGGATATGTTGGTTGATATTCTGATTACATTTTGATCTGTATAAAGATATATGTTGCAAACAGTAGACAAAGAGTAGGTAGGATGTTAAAAATGGCATATATGTGAAAAATGCTTGCTCAGAATTTTAAGATTGTTATTTGAGTTGCTGCTAAAATCTGTGTTTTAAGTATTGTTTGGATGTAAATAAAAGCTCATTGCCTGTGCCATAGATTTTGTTCAATTTTCAGTGGTTACCTCAGTTTACCAATTTGTACTATGAACTGAAATTTATAATGGATGAGCACTATGCTAAATATAGTTTTTCAATGATGTAATCCTTTAAATCAGAATTCTTTTGGGTTACCAATTAGCAATTGAGGTGATACCACCAGTATATTTGTTTGACTTAAGTTAGTCAGAGAAGGTGGGATGGCATTTTGGATTTGAATTTGAAAGGAAGGGACTTTTTATCTAAAGTCCATAAAGCTTTAGTATGTGGGTTTGTAAAGAAAGAAGGGAAATTGTGTTTTGCTTTTTAAGCAGAGGGGTTTTGAAGAAAGAAAGAGAGAGAGAGAGTGAGGGAAAGAGTAGGTGAAAGAACATAGATAGATGTTCTGCTCTTATAACTGGATCCCTGACCTATGGATAATCTCTAAAATTAATGCATGGGTTGTGGGAAAATCATAAAGGATTCTTTAATTTCTATAGACAATTGACATAGAGTGATTTCTGTATGGCCTTGTCTTAGTCTTTCAGAGGTCCTAGGTCCAAGAGATGATACATCTCTGATTTATATTATTATGGAGCTACTCAATTCAGCACTCAAGTTCTTTATTTCGGGTTTTGTGACTAAAGTGTGATATGTAAATTATTGCCAAATACATGAGAATAATTGAGTGATCAGCCTTGTAGGGATATAAAAGGCTTATTTGAGGGTATGGAGATTTGTTTCTGGACTGCTGATGAGCAGAATTTCTCTCAGCTGAAATGGGTGAGATTTGTCTTTTACAGCAAATGGAGGCTTCTTGGATTTAATGGTGACAAAGTACACCGAGGACAGAAAATGTCCTGGAATGGTTACAGAGGCATTTTCTGGGCTCACTTAAGAATGGACCTTTTCTGACCATCGAGGTTATTAATTACCTGCATGTGAAGCAACTCACTGTGTCCTTTGGGACCTGAGGAAATATTTTCCTTCGTAATGAAATTCCCATGATCAGCACATACTGCAAATTGTGAACTAAAATTTCTATTTCCTCAAAGAACCCTAATAATCGAGAATTCTCAAATTGTTAGGAACATACTTTGAGAAGTAGGTGAAGTTTATTCATAGATGGCTTGTATTTACATTCTTAATTTACCACAGTTGAAGTTTGGATCTTGATCTTAGACATAGAGCTCAAAGCTTTCTTGAATTTCCCCTAGAATCTGGGGTAAAGGAATACATCTGAAAAATATTGTTACTCAAGTGTTTATGGATATTTATGATTAATGTGTACTTTCTGAAAGGATATTCTTTAACAGTAACATCACATACCAGCTCTGTAAATGTCTCAGGAATCTGATTTCCTAAAGGGATCTATTTATGACAGAGGATGATTTCTGAAAAGGAAGTCTGTTGGCTACGATACCCGAAGGCAAATGTGTGATGCCAATTACTATTGTCCTAATTTTCTGTTTCTATCTGGTGTTCTAGTGTTTGCCCCAGTCCTGGTTTCTACACTTCTACCTTAGGGGCTGACTTCCCCCTGCCACTTGTGACCTGTCTGCCATTTGGGGGAAGCAGTAGCTGGACACCCTTCAAATCTCCAAGCAGGTCTCCTCTGATCTGGGACCCTGGCATTCACTGAAGACACTCCCCTAATTAACTCAGTGTCTGCAGTCTTCCCCTCTCTGTTTAAGTTTTGGCTACTCCCCTGTGGAATATGTATTCATGTACATTTGCAACCTCACCAACCATTTCGGCCTGAAGCCCTGGACATTGACAATACCTCTCTCCTGACCATAGGCAGGGACAGCCCTACACCCATTCTCAGCTCTGAAGAAGCAAAAGAATACTGCGACTATCATCCTTTTTCCCTTAGATACTTGGAGAGGGGAAGGGATAGGATGGCAGGGGGCACTGAATCAGGAGGGGCCTGATATTCTGGCCCTCATGGAGGCTGTATGGTTCCCCTATGGACAGCTGAGCCTGCCAGATGGCAGGACTCTCTTACCAGAAGGAGTGGGGCAAAAGCTAGAGAAAAGAATACATGACACCACACATATGAGAGGCACAAAGCTGAGTGATATGCTGGAGAGACTTTGTCTTTCATAATCTGCACTGAATCTGCAAAGACATCACTTCAAGATGTGAAACATGTGCTTGGGTTATTCAAAAGGGGGGACCGAAGGAACCAGGTGAAGAGGGCTGGAGCCAGGAGAACAGTGGGAGGTAGACTTTACAGAAATCAAGCCAGGGAAATATAGGTACAGGTGTCTTTTAGTCCTAGTAGACACTTTTTCATGTTGGGTAGAAGGCTATCCAACAAAACATGAAACTGCCTCAGTGGCAGTTAAGAAATTAATATCAGAGATCATTCCTGGGTTTGGACTCCCACTGGGAATAGGGTCAGATAATGGGCCTGCTTTTATAGCCAGGGTGACTCAGCAAATAGCTAAGACCCTGGGCATAAATTAGGAATTGCATTGTGCATTTTGGCCTCAGAGTTCAGGACAGGTCAAGACCTCCCCTCCTTCCTAAATTGGGACTGGAAAATTTGACTGAATGTGATAACCAATATTTGTTCTCCTCCCTGAAGGCTTTGGATAAGCTAAAAATACTATCACTCAAACTGTCCGGGCCTCCCATCCCTCACTACCTGAATGTGACCTGCCCCCTTTTATACTTGAACCAGGAGACCTTGTGTGGGTTCAGAAGATTCCTGCAGGGGCTCTCAAACCACGATGGACTGGACCTTATATGATAATACTGACCACCCCCAGAGCTGTAAAGGTGGCAGGAAAGAAATGCTGGATCCACGTGTCTCAACTGAAACCTGTTAAACCAAGAGCAGCAGCACAAGGAGCAGAGCAGTGGAAGGTCACCAAAATCTCTGATCCCTTAAAGATCAAGATTCATAGACATTGAACACTGTGGGAAACAGAGGATGGGGTGGAGTAATGCTTGGACTTGTACTTTTGGGAGTTTTGGAAATTAGTCTACCTTTCCAGGTAATTCAATACAGATGGGTAATCAGTAGGACAAGGGATGGGAAGGAATAAATTAGTGACAGACCAACCCAGAAGGAGAAAACCCCCCAAATCCTTTTTCATTTGTGTGATTTATTTGGGAGTGAATGAACATATCCCTCACAGACCCTTTCATGTGCAACCCCATCAGGGACTCTGTATCTATCAGAAGCCCCCATCTATGCTCTACAGGGCCACTGTCATGCAAATTAGGGGGAGAATTCTATTGTGCACCTTGGGTATGTGAAACTGTTTCCCTGTTGCAGCAGGAGAACATCAATATCATACTACAAAGGGAGGGAAGCAGGGTCTCGGACGTCACCCTCAATTTCAAGAATCCCCTTTCCCTGACTATTAAAAACCCAGAGGATAAAGGATGGCTACTAGGCCAGACCTTGGGGACACAGGCTGGATGTGGGAGGCCAGGACACAGGAATAGAATTTACATTACAAGGAATAGCTGAAAAAATGCAGCCCTCATGCATCCACCTTGATCATGGCAGTGGCAAGAACACTCCTCATAGGACCCTGCCTGATCAACTGCCTTATGACATATCTGTCAGCTTCTTCAGGCTATTAAGCTTTTGGCCTTAAGATCACATTTTTCTCCTCTGTCTGATGAGTCAAGGATTTGACTCCACCCCAACAGAAAAAGGAGGGAATGAAGTAGCCCCAGAAAAACCAAAGATGGAAAAATTAGCACTGTCCACATTTTTAGGGGACAGACCTGGTCTCCCTTCCCTCCTGGAGAGACAAGCTATTTAATCTGATAACAAACTGGTTTCTGCTTAGCTTGGGTGGGTGGGGAAGAAGACAAAAGAGGAATTTCAGGAATATCAAAGGGACTAACATTTGACTAAGTAAAGAGAAACACTCCTTAGATCACAACCCCAGAAAGGGCTTCTTGTCTCCAATCTCAAATTCCTGCATTAAGGTCTGTGTATTGTCAGATAAGAACCTATATGTGAAGAGAAATAACTTGTATCTTGGAAACCTATATAAACTGTTCCTTAATGTTAAAGTGGCACAATTTTCTGTTAGGGAATTCTTCCCCAGCTGGTAGATTCTTTATTTCTCTCTTTTATTAATAAATTATGGTTCCAATAATTGAAATTCTAGGTGTTTGAACTCATTTGTGAAGTGTACCACTTCAGAACAAATAATTATCTCTTTACTATTTTTTTCTATATTCTATGACAAAACTCATTCATTGTGGAAGACTAACCATGGGAAAAATAACAGATCAATGATTTCTTTATTATCATTATTCACTTTCCCATATACCCAGAGTTCCTCTGATTTTTAAAAAAAATGAATGCTCCTTAACCTATTTTCTTCTTGAATGCTTTTTATTCCTCTTTCCTATTTTTCTTTTGCAATTCTTATTTGATTTTTTGATTTTCTTTTTTAACTCTTTCAGAGCCTGATCCAAAATCCCATTTTTCTCTGAAGTTTTACATATTTTTTTAACTTGCAGTCCCCTTCTGAGTCTAGGCCATTTTTTTAGTCTCCATAATAATTTTTTTTTATTTTTAGAATTATTTTTTCTATTTGCTCATTTTCCCAGCCTTTGAATCTTCTTTTCTCATTTGGCCTATTCTGCTTTTTAAATTTTGAATGGGGTTAAAAAAGGAATATATTTTCTTTTCAGCCATACAAAACATCTGAACAAAAATTGACTATGTACAAAGATATCAAAACTCCACAATTAAATGCAGAAATAATAGATGTATCCTTTTCGGATTATAATTGTAAGAGAAGAGAAGAGAGATTCTGCATTGAGGAAAGATCAGTCTCTTGAAGAGACTAGCTGAAGTGAGAGTGGAATAGGGGCAAAGGAAAAGCTGGGAATTCTCAGGAACAATCAGAAGCTTGAAAATCCAATTGGCAACTCATTTCCAGCTGAGGATGGTAGAGGAGAAAGGTGGGTTCCCTGAAGTTGAAAAGGAGCCTATTTCCTCAGAGATCTACTATGCCTTCTGAAAACCTGAACACCTCCACTAAGATTTTCAGTTATAGTAGTCTAAAATTCTCAAGTGGAATTGTGAATTAGGACTTTGATCAGAGCCATCCACAGACCCTTTTCCTAAGATTTATCTCCCTTTCTCTCTCTCCCTTATATATCCTTGGGCTCATACTTTCAAGGTCCTAGTTGAGAGTATGGGAAAGAAAGCAGTTGGCAAAAGGGAGAGGTCAAGGCTGAGAATCTTGTGACCTTCAGACTCTGGGTGGGGAGGGCAATTTGCTAGAGAGGGCAATCCATAGGACTTCCCTTTTTACCCAATTTCCTGCCTGACATCCCTGACATCTCATTCCTGCTTGAACCTCAATAAATATTTGACATTTAGGAGTTTGTTTTGGGCCAGTTTTTAAAGAAAATATTAAGGGGATTGAAGATTTTGGGCAGGGGGTTGGAGCGGGGTCACACCTCTACTCAAGAAAGGGTTGACTTTCAGATCCCAGTGATTCAAGATTGTATGACCAACGGATTTGACATCTTTCCTGGGCAGTTGACCACTTCTAAGACACTGAAAAGGGTGGACAGTTAATGTCTCTGGAGGAATCAGAGGCATAAGAGGTCATCTTGCCTCTTAAGAACAGATTAGACCTCAGGAGCCCTGGGCTCCTCTGAGGGAGGCATCCTGTCATCTCACTGAGGCAATCCCACTCTAGCCTCCTGTCTTCCATCTCCCAGAAAATATCTGTGGAGACATACTCCTTTTTTTAAGGGGACAGAACCTGTCTTCTCTCCCCCCAGAAATAAGGGAGAAGATCAAATAGAACAATCCATTCACTCTCTCACCCCTATTCCCTCTTCCTCTCCATCATCTCTTATCCTTCTTAACATAATACAATAAAAGTGATCACCAATAGAAGTCTGTGGAAAGCTAAAATAAAAATTAATTAGAAACTAAATAATCTAATTGTAAAAAGGGGTAAATCAAAGAACAAGCTATAGAAACAATATATATTTTCACCTAAGAGAATGGCATTGAAAAGATTATGATCAAAATTTATGGGATATAGTCAAAACAGTTTTTATGGGGAAAATTTATATCTCTGAGTGCTTATATCAATAAAAGCGAGGAAAAGCAGATCAATGAATTGGGTATTCAACTAGAAAAACTAGAAAATGCATGAATTAAAAATCCCTACTTAAGGTTAAAATTGAAATACAAAAAATCAAAGAAGAAATTAATAAAATTAAAAGAACCATTGACTTAAAAAATAAAACTAGGAGTTGGTGTTATAAAAACCAAATAAAATCTATTTGGTTAATTTGATGTTTAAAAGAACAGAAGAAAATCAAATATCAAGTATCAAAAATGAAAAAGATATGTTCAACACCAAAGGAGAAGAAATTAAAGTAATCACTAGGAGCAATTTTGCCCAGTTATCTGACTATAAATCTGACAATCTGGATGAAATGGATTAAAATTTATGAAAACATAAATTGCCCAGATTGACAAAAGAAGAAATATAATACTTAAACAATCTCATCTCATAAAAGAAATTGAACAATGTTATCAAAGAACTCCACAAGAAAAAAATCCTCAAGGCCAGATGGATTCTCAAATTAATTCTATCAAACAATTACAGAACATTTAATCCCAATACTACATAACCTACATAACTATTTGTCAAAATAGGCAAATGACAAGACATCTTAAGAATTATTTTTATGACACAAACATGGTGCTGATACCTAAGCTAGGAAGACAAAACCCAGAGAAAGAAATTTTCTAAATGATTTCCTTAATTAACATCAAAGCAAAAATCTTAAATAAAATACTAGTGAAGAAGCTATAATAATATGTCACAAGAATTTTTCATTATGGCCAGGTAGGAGTTATGCCAGGAATACAGGGCTGGTTTCATATGAGGAAAACTATCAGTATCAGGTCATACCAATAACAAAAATAACAGAAATGAAAACACTATCTCATTAATGCAGAAAATACTTTGACAATAGTCATTCCTTTTAAAAATACAGAAGGCCAAGGAATTCCTAAAAATGATAAGTAGTATCTATCTAAAACCAACAGCAAGTATAATCTGCAATGGGAATAAATTAGAAACCTTACCATTAAAATCAGGATTGAAAGAAAGATGCTCATTATCACTGTTGCTGCCACTATTATTTAATGTTAAGCTAGAAATGCTACTTTTAGGGAAAAAAGTAAAAGAAATTGAAGCAATTAAAGTAGGCAGTGAGGAAGCTAAACTATCACTCTTTGCTGATAATATAATGGTAAACTTAGAGAATACTAGAGAATTACCTAAAAAAAACTAGTTGAAATAATTAGTAACTTTAGCAAAGTTGCAGTATACAAGATAAACCCACATAAATGAATAGCTAGAAAAGCATCAAGATAAAAACAATTCTACTAAAATAACTCTAGACCATATAAAATACTTTGGAATTGACTTGCCAAGACAAACACAGAAATTATATGAACACAATTACAAAATACTTTTCACACAAATAGTCAGATCTAAAGAACTATAAAAATATTGTTTGCAAGTAGGTCAATAGGATAAAAATAACAATTCTACCTAAATTAATTTACTAATTCAGTGCCATGCCAATCAAACTTCCAAAAATATTTTATTGGAAAATATTCTAAAACATTTTATAGAAATGGAAATACAGTAACAAAATTCAATTGGAAGAATTAAAAATCAAGGATATCAAGTCAACTATTGGGGGAAAATGTAAAGGAAGGGGTCCTAGTAGCATAAGATCTCTAACTCTACTATAAAGTAGTAATTACCAAAACAGTGGCGTAGCTAAGAACTAGAATGATGGATCAATGCAATACATTAGATACAAAAATATACATAGGTAAATGACCCCAGCAAACTACTATTTGCAGATAAGAGCTCACTATCTAACAAAAACTGCTAGAAAAGCTGGAATAAAGTATGGTAGAAATGAGGTATAGCCTAGTATCTTACAGCCTATACCTCAAATGGATTTATGATTTAGACATAAAGGATGATATCATAAAAAATGGGGAACATAGAATAGTTTAGCCATCAAATCTATAAATCCATGGAGAAGGCTAGAATTTATGTAATATATAAAATGAATAATTTTAACAATATTAAATTTTAAAAGGCCTTTTTTGACAAACAAAAACAATGTAACCAACATTAGAAAGGAAAAAAACAAAACAGGTTAAAATTTTATAACAAATTTCTCTGATAAAGATCTCATTTCTGAAATATATAGGGAACTAAGTCAAATTAATAAGAATAATTCTCCAATTGAAATGGTCAAAAATAAGAGCAAGTAGTTTTCAGAAGAAAAAATAAAAGCTATCAAAATCATATGAATAATTTTAATTAGAGAAATGCAAACTTTAAAAACTCTCAAATATCATCTCACACCTATCAAATCGGCTAATACACAAATTCAAATGAAAAATGATGGAGGGGATATGGCAAAATTGAGACACAAATGCACTGTTGGTGGAGGTATGGGCCAATCCAAACTTTCTAGAGGGCAGTTTAGAACTCTACTCAAAGGGTTATAAAACTGTGCATACCCTTCTTTTTACAATAATACTACTAGCAATTCTATATACCAAAGAGATCTAAAAGGAAGCTGAAAAGACCTAATTATATAAATTGTTTATACCAGATATTTTTGTGGTAGCAAAGAAATGAAAATTGAATGGATTTCCATAAACTTGGGAATGATTAAACAAATGATGGTATATGATGGTGATGGAATACTATGATGCTAATATGATGCATTTACTTAGGGGTTTTGGTTTTTTGTGAGTATTCATTTGCAACAATGAACAATATTGAAATATATTTTGAATGACAAAACATAAACCCAGGAAAAACAAGTAATTGCAGTATTGCAGCCAACGTGTCCAAATACAAATATCAAATATTTTGTTTATCATATAGCTGTTGTTAAAAGTTAAAATAATGTTGATCAATGAGAGAGCCCATGGAATCATTATGGAATTTTCAAGATTAAAATCAAGGCCAGCATCAATACCCTAATTTGAATTAGATTCATTGAAACTCTCTTGCCACAGAGGCTCATATCCTGAGGGATGTGTATGCAGAAGAACATCAACAATATTACAATTATTATTATACAAGATTTGTAGAAAATATCTATTGAGAAAATCCCATTGTTTTACCCAGAATATAACACATGTGAAAAGACGTCAGAAAAATATTAAGGAATAAGAAGTATTCATGAAATATCAGTATATTGCTCCATCATTTATATAACAAATCTAGCCATTGAAGGATGTGAGTAACCTGTTCTAAGTTCAAGGGTAGAAGAGAAATGTTACCTTCCAAGAAAGAAGTGGATGGACTCCAAGTTCCAATGTCTCTTTTATCTCCATCTGAAGCATTTGGTGGATAGCATGAGCCAATAAATACACTTCATTGTAAATATTAGAACTCAATGTCATTATGATGGTGTCCAAATCATGAGCAGGTACATCTGCCAAGGACAAACCTTCCAGGCACAAAGAATATACCATTTTTACAGGACTTTCTTCAGAAAGTCTACAATGAAACACTACCTCCCAGAAAGTCTTTAGGAAAATGTCCTCAGAGTTTGCAGTAAAATTTATGCTTCTTAGGAAATCTCTGAAACCCGGAATCTCTCTCTTGGCTTGAGAAAATATTATTGTGCCATGTAAATGGCTCATAATTTTATTATTATTCTGTGCCGAAATATCCCAGGAAATGGTAGTGACCAACATCTTCCCATATAGTATATATTGAGTCATGAATATAGAAAATTCTAGAAGGCTATATGTATTTCCATAGATAAAAATCACTTTTGGTGATGATTCAATGATTTTAGAAAAGAATATAACATCTTCCCCATCTTCTTGGTTAAAGTTTTCCGGAACCTTTTCCTTAAAAGCGAGACACATACTATGCATAATCATTGCCTTTTCCAAATCATGGAAGAACTGATGCCCTCTCAGGTTATCTGAAAAAAGAAGTCCTACCCAAGTCCAGCCAAAATGTAGCATCAATTGGATCACTGCCAGGTGTAGAGTAGATTCCTTGCTGCCCATCTGATAGACATATGGATACTGGATTTTATCAACCAGGAGAGGATCAAATGGTCCATAAGTGATCTTAAAAAAAAAAAAGAATAACTGAAATGCAAATTTTAGAAATCCCAGAGTCTTTTTATTTGTATCTCAAATGTATCTCATTTGTATCTTTTATTTTCATCAGTGCTTTATAAACACCAGGTATTAATAAATGCTGAATTTCGAAATGTGACATTTTGAAGGGAATTCTCAATCAGTAACTGACCAAGAATATATTTCCAATGTTTCCTTAAGCAATTATTAAGTATATGTTGGAAAATTTCCAGTTAGGGAAAAAATGGACTCCTCAGTTAAATATTGGAGCACAGTTATCCATCCTTTCTAACTTATCTCATGTCTTCTTTGGCTCAAATATCAACCATTCCTTCATTCAGCCTTTTTAGAGTGAACATTCTGCTCCTGTCATGATCCCAGGGAGAATCATATGGTCCCATAGTCTTGTGTAGGAGGAAAATTTCTCTAGCCCAAACTTAATCATGGATAGAAGATGGAGACTTCCTTAACCTGAAATCTACTTTCAAGGTTGGCATTACATATTATTCCTACTTTGTTGATAAAAACACCTAAAAGAAAACCTAATTAAGAAACCTTAATCAGATTATATTCATTGTTTACATATATTGTCTATATGTGAATAAATTTATTGTTTATTGTTAAATTGTATATTTTTTGCTTTCTTAGAACTGTACACTCTGCATGTAATACTATTAGATACCCAGTATTATAAGAATAAATTATCACAGTAATGGAATGCAAACTTTTCAATCATTGATTCAATAATCATATATGAGAATCTGAAATTAATAATCATTGTGTGAATAAAATAATAAGGAAAAATCCTCTGGAAGGGCTTAACAAAAAATCTTTGCCAATGGGAATTTTGTGTGTCTTCAACATCATGGATCATATGCAGGTGATCTAAGAGATTCATGACCTCTTATTTGGCTTTGAAGCTAGAGTGATGTTGGCTGTTACCATATATGGAATGCAGATTATGTAATTGCCTAGAGTATTAGAACACTTTACTTTCTTGAAAAAAAATCTTCTAGCAGATGAAATTCTGGTTTGCCCATTGAGAAGAAACAATGAGCTGATCCTTCTGATTGTGTAATATGACTCTTTTGCTGACTATATATATATATAATATATATATATATATATATATAATATATATATATACACACACACATATATATATGTGTGTGTGTGTGCTTTTCACTTCATTAGCTGTGGGCATTAGATCATAATACTGAGTGCATCTAGACCTTGGTCTTATGATCACTTATCTATCAATAAATGTCAGTTATACTAAGATAGCCACTTTCCAGTATTTATATTTCTTTTATAAAGGGCAACCTCAGATGGACTGCAAACTGGACTGAGATTCCTGGTATCTGAGCTCCTTCAGGACAATCTCCTGGGGACGTCCCATGGAAAGCCCAACTCAAGAGACATTAGTAAAGGAAGTCAACTCACCTAAGATCCCTACTTCTGAGACTGGTGAATAACCTTAGCTGTTTTAAGATGTAATTTGGCCCTGGACAATTTTTATAGATAATTGCTGTTTTTTTCTCTTTATACATTTTAGTTGTTATATGTTATTCATCAGAATTTTGTTGAACTTGAGGGTTATCTTATAACCAGCTTGGATTTTTTTGTGGGTTTGAGATTTTGTTTGGGGGTGGGGCTGAGGTTCATTCAATAACCACTATTTTTATAAGTTGACAAGATTAATTCCTTCACAAATTTTAAAGTTCTTAGCAAAAAAATAAATTACGTTGATTTCCTAGAGCTTATAACAAGAGTTCCAACATTTAGAGTGTGTGTGTGTGTGTGTGTGTGTGTGTGTGTGTGTGTGTGTGTGTTTAATTTCAAAAGGCCTGATTGTGAAGGAATAAGATAAATTTATACCTCCAATTCTGAGTGGTCTATGAGTGTGTTGAAACTTAGAATTATTAAGAGTTTCTCTGACTTTATGTATGTGAGTGTCCATCTACTGAGTCATTTGATTTTAAAAGATGTTTCAAAAAATGTACAAGTTTTAAATAAGTAATCTAATCAGTTAAAGAACTGGACAAAACCAAACAATAAAATCTAAAATCTGTAGGGACCACAATTAAGAATTATAATAGAGATACTCCAGATCTTATAGCCAGCAATATTCCAGCCCACTCTCATTTTCCTCCATGTCCTTCACTTCTGCCAGAGCATAATCAGACAACTAGATTTTTCTTTTTAAAATAAAATAGTCCAAAATGAGATGAGACTTGAGAATATCTCTATATCATCACCCATGGGATTGTTACTATTGTAAATGAAATATGTGCTCATTGCATATCCTAAACAACCTAGTGAGTTGGTAGTTGAACTTATCTGCCAGTTAATGTTTACATAATAAAGTATCACATTAAGTCTCTGAAATGCCTCATTCTTTAAGAATATAACTAATTTTTGTGTAAAATCTTCTCCATTTGAATATAATTAAAAACTGTCTGAGTTCTATTATACAAAAATCATGTCATGCACTTTTTTTTCTGTGTACAAATCATAATTAGTTAAATGTATCTGCAGATCCCAACTCAAATTCTTGTTCAATTGCAATTCTCATTTTCTTTAAGTAAACTCATGTGCACCGTCATTGAAATTAGGGAGTGGAGAAATTATATCTGCCAAAGTTATTATTTTTTTTATATTTGGCATTAAATTCCTTATAACATCTGGGCTTCCTAAAGAAAGTGAAATTTATTGGAGTGCAAAGTCTTGAAAAAGTAATAGATTAAACTATTCTGTACATCAAATGTAATGGATTCTAATGGAACATATTAAAAAAACCCAAGTTTTCTGAATTTTAAGGGCACTGTGAGATTCTGACAATTCATAATTAATAAGAATAAGACTACAAGATTTTGGATGATTTTTAACACCTCAACTAGGTATTGGAGAAATAATCTTTGAAAAGGGTATACTGATTTGTATCAAGATCTGCTTGGTAAATGATTTTAGCAGGAACATCTAATGAATCTCTACAAGCAACTTGGAACCAATGAAGCAAATCTATTAAAAAAGGAGACATATCCCAGAATGTCTGAGAAAAGCTGGTTTTGGAAAACTACTTCAGATATCTGAGATCTGAGATGAATTTTGTCACCATTGGAGATAGGTTACTGAAAAGCAAAGAGACTCATTAGTAAATACTGATATACCTTTACTTTTTGTTTCATTATATAGGAACACTAAGTTCTTCTGTTTACAAGTTGAGAGGATAAACAAAGGATTTAAGACCATGATAGGCACGCTTTAAGTCAGAAATTCACCTCACAAGAACTGATATTTTGGCTTTAGATCTCTTCAACTTGGAGTAGAAATAAGGGGGTGGATATTGTGTTTCATCTCATAAAATATTTTGGTCACCCTATTTTCTATGCTGAATCTTTTGTCTAATGCACACATTACTACTAGGAAGAGACTTTTCTATTTCCTCATATTATATTAGATCACTGCAGATATGGCTAAAGAAGCTAAAACAATCAGACATTAATAAACAACTTAGAACTCTTGATTTTTCCTCTATATGAATTTTCAACCTTAAGCCAACTCTAAATAAAAAAAAAAAATTTACACTGCTTCCTAACTGGGTGGTCCTGGGCAAGTCCTTTAAAACTCTATTTCCTAGCCCTTATCACTCTTATGCCTTAGAACCAGTTCTAAGACAGAAGGCCTTATTTTTTTTACATTGTGCTGGATGTATACAACCATCTTGGGAAGTATCACTATATAGGTTAAAGAAAAAGATTCTTGGATCCTTTTATCTCATGCTGAAACAGTATACAGGATCAACTAGGTTTTACCTTCCTCACTGTTCAAAGAGTGACTTATGCCACCATTAATGAGTGCTGTTGCTAATACATAAATATCCCTGATGACATTGTTACACATGTCCAACAAAGGATCAGATGAAAACTTCACGGAAAGTTGTAAATGAGAATCCTGTTTCTCCCTCTCAGCTATGGTGAGACCCATTTTTGTGGCTTTCCTCAGCCTTTTCCTGGCTTTTGGGTATTAGAATTATGTCTACTATTTTGAGATAAGTGCTCATTGTTCTAGCCATTATTATCCTTGGTCCAATGTTACTTAAATGATGCTTTAGTTGCTATACTAGACTGTGTTCATAACTGTCAGTCTTCTTCTTTACCTTTATTTCCAAGAAACTTGGAAAGTCAACACATACTTTGTCAGACCTTATAATGATGATTTACCTCACAATCATCCCCAGACAACCTTGCTCCTGGTACAGCATCTATATAATTTAAGTGACCATAATTTTCGTTGTCTCTAGATTTATAACACCATAATATGTTGCTTTGATATAGGTACTGTTTGGCAAATCTATTTCCCAATTTCCTTTATCATCTTTTTGTCTCAGAAGGGGAATTTCCCTCTGCGATTGCTCCTCATAAAAATAAACCTCTAAGCAATTTGATTCTACCAGAACATTTCTTAAATTGGGTCCATAGTGGGAGTGAAGACAGAAATGTAAAAGAAAAGTCTAGTAAAGCAAATTTTATCAGTTAATATTAATTTTGTTATTTTAGAACTATAACCACTGCATGAAATCCTATTAGATATCCAGTGCTATAATGATAAATTATTACCTTACATTTAATAGAAAGTAAAAATCACACTTATTGATTGAATAATTGTGAGAATAAGTAATTAATAAACATATTGTGAGTAAAATAACGACAATAAATCCTCTGAAATGCCTTGACAATATGTTCTTGCCAATGGGAGTTGTGTGCATGACTTATGCTTATTGCAATATGTCCAGATGCACCTAAGGCAAGAGATTTATGATATCTCAATTGGTTTTGAAGCTATAGAGTGATATTGACTATTACCATATATGGAACAGAGACGTAATTGCCCACAAGATTTAGAAAAAAATGGCCTTTACTTTCTTGAAACAGGAAACAATCTAGAGGAGGAAAGTCTGTTTGCCCTAATTCAAAAGAAACATTCAGTTGGCACCCTTCTCTCATTGTGTGTGTGTGATGGAGAGAGGAGTTGGAGGGGTAGAGTATGTCTAATCTGGATTTTTTTGCATTGACATTCTATACTTGTCATTTATTTAACTCTGGGTCACAGATCTTATACCAGAACTGGGTATGTCTAGAACTTGGCCTTCTGATTTATTTTTCTAATAATAAATGTCAGTTTTGTTCAGAAATATGTTTTTGGTATTTAATTTATGAGATAAGCACTGGTTCACTACTCTGTATTCATTAAGGATACCAATTCATGGTCTCCAACCCCAAAATGTCCTACAAATCATCAGGTTTGTCCTAGAGCAAGGTAATGTTTTCTATGCATACTGTCTTCATCCTTCTTCCTCAAATTTCTGAGAATGAGATAAAGGAACTAATGGTGAACTGTGATTTCAGTCAATCTCTAGTAACCCAATCAGCAAGAATATCTTGATTCATACTCCCAAACTGATTTCCTTGTCAGCTGAATCCATTAATGGAATATGGTCTCTTTCTGACATCTTTATCACATTGAGTGAGAAAATAAGAAGCTAGGATAAATAGTACTTCCCCACCCCCATGACATATACTAACATCTAGTTATTCTTAGGCTTGTATCTATGACAAAAATGTATAAAATGTGGTCCATGGACATGGTAATTTAGTCATCAGAAGGGTAAAAAAAAAAACACCATTGAAGAGAAAAGCTCATTTAGGATAAGAAGCTCCTGTTCCTTGAGTTGACTATACTTTGAGCACATCTGCTACTAGGATGAGGGTTAAAATTTGAAAAAAAGTCACTGATCTTACCATTTATTCATTCAGATATCATCTTTTCTGTTCCTCAAAAAGTGACTTGTATGTGTAAAGGATTCATATTACCAAAACCTTTCTGATAGCATTGGACATGACTGCTTCTCCCCCCTCATTATCCTCCAAAGCTCAAAGAAACTGCCTCAGAATTGCTGGGAGCCATCAGGCCATGATGTCCTGACAAGATCACTCGTGAAAGCCAGGAGATCACAAAGCGGCTCCTTGGCAGTATAGAATCACCCAATAAGCCCCCTATGTATGATCTCTCTCACCAACATCCTTTACTAATGCAATTGACATGACTATTGTCCTCTCCTTACTCTCTGAAAAATTAATATAAGAGCAAAATGCTTGCATACTATTTCCCTAAAATATCACCAAAAGATCAGACTCACAAAACGAAACCGAAAAAACCATCATGGGTTAAATTTGGCTTAGGTATATGATTCCTAGCAAAATCTCTGCCCACAAGCTTTGCCCAGAAATCTCCTACTCCCATGCACTGAAATTTATTCTCCTAAGCCAGTATATAAATTATTCATAAGGAGATGCCTATACAATATGCTTTGGTATACCATGCCTCAACATACCTCAGTGATTTGATTTACCAGCTGAAACCCTTCTTGAAAAACTCCTGAACAAACTCTGAAAAATGATCAGCCTAATACTAAATCTGAATTGTGTTTTCAGTACCCCTTTGATCTCTCATCCTCACTTCTATGGTTGTTAATTATCTTTAGGATTTCTGATTGATTATCTATTTTTATTAAAGGTAATAAGTGATTTTCCTTGATTGTCTGCAAGCTCAAGCTCCTTACAAGTTAATGGGAAAATTAAGCCACATGTAAAAAATAATTTATCTTCTTAAAAACCTTTGTGTATCCTGTCAGAATCAATAGTTACAATATAAGTGTATAGAATGATCTCAGAATGTTAATTAAATGATTTGTTAAAAGTTACTGTATCCTAGTCCTAGAGATGGGAGGTCCTAGGTTCAAATATGGCCTCAGACACTTCCCAGCTCTGAGACCCTGGGCATGTCACTTGACCCCCATTGCCTAGCCCTTACCACTCTTATGCCTTGGAGCCAATACACAGTATTGACTCCAAGATGGAAGGTAAGGGTTTAAAAAAAAAGTTACTGTATCACATCCAATTATCTTTATTCGAACATATATGTTTAATAATGTAGCTGTGTGCCAAGAAAATGGGTATAAAAATAAAATCTAAACCTGGATATGGTGAAACATCCACTTCATGTAGAGTCTTGCCCCAGGCAAATACATACACACAGCTGCCTTCCACCATTCATTTCCATCTTGCCACTCCACCTGCGGAGGACCCCTGGAGCCGTGAGCTGGACTGGACACAGGTTTGCGGCACAGAATCAACAATTTTTTTTAAAAACGCTCAATCTTCCCTTCTGAGAGACAATATCACTTTATTTTCTTCCATTCCAAAGACAGGAAGAACTATCAATATCAAGGTCATTATGAAGAACCAATATCTTGCAATGGGTTATTATATCTCTTCCAAAGGTTGAGAGTATTGTAGTCTCTTACAATGTCATTAGCAATTGGGCAGCTACCTGTACTTATGAAATGTGCCACTGAACAGAAGGGAAAAACTTATTAAACAAGGTAACAGGAAGTCAGAATATCATTCATAGCAAAAACAAAAAAGAACAGAATCAACAAAAATGAATGAATGAATATCAGCAACCCATGCAACAGAAATAACACAATATGTTATACTTGATATATTATATCAGCAACTCATAGTGCCAGTAAAATGTACTATATGCCATAAGCAAATTTCTCTATGGCACTTGAAAATAGATTAAATAAAAGTGTTTGAGGAAAGAAATAATAACAATGGATGACCTAATAAACAACATATTAAACCAAATAGCAAAGGAAGCAAAAGTACTACCAAACATGCCTAGCTCCAATAAAAAAAAATTAGTATGAAAAACATATAAACTATTACATGAGTTCATGTTTTCATGATTATCTAAAATTATATTCAAGACAAACATTACAAGATGAAACATGAACATTATAATCAGGTTATATGTGTAATCCTTTTCCCAGTTTCATCTTGGATATCATCACCTAAATCTGGTCTGATCAAGGGCTTGGTCCATTAGCTTTCTTAATTATGAACTAAGAACATAGCCTTTCACAAGGAATTTCTATGTCTGAAGCATTATGCTGAAATGGTACTTTCACTGGATTTTTCAACTCTGCTTGTTTTGCTTTGGTTGAGTTTGGATTTTTGCATTTAATGTAATTGTAAATAATTTTATGTAAACAAAAGTTTTTAGCATTTGTAATAATTCCTGGTTCCAACTTCCCTCCCCCTTTTTAGATGATATACATATACATATATATATATAAATTTATATGTATATTTATATCTATGTGACATAAAATTTTTCCACTCAAGGAATTTTGCAAAAGAAAACACAGACCAAAAAACCAAGAATAACAAAAAATTTAAGTATGTTTTTAATTATGTTTGACTTTGCTTAGATCCTATCTCTTCCTTCTCTGTAGAAAGATAATATTTGTAAAAATTAGATGCAGAAAGACCCTTCTGAGTAAAGATCTGGCTTTATTGTGACAAAGAAATCACATGACCAGAAGGCTTCAGGTTTCCTCCCAGTTCAAAACCTGGAGCGCCATTTTGCAAATTGCACATTCTTTTATAGTTCTCTGTCTGTACCTAAACCCATCCTCACCCCTAACCTCCACATTTCCCTGGCCCCTTCAGGAGGCCTCCAAGAGGTGTAGAATGCTATTTCCTGAGCTCTGAGGAGCTTCAAAGAGCTATCAGGCTTTCTGGAGCTCCTTCTGGAGCTGGGATTTCTAGAGCTCCAGAGCCTACAGGTGATCCCTTGGTTCCTGTGTGAGCTACCTTGCTCAGAGTTCCTTGTGAATGGAATGTGAATGTGAATAACATAATAACTTATTTATGATTAATATAATACACTTAAAATTATTCTAAGAATTCAAACACCTTAATAACTTTAATAACCCACTTATTATCTTGTAACTACTTTCCTAATCTGGTTATATACACAGATATTTGCATGGGACTAAATTCTTACTCTCAAATCACAGTGTTATAAGGCATCAAACTAAAGAGATTCTTAAACTAATACAAATGAGGAAATTTTCTTTTTATAGATTGCCTTGAAGCATTGTATTTCTGAGAATACTTTTCATACACACTTTACCATCATGGTATGTTGCTAATATTTCAATAAAGTACTATAAAAATATTCTCCACCTTCTACTCTCTTCATTCTGCATCATCCCCACTAATCATCCTGGGATTTTCTAAAAACATCCTACTCATCATTTCTTATACCCCAATAGGAATCCATCAAAATCATATAGCCCAATTTATTCAGCCATTTCCCATTTGTTGGGTAATCCTTTCATTTCCAATTTTTTGCCATCACAAAAAAGAGTTTCTTTAATATTTTGGTATATAAAGGTCTTTTATTTTTTTCCTTTGAACTCATTAGGTAATAGACAGAATCGTGATATTGCTGGGTAAAAGAATAGGTATAGTTTTACAACTCTTTGGATACAGCTTCAAATTCTTCTCTAGAGGGGTTGGAACAATTCAAAACAAGAATAAGAGAGTTAGTGTTCCAATTTTTCCAAATGTCCTCTAACATTTATCATATTCCTTTTCTGTCATATTAGTATCTGGAAGGTGTGAAGTGGTAGCTCACATTTACTCTAATTTGCATTTCTTTAATAATAGTAATTTAGAGTAGTATTCAGATGTTTATCTGCAGGTTTAATTTCTACATCTGAAAATTACATGTTCATATCCTTTGATCATTTATGAATTTGGGAATGATTTGTATTCTTAGAAATGACTTAGGGCTCTAAATATTTCAGGAAAAAGTTCTTTATCAGAGGAACCTGCTCTAAATTTTCCCCACCCAGTTTGCTGCTTTCCTCTCCATCCTGGCTATATTCACCTCATTTCTTTGAAATCATTTTAATTTGATATAATCAATATTATCAATTTTACATGACATAATGCTCTTTATATCTTGTTTGGCCATAGATTTTTCACTTATACATATATCTGATAGATAAAGTCTTCCATGCTACCTTATTTAGCTTATGTTATTTTTATCTAATTTAGTTTTACTTTATCTTTCAATATGGTGTTAGCTGTTGATTATACCTCATTTCTGCTAAACTACTTTCCAATTTTCCCAGCAATTTTGTCAAATATGGATTTTTATCCCACAAACCATTTCACTTACATTTCACTATGAATATGAGCATATAATTGGGTAAAAGGGTTCCTAATAATAGCTATAATTTCATCTTCTTTGGGGATAAATTCCCCCCTTTTATTGTTGTTATTGGCCATTTTACTTTTTTCTTACATCAAAAAAAATTCAACTATATTTTATCTTGTGTTTTTTTTCTTTTCAAAAAAACAAAAAACAAAAATTGCCCAATTCATTGACTTTTATTTTCTCTACTTTAATTGATGTATTGAAAGAGATAATTATTTCCCTAAATACTGCTTTGTTGCTGACCCATAAATTTTTATATGTTGTCTGATTGTTTTCATTTCTTTTAATGCTGTTATAACTTCAATGATTTATTATTTGACCCGCTCATACTTTAGGATTAGATTTATGGGATCTAATTAATTTAGAGTCTCTGTTTCAGTAGCTCCTTATGGAGTATAAAATTTTATTACATCATGGCCAGAAAATGAGACATTAAAAATTCTACTTTTCTTCATTTGGTTATGCAGTTTTGGTCAGTTTAAAGCATGGCAAGTTTTTAAGAATATGTGATATATAGCTGAGGGAAATGTCTCCTACAATTCCCATTTGATTTAATTCCATGTTTTATCACATTGAAATTCTCTAAAATTCTATTCACATACTTAATTCTTTTCTTCTTTATTTTCTGATTAAATTCATGTAATTTTAAGAGGGAAAGCCTGAGGTCCCCTACTAATATAATTTTATTCATAATTTTCTCTTAAAATTAACTTCTAAATATTTGCATTTGATCCTATTTGGAACAAATGTATTTAGTATTCATATTACTTTATCGTCTCTATGCTAGGAACAGACATTCTTCTAACTCATTGATAGTTTTGAGGCTTTTCAAACTAACCCTCAAGTTAGTTTAGCCTGCCTCATGAGTCTGGATTTCTTGACACAAAGCACACTACAAATTCTTGGAGCCACACTGGACAATTGGTGAAAGTTGGCCACCAAAGGTAGGTAAGTATTTCTAAAAAAGGATCAGTAAGCCCTCAAAATGGACTCTTAGTCCTTCCAAAACAACTCATGCATTTCTCTGTTTATATGGTAATATTCTCTCGGTGACCGAGAATGACAATTGTCTTTGTGCATTTTCATCTACAGTGTACACTCATATGGCTTTGAAGTCCAAAGGCTGAGGCGCAGAATTTGTGGCACATGTGCCATGGGACGCCAGTTGTTAAGGGAGGTGCGGTTGTGGCCTGGTGTCGGCGTTCACGCGCAGCGGCAAGACATCGACGTCACTCATCTTCAAAGGTGGTGGCGGCATGGTTAATGTGGGTTCGCCAGCTGCTTCTGTCAGAGGCAGCGAGTTCTAGTTGCTTTGGTGTCATGCCAGCCCACTTCAAGTTGGACTTTAGCTGGTCCTTGAATCTTTTCTTTGGTCGGCCTTGTTTCCTGAGTCCAGCTGACAGTTCACAGTAGAATACCTGTCTTGGTGTTCGCTGTGGGTCCATGCGGATGACGTGTCCAGACCATCGTAGCTGGGCTTTGAGGACCAGGACTTCAATGCTGGTGGAGTTGGCTCTGTTGAAGACTTCCTGGTTGGTGATTCGGTCCTGCCATTGGATCCTCATGATTGACCGGAGAGAGCTGTAAACCTTAAAATTTCTTAGACTTATAAATGTTGGAAATTTCACCATTGGGAAATTTCATACTTGAAAAATTTCCTACTGATAGTCTATTGGAATGTGAACCCCCTTGGCATGGGAGGGTCTTTCTCCTCCCTACTTAAAACTACTTTAGGAGAGAAACCTTTTGCTAAACAATAGGAAGGGCTTTGACCTATGCTTAAGCATAGAACAGGAAGTTCTTTGAGTCATGATTGATTTTAGAATTGATACAATCTCCACCCTACTCAGTCCTAACAGGATTTAGGAAGGGCTGCAGCATAGATCAAAATTTAATTGCTTGAGAATATGACCTTCAACAGACATGTGCAAAGCCACAGACCTCTGGGCGGTCCTGGGTTAAGCTAGAGCCACCATTGGCACAGGGAAGACATGGACAGTGATTGGTAGATGTGAGAACTGAGGGGAGGGAACTGAGATGGTTTCCTTAAAGATAGCGGGGTCTGAGGACTAGGGAGGTTCGAGAGGTTTTGCTCTGAGAAGCTTGCTTTGAAGAATGCTGGAGGTGGAGGCCCCTGAGACTTTTCTCCCTCCTGTTTGTAATTAAACTCCATAAAAGGTTGACTGCTGACTTGAGTTTCATTTAGGAATTACATAGCTGAATTCCTTGGCGACCTTAAATTAATATATATCGGTCTTTTAAAGTGATTTCCTTGTCACAGAGCGTTGGTGGAATTGCTCCAGCTGTTTCATGTGCTTCCGGTACAGTGCCCATGTCTCGCAACCTTACAGGAGCAAGCGGAGGACCACTGCGTTATACACTTTGAGCTTCGTCGCAGTACTTACACAGCTGTGTTGGAGGACTTTGGAGTGCAGCTGCCCAAGTGCCCGGCTGGCCTTTTGGATCCTGGCATTAATCTCATGGTCTAGGGACCCGTCGTTGGTGATGGTGCTGCCCAGGTACTTTAAAGTATTGACATTAGAAAGCTGCATGCCGTCGATTGTAATGCACAGCTGGTTAGTTGGCCTCCCTGGTGCAGGTTGGAATAGCACCTCTGTTTTGCTGAGGCTGATAGTCAGGCCAAAAAGTTTTGTTGCGGTAGAGAACCTGTCCGCAATGGTTTGGAGACGATTTTCTTGGTGGGCCATGAGAGTACAGTCATCTGCGAAGAGAGCTTCCAGGATGTGTCTCTCTATTGTCTTTGTTTTTGTAGTCAGGCGGTGAAGGTCGAATAGTGAATTCGAAGGTGAAGGTCGAATACCAGTCGGTATTTGATGTAGATGCCCAGGTCTAGATCCATGACAGCATGTCGTAATACTTGGGGGAAGAATAGGTTGAATAGTTCTGGAGCAAGGACACAGCCTTGTTTCACGCCATTGGAGACGCTGAAGGGATCGGAAGTCTCTCCACCAGAGAGGACTTCCCCTGTCTTGTCAACATGAAAGAGCTGGATCAGTTTGACGAATTTTGCTGGGCAACCGAGCTTGCTAAGGATCACCCACAATGCATTCCTGTTCACTATGTCAAAAGCCTTTGTCATATATATATATATATATATATATATATACGCATATATATTTATATATTTAAATTTCCCAAATAATGATAAAATTCTTAGATGTTATAATTATCATCTTCCCACAGAAGAATGTACTTTCACCTTATTGATTTGTTTATAATATCTCTTTCTTGTTTATCTTTTTATAATTTTCTTGTGTTTTTTATTGAAAGGTCAAAATTTTCTATCCAACTCTTGCCTTTCATGAAGAATGTGAGGAAGAGAACTTCTAGGTCAAGATGGTTACTGAATAGAAGCAGAGCTCTGCTTCTCCTCTCTACCAGTCAAGACAGAGTGCTTCAAATAGACAAAACCAAAACTAAAGGAGTGAAGGAATTCCACGGTAGGACACATCACAGTAGGTAGGCAAAGTTAGGGCATTTCCATGACAAAATGGAGCAAAATCCCCCCCACCAAGGGGTCGGCTCACCACGCTTCCCCAACTTCACCTACCTTTCCAGAGTAGGAGCGAGCACAGGACAAACTTCTAAGTTCTAGGAAGGAGGTTGGCTGAGGTCAACACAGACTTACCTCTAAGAGAAATGACTCAGAACACTGGGAGGCTGAGGAAACATGGAGAAGAGGGTTGGGGAGGTTGGGGAGAGGGGGGTGGTTCACAGCAAAAAATGCAATAGAAAACCATAAAAATCCCTTGGGCTAAAACCTCTCCAGTGCTCAATAAAGAGACCTCTCTACACTCTACACATAGACCTCCTCCAGGCAAGCTCTAACTTCTCAGGGTCCTGATATGCCCATAAGAACAGCAAGACTAGGGACCCCAGGAGGCAGAGGAAAAGTGGAGATGGGGCACAGAGCTTGAGCAGAGAGGAGAGGCTCAAAGCAAAACACCACAGAGACCCAAAAAATAGCCTCTGTACAAAACCCCCTCCAGTGCTCAATACAGAGACTTGCCTACACTCCACAGCCAGACCTCTGCAAGGCAATCTTTAAGTTCTTGGGGGCTATACCTGCCACTAAGAGTAGCTGGACACTGCTCAGGACTTATCCTCAGGGCAAAAACCTCTCCAGAGTCCAATATAAAGATCACCCACATTTGTTAGATTGAAAATAATTTTGAGCTTTAAATAGTTGTAGATAAGAGAGTGGGAGCCATAAAATGTGATAATTAAAATGTTTGGGAGCAAGGGAAATATATAACAATTATGACCGCTGAAATATGTTTTCTACTGTGTCTTGGTTTTATATAAATATAAGATGGTTGCCAGGGAATATATTCCCAATTTATGAATATGCCTAAGCCAACTGGGTTTTATAGAGAAATTTAATTTATAATACACTGATTAATCAATAGAAAAAGAGAGAAAGTAAGAAAGGAATAAGAATGAAGGGCCTCAAGCCAATAAGGCCTAGACCTCAGTCCTAAGAGATAAATCAGTCAGTTGGTTTTATCACTCACCCAAGATATCTCTAGGTAAGGCTTCTCATGCCAACCTCAGGCTCCACCTTCAAGAGAGCCTCCTTTCAAGAAAAGTTTCCAGAGAATCCTCCTCCTGACTCCTCCTCAGTTTTCCTTCCACAGTCTCCTTCAAGACCTCTCCAGGAGCTCTCCCTCCAGGACCTCTCTCTTCTCAGACGTCCTTCAGAGCATCCACCTCCTCAGTCCTCAGACCCCGCTATCTTTAAGCCAAAAATCTAAGTTCCCTCCCCTCAGTTCTCCCATCTACCAATCACTGTTGATCTCTCCCCTCTGCCAATGGTGGCTCTAGCTTAATCCAGGACCGCCCAGAGGTCTGCCCCCTTTGCACATGTCTGTTGAAGGTCATATTCTCAAATAATTAAATCTTGATCTTTGCTGCAGCCCTTCCTAAATCCTGTTACTCTGAATAGGGTGGAGATTGTAGTTTCCAAGACCTGGTTCTGTCATTCCAAGTATCTCTATTGTATCAATTCTAAAATCAATCATGACTCAAAGAACTTCCTGTTCTATGCTTAAGCATAGGTCAAAGCCCTTGCCATTGTTTAGCAAAAGGTTTCTGTCCTAAAGTAGTTTTAAGTAGGGAGGAGAAGGATCCTCCCATGCCAAGGAGTTTCATATTCCAATAGAGTTCTTACTGTCAGTAGGAAATTTTTTTCAAGTATGAAATTTCCCAATGGGGAAATTTCCAACATTCATAAGTCTAAGAAATTTTAAGGTTTACACATTCCTCACTTAGATATCTGCCCCAAAAGGAATAAGGCAATGGCCACCAACTCCCAGGAACTAAAATCCACAAATACCAAAAAAAAAAGGCAGGGAGAGTGAAAGAGGAGGAAGATAATTTAATAGACTTTAAAAACAAAAGGGGAATAAAAAGTGAGGGGCAGAAATTGAGGGTGGGGAGGGAAGTAATTCAAGGGGAAGGTAGAATAGGGGGTAGTTTAAAAAGACCCCAAAAGAAAATTAGAGAGGAATGATAAGGGAGAGGAGAGAAAGGAAAGCAAAATAAGGGTAGGAATTAGGGGGACTGATTAAAAACAGAATACTGTTCTAGAAGGAAATAATGAAAGAGGAAAGAGCTGGACAAGGAGAGAAAATGAAAATGTTGGGAAATACACAAGTAGTAATCATAACTTTGAATGTGAATGAAATGAACTCACCTGTAAAGCAGAAGTAAATAGCAGTGTGGATCAGAAACCAAAATCCTACCATATGTTGTCTACAAGAAACACACATGAGGAAGGTAGTTATGCATAGGGTAAAAGTAAGCAGATGGCGCAAAATCTATTGGTCATCAACTGATAAGAAGGCAGGAGTCACAATCATGATATCTGACAAAGCCAAAATAAAAATAGATCTAGTTAAAAGAGATAGAGAAGTTAATTGCATCCTTATAATAGGCAGTATAGACAATGAGTAAATATCAGTACCCAACATGTATGCACCAAATGGTATAGCATCCAAATTTTTAAAGGAAAAATTATTGGAGAGCAAGGATGAAGTAGATAGAAAAACCATATTAGTGGGAGACCTGAACCTTCCTCTATCAGAACTAGATTAATTGAACCAACAAATAAATAAGAAGGAGGTAAGAGAAGTAAATGAAATCTTAGAAAAATTAGAGTTAGTTGATATGTGGAGGAAAATAAATAGGAACAAAAAGGATTACACCTTCTTTTCAGTAGCATATAGTACATTGACAAGACTGACCATGTATTAGGGCATAAAATCATTGCAAACAAGTGCAAAAGAGCAGAAATAATAAATGTAACCTTTTCAGACCACGATGCAATTAAAATAATAATTAGTAAAGTTATAGGGAGAGGTAAATCAAAAATTAATTAGAAATTTAACAATATGATTCTCTAAAATCAGGTAAAGAGCAAATCATAGAAACAATAATTTCATTGAAGAAAATGACAATGAAGAGATATCCTTTCAAAACTTATGGGATGCAGGTAAAGCAGTACTTGCGGTGAAATTTACATCCTTGAGTTCACATATTAATGAATTAATAAATTAGAGAGGGTAGAGATCAATGAATTGGGCATGCAGATTAAAGAAATTAGAAAGTGAACAAATTAAAAATCCCCAGATATAAACCAAATTAGAGATCCTAAAAATTAAAGGAGAAATTAATAAAATTGAAAGAAAAAGAATTATTGAATTAATAAATAAAACTAGAAGCTGGTACTTAAAAAAATAGGCAAAGTACTCATAAGTTTAATTAAAAAAAAGGAAAGAAGCAAACCAAATTGACAGAATTCAAAATGAAAAGGGAGACCTCACCTCAAATAAAGAAAAAATTAAGGCAATCATTAAAAACTATTTTGCCCAATCATATGGCAATAAATATGGCAATCTAGGTGATATGGATGAATATTTACAAAAATATAAATTGCCAAGGTTAGCAACAGAAGAAATAGAATCCTTAAATAACCCCATATCAGAAAAAGAAATTGAATAAGCCATCAAAGAACTCCCTAAGAAAAAATCCCCAGGGCCTGATTGATTCACAAGTGAATTCTATCAAAAATTCAAAGAACACCTAATTCCAATACAATACAAACTATTTGACATAATAAGCAAAGGAGTTTTACCAAATTACTTTTATGACACAAATATGGTACTGATTCCAAAGTCAGATACATCTAAAACAGAGAAATAAAACTATAGACCAATCTCCTTAATGAACATAGATACAAAAATCTTAAATAGAATACTAGCAAAAAGACTCCAGTAAGTGATCACAAGGGTTATTCATTATGATCAGGTAGGATTTATACCAATAATGCAAGGATGGTTGAATATTAGGAAAACCATTCACATAGCTGACCATATCAACAAGCAAACCATCAAAAATAACATGATTATCTCAACTGATGCAGAAAAAAGCCTTCAACAAAATACAACACTCATTCCTATTGAAAAATCTAGAAAGCTTAGGAGTAGATGGGCCTTTTCTAAATATAATAAGCAGTATATATTTAAAACCAAAGGAAACATCATCTGCAAATAGGGATAAATTAGAAGCATTCTCAATAAGATCAGGAGTGAGACAAGGATGCCCATTATCACCTTTATTAATTAATATTGTACTAGAAACACTAGCAATAGCAATTATAGAAGAAAAAGAAATTGAATGTATTAAAATAGGCTATGAGAACACCAAGGTATCACTCTTTGCAGATATGATGGTCTACTTATGGAATCCTAGAGAATCAACTAAAAAGCTAGTGGAAATAATCAACAACTAGCAAAGTTGCAGGATACAAAATAAACCCACAGAATCATCAGCATTTCTATATACTTCCAACTCATCTCAGAAGCAATCGTTAGCAAAAGAAATTCCCATTAAAATCACCACAGACAGTATAAATTATGTAGGAATTTATCTGCCAAGACAAACACAGGAACTATATGAACACAATTACAAAACTCTCTCCATAGAATTAAAACTAGCTCTAAGTAATTGGAAAAACATTAATTGCTCATGGGTAGAATGAAATAACATAATAAAAGTGACAATACTACTCAAAATAATTTACTTTTCAGGGGCCATACCCATCAAACTACCAAAAAACTTTTTATAGAATTAGAAAAAACAATAACAAAGTTTATTTGGAAGAACAAAAGATCGAGAATATCAAGGGAAATAATGAAAAAAAAATATCAAGGAAGGAGGCCTAGCAGTACCAGATCTTAAACTGTACTATAAAGCATTGATCATCAAAACCATATAGTACTGCCTAAGAGACAGAAAGGAGGATCAGTGGAATAGACTTGGGGGAAGTGACCTCAGCAAGACAGTCTATGACAAATCTAAAGGCCCAGCTTTGGGGATAAACATCCACTATTTGATAAAAAAAAAAGTGCTCGGAAAATTAGAAGACAGTGTGGGAGAAATTAGGTTTGGATCAACACCTCACACCCTACACCAAGATAAAATCAGAATGGGTGAATAACTTGAACATAATGAAGGAAACAATAAGTAAATTAGGTGAACACAGAAAAGTATACTTTTCAGATCTTTGGGAAACAAAAGATAATTTTTTGCATTCAAGGAAAACTTTTATTTTCAAGTGTATCCACAAAACGAGTCAATATTACAATATTTTATAAAAATATTAAGTTTTAGGGCTACCATTTTTTAGTTTTAAAAAGTATTTGTGCCAGAGGGTTTTTTTTCTGCCAACTTTCATTTTTGGTTAGGGTATATTCCACATTAAAATTTTAGAGATGAAAAGTTGTTGGGAAAAAAAAGCTTTAAATGTATAAAGTTGATTTTCTCAACAAGTTTAAAAATACATAACCATTTAAAATGAATACATATTAAGTTAGTGTTAAATTTCTTTACTATTCAAATGTTATTACAAGGAACTATTTCCATTCAGTTAAAACCTAATGAATACCAGCATCATTTTCTGGCTTTTTTTTTCTTTAATGACATTAGTACATAAATAGATAATTGTGTTACCCTTTTTAAATGCTTAGAAAAATTACAATTTCATAGTTTACATAAAGCCCTTTAAAAATCTGATATCACAGGTTTATAGAAGGTAAGGGAAAATGATATGATGGCACTATTTTTAGAAAGATCCATTTGGTAGAGGGATTCAATACTAAGTAGGTAATATAAACATGAAAAATCATAATCTTTAGTACCAGAATTCTATTGCCCACTTGCATTAAGGTTTTCCATCACATTTTTTAAAAATGCCTTGAATTTTAGCAGATACCAAAGGATAAATTAAAGTTTTCATGATTCATTCAGGTAAATGAAAGTTATAAAACTTCATTTCCCATCCAGAGACATATGATGTTATTGCTTAATACAAGGTATAACTGCAAAGAGAAGCTTAAAAAGATAACATAAATGATATCCTTCAAAGATATTTCCTTCAAAAACTACATTTATTGCAAGGGGAACTCTTTTTATGGAATTACCTTCAAAACCAGCTTGTAAGTCAAACAAGAAAAGTAGCTTAATTACAGTCAAAATCTCTCTTTTCTAAACCTAAGGGTTAGGTTAAAAAAAAAAAGTTATCCCCACTTGATCCTCAACCATGTTTGTTCACCATAATTATTTTGAATTTTGGGCTATTTCCAAAAAGCAGATCCATCTACAAATGAGTAAGAAGATCTGTCACTATTGGGAATATTTAAAAGAATAAGTTGTGAAGGCAATTCCAAACAGGTTCCAAAAATGTTTTGGGCAATGACAGCATTGTTGGAATAAAGGGTATATAAGCCTTCCATGTTGACTATGAAGGGGAAAACACAGAGTTGGATGTATATTTTAAAAAATGAAGCCATAGAGCCTCATGATCTTAGTCACATTACTTATGTCTGAAATCACAGAAAATAGTTACATAGTTGGTTGTTTTGAATGCCAGAAGAGCTATGTTGTCACTATTATTAGATCAACAATAAACACTATGTCCCTCTGCCTTTATTTTTTCAAATTCTCTTTTCCCATTTTCCTCTTAAATACCTCTTCTTCTGTCTGTTAAATGTTTTATTAAAAAACAAGCAAAAGTACAATCATTCAAATCCCTGCACTAGTGACATTTTACATTTGTGGCACCCATCACCATGAGTACATAGTTACATCTCACAGTACCAATTTTATTTTTTTAAATACACTGTCTAAAGATTGACCTTTTTTTCTTCTTAAGAACTAAAGATTAACAAATATTCCCTCAGATTGTAGACTATGATTTCAAGTCACAAACTGTCAGCTTTTATGATCATAATCTCATAAAATATTAGCACATTTCCTAGATACCTCATTATTCTAATTGGAGCTAGTCAAAACATAATTAAAAAGAAAACTCTTATATGCTATTTTCCAGTTACATTAAAATAAGTATTAACAGTGCATTATCCTTTCCAATTTCATTGCCTAACACCTAACATTTAATCAAGTTATATACTGTTTAGATTTATTTTTCTTCTTTCCAAAACCTGGATTATCTCATGCAAAAGGAAAATTAAATCAATGTTATAGATTTATCAAATTTTATTAAAATTATGAATGGAGAAAATTTTACAGAACTGGAATGGAAATGTTTGGTCCAATACCAAAAAGTTCCTTGATTTAAAATTATACTGAAAGCATCATTTTGCATTTGTGTTTATCTCCCATGTTTATACACAATGCTAAACAATTTTCCCCTAATGTCAAAATTCTGAGTTTGGGGGGAATAAAGAAAGGAAGGAATTTACAAATAGTAGCCTTGTTGCTATTCATCATGCCAACACTCATACTGTCATTAGTATCTTAGTTAGAACTTCCTTTGGACCCTGAAATAAATTGGAAAATTGCATCATTGGGTCTTTAGAGTTTAACACTTAAAAAAAGTGGTTTTGTGCAACTGTATCTGGAATTCCAGTTTGCCATGAAAAACATGCAGAGTGGAGAAAATTTTCTTCTTTGGATTCCTTTACGTAAGTGAGGAACTCTACATAAGTTCTTTTACATTTTGGCAAATTTGTGCATATAGTGTAGGGTTGTGACTTATAAATTGTCACCTGGCCGGTACTGTGGTTCTGTAGTGTGGCATTTAAAAGAGTGGATGCCATAAACTGTAAGAGTTAAAATGGTTGAAGGCTATAAACTGTAGTGAGTAAAAATAGTTGAAGACTTAAATTGTAGTAGATATAAGAATGGGTGAGTAAATTGTAACTGTGGAAAATATGTTTTCACTAGTGTCTTGTTTAAATCAATATAAGGTGGTCACCAGGGAAATATTCCCAATTATGAATATACCCTAGTCAACTGGGTTTTATAGAGACTTTAATTAATAATACAATGAGGAATCAAAGAAAGAGAGAAAGAATAAGAAAGGAATAAGTATGAAGGGCCTTAAGCCAACATGGCCTAGACCTGAGTCTTAAGAGAGAGAGATCAGTCAGTCTTTTATCACTCACCATAAGATCTGTTCAAGCGAGGACTCAGGGGGACAGAATCTCCCCAGAGGGAGTTCCAGCCAGAGTCAGCCTCCCTTGAAAGACCTCCTTAGAGATTGTCTCTCAAGAGCTCTTTCTCAAGAGATCCTTTTTCTTATATAGGGGGTTTTCTCCTATGTCACCTCCCCTAAGTTCTTCCATCTACTAATCACAGTAGACATTTTCCAAAGGACAGCCCATTCAGAATTCACAGCTGAGTAGATTAATCCTTTTAGCAATCCACACCTGAGTAGGTTAGAATCTTTGAGCAAGTTTCTCACCTTTTTGTCCTGGCAAGTTTACAAGTTGCCTGACCTTTAATAGGTACTTAGCACCCCTTTATATTAATTCTAAAAATAGGCATGGCTTAAGTATGGGTGTAAGCATTTCTCATTGTTCAGCAAGGAGTTTTCTTCCCTAAAGCAGGCTTAAGTACGGGTGGAGTAGAGGTCTTCACGTTTTTTATCTAAGTAGCTTCACTGTTTAAAATGGGGAATAGTTCCAATAGGGAATTGTCCCAATAAAAAATTCCCCAATGGGGAATTTTTAACATTCACAAGTCTGAGAAATTTCAAGATTCAAAGTAGCAGTAAAGTAGTCTTTTAAGAAGGACTGAATATATTCAAATGGTCTTTCATCAGGGTCCTTATTCCAACAAAGGTTCATCAGCTCATGGAGAGATTCTGGGCAGTCCTGAGGACAAGGAATTCTGTATCCCCATTCTACCTGTTCCAAGACTTCACGATTTACCATCCCTGGATATGTCACTCTACCCTTTGTTACAAGTTCTGTTAGCAGAATTCCAAATGACCAAACATCAGATTTAATTGTGAAATGACCATATAATACAGCCTCAGGAGCTGTCCACTTGATTGGAAATTTGGCTCCTTGCCTTGCAGTGTATTCATTATCTTCAATTAGCCTGGCTAATCCAAAACCTGCTATTTTACAAACAAGATTATCTCCTACAAGGATGTTAGCCACTCGAAGATCTCGGTGGATGTAGTTCATTCTTTCGATATATGCCATACCATCAGCAATCTGTGCTGCCATATCAACCAGTTGTGGGAGCTTCAAATGCTTCCCATCTCCTTCTTTAAGGAAATCTAATAAGCTTCCTTTTGACATAAATTCAGTGACAATATAAATTGGTTCCTAGAAACAACAGCATATAATGGAACAAGTTTATCATGTCTTAGTTTCTTCATGATCTGAGCTTCCTGAAGAAAAGCTTCTGGCATCATTGTACCAGGCTTTAGTGTTTTGATTGCTACTTTTGTCATCCCATTCCATGTTCCCATCCATACTTCACCAAAACATCCTTGTCCTAGCTTAACTTCTAGACGTAAAGATTCTCGAGGGATTTCCCAAGCATCTTTTGCCAAACTTTGAGTCTGAGGTTTCACAGTGGGACACACAGTTGTTAACTTATGGCACAAGCCATCAGCATGTTCTCTGTAGTGTTTGACTAGTTTCTGTAAAGTATCAAATTGTGCTCAGGTTGTGATATAGTATCCACCATTGTCAAGTTTCCGAATTTTGTAGTGTTTAACATTGTCACCCCTTAACTCATCCCAATCACGAAGAGAAAGGGAAAAAGTACCTTTGGTGGTTTCACTTTCTCTTACTAAGAAGATACCTCTTTGGTTCCCAGGATTGAGAAGTAGCCTATTGTAGCAGTCCACCCCTAGCTATGGGCAAGGGGAACAGTTGGTATGTACAGATTGCCTTAGAAGAGAGCATGCTCAGTCTTGAGCATGCTCAGTATTGCACATGACTGGGGAAGCCTCTGACCCTTGACCCCAGCTTCCCCCAGGTTAGGCGGGAACACAGATTTCTTTGTGCTCACCTAGTTAAGAGAAACCACACCTATACCTTGTCATTAACCAATGAGAATCATCCCTATGTACTGTGTATATTTGCATATCAAAGACTATTTAGCCCAGCAAGCTCCGCCTTAAGCTCCATCATTAAATCTTCTCTATCTCTTTCATCTCTCCGACCTGTGTGGTATTAAATGTGGACCTCTGGACTGGTAAAAACCTTCGAAGTGGTCCTTTGATCAAAGCTTGACTGTGGCTTATGGATAATTAATAAAGACTCATTCCTGCCACCTCATATCTCTAATTTGACTCTGTCATCCCCCTCGTGGTATCTAAAACTTCTATCCTGTCTCTATCTTCCTACCTTAAAGTTTCTCTCCCCTCTGAGGAAGCTTTATATGGCGCCTAAATGTGACCAGGACTCACCTGGCACTTTCTCGTGGCATTCAACCCTTTTATTTCGCACAGCTGGTGAGAGGACGTGTCCATTCAGGCGAGGGCACAAAAGGAAGGCTGGTGGTGGCGGCAGTCTGAGGGAGTTTTCCGGTTCTCTTGGCCAAGAACGGTAAGTCTTCCTCTGCTCGAGGTGGGTCACTCCTCTGAACCCTGCTCGACTCTTAATGTCGTTGCTTGACGGGGGAGGAATGGAAGTCTCAAGAGCTTAACTGCCTGAGACTAAGATTGGATCAGGATGAGGAAAGCGCATGGTCTGTCAGAGCATGATTCTCAAACTATCTCTGTGAAGGAGTGCCATTCCCCTCCTCCACCTGGGCCTGCTAGTACAATGCTATGCCGTAGCCCCCTCTCCCTGACCTAGATCTCTGGAGGTTAAGAAACACCTGAGGAGCAGTTTGAGGGGGAGGGGAAGAAGAAAAAAAAATCTGACCTAGCAAAACCCTCACCAGGGGCGACTGAGAACTTGGGAAATCTCTATCTGAAACACAGTTGCTAGAGCATAGTGAATTTCGAAAGGAGCAACTGGGAAAAGAAAAAGCAGGAGTTAAGATTTCATCAGGACAGTGCAAAGTCAAATTTACCAGCTCCTAAGACAAAAGCTCTGAGAGCCAGGCTGCTATTCATATGGAAAAACAGTCAGTTTAGCAAACGTGGGAAAGGCTAGCAGAAAAGAAGCAAGGAGCAAGCTAATCTTCATAGGAAGATTCCTGTGCCTTTTCAGGAGAGGTCTGACTCAGATGCATTTGAAAGGCTTATCAGGAAGTGGTTGCTTTGACTCAAAGCAGGGCATTTAAAGGATCAGAATAACTTGGAAAAAGGGATTAAAAAAACCAACCTTTTTCTAATAAAACTGCAGGTCTCAGCAAAATTAATGAATTAAGGTAATAATCCTGAATTAGGTTAAATTCAGAACAGCCTGGGTTGTAAAGATATATATTGCGATTCTGTAACCAAAGGCAGAAGAATTTTTTTAAAGCAAGCCTCTACACTCATTTAGCATTTGAAAAAGGTCCTAGGAACTCTTTTGTTTGAGGTCCAGCCAGGTAAATGCAGGCTTTACCTAGGTGATTGCAAATAATAAGAAGCACAGTGAGGTGAGATCTGGGAATTTGAATCATTTTAATTTGGGTTGGATATAGGCAAAATTATAAAGGAATGTCTGCTTATATTTCTTGATAGAGGAAGTTAAAAAAGAGAATTAAAAATCTTTCTCTGACTTTTGTCATATGCCACAGAATATCAGGACTAGAAATGTTTTATCTGTAAAGAAATTTTGGTATTGTAAAGATTAAAATTTAGGGGAGATGGGGAGACTGAGGCAGGTAGAAATTAGTTTCTCTCTGCAAGGAGTATTATATTTTTTAGAGGTTTATTAAAGGATAAAGATGAAAGAATATACAAGTAAGAAACATGTGTCTAGGCCAGAGGCCTAGACAAAATAACCTCACATCACGCAAGAGACTCGCCTGCTCCAAACAGAAGTCCAAAAGAGCCGAGACCCCTCAAAAGCCTTTGAATCAGCTTAAATACCTTCTCAATCTCTGCCCAGGTGAGATTACAAGGCATTCTGGGGAAGCGGAGAAAAGGCTCATGGGGATTGTAGTCCTGTATTCGAGTCTATTTTTTACAGTATAAATCACAAAGTAGTTAAAGGGCAAACAGAAAATTTCAAGGTTTGGGCTTAAATCTGAAGCTGCATGAATTTTTTCTCTCTAACAGCCACTTGGAAGATAGCATCATAGCCACTGAGGTTCCAAGTTTTATCACTAACGCTGTAATTGGCTAGAAGGAAACTTTCATGAATTGGAATATGATTTAAGGGAATTTCTAAGGCTTTCTAATTTCAACTATGGAGGAAATATTAACACTTTTCTAAACAGGAAATAAAAGCAACAAGATAAATATTGAGCAGAGATTATTCAAACAGCCTGTCTGCAGTTCAGAAACTTTTTAGTGGGCATATTAATAGACCTGTATCCAGAAAGCAAACAATTTATAACTAGAATAGCTTTTACTACGGAAAAATAAGACACATGCTCAACAGAGTAAAAGCATGGTTAGAAGGATTCAATCTGTTTACCAGTAGTTAATTATTAAGTGATTTATTAATTATTTGAAAGAGGCAATGCTATCATTTATTCAAATTACAGATATTGAAGCTGATCATGATATTGAAAGGAGACCTATGATAATAATGCAAATTCAAAGGTTACTGGCACAATTTGATTTATTTCTTCAGTGAAGATTTGCAGGATTAGCAGATGAAAGTAATAATTCTAGTCACAGTATCAAGATCTTTTCAGTTATGAAGTTAATTGCAGTAGTTCAGAAATAACAACTATTGTGCAACTGTTTGATAATTCAGGCATACTTTTATAGCCTAAGACAATGCCATAATTTTAATAATTTAATAATTTTAATTAATGCCATAATAATAATTTTAATAATTTAATAATAAATTTTAATAAATTTTAATAATTTTAATAAAATTAATAAATAATAAATTTTAATAATCACAATGTGAATTTTTTAAAAAAGCAAAAATTGTGTGCAGACAGACAAAGGTTTAAGATCCCAGCACACATGGGTCAAATCATAAGTGATTTATAGTATGATGTTTTTATGATTATGGGTTTGAAAAAGCAAATATTTAAGCATCTATACATGCTGTTTTGCAAAGGCAAAGGTGCAACTGCTGTTTTGAGCAAACAGCTGCTAGCATTCTCTGCTCTAGCAGAGGGCCAGATCTGTTGTACATCTATATCCTGCACAAGCATGTGATATTGCTTATCAATGCTAACTGTTGTGGATTAATTTCACCCCTGAGAGATATCCACTGTATATTTTGGAGCAAAGGATGCATTTCAACATGCTCTTGGCACAAAGGTTGAACTGTGAGAAGTGATGGGAGATACTTACTCTCCTGGTTTATGGGTTCAAGCTCAAATGAAGAAGTGAGCAAAGTGATTACAGATCCTCTAAATATCTGTGCACTACTATCTATTCCAAACGGCTTGGAATAGCAGGGCTTTTAACAGCAATGCAAGGGCTGAATTGCATAGCTCATGGCTTACATGCAAGCTATGGTGAATGGAGCTCAAAGGAATTCATGAGCCCCAAGGTTCAAAAACTGAAGGTATATCTGTTCTGTCACTTTCTAACTTTTTAAGACCCAATGAGGCTTTCATTTGGGGTCGAGGTTTTCTGTTTATTTTCTCAGATACATGAAGTCCATGGAAGATGACTGAGAGCATCTGATGGCAAGAAAATCTGCCCAGAAGAAGGACAGATGGCAGAGGTGTCTGGCCCAGGACACCAGAAATGCAGCACATGAACTGTAAAGGCACTGACACTGCCCTATAGGCAGGTCTGACGCACTATCCACACAAATGTACTTATATGAAACACAATTTACATGCAGAAGAATATCATTAAGTCATGGACAGATATTCTGTTCTATGAATATATGGGTATTTGGTAAAAGATCTAACTTTATTACATGCCTGAAAATTTTGAATAGTATTGGTACAATGTGTAACTTGAAATCATTTTATTGGAATTGTTCCATGTTAGCCAAATTTGATCAAATACCAAAGGGTACAATTGGGAATGTTATGACAGTATAAGGAATGCTGTCCACTTGCAGCACAAAAGGGTATTACTACCCAAAATGTAATTATGATTATTGTCTTAAAGGGTACATTATATTTGCAAACAACATGTTTTTGTTAGAATCAGACTTATATAGAAGGCAATTTTGTTAAGCTGTGACATTTCCACTTTCATAAGGAAAAGGGGTGGATATGGTATCACTAATCATCTATCTCTTCCACACCCCAGAAGGAATATAAGTTGAAGCTATGCAATAATCAGTATTGAATGTAATGATAAAGATTACATTGCGTGAGATACCTGAATTGGGTTGAATATCATCAAGATATTAAGACTGTAATTAAGACTGTAAGGGACCCAAGGGGATGATAACGTTGGGTCGAGGTCTTGTTTGTATGTTCACAGATAATGAAAACAACTGGTCACCCATGTCATGCTTCATGCCAGCTGACACAGACCAGGAAGAGAAGCAGATGGACGCTGTTGGCATCAGCTATCTGCATGCCAGCCCAATCCAGACTTGCTGGAAGGACACTTCTCTGGTGACTAATATCACTCCAGAACAATGACATTACACTATTAGAGACATTTGCTATTAGACCACTGATGGACACTTGTCATGCTGACATCCATTGAGATGTGGTACCCAGAGCAACATCAAGTATGTTAACTCAGAAGGACTAAATCACACTTGTGTCTGTACAAGACACCAGATATGTCCCACACTCCAAAGGCTTTGCTATGGGATTGAAATGAAATAGCTACAATTGTTTAGCTACTAATGTATACCCTGTATTTTGTATATGATACTGTCAAAAGGAATGTATATTGTATGCATTGTGAATCTACCACTTGTATTGTAAGAAATGCTGTTATCAACAAGGGTATAGACATTGGTATGACTCTCCAAAGAGTAGGAGACAGACAACTTTCATTCATAGCATAGATCTGATACCTCTGACAACAAAAATGAGGTGCTAAGCAGAAAATGCTGCACATGCATGTCTAATGGACAGATGACACTGATGTTACTCTCAAGAAGGGATGAGAGATCAGGCAAGAGACACTAGGAAATCTTTAATCAGGAACCTGAGTTATTGTAAGAAATCATCTACATCCAGGCAAAGATTATGTTCCTGACAATACCAGGATGGACATTACATACTGACTACCATAGGTGTAGTTAAGTGTGAATACCATTGTTAACCATTACTCCTGATACCCTGTCTTTGTGGGTAATATCTTAATAGGAAAAATTTCTTGCTCTCTCCCAACAGTCCCAGAATTCAGAAGGCCACAGGATTCGGGATCTATTGGCTTCCCTTTCATATACTGGAAGACGTTCTGGTATATGGAAGTAAGACCTCAGGAGCAAACTGAGGACTCTAGGTTTGACAATTTCTGTGGACGCGCAGTCATTGTCTCTCCTAGGTGGAACAAATTATTATTACACAAATGCATGGAGCAAGGGCAAAGTATAATCTAAGTTTTACTGTTTGGGAGTATGGATTGAAAACATGACACAATAGGCACAGATAAACTTGTAGAAAAAGCACATTGAATATTATACACTGACAACTAGGAATGAAAAAGCTATGTCAAATTCTATTGGTACAAGAAACTGTAGAAATTGTTTCTACGTGAAATAGGTACAAGACACAGTAGACACTGTTTCTATGCGAACAACAACTTAAGCTTCTATCTACCCAAACATTGGTTTGGTAGAATGAATTTTGCAAATATTGGTAATGGTATATGCTTGGTTATCATATTGATGGATTTATTTATACAAGCAGAGATTTACATAAGAATGACATAAGAAATATGCAGTCAGAACTTGAAATATTACTTCATTAGCACCATCATGGTTATTTAAGCTACAATTGAGAATGTAAAGTGTATGGGAATATTGGTATTTGTTAAAAATTGCACTGTGATGTATTAATGTTTTTGCAAGGCCTGTAATGGTGCAAAATTATGTTCATATACAAGGCGAATGTTGAGCTATTTAGATCAGGAATTAGGAATCATTTGGGATATAAGTTCTGATATTTCACATTGGCTCAGTTTCAAGGATACCACATAGACAGTGAGCCAAGAAAATTTTGTATTAATTTTGGGATCAGGTTCCCAGGATCATTTTCTAAGATAATTTGACGTGTGATAACATGGTCCTCCAGAATTGTTCAGAGAGGATGGTTTTCTTTGAAGGGATCTCTCCCAACACACAAACAAAAAGAAAAGGGAGAGGAATCTTATAGATATCAGTATGTTCATTTTAGAGAACACTTTTGATTCATTTTCAAGTATTCAACTTTGATTTTTCTGTTGCACAATTATTGCCAGAATTTTTAAGTACAAGGAAAGTACTAGTGATGCTCTGATCCAGAATTACAGAGGTGCAAGTCTGTAACTTTCAGCCACAGGGGATCTGAGACTGCAAGAATTTTGATAGCAATTGTTAATTTTCAGATGACCATTCTGGAGAGTGATGTCTGATTGCATGTAAGGGGAATCATAATGAAGCTTTCATTATGAACCAGACAGCCTCAGCCACGATTATACACTTTCCATATGAAATGGATGTTTGAGGTTGGGAAATGCAGAGACATGGGGTACTGACACTCTCAGTCTCTGGATGTCCTGGCATCGAGCTACCAACCAGTTTCCTATGTGGCAGGGATCTGGCAGTGAGCACAGATAGATCCCTAAAATGCAGTATCAGTACGAGAGAAAGGAAGGACTTATCCTTCATCTCCAGAGATAGCATTTTGCTAACTGTTGAAAAGGCTGACAACTTCTGATAGTCCAGACTGTGAAAGGTGGCATGTTTAATTATTGCACCTGTCATGTGAGCCATAGAATTCTACCTCATTAAACCAGGATCAGTAGCGTGGAAATTGTTTTCTTAACATTTTTATAGCTACTAAGACTGTTGCATTGATTGTGAAATGCAGACAGGCAGATAAAAAGATCAGTTTGGGATGTTTAAGATTGATCACTGAATCAGTTTATGCTGAGGTTCACTCTTGATTGGTATATCTAAGTTATACAATCAGGGTGGATTTTTCATCTCTGTATCAGAATATGATTATGCACCAGAGTGTTTGTATTTGTTAATGCTGTAATGTTGCTACATTTTGATATTGCACTATTTATTGTTATGTCAAACAAAAAGGGGGAGATGTAGCAGTCCACCCCTAGCTATGGGCAAGGGGAACAGTTGGTATGTACAGATTGCCTTAGAAGAGAGCATGCTCAGTCTTGAGCATGCTCAGTATTGCACATGACTGGGGAAGCCTCTGACCCTTGACCCCACCTTCCCCCAGGTTAGGCAGGAACACAGGTTTCTTTGTGCTCACCTGGTTAAGAGAAACCATACCTATACCTTGTCATTAACCAATGAGAATCATCCCTATGTACTGTGTATATTTGCATATCAAAGACTATTTAGCCCAGCAAGCTCCGCCTTAAGCTCTCTCTCTCTCTCTCTCTTTCAGGAGCTGATGGCTGTCTTGGCAGGAGCTTGACCTTTAAATCTTCTCTATCTCTTTCATCTCTCCGACCTGTGTGGTATTAAATGTGGACCTCTGGACTGGTAAAAGCCTTCGAAGTGGTCCTTTGATCAAAGCTTGGCTGTGGCTTATGGAAAATTAATAAAGACTCATTCCTGCCACCTCATATCTCTAATTTGACTCCGTCATCCCCCTCGTGGTATTTGAAACTTCCATCCTGTCTTTATCTTCCTACCTTAAAGCTTCTCTCCCCTCTGAGGAAGCTTTATCTCTCAGCATCTTTTCTGCCCATTTTGCCAAAATACCACTCTTCTGCCTGAATGGAGTTGGCAGGAGCTACATAATTGCTAGGGATATATCCAGTCTTTCCTGTAGCTATGGATCTTGCTTCCCACCAATCTCCTTCCTTATTATTAATTATTTGAAATCTTTCACTCTTCTTAAAAGAAAGATCTTCTGTAGTTCTACTTTCATAATCATATAAGGCCATGAATATAGTAACACCACCTGTTAGACCAGTAGAATGTGGACTTGGCATAGATGAAAAGGAAGAAGTAGCACCTCCAAAAGGTGTCATTCCTGCTGAACCTCCAAATGGTGCCATGGAATGACTGGAAAAATTAACAGTTGATTCCTTTATTGAAGATGACTGGCACCGTAGGGTAAGTTCTGATCCAAAATGACAGACATTTATACTAATGGGCTCTGAACTGCTTTCAGTTCCGTATTTCATAGCTGGATCTTTGTCTTCCTTATTTTAACGCACCCCATTGCTGATTCTGTTCTTGTCCGCTCACATGAGTGGCGGCTGTGGTAGTGGCTTCGGTTGGAAGATGGAGGGGAGAGGAAAGCGAGGTGGAGGCAAGAGTCGAGGGATCCAGGCGGGCAGCGGGACCTCCATCTCACTCCGCCGCCCTCACCACCTCCTCTGTGAGAGCAGGTCGGCAGCAGCAACTAGCCCCAGACTCCTTACTTCACGGAGGAGGGAATTCCCGGGCTCCCCCCACCCCTGGCCCTCACTCTCCACCTTGAAACGAAAGATTTTAAGACCAATCAAGACTTAGAAAATATCACAAAATGCAAAATAGATAATTTTGATTACATTAAATTAAAAGGGTTTGTACAAACAATACCAATGTAGTCAAAATTAGAAAGGATGCAACAAATTGGGAAACAATCTTTATAACAAAAACCTCTGACAAAGGTCTAATCACTCAAATTTATGATGAACTAAATAAAAAAATACAATACAAAAAAATCAAGGCTTTTTTCAGTTGATAATGGGCAAGGGACATGAATAGGTAGTTTTCAGATGAAGAAATCAAAACTATTAATAGTCACATAAAAAAATGTTCTAAATCTCCTATAATCAGAGCAATGCAAATCAAAACAACTCTGGGGTATCACCTCACACCTAGCAGATTGGCCAACATGACAGCAAAAGAAAGCAATGAATGTTGGAGGGTAAGTGGCAAAATTGGGACTTTAATGTATTGCTGGTGGAGTTGTAAACTGATCCAACCACTCTGGAGGGCAATTTGGAACTATGCCCAAAGGGCACTAAAAGACTGTCTGCCCTTTGATCCAGCCATAGCACTGCTGGGCTTGTACCCCAAAGTGATAATAAGGAAATGGCTTATCAATGAATATTCATAGCCACACTGTTTGTGATGGCAAAAAAATGGAAAATGAAGGGATGCCCTTCAATTGGGAAAGGGCTGAACAAATTGTGGTATATGTTGGTGATGGAATATTATTGTGCTCAAAGGAATGATAAACTGGAGGAATTCCAAGCGAACTGGAATGACCTCCAGTAATCGATGCAGAGCCAAAGGAGCAGAACCAGAACATTGTACACAGAGTCTGATACACTGTGGTACAATCGAATGTAATGGACTTCTATATTAGTTGCAGTGCAGCCATCCTGAACAACTTGGAGCAATCTATGAGAAAGACCACTATCCACATTCGGAGTAAAAACTGTGGAAGCAAAAACACCAAGGTGAATTGAGCATTATATATGGGAGGGGGATGATAGGAGCGGAGGGAAGTAACATGAGTTTTACAACAATGGAAAATTATTCTAAATCATCTAATAAAATGAATTTTAAAAAAGAATGCAAGGAAGTCTATTTCAGGCTCTAAGATTTTTACACATAAAATAATTTCTTGCTCCTCAGAAGATTAGAAACTTCTTTCTCTCTTCAAAGAAGGAATCAGAAACTATATTGATTTGCGTGCTAGCAACAGTGTACTTTTCAGAGCAAATTTAAGTTTACATCCCTCAAGTATGACATCTAGGTGACAAAACAGATGGAATGCTGGACCTAGAGTCAGAAAAGGGCATCTTTCCGAGTTAAAATGTGTCCTCAGATACTTATTAGCTGTGTTTGTCACTGTTTGCCTCAGTTTCCTCAACTGAAAAATGTGTTGGAAAAGTAAATTACATAAAAATCTAGGATCCTTGCCTAGAAAACTCTAAATAGAGTCAGAAAAAGTGGGACACGTCTAAAAGGTTTAAACAACATTAGCAAAAATCCTTAGAATACAAATATTCAAAATTCAGCTGAAGTAGATTCCTTGATATTAAATAAATATAAAAACTCGCTCTGTGCCTCAGTGTTTTGAACGATTTTTCTTTCCAGATCTCCTACCTCTTGTAGTCACTAAGGTTATGAACATCCCAATTCAACTGGCAATCTATACTCGCTGATACAGCAATGTTCAATGATTTCCTTCAGTGTTTGTTTGTATTGAGAAGACATTGAAGAGAAAAAAATAGATGGATATTGTGTGGATAGTGCATAAAGTCTTGGTGTGATCCTACCTCTCTCTCTCTTTCCTTGAATGCAGCTGCTGAAGCTGGCTTTGAGCCAGGCAGGAGAATTCACACACATCATCTTACTTTAGTTAGGTAATTAGGTTTTGTATTTCTTTATTTCTTCTACTTCAAGTGATTATTAATAAATTTTATAAATTAATACTTGGAGTTATTAATATTAATGTATATCTTACAAAAGATACATACAAACTTAAATGACTGTTTAAATCCGTATATCAGAATAATTTGTGAATGAGCAGCCCTGAAAAAGGTATGAAGTCCTCATACCAGAGGTGCTAATCCTCCATGAATACCCAGTACTCCAACACTCCTATGTGGCTCCAAGAAGCTATAATATGCAGTGGCCACACACCAGTAAAACCTTCTTTGTAAACAATCTAAACCAAGTTAAGGGTAACTGACTGGCTTCAAATCTCATCAGTTGGGATGTCTACCTCAAGCATGTGAAGATAATATCGACCAGAATCGGCAGATGAGAATTCTTTCCAAAATGGCCATGAAGCAGCTAAAGCATGTGTTATGGAGCAAAGGAAGAACAACAACAATTTGGAAACATAATTTAATTAGGGTGCTGTTTGTGACTCAACAGGACAACAACAACTACATGAAGGAATAGGAAGTTTTTATATAATTAATTGAAATTTCATTCAGCATGATCCCTACATTCTAGAAGAATGCATGTCACATGAAAGAGACTAATAAAAATGTTTTGTACAGAATTGTACTCAATCTTATTCGGTTTACAATTCAGGGATTTCACTAATCCTGACTGTTTCCTGAAATAAAAGATAATTTTTGCTTTTTAAAAACTGATGATAGATCATTATGATGTTTGAAGGATAAAAATTGTGAAAATACAAAAAGATCATGTAAGGATACAAGGACAGTATAAACAAGCTATGGTATAGGAAATCAGTGAATCTATTGACATAAATAATTCTTATTTTTCTACTGCATGTGTCTATCTCCTCTGCCTATAGAGGGATTGGTTTTGGCACAGAAAAGAAAATAACATCTTGAATTTACACTTATTCATCTATTAATTCTGTTATGCTGCCTTGATGTCCCTCCAAACAGATTGCACAGTGGCCATATGTGCACTAGAATATGATCATCATATTATAATCCCCCACAAAATGAGTTGAATTGAATGAATAAACAATTTCTCTTCTGAAGGGATAGATCAAATATTTAACAAATCATACCCAAATTCTAGAAGGAATAAAATACTTACTGGAATTGGAAGATATCTATAACACAGAATTGGATGGAATTTATAAGTATGAATGCTGCAAGGAAGTTTTAGTACTTCATACTTGTCATGAAAAGGCACAGATCAATTTGAAAATGGAAAGGAGAGAGAAAAAGAAATCTCTTCCATCAAAAATCTACAGAGTGGTGTTCAAATATAAAAAGGTGAACTGAGAGGGGAGGACTACTCATTGGGAAGGTTTTGACTTGGTTCAGAACCATCAGAGGCAAAACAAATGAATCAAGAGAGCATAACCTCATCTAGAGGACACAGTGAATTCCATTAAGGAAGGCAATTTTGCCCACATCTTGGAGCTTCTGTTTTCAAAACAGACCTGAGAATTTCTTAATCTTTGCTAATTGAATCACTAAAGCTGCAGCAAGATACATTATAAAGATTTTTCTATTTGAACACCAAAGAGCAGATTGGTTGAAAATATGCAAAAGTTCCTTACCTGTGGGACCTTATAGAGCCCTAGAATGGTGGCCATGGACATGGACAGTGCAGATGACATCCCTCCAATGACTGCCACTGACTTGTGCTGCCTGCCACAGCTATAATTAGGGATGGTCAGACCCCTCCCTGATAAATACGTCAAGGAGTTCTCCACAGCTACTTTGTTAGAGTGTAAGTTATTGAGTAACTGGTATCCCAGGGTTATGTTGGGCAGCAAATGGGGGTCCTTGTTGATCTGATCCACAGCAAATTGCAAAGTGAGAAAGTGTTGGTAATGTTTGAGCATGAACCTAAAATGACAGAAAGTGAAGAAATGGGCAAAACTTGACATGCACAGAAACAAGGTGTCATAGTGGAGAGACTGTGGGTCATTAGGGGAATCCTTTCAAAGCCATGAAAAGAGGTGACCAGTGCTTAAAGGGCAGCCATAAAGTGAGTGGAAAGAGGGGACAATGTAGGAGTTTAGAGGTTGGTAGAAATTATGAGTGACCAACTGATTGGTTTCATCATTAATCAAGTGCTGGATTAAACAAAGGCAAAAAGAACTCATATGAACTCTGCATTTGTTAGAGGGAAGACAAAAGGAGAAGATCAAAATAATGGATTCTGTTTTCTCAGTGTATTGAAAGATGATGTCATCAGCTGAGAATAAGGACAATGAGGTGTTCTATGATGTTATTGAATGGAAATGAACACACTGATGAGCTGTTGGGAAGTAATACCCAAGTGTCCTTGTATCAGGGAGAGCCCAATTGGGGCTACTACAATTTTGTAGTAGATCTAGTCTGCAGCATTTTCCCGACTGCTTAGTTCATTAATTTATTAAGTATGTCTGCTAACTTCCCTTTGTGTGCCAATCACTGTTCTAGGAGCTAGAGATCAACATAGAGGAATTAAATCATCCTCGATATTTCTTGCTTATATTTTACTGATAAGAAACAACTTGCACACATACAAACAAAGCCAACAAAAAAGGAAAAAAATGGATAAAAAGAAATTGGAGGCTTTTTGATAGAGTAACTTGAAGACTCGGTCTATTTCTTTAGAAAGTGGTACTCAAGATGTGCTTTAAAGGAACCAAAAAATTGGAGTGACTGAGACACATGAGAACATCTTCCTGATAAGGGGAACAGCCTGTGCTAAGATGTCATGGAAAGAAATGTGACTGCATATATGAGATAGAACAAGTAAATCAGTTTGGATTCAATGTAGATTACTTCAAGGGGAATATTGTTCCCTTCTAAGGCAGATAAGCCTGGGTCAGAGCCTGAAAGGCTAGCAGACTTCAAAAGATGAATTCTCATTTGGTTTTATAGGCAATAATTAACCAGGGATGTTCATTAGTGCCAATATGGACACACACTCTCATGTTATCAAATACTCTTTTGGCCATTCTGGGAAAACACAAATCTTTACACTCAAAGGTTCATCTCTACAGAAAATATGATAAGGGTTCCTTTGACATTTTATTTCAGCTCCTTCTCCACAGAGGAAGATGCCTCTCCAAGCAAAAGCATGCCACATTTAAATTACATTAACCATTAGGAAGTGTTTGTCCATCATCAAATTTGAACTATATCTCCTATTAATGATCTTTGGTATAAGGTAAAAAAAAATCAAATGAGTCTTCCAAATTAAATGTCTTTCACATATATATGTATGTATATATATATATATATACATATATATATATATATATATATATAAATTATAATGTTCCCCCACCCAGGTTTTATTTAAAACCACCAGGATTCTTTAAAATTGAATACCCTATGAAATGTCTTAAGACTCTTCAGCATTCTTCTTGCCCATTTACACAAATTTTCTTAGCAGCATCTACATCCTGGGACCAGAAAATAATGCAGCACTCCAGAAATGGCCTGATTAGAATTTTTGAATTTCTTAGTTGGATAAAATTCTGCACTGATGGTAAGATTCTCAATGATTTCTCTTTTCTAATGTCTTAGGTAAGTACTGTTAGATCCTTTGATCGGTTTCCTGTGTAAAGATAGAAAGACTCTCCCAACCCAAATCTTATCCGAGGCTTACATAAATAAATGATCCCAAGAACTTCTTCATCAATATGCCTCTGATAAAGAATACTTTCTTCCAAATATGGAAGCAATAACTTCTCAACAAAGGATATTCTTCAGGAATATCATTTTGCCACTTGAATCCCAAGTTTACCCTACAAGAGTTGTTTCAGTCTGTAAGGATGAATTCAAGATTCTTTCCTTTGAGATCTCCTGTTTGTATAGATTTTCTATTTTCCTGCTTGTTAAACAGCACAATGATTTTAAAGCCTTTGATTTTATCTGTTTCCCGAGTACCAATATGATAGACATTTCCAAACCCAAGTCCTTGATTTAACCAAATCTGTGAGGCCATATAAAATATTACTCTACTGACAGAGTCAATCAGTCAAAAATATGGATTAATATATTTTACCAGGCAAGAAAAAAAAAACCGAAATAACAACTTACGCCTTGTCTGCAACAATCCATGTAGGAGAAGATGAGAAGGTTGACTGGTAAATATTATACTCAGTGATCGAAAACATGGAGAAGAAGCCTGCTATGACTAGGTCTCCTTCCTTTGTATATGTAGGATTGTACGGTCTCTTTAATTGGCAAGGATGCTCCCCTATCTGGTACTCAGAAAAAGAAATCTGAAAAACCAGGAGGATCACAAATACTATAAAGAAAGGGAATCCTAGTTTGCTCAAACCCATGGCAACTATCCAAAATCAATAAAGTACCAAGGAATCAGGGAGTCTAAGATTACTGAAGGTCTTTTTCATTCAGCTATCGGCACATTCTCTGAGACTAAGGACTTTTCTAATAGATGCACAAGTTTTGCACAGTCCCTAATACTCGGGAAATAAGTGTCTGACATGAGACCGGCCCCTGTTTAAGACAAAGGGTTTCAGGGGATATTTATAGGACACTTTTGCCTCCTGGATATTATTCTTCTTGGTCCCTCTGGACAGATAAGGAAAGTTGCCACATCTTCAGACCTCTGGAGTACAATTCAAACAACTATGTTGACCAGTGTTTGAAAGTGAGAGCATCTGGGAACCAATCTGCCCTGCAACTCTACACCTGCAGCCTCTTTTTTGAGTTAAAAACTCGAGGGACAAAGTAGCTGCTTTTCTGCTTTCTGTCTCTGAAGTATCCGTAGCTTCCCTGAGTTTTGAGATGATCCAAAAGTCTCTCTGATCCCTCTTGAGCTAACTTTCAGGGTATTCTGAAGTAATACTTCCATTTTCATCAGTCCAAATCACTGCAATGACTCAGTATCACCAGATGTTAAATGAGTCAGAGGAGAGTCTGACATGAGAAGGGCACAAAAGGAAATGTGAATGATAGTGACAAGATCAATTAAAAATAGAACCTTGATGATGTTTTAGATTAAAGTTTCCTTCATCAAAAATCTGCCCATACCTCTCTCTAGTACAGGAGTCCCCCAACTATGGCCCGCAGGCCACATGAGGCCCCCTGAGGCCATGTATTTGGCCCCCACCACACTTCCAAAATGGGCCCTTCTTTCATTGGTGGTCAGTGAGAGGAGCAATGCGTGTGGCAGAGTCACTCACGTACAGTACTACTTCCAGTGACATAATCCTTTGTGTGCCATCTTGTTCTGAGAGGAACTGAAGGAGAACAAGGCACCGCACAAAGGATTATGTGGCTGCACAATGGAAGACATCAGTATGGTGAGCAGCGATCTGGGGAAGGGGATTCCACACTGTGTGCACTGCTGCCTTATGGGCCTGTGCAAGGTGGGACAGACCCAACCCAGCCAGCGCTTCAGCCTCCACTATCCCAGTGTCACCGGCCCAGAACTGCCTCCAGTACTGTATACACGCATTGGATAGGGGTGATCTGGCCTGTGACATCAGCGGGGGGCCTCTACTGTGAGAAGCCCACCACAGCCACTGGTTTGGGGGCATCCAATTAATATAAGACAGTGTCTTATTTGGGGGGGAAACATGGTAGTACAATGGCCCTCACACTCCCCCAGATGCACTACATATCATAGAGGCCATTATGTTGTGCATCTGGGGGAGTATGAGGTTGCCATTTTACTATATGGGGGGACTGAGGCATTTGTTTTTCATATTACAGTCTATCATTTCAGATCCATGAATACAGACCTCAAGAGGACACACACGTGTCATGTCTTCTTTCTTCCTGCTGTGGAATCTGGTTGCATGGGACTTACCCACAGATCTCAGTGCAGTTCTCACAGGGTAGCATGAACTGGAAAGTTGGTGGAGGAACTGGCTCTGTAATTGTGCTAGTGCCTGCACCGCACCAGTGTGAGTCTGAGGTAAAAGTGGAGTTCCACCAATATGGCCCCTGGTAAGGCTGAAATGATGTGGACTGGGAAGGCTGCATTGATGGACACAGATCAGACTGCATTGATGGGCAATGCAGTCAGTAAGCCTCTGTGTGGACAAAATTATTGTTGGTATATTGTTTTTGTAGGGCTGAATATATATATATATATGTATGTATATGTATTTTACTAATAGCAATTTGGAATCTCTTGGAAACAATGTCATGAAGAAAGAGAAAAATTGACTCAGAGTGTAGGATGTTCAAAGAACAGTGGACTTAACATTACTTTTTCATGCAGTACAAGGAAAGAGTTGTGTGTTTGACATGCCAGAATATAGCATCTGTCTTCAAAGAATACAATTTGTGTTGACATTATCAAGCTCACCATGAAGATGAATATGATTGTTTGGTTGGAGATGTGAGAAAAGATTAAATATTAAAACTGAAAAATACATCAACAACTCAGCAAAATACTTTAGTGAAGCAGAAGCAGCTAAATATTTCATCATTGTGAGCAAGTTTTCAAGTTGCCCAGCTAATAGCATGCACTGGCAAACCATTGTGGAGGAAGAATTTGTTAGAGTGACTTTTTTCTGTTTCCAAAGAGATGTGTCCAGAAAAGGCAGACATACTTAGTACAGTTAGTCTTTCAGGATCTACAATTACATGAAGGATTGAAGAAATGGGAGACAATTTACAGAGGTCCGTCCACCTGCCTCTCTGAGGACCCAGGGTCTCTCTGCCCAGGTGTGGCATCATGGACGGAATAAGGAGATGAGACACACCTTGCATTCAACCCACATTTGTAGGCATCTTCTACATGCACCCAGTGCTCTGCCAGAGTATCATGGTACATTTATTATATAGGTTTTTTGGTACACACACACATAATCAATTCTCTACATATGTGACATTCTGCAGTTTGATTGGATATTATCAAGTCACCTAAATAACACTCGTGTGATGTTACTACCACGAAGAATTCTGTGATCATTTACTAGGTTTCTATGACACTCTGTGATAGATATGATTAATGTGAATAAAGCCATTTTGTAAGTTATTGCCCCTTGACCTGTTGAGAGGATCTTTGTGCTTTTGGTCAGCTTTTACTATCCATCATAATTACTTGGGAGATGAACAAAAAACATATCCATATCAAAGTGTGAGGACTTTAGCCAGACCAATTTTGGAGTTTTCCTCAATTTACAAGTTCTGTTTCTCTTGTGTTGCTTTGAATTGCCTAGTAATACTGCTTGGCTTCTGTTCCAACAAATGCATTCTAGTGTGGTGACTGTAGGACAAGATTCATTATAGTACTTGATCTTTCAGCTGGTGTTTATTGTAGGGCCTGGGAGCATATCTTGTGCTTGAGAGAGGAGGGGTCATGGGCAGTAATCTTTGGGCTTTTATTCTGTAATTGCAACCTTTTGGGGGAAATAGCCTAGCAGACTTAAAGTAGGCTATATATTTATTGATCTTATAAATACTTGCTCTCATGTTATTTCTCCTGTATTGAGAAGAGAATAATAATAACAAGTCCACTAGTGGGAAAAATTTAGGGAAAGAAGTCACAAAGAGGAATAAGCAGGTGGCCCTCATTCTTGGGTCTGCTTTGCTGATCTTCCTTCCTCCGACTGTGACCTTGTCAATCAATCGGTGTATGATGACCTCTGGCAACAATTTGCATCAGCATTTGCAAAACTCTGCAAGAAAGCTTTCCAAATTTCCTTGGCACTCAATGAGAGCAATGGTGTTCAGATTCTGCACAACTTCTAATTTTTATTTGTGGGATAAATGACAATTCTGAAGTCACAGAAGAGCTTGCTACACTGCAAAGCATCAAAGGAACAACTACAGGAGAGGATATCTATGAAAAGATTTCCCACACTGTGAAGGATTTGGAGCTGGACTGGGCTAAACTAGCCAGTGTAACAACTGATGGTACTCCTAGCATGGTGGAGTCTAAGAAAGGAGTAATCTAGGAACTGCCATAGTTGAATTGGGGCCCTCTAATACTCTTCCCTCTCATCTACACTAGGCCATCATTAAGTTGAAATAAATAATTTATTGGAATTAAAACTTTATCAGGCTTTCATTATGTACCAAATATTTTACTGAGACTAAGGACAAGACTAACAACACTCCAAGAGATAGATGGTCTCCTCACCATGAGTTTTTCCTCCATCCAGCCTGATCATGACCCAGATATTCCTGCCCCTTCTGGGAATCCCTTGACTGTGTCTTCCAATCAATTTCCCATTGTGCAACCACCACTCATTCAGCATATTTTATCCTTACTATACTTATCATGTGATTAGCCACTTATATTAAACCCATGCATTTAAGGAATGATTTTAGTCTGGATTAACATTTATTTTATTCCATTTATTCCATTTTCCATTATCACATCTTCATTATAACAAACTCCTATGTAGTAAAGGCTATTTTAAAAGATTTCTTTTTAAATGCCCTTTTCAATAAGGAATTGGAGTTTGCTTTGTAATGTTATATTGACTCACTTTTGTGATCCTGGCCAAATTAACTATGTAGGACCAATTTCACTCTTAGCCTGGCATTCGTTAGAGTCAAATTGAAGCTTGGCCTACCATTGTATGCACAATGCCTCCCATAATGCATTGCACTAAACAGATGATTAATAGATGGTGGCTAAATTCTTGGTTTCAAGAGCAAGATTGGGAGAGGACAGAATAACTCAACCTCTGTCTAACGTAGAGGTTGACAAAATATAAGTCCAAGGGTTTAATAGGGACCTATGAACCAAATCTGGTCTTCCCTATTATTTAATAATATTTCTTATAATAATTTTTCTGTAGAAAAAGAAAAAGAGGAGGCAATTGGGTAGTCCAATGGATTGAGAGCCAGGCCTAAAGATGGGAGGCCCTGCGTTCACATCTGATCTCAGATACTTCCTAGCTGTATCACCCTGGGGAAGTCACTTCACCCCCATTGCCTAACCCTTGCCACTCTTCTGCCTCAGAACCAATACATAGTATTGATTCTGAGGTAGAAGGTGAGGGTTTTTTTAAAAAAAGAATCTTTTAAATGTAAAAGCTATTCTCACTTTTAAAACTGGTGTAAACCTCAAAATTTCTTAGACTTATAAATGTTGGAAATTTCACCATTGGGAAATTTCATACTTGAAAAATTCCCTATTGATAGTGGGTCTTGGCTATTGGAATGTGAATCCCATTGGCATGAGAGTTTCCTCCTCTTCCCTTCTTAAGAGTACTTTAGGACAGAAACCTTTTGCTGAACAATGGAAAGGACTTTGACCTATGCTTAAGCATAGAACAGGAATTTCTTTGAGTCATGATTGATTTTAGAATTGATACAATGGAGATACTTGGAATCAATCTCCACCCTATTCAATCCTAACAGGATTGAGTAAGGGCTGCAGCCTAGATCAAAATTTAATTATTCCAATCTCTACCCTACTCAGGTTAACAGGATTTAGAAAGGGCTGTAGCAAAGGAGCAAAGATTTAATTATTTGAAAATATGACCTTCAACAGACATGTGCAAAGCCAGAAACCTCTGGGCGGTCCTGGGTTAAGCTAGAGCCTCCATTGGCACAGGGAAATTGATGGACAGTGATTGGTAGATGTGAGGACTGAGGGGAGGGAACTTGGATGGTTTCCTTAAGGATAGGGGGGCTGAAGACTGGAGGTGTTTTTTTAGAAGTTGGTCGGTGTGGTTGGGGTGTGCTCTGAGAAGCTTGCTCTGAAGGAAGCTGAAGGTGGGGGCCTCTGGGACTGTTTCTCCATTTTGGTCACGTGAGTAATAGGGACTGATCTCTTTTCTTTGCCCCAGCTATCTAAGGGCTTGGGCCTTTTGGCCCAGCCTAAACAGAAGGGGTATTTAAGCCCTATTCCCTTCTCTCCCTTTTTTCTCTCTCTCTCTATCTCTAATTACTTCCTCCTATTGTAATTAAACTCCATAAAAGATTGACTGCTGACTTAAGTTTTCATTTAGGAATTACATAGCTGAATTCCTTGGCGACCTTAAATTAATATATATCAGTCTTTTAAAGTGATTTCCTTGTCACACTGGGTAGCCAGGAAACTTTATTTCAGGTCTTGATTTTCCAAACTCTAGACTAAAGCAATATGACAGTTCTATGTAGTACAAGACTCAAATGGAAAATACTTTTAAATGAGGAGTGGATACAATGAATAGAAAAACTAGCTGGAAAATTTTCAGCTTAGAAACCCACAACAGGTCTTCCCTTAACAAAATACAACAAAAACCTTGATCTTATCAATAAATGACCAATAAATCATAGTCTGATCCTTTTTCAGCCCAGGTCAACATAAAGAGAGAAAATGAATCCATCACCCAGATCAACAGAATGGTCTCTGGAAACTGTCACTGGTGCCACAGTAAAGGCCACTAAGGAAGGATTGAGGCTGGCTACCAGGGCTGACAGCTCCAAGTCTCCTATAAAACTTTCAGCCTTAGGAATCAAGATGGAATATACACCCCTGACCACCTGCTCCTTAAGACCCTGTTTTGATTCCCAAGTTCTCCATTCTGAGTGCACTAAGCGAGGGAACCTGCTTCAGTATGCTTCACTAGAGTGAGCAGTCCTCTTAGGTCTGAGGCTAAGTCCTAAATAGGGACCAAGTTCTAAAGCAAGAAGTCACTGCATAGCTCTAAGCCCAGGGGAGGAGCAGGTTCTCATATCCAGATCCCAGCCCAGTTTGAGGACTTTATGTGAGGTGTGGGCTCTCCTCATCTGTGACTGGGGAGACACTATATCAAACCTCAAGTTTTGGGTTTGTTTGGGTGTTTTTTGCTATTTTCAGAACTAATTCAGGGAGCAAGAAGATTTTGGGCTTCAAAGTGTATAATTGAAAATCGGTTACCCTAAAAAAGAACTACATTTCCCTGGAGCTCACTGACTTCCTGTTGTTACATACCTCCTGTAGACAGAGGATATTAGTGAATAGGAAGTCCATTTGCACCTCTTTTTGGTTTGCAGCAAGCATGGTGCTATGTGGGAAGGGGGGGTTGAAATGGCTAATCAGCCATGGGCACGTGGTCTTTATTTTGTATCCTCTTTATTCCTTGATTTCTGTTGATCATTAATAAATCTCCTAAAATATAATATTTTTATTATTGATACATTTTAATTTTTACACAATTTTACACACACATTTTAACTTTATGATCCTGGAACATTTTAGCAGCCCTCTCTTTTCTTGGATGAGGTCTCCTAATCTATTTTCTATCAAATTGCTTTGAACCCTAAGGAACATTTCAAGATATCACAGAAATAAATAAGCAGAGTAGTATGCTTGCTGCCCAACAAGGGTATGTTTAAATAAATAATATCACTCCTAAAACATTTCAAATGGCATATGTTTGTGAAAATCATGGCATCAGACTCTAATAAGTACAGTTTTCCAAATACTCCCAAGATGAAAATAATCAGCTATTTTAACAGGATTGTCAGTCTTCTATTCAATAATGCTTGCAGCATGGCTTTGGACCCAAACAATATACAAGGAGGTAAAAATTTAAATCCAATAGTTATTGTTATAAAACAAAGATAGCCATCAAATATGCACTGGAAATATCATCATGTTTAAAACATTGTTGCAATAATATGAAAAAAACAAGTGCATGCCTAAAGGAATCGAGGAAAAAAAAAAGATCCTAAGTATGCAATGATCCAGCACAATTGTGAGGGACTTATGAGAAAAAGCACTATCCACCTCCAGATATCCATATCCAGAACTATGGGAGCAGAAATGCAGAAGTAAAACAACTGCTTGATCACAAGGGTCAATGGGGATATGACTGGGAAAGTAGACTAAATGATCACACTAGAGCAAATATCAATAATACGGAAATAGGACTTGATCAATGACACATGTAAAACCCAGTGGAATTGCTTGTTGGCTACAGGAGTGGGGTGGTAGGAGGAGAGGAAAAGAACATGGTTCATGTAACCATGAAAACATATTCTAAATTAATTAAATAAAAAATAAACTTAAAAATTGAGCCCCCAATTCTCTGACCCCACCCTCCCATCCTTCCTCAGAGACAAGAATCAATTGAACAGATTTTACATGTGCAGACTTGTAAAATATTTGCCATATTAGTTCTTCGGTGGAGGAAAATTCAAACAAAAAATTTATAAAGAAAGCAAAATATAGAATGCTTTTATTTGGATTCAAGACCACATTGGTTCCTTCTTTGGAGGTTATTTTCTTTTTGTATTATTTTCATTCATTTGTCCCATTTTTATTCCACCTCTGTTATTTGATTTTTTAAATCTCTTTTTGAGCTCTTCCAATATCTGTGGCCAATTTCCATTTTTCTTTGAAGTTTTGCATTTGGCTCCTTTGTTCTCTCTCCCCTATTGAGCCTGTGCCTTAATCTTCATTTCCATAGAAATTTTCTATGGTCAGGTGTTTATTTGGGGTTTTTCTCATCTTACCAGCCTTTTACTTTTTTGCTTTTACTTACATCTAAAATGTGGGCTTTTTTTTTGTTGTTGTTAGAGAATATACTCTCTCAAACTTCAGTTTTTTCTAGCTGTTACCGTCTTCTCTAGTTACCGTTTTCTGCAAATTTCAGTTCTTCCAGGGTCGTAGCCTGAATGATCTGAAAACTACTGATTAAGTCTCCTCTAGAACTTCTGGTGGCTTGTATGACTCAGTGCAGTGCTGTCAGGTTTTTTGTCCAGGGATTAGAGGCTTCACTGGAGGTTTGAATGGGCCAAGTGCTACAGTCTTTGGAGCCTCCCTATAGGCTTGTTCCAGGACTTGGGACTTCAAGAGTTGGGTGTGGGATGCTCTGCTGCTGTCTTTGGAAGGGTTCAGCCATCTCAAAGATTATTTGTGCCTAGGTTTGGAACCTGGCAGAGTAGGTGGGAAGTGAGTAGCCTACATTCTGTGCACAGTTTAATTCTGGTTCCTCCTTATCGCATGAAATTAAACCCTCTCTGCCCACCTTTCAAATGGTTTTCCATAGGAGAACTACTTCATTCCATCCCCTTGTTGGCTCCATGACACCAGTCATTTAAAGGCACTATTTTAAGATTTCTTTGAGAGGATTATCAGAGCAGTTACAACTTTCACTACTACTAAGCCACCAATCTGACTCCTCTCCCTGTCTTTATGATTTTAAAATCCTATGGATATAGTTGCAAATTCCTCTCCAGAATGGTTGAATCAATTTATAATTCTACCAATATTGCATTAGTGTCCCAATTTTCCCACTTCTCCATCAATCTGTGTCAATTCCCTTTTCTGTCTTCATATCAAATCTGATAGGTATGAGGTGGTACCATAGAGTTATTTCAATTTGCATTCATCTAACTAATAATGACTTAGTGCATTTCTTCATATAATTATAGATAACGTTAGTTACTTCATCTGAAAACTACCTTTTCATTTCTTTAGACCATATATCAATTAGGGAATGATTTAGATTCTGATATATTTTCAGTCAGTTCTCTTATGTATTTGAGAATTAAGGCACATATTAGAGAAACTTATAAAATAAATTTTCAATATTATGTATACTGTGTTTTAACCTCCATTCTAGTTTCCCTTTGTTTATCTTACTCTTTCCCCTTTTACCCTGTTCATCGTCAAAATTATTTTACTTCTGGCCACTGCCTCCCTCAATTTGTCCTCCATTCTATCCTCTCCCTTCTCTTATCCCCATTCCCTCCTGCATTCCTCTAGGGCCATCTTGGTGAACCTAAGGCACCCTTGCTAGAGTATACCAGAGAGAGTTGCTCCCTTCCCTCTTCCCATGTGCACCTGAGGACATTTTTCAAATGATGACCCTGTGCCCAGCAGCCCAATGGGAGTACTTCCTCCCTGCTCCATCTGGGGCATAGTGTGGGACTCACATGCCATGTGAGGGTTACAGTTTGGGCACTTGGTATCTAAGGCTTCTAAAAGATTCACCATCAGAGCTCTATGATAAGATGGATTTTTATACCCAAATGAGTCGATTACAATGAGAGTAAGGTTCAAACACTCCCCTCTCCTGTTCCCCCACATTTCGTCCCACTGTAAAAGCTCTTATGCTTTTCTTTTGTGAGTTTATTTACCCTGTTCCACCTATCCCTTAACCATTCATCCACTGTGTTCCTCTTTCACACTTTAGTTAATGATTTTAGATATTATCCCATCATATTCAACTCACATTCATATCATTTGGTAATGTATTCTCTCTCTAACTGCCCTAATAATGATAAAGTTCTTAGGAATTACAAATGTCATCTTCTCATGGAAGCACTTTAACCTTATTAATCCCCTTGTGAGTTCTCTTTCCTATTAACCTTTATTCATTCTCCTGGTGCTTATATTTGAGAGTGAGAATTTCTATTCAGTTTTGGTTTTTCTTCAGGAATATTAAAAGAAATGAATTTTGATTCTGGAAAGGGAAGACACTACTATTTCATCATTACCTATAACATTTTATTTCAATCTCTTCAATACTTCTTGGATATTTTTCCTCTCTCATGTGATAAGTGGCATTGTGTAGTTCTTCACCCAGAGGCTGTAGCTCATGACTAAGAGCAGTGTTCCCCTTTCCAGAACAAAAGGTCATTTCCTTTTGGGCAAGATTCATGGCTTTTATTACGTCTCCTGGAATGGTCAAATATTATTGTGTTCTCATAGGAGCCTCACGATACAGGCACTGAGAATGAGCGTGATTGGATAGGCACAGTATTTTTTACCCCCACTGTTTACAAATGAATGAATGATTGAAGCTGGTGTGCTTATAAACCAGCACCAAATAGGTTAGTCAGCATACAGTTGTCAGAATTCAAAATTAAATTGATCAATTAGAAATCCCATTTAAGTACTGGGACCCAGGCCAGCATTTAGTGAAGCTGATTTAGTGAAACTCTCCTGCCACAGAGAATCATAGCCAGAGGGATGTGTTTAAGGAAGAACACCAACAATTGCACCAAGGTTTTTATACCAGAATTTCAGAGGAAGAGAGGAAAGAACTAGGCAACTGTTGACAAGCACAGAAACAGCTTGGTATCATAGTGGGGGTCATTAGGGGCATCCTTTCAAGGCCATATAGAAGAGGCGACCCATGTTTAAAGGATAGTTATTAAGTGAAGTTTGAAGTTGGTAGAAACTAAGACTATGCAAGTGATTGGATGCATCTCTTCATCAGGCCAACTGTGGAAATAGACCATTGGATATAAAGAATAGATAAGGAGCAGATCAAAGTTACAACTTCTGTTTTCTCAGGATATTTTTAAGGTAATTTCCTCAACTGAGAAGGAAGAGAATGAGATGATATTGGAAGTTTGCAAAAGCAAGTGAAGGTTTTGATCAGCTATTGAAAGAAGAATAGGAAATAACTTGGGAAGTAATCCACGGATGGCATCATCACAGGGACAGTTCAATTGGAACAATAACAATCTCAATCTGAAGTGGATCCAATCTGCGACATTTTTAGCTGCTTTTTTCATTCAGTGATTCACTAAATGTGTTTTTGCTAACTCCCCTCCAAATTCTAATCATTATTCTAGGAGATAGGGTTCAAAATAGAGAAATGAAATCATCATTTCTTATTTATATTTGATTCATAAGAAACAACTCGTACACTTTCACATAAACAGCACAATAAAATGACCATATAGAAACTAGGTAATTTCTGGTGTTTTGTTCCAGTAACTGGAAGGCTCAGGGTAAAGTTCTTAGAGCAAGTGGTATTCAGGATCAGTTTTGAAGGAACCAAAGGATTTTGAGTGACTGAGTACACATGAGAATATCTTGCAGACAGTTTACAACTCCTGCAAGAGAAGCGGAGGGGTGAGGGGAGAATTGTTGCCCTACTTTGGGGGAAACCTGAAATAGTCAAGGAACAGAGACCTCAATCTCAACATAAAGCAGTGCATGTGTGTATGGAAATAGCAGAATAATTGGTGAGTGAGCAACCCTGACAAGGGACCAGGAAGACTCCTCAGCAGATGTGTCAGGCTTCCCTGATAAACCAATACATCTTTGGTATCTACCCACACTCAGCCATGGGTCCAAGAAGCTAGAGTATACTCAGTGGCCACAAACCAGGAAAACCTTCTTTGCAGATGCTCTAAACCAGACTGAGGATGGCTTACTAGGATCAGACTTGTTCAGCAGTTAGTTTATGCCTATCTCAAGCACATGAAGACAATCTCCACCAGAATGGGCAGATGAGAATGTGTCACAGCTAACGCATGTGCTCTGGAGCAAAGGAAGAACAACAACAATTTAGAGGGCCAATTTAATTAGCGTGCCATTGGTGACCCAACAGGACAACCAACAGGAGGTTCTTAGGTTTTTGAAATTTCATTTGCCACAATCCCTACCTTTTAGTCCAATGTCTGTCAACTGATACAGCCTAATAAATCTGTTTTGAGTAAAATTGTACTGAATAACACTTGAGTAATAAATCATGTATTTCACTTTCCCTCAGTATTTCCTGGAAGAAAAACTGACTTTTACAAATAAATATTCATAAGATATTACTTTTTAAAAAGGGATTTTTTTAAAAAAAGGAAAAGCTGGGTGGCACAGTGGATGGAGAGTCAGGCCTAGAGGGAGGTCCTAGGTTCAAATCTGGCCTCAGACACTTCCTAGCTCTGATCCTGGGCAAATCACTTCACCCCCATTGCCGAGCTCTTATCACTATTCTGCATTGAAACCAATACACAGTATTGATTTAAAATGGAAAGTGAGGGTTAAAAGTGTTTTTAAAAACCACCTGGTCTTTGAAAAATCAAAATTGTGACAATACTAAAAATATGTTCTAGGGAAACAAGGACAGTGTACATGAGCAATGGCATAGGAGCATCAGTGAATTTATTGGCATATCTAATTTCTGACTGTTAGGATGCATGTGCCTATCTCCATTACCCAGGGAGGGATTGGTTTGGGAACAAAAAAGAAAATGCATCTTGAATTTGTACTTAACTGGCCCACATTGCCCTGATGCCTCTCCAAACAGATCGCACAGAGGTCACATCTAGTTCACCGTGATTGTCTGTGACTATTGTTATGAAATATATATTAGGCACTAGACAAAGACATTCCCTTGAAATAAGTTAAATTGAATGAATAAACAATTTCTGTTCTGAAAAGATTCATCACATATTGAGCAAATCAAGCCCAGATTGCAGAAGGAAGCAGCTGGAATTGGAAGATAACTTTAAACACAGAACATGATGGAATTCCTTAGCTCAGAGCATGAAAGGGAAGTTCTTGTGCTTCATACTTGTAGGGAAAAGGCACAGAGATATTTTCAAAGAGAATTTTCTGAGGTGAGAGAAAAAGAAATCTCTTCCATCAAAAATCTGCACAGTGGTATTCAAACATATAAAAGGTGAACTGAGAGGGCAGGACTACTCGTTGGGAAGGTTTTGACTTGGTTCAGAACCATCAGAGGCAAAACAAATGAATCGAGAGAGCATCGCCTCATCTAGATAACACAGTGAATCCCATCAAGGAAGGCAATTTTGCCCACTTTTTGGAGCTTCTGTTTTCAAAACAGAGCCAAGAATTTCTTGATCTTTGCTAATTGAATCACCAATGATGCAGCAAGACACATTATAAAGGATTTGTCTATTTGAACCCCAAAGAGAAGATTGATTAAAATATGCAAAAGTTCCTTACCTGTGGGACCTTATAGAGCCCTAGAATGGTGGCCATGGACATGGACAGTGCAGACGACATCCCTCCAATGACCGCCACTGACTTGTGCTGCCTGCCACAGCTATAATTAGGAATGGTCAGACCCCTCCCTGATAAATACGTCAAGGAGTTCTCCACAGCTAGTTTGTTAGAATGTAAATTATTGAATAACTGGTATCCCAGGGTTATGTTGGGCAGCAAATGGGGGTCCTTGTTGATCTCATCCACAGCAAATTGCAAAGTCAGAAAATGTTGGTAATGTTTGAGCATGGACCTAAAATGACAGAAAATGAAGAAATGGGCAAAATTTGACATGCACAGAAACACAGTGTCATAGTGGAGAGACTGTGGGTCATTAGGGGAATCCTTTCAAAGCCATGAAAAGAGGTGACCAGTGCTTAAAGGGCAGCCATTAAGTGAGTGGAAAGAGGGGACAATGTAGGAGTTTAGAGGTTGGTAGAGATTAGGAGTGAGCAACTGATTGGTTTCATCCTTAATCAAGCGCTGGATTACACAAAGGCAAAAGAATATCTTATATGAACTCTGCATTGGATAGAGGGAAGACAGAAGGAAAAGATCAAATTAATGGATTCTGTTTTCTCAGTATATTGGAAGATCCTGTCATCAGCTGGGAATAAGGACAATGAGGTGCTCTATGAATTTTGTGAATGGAAATGAACACACTGATGAGCTGTTGGGAAGTAATACCCAAGTGTCCTTGTATCAGGAAGAGCCCAACTGCGATGACATAACACAATTTTGTAGTAGATCCAGTCTGCAGCATTTTCTGACTGCTTAGTTCATTCATTTATTCATTAAGTATGTCTGCTAACTTCCCTTTGTGTGCCAATCACTGTTCTAGGAGCTAGAGATCAACATAGAGGAATTAAATCATCCTTGATATTTCTTGCTCATATTTTACTGATAAGAAACAACTTGCACGCATACAAACACACCCAACAAAAATGGAAAATAGACACACAAAATGGATAAAAAGAAATTGGAGGCTTTTTGATAGAGTAACTTGAAGACTCAGTCTATTTCTTGTAGAAAGTGGTACTCAAGATGTGCTTTAAAGGAACCAAAAGATTGGAGTGATTGAGACACATGAGAACATCTTGCAGACATGGGGAACAGCCTGTGCTAAGATGTCATGGAAAGAAATGTGACTGCATATATGAGATAGAGCAAGTAAATCAGTTTGGATTCAATGTAGATTACTTCAAGGGGAATATTGTTCCCTTCTAAGGCAGATAAGCCTGGGTCAGAGCCTGAAAGGCTCAAAAGATGATTTCTTATTTGGTTTTACAGGCAATAATTAACCAGGGATGTTCATTAGTGCCAATATGGACACAAACTCTCATGTTATCAGATACTCTTCTGGCCATTCTGGGAAGACACAAATCTTTCCACCCAAAGGTTCATCTTTACAGAAAATATGATAAGGGATCCTTGACCATTTTATTTCAGCTCCTTCTCCACAGAGGAGGACCCCACCGTCTCTAAGAGAAGGCATGCCATATTTAAATCACATTAACCATTAGGAAATGTTTGTCCTTCATCAAATTTGTACCATCTCTCCTTTCAATGATCTTTGGTAGAAGGTAAAAAAAAATCAAATGAGTCTTCCAAATTAAATGTCTTTTATATATGATATCAATTATCACATTCCCCCCAATGGTTTTTTAAAAACTTTGGGCTTCTTTCAAACCTATTGCCCTGGGAAATGGCTTAAAGCCCTTCATCAGCTCTTTTCACCAACTTTCTGTAGCATCTTCTACAATGCTGGGACCAGAAAGTAATGCGATACACCAAAAGGAGCCTGACTAGAGTTTTGTCCTGAGAGACAATCACGTTCTTTGTGCTGGAACAGAATTCTCCTGTTTCAGTCCTTTCATAGTTCCCTAAAATTGTCCAATGTTTTTTTCCTGATTGTAACCACACATGAGTCTTAATATTCTTATTTTGCTGCTTTTGCAGGCAGAATATAAAGGAAATTAGACTCTACTAAGTTTCTCCTTATTTGATTCATTTGTTAACATCAAACCTTCCAAGAGTGTCCCTTGTCCTCAGTTTCCCATTCATTGGTTTATGAAACCTTACTAGTCCTGTGCCATGTGGCAATAGAATACGTTGCTCTCTTGTCCTTTACCAAGTCCTAGGAAAGACTGTTCTTGAGTAATTGCATTTAGAGGACACCATGATTGAAACGAATGGGTCTTTCTCACTATACAGAAAAGTGAGAGTAAATAGTTTTAATAATTTCCATTAATAGTTAATAATTTATAGAGCCTACTGTGATAGTGAAGTTTCCTTCTTTACTCACAGAGTAGTCATATGATCAGAATAAAGGTGAGATAAAGAAATTCTAGCAGAGGAAAAAAATAATCAAGGATCGTTAATTAGGAGAAGGATTGAAAAGGAACAGAAGGGGCGGCTGGGTAGCTCAGTGGATCGAGAGCCAGGCCTAGAGATGGGAGGTCCTGGGTTCAAATCTGGCCTCAGACACTTTCCAGCTGTGTGACCTTGGGCAAGTCACTTAACCCCCATTGCCTAGTTTTTACCACTCTTCTGCCTTGGAACCAATACCCAGTATTGACTCCAAGACAGAAGGTAAGGGTTTAAAAAAGAAAAAGAAAAGGAACAGAACCTTGAAGGAAGAACATGAGGAGCCATAATATCCTACCATGTAAAATGAAGACGAATTAAATATGAGTGAGATAAATAGTTTTCCCAGGTTAAGGTTCAGGCCTTAGCAAACTTCTCCTGCAGGTTAGATAAGACTCACTGGAGGAATAAGAGATGCTGTGCATTCACCCATCTCTACCTGGCTGTCCCTGGAGCACAATACCATTATCTCTGAAGACACTGTGATAACTTCCTGGAGGCAATTCCAATATCCCAGCCCAGCCCTATGTCCCCTCTTAAAATTTCAAAATCATCAGAAAGTGAAGTAACAACAGGAAAAGGGAAGAAGGGAAATCAGAGTTAAAATTTTCATTAATAAAAGAAATGAGATTTTATTCTACATCTCTAAAGGTTCAAAAAGAGCATCTCATTAGACAGAAGACAAATTCTTTGGGCAAATGATCATCTCCCATAGAGGAAGCTTTGCTATGATAGCAAATGACAGGATTTTGAGGACAGAATCTTTTTTTCATTTTTTTTAAATCCCTACTTCATGATGTCCCATGGGGGACAGATCATTACACTGAGTGAAATTGTCCTGTAGTTTTTGACAAAAATTGTCCTCAAGGTTTTGAGATGCTCCTAGGCTTAGCATTGAAGAAAACGCAATACAATTAATGAATATTGTCAAACGACTAATAACGTACGTGGCACTTTTGGTTATTGTAAACTTTGTGTTGTTTCATATTTTATTGATAGTTTGATATTATAATTATCAGGATAGAACTCCAATAGGAAGTCATGGACAGAATTATCCTAGACCCCGTAAAAGCTGATCGGCAACAATAAACATTTTGTACTTTTCCACTGTTAAAACTCTTTCAGGCACCTCCAGCTGAAGCTTTTTGTTGGATAAAACTTAGTACCAATGGTAGGATTCTGCATTAGTTCTCTTTTCTAGTGTCATACATAGTCAGTGTTAGAGAGATGCTTCAGCCTGTTTTCTAGGTAGAGAGAGAATTTCTCTCACCAAACCTAATCCAAAGGTGGCATAAATAAGTGATCCCATGGATTTCTTCATTAAAGTAGGTCTGCTAGAGAATACCCCTGCCATTTTTGGACCCAATAACCCCTTCTCAATCAAGAGCATTCTTGGGAAATATCATTTTGCCACCTGAATCCCCACTCTGAGTGTATTCTCTCCCTTACCAGCCTCCCTAAGGCTTGCCCTAGGTAGGTTTCTTCCATCTTTAGTGAGGAATTTGTAACTGTCTCAATTACCATTTCATTAGTGTATAGATTTTCTGTTTTTCAGCTTGTGGTACTGCACAGTGATTTCAAAGCCCTTGAATTTATCAGTTTCCTGGCTATCAATTTGATAAAAATTTACAGATCCAAGTCTTTGATTTGATCAAAGCTGTGAGGCTATTTAAAATGCAGCACCACCAATAGGGTCAGCAAGTCAGAAATATGGATAACTGTATTTCACCAGTTAGGAAAAAAACAACAACCCCAACAACAACACCAACAAAAGAACAACTTACGTTTTATGTACACCAGTCCAGTCAGGAGAATATGTGAAAGATGACGTGTGAGACTCGGTCTTCACAAATAAGGAGAAGAAGCCCCCATGTCTAAGTCCCCTTCCTTTCTAAACGTGGGGCTGTAAACTCTTTTCAAGTGACAAAGATGCTCCCCCATATGGTAGTCAGAAAAAGAAATCTCTAAAAGTGGGAGGATCACAAATAATCTAAAGAAAGAGAGCCCCACTTTAGCCAAGCCCATGGCCAAAATCCAAACTTGAGAAAGAGTCAAGGAGTAGAGGAGTCAGAGAGGGCTGGGGGTCTTGCTTCGTTCAGCTATAGGCACATTCTCTTTTTCTAAATATTATTCTTTTCTAATTGATCCTCAAGTTTTGCAGTCCCACATACTTGAAAAACTCTAATGTGAGCCATGAGACAGGCCCCCGTTTAGGAAAAAGGGAGAAGTTAGACAGAACAAGGTATATTTATGGGACATTTTTGCCTCCTGAATATTATTCTCTTTGGTCCCTCTGGATAGATAAGGAAAGCTGCCCTATTTCCATGCCTCTAGAGTGCAAGTCAAACAAATATGTTGGCCATGTCTGAGATCGAGGGCATCTGGGGATCAATCTGCCTTGTAACTCTCCACCTGCGCCTCCTTCTTGAGTTAAACTTGAGGGACAAAATAAGTTTAGAACCTACCTTTCTTCTTTCAGTTCCTAAAATATTAGCAGCTTCCCTGGGGTTTGGGATTGTCCAAAAGGCTCTCCAATCTCTCTCAAGTTAGACTTCAGGGCCTTCTGAAGTAATACTTCCATTTTCATGAAGCCAAATCTCTGCGATGACTCAATATTACCAGACTTTGAATCAGGCAGAGGCCAGTTGGACATGAGAAGGGTGGAAAGGGTGAATGAAAGGATGGAGGTCCACAAGATCCCAGACTGAGATGAATTTGACATTTTTCTAGCCTTGATAATATTAATTACTTGCTTTAGGCAGTGGAAGTACACACTAAGCCATTATTTAATGAATAAATCATACTGATAAAAATGGAGCTTTACCAGTGCTTTTAGGTTGATAAATCTCATTCTCCATAACTCTGCCTATTACCTCAGTAGTGGATATCATGGGTTCAGAAGGGTAATCATGCCCCAGGCAACTGAGAAGGAATGTCAAGGAGGATATACAATTGAGCTCAGTTGGGTTATCCTCCATAGGTAATTGGGAAACACTCTATGAGAGAAATGAGAGTGAAGAGCCCAAGTGGACCACAATTAAAGTATGGTAGATATGCAGGGACCCCAGTTTCTCTCCTAGATTCTGAATGACAAGATTTAATCTTTTATCTGAAATAAACACATCAGGTCCTCATACTGTGCCAAGTACCTGGTCAACCCTAAAGACAAGATTCATGACTCTCCAAGAAATTGATGATGTCCTCACTGTTTGTTTCTCCTCCATAGATTTTGGTAACACCCTAGTTAAATCTGCCCATTCTGGGAGACCCTCGTCACTGTCTTCCCATCAATTTCCCATTGTGGGACTTCTACTTGTCTTGGAAGGTTTTTTTTTTTTGTTTTTGTTTTTTATTGTTTTAATTTGGAAAATTTTATTTAATTAACTACTTTAGAATATTTTTCCATGGTTACAAGATCCATATTCTTTCCCTCCCCTCTTTCCTGCCTCCCCCTATAGCTGAGATGCAATTCCACTGGGTTTTACATGTGCCATTGATCATGTCTTGGAAGTTTCTAATTTCCCTCTAAATCACAAATGTAAGAGTAGAACACACTAAGACTTTCTCACCTACTGCTACATTTACGGTGCGACTCAGCCTCCCTACATTTTACCCATACACTTCAGGAATGATGATCTCCACCCTGATTTCTCTTTCTAAGGCCTCCATTATAACAAACTCCCACCTGATAACACCTATTAACAAAGTTTCTTTGTAAAATTTCACCCTTTTAATTAAAGAATTTGCTTTGCAATAGTATATCAACTCATTGTTGTCACCCTGCCTGAGCTAACTACTTGGGACCCATTTCATGATAAGTCCGGGATTAGGTACAGGCAAATTGGAGTGTGGCCTATCATTATATCCACAGTGCCTAGCACATAATAGGTGATTAATAAGTGATGGCCATCTCCTCCTTCTCAAGGGCAAGATTTGGAGAGGATAAAATAATTCAGTCTAAAGTACAGGCTGCCAAAATATTAGCACATGGCTTCAAATTTGGAGTGATGGACCAAAATCTGATCTTTTGTCCTACGTTTTTATGGCATTTGAGGCAATTATTTTTTTACATGTTGCAATAAAAAAGTATATTCTCTTAAAATGTAAAAGCCACTCTGACCTCATCGTCTGCACAAAAGCCAGGTGTCCAGAGGAATTTGTTTTAGGTCCTAGCTCACCAAACTCTGTACCCAAACAATACAACAGTTCTACCCATTACAGGGTTCACCTGAACATAGGGAAAATGCTTTTGAATAAGGAGAGGATACAGTTAATGGGAAAATGGCAGCAACAATTTCAGCCCAGAGACAACAATTATTTCCTTAAACGTTTGGAAAATAGAGCAAACTTTGTCCTAAAAATGTAACCATGAGTAAACCAGTCAGGCTATTTGCCAGCCCAGGTCAGCTAAGGAGATAAAAAAGGGACTCTATCAACAAGGTAAACAGAATGGTCTATGGATCCTGACACTGGGGACTCCCCTTGGCCATTCTACAGGAAGCATCCCTGTGGGAACTGATAAAGGAATGAAGCGGGAAATGAGGGCAAGGAGGGGCTTTAAACCTTAGCAAGAAAATCAGTGCAGGAAATGGAGTCTCTCTTTTTGCTCCTATCTCTCTGGCTGATCTGACTCTCTAACCATCCTGGGGCCTTTTATCTTATCTCTGGCAAGTGGCAACATGGAAGGAAGTGCAGAGGCTACAATCCAGGATCAGATTTCTACCTTAAGTTAGAAAGGCTGGATACATTGTTTCTCTCTTTCTTTCTCTTTACTAACATTTGCTTTTAAATCTTATATAAGCCTCCAAGATTTTTTTTATAAAAGTCCTCAGTAATGCTCAAGCTCTAAAACAAGAAGTAACTATAGAGCTCTGAGCTCAGAGAAAGAGCAGGTTCTCATTTCCAGACCCCAAACTAATCTGAGGCCTAGAAAGTGGAAACTAGAATGTGTGAAGTCAAAAGTTTCCTTGAACTTCTAGTATTCCAAATCTATTGAGTGTTAGCTGATATGCACCATCTGTATCCAGTGGCAGTCTCCTGGCAAACCCACAAGTTTTGCTGTTCAGAACCAAACCCAATTCAGGAACTTGCATAGCTCTGGCCAGTAAAGCAATGAACAAATTTGGGCCCAGATCAGACCACTGGGGGAATATTAGAAACCTGTAGGACTCCACCCTGCATTGTTCTGAGATTCTAAAATAAACTATATACCAAAGATCCTAAAAATGAAGAAGAAAGATTCAAGAGGACTCAAAATCAACCCAGAAATTCCTTCTTCAAGAGAGGAATGAGTAGTGAAAGTGAGAATACCATTAGAAAAAGCAGTAAAATAAATTAATAATAAAACTTTAGAATGAGACTTAAAAACAACTTCAAGGAAACTTCAAAGAAAAACAGGGCTTGAGCAGAAATTCAACTAAAATTTCACAGAGAGAAAAAGCAAGAAAAATTTTAAGGAGTTAAAATGATTTTTAAATTGAATGAAATTTATAGTGAGAGAAATGCAGAAATAAATATGAACAAAGGAAAAAAATGAATCCAAAAGAGAATTTTCATATGAGAACAAGTATAAAACTTTAATCGAGGAAAAAAAAAAACTCCTTAAAAATTTAAATGCCAAGTTCCAGGTTAAGATAGCTGCAATCTATAAGAGAATCGCTTCCTCTCCCAGGCACCGAATGAAATAGACTACCTCAAAACAGCATACAAATCACCTTTGGAAGAATGGAGGGACTCTCCAGTACCCCACAGAAATGAAGGTAGGTGGGGCTTGAACATTTCCATACTATAAAAAGGAGGAAAAGCTTGCACAAAAGTGTGAACTGAGCCTCCCTTTCCCCCCCAAACCCGCCACCAAACCAGAGTAAGGTATCAGAGCTCTCACTGGGACAGTGAGTGAGTGAGGAATGTCTCTGTCTGGGGGTGGGGGGGCATACCAGGGTCCTTGGGATCTAAAGACTGCAAGGAAATGACCTCTCAGGGAGGTTTCACAGGAGAATCCTGCACTGAGCAAAGGGGTGGCCATGCTGAACATAGGAGAGGTTGCTCTGAGCAAAGGGGTGGCTGTGCTGAGCAAAGGGGAGGCCGCGCTGAACACAAGGGCAGTTGCGCTGAGAACAGGGGCCTGCAATCTAAGAAATCTCAGAGGCTGGGAAGAACTAGTCTGAGGCAACATAAATTCACAGAAAAACCGCCCATATCACCCAGACCCCAGACCAAAAAGGAAAGGGGAATAAAACCACCAAAGGGATGGCTCACATGGCCCAAAATCAAGCCTCTAGGAAGAAAGGGAAAAAGGTGACTATTGAAAACTTTTATGGAGGGAGTACCCAAGGAAAAGAAGAGAAAGAGGATGAAACCCAAACAAAATCAAAACATGCCTCCCAAAATGGAACTTATACACAAGCTCTGGAAGAACTCAAATTAGAGTTTACCCAAAAGATGGAAACCTTCTGGAAAGAAAAATGGGAGAAAGAGATCAGAAGTCTGATAGACAAGACTTCACAACTGGAGAAAGAGCTGGAAGCATCTAATAGAAGGACAGAAAAAGCTGAAAAGCAAAACCAGTTTCTAATGACCAGAATTAAGCAACTGGAAGACAGTGAGCATGCAAAACAGCAAGAATCAATAAAGCAAAGCCAAAAAATTAATGAAATAGAAGAAAACATAAAATATCTCACTGAAAAGTTCACAGACCTGGAAAACAGAGGAAGAAAAGACAACATGAAAATTATTGGTCTGCCCCAAAAACCAGAGATAAACAAAAACCTCAATGCTATACTACAGGAAATTATAGAAGAAAATTGCCCACATGCTCTGGAGCAAGAGGTCAAAATAGAAATAGAAAGAGTTCATAGAACACCCTCTATACTAAATCCCCAAAAGACAACCCCCAGGAATGTAATTGCCAAATTCAAGAGCTTCCAAGCAAAGGAGAAAAACCTACAAGAAGCTAAGAAGAGGAGCTTCAGATATAGGGGGGCTCCCATAAGGATCACACATGACTTGGTGGCTAACACACTAAGGGACCGCAAAGCATGGAACATGATATTTAGAAAGGCAAGAGAGCTGGGTCTCCAACCAAGAATCAACTACCCAGCAAAACTGACTATATGCTTCCAGGGGAAAGTATGGGTATTCAACAAAATAGAAGATTTCCAAGCATTTGTTAAGAAAAGACCAGAACGTAGTGGAAAATTTGATATCCAATCACAGAAAGCAAGAGAAACATGAAAAGGTAAATATGAAAGAAAGGGAAAAGGAGATAAATCTTATCTTTTTCTTTAAGTCAAACTCTCTTCTATAAGGACTATATTTACATCAAATTATATATATTAATATGTGAGGAAAATGTATTGTGTAACTCTCAAAAATTGTATGCACCATAAGAGTAGTTAGAAGAATCATGCATAGGGAAAGATTGGGGCATCAAGAAGATTTGGGGAAATTAAGGAAAGTGAAAGGGGAGGGAGTATAAAAAGGGAGGGAAGGAGAGGAGGGAGGGGAAGGGAGCGTAAAAGCTGAGGGGCTAGAAAGGGAATCATACCAAGGGAGGGGACTAGGGGGACTGACCTAAAGTAAATCACTGGTTCAAAAGGATATAGCTAAAGACAAAAGGTCAGAACTAGGGGAAGATATCAAAATGCCAGGGAATCCACAAGTGACAATCATAACTTTGAACTTGAATGGGATGAACTTACCCATAAAATGTAGACAAATAGCAGGTTGGATTAGGACCCAAAACCCTACCATTTGTTGTCTTCAAGAAAGACATATGAGGCGGGTTGATACTCACAAGGTTAGAATTAAAGGATGGAGTAAGACCTTTAAGGCCTCAACTGATAGAAAGAAGGCAGGAGTTGCAATCATGATATCTGACAAAGCCAAAGCACAAATAGACCTGATCAAAAGGGATAGGGAAGGTAAATATATTTTGTTAAAAGGGAGTATAGACAATGAGGAAATGTCACTAATCAACATGTATGCACCAAATGGTATAGCATCCAAATTTCTAATGGAGAAACTAGGAGAATTGAAGGAAGAAATAGACAGTAAAACCATATTAGTGGGAGACTTGAACCAACCACTATCAAATTTAGATAAATCAAACCAAAAATAAATAAGAAAGAGGTAAAAGAGGTGAATGAAATCTTAGAAAAATTAGAGTTAGTAGACATATGGAGAAAAATAAATAGGGACAAAAAGGAATACACCTTCTTCTCAGCACTACATGGCACATTCACAAAAATAGATCATACACTAGGTCACAGAAACATGGCACTCAAATGCAGAAAAGCAGAAATAATAAATGCAACTTGTTCAGATCATAAAGCAATAAAAATATTGATCCGAAAGGCTACATGGAGAGCCAAATCAAAAATTAATTGGAAATTAATCAATATGAGACTCCAAAATTGGATAGAAAAGAAATCATAGAAACAATTAATAATTTCTTTGAGGAAAATTACAATGGTGAGACATCATTTCAAACCTTATGAAATGCAGGCAAAGCAGTACTTAGAGAAAAATTCATATCCATGAGTGCATATATTAACAAATTAGGGAGGGCAGAGATCAATGAATTGGAAATGCAAATCAAAAAACTTGAGAATGAACAAATTAAAACCCCCCAGAAGAAAACCAAACTAGAGATCCTAAAAATTAAGGGAGAAATTAATAAAATCGAAAGTGATAATACAATTGCACTAATAAACAATACTTGAAGCTGGTACTTTGAAAAAACAGACAAAATAGACAAAGTACTGGTCAATCTAATTAAAAGAAGGAAAGAAGAAAGGTAAATTAACAGCATCAAGGTTGTGTAATAGTTAAAATAGTTGGTTGTCATAAACTGTAGTGATTAAAATAGTGGAAGACTTAAATTGTAGTAAATAAAAGAGTGGATGAGTAAATTGTAACCACAGAATATATGTTTTCACTACAGTGTCTTGTTTTAAATCAAATATATAAGGTGGTTGCCAGGGGAAAATTCCCAATTATTAAATATATTTATATTTATATTTATTATATTATATATAAATATTATATATATTATAAATAAATAAATATATTAAATATAAATTAAAAAAACTTGGTTTTATAGAGATTTTAATGAATTCAAATGAGGAATTAAGAAAGAGAGAAAGAGTAAGAAAGGAATAAGTATGAAGGGCCTTAGCCAACATGGCCTAGGGCTGAGTTTAAGAGAGAGATCAGTCAGTCCTTAATCACTCACCAAAAGATCTGTCCAAGCAAGAATATAGACACCAGTTCAGCCAGCCATCCTTCTCCAGGGAGAGATTCCTCTGACTGACGAGAGAGAGAGAGACCCCAGAGGGACAGAGTCTCCTCAGAGGGAGCTCCAGCCAGCTCAGCCTCCCTCAGACTGTCTTCAAGAGACTGTCTTAAGAGCATGTTTCCAGAGCTGTGTCCCCTTTAAGAGACTATCATCTCCTTATAAAGGGAATTTTCTCCTATGTCACCTCTCGTAATTTCTCCCATCTACCAATCAGAGTAGACGTTTTTCAAAGGACAGACCATTCTTAGTTTACACCTAAGAAGACTAATCTTTTGAGTAATTCACAGCTGAATAGACTAGAATCTCTGAGTAAGTTCTCACCTCTTTGCTCCTTGTAAGTTCACAAGTTTTCTGACCTTTATAGGTACTTAGCCCCCCTTTGTATTATATCCCAAAATAGGCATGGCTTAAGAACTTTTTTGTCTTACTATAGGTATGGGTTTAAGTACTTTTTATTGTTCAGCAAAGAGTTTACAAGTTTATCTTCCCCTAAGGCATGCTTAAGTATGGTGAAGTAGAGTTCTCACATCCCTGATCAAGTGCCTTCACCTCCCAAATGGAGAATGGTCCCAATGGGGAATGGTCTTAACCCAACCTTATGAAGTAGGGTCTGAGAATTTTTAAGTTTCACAATCCCCCCTGATGATCATTGGGGGACTAGTGTCCCCATTGATCATTTGACATAATCATTTTATAATCCTAAATGCACTTCTAACTATAGATATATGCAATATTCAATTTTCTAAGAGAAATTAGAATAGTGAGGGAGGAAATAGAAAAGAAAGAAAGCAAAACCAATGTTTTGCTAGGCGCATTGACATTAAGCCAAATTAGGGGCAGTCCCTTTTGGCATAAATGTGTACATTTACAATAAACATTCAAGCAAACTTCAGTTCAATCAACCATACCCAAAGTTCATCCTTGGTCTTCTTGATGAAGTGTAGGTTTTATGGCATCTTTCTGCAACAATTCATTCTCTGGATTATAGAAATTTTAAGCTTCTTCCTTGAAGATCTTTTTTTCGAACAAAAATAAAAATCTTGGATTTTTATAAAAGTACACTCAAACAAAAAATCAAAAATTCCTGGATTTTAAATTAAAATACAATCCCCCCTGAAGTAGGTGTTAAAAAACATCCAGTTCAGCTCAGGATGCAATGTTTAGTTATGGGAGTGTATGAGTCAATTATCAAAAGAAGAGAAAAATAATAAAAACATAAGAAAAAATTAAAAATAGGTCCTTGTATAGGTCCAATTTAAAGTACTTTCTATCCACAAGTCTTTAGGACAGAATGCAGTAATATTTCCTTTAGCCATTTGTAGCAAGACTACAGGAAGTTGCCATAATATAACAAAGAAAAGAAACTAGAATTCTATTTTGACAGGGCAGCGTCATTCCCTCATCTGATTTTTGACATTCTCAGGGATATAGGGAGCCTGCATGATAGTCAAACTTTGTACTTGTATGAGTACTTCACAAAGAGTATAGATACATGGAAGTCCTACGACTTAAGGTATGTCAAGCTTTACAACCTCGAGCCTCACATTAATATTTCATGTGTACTCTTTTTTGGCACTATTAAGGTTAAGTCTGTGCTCCTTGTTTTTTATCCCTTTTTCTGGAATCATACATTAACATTAATCACCATCTCATAACATTTTATCAATAAATGGCAAGTTCCCATATTTTAAAGCTTTTGGGCTATGCATTGATATTATAGCAAGAATATATATATATATATATGTATATATATATATATTAAACTTGTATTACTGCAGAAAAATATTAATATTAATTATGTGTACCTTTAGTACAAGAACTGAGAAAAATCAAATATTCTAATCAAAATAAAAGAAAAGCAATAATAAAAATAAGGAAAAATTAGTAATTCAATGTGTTTTTTGAAAAAAAAAGTATCCATTTGTCAATGGATTATAATCTACAATTCATGTGATAAGATACAGTCAATCAGTCTCAGCAGAAGATGCTTTCTTCACATGTGAGCAATGAATCCGAGAGTCCTTCTCTCCAACCTTTATAGATGTTGGAGTAGTTAACAATATTTGGAATGGTCCTTCCCATGAAATCTGAGTTGCTCCAGTTTGCTTGAAATTCTTAATATACACTTTATCTCCTGGGTTCAGGACATGCAGAGAAAAGTCTAATGGTCCAGCTTGTACTGCAGCTCCGGATTCATGAAGTTCACGTAGTTTGTGCTGTAACTCTTGTATATAGGAAGCAATAGTAGTATCTCCCCCTAATAGTGATGTATATGCAGAGGAAAAAGGTTTAGCCTGTATAGGTAGATGTCCAAAAAGCATCTCAAATGGTGAGATGTGTAGGTCTCCTCTAGGCCTGCTTCTAAGATAAAATAGGGAAAGAGGTAGGATTTCAGGCCATTTTAAATGTGTCTCAGTGCATAGTTTTTCAATCATAGTTTTAAGTTCTTTGTTCATTCTTTCCTACTATTTGGAGTAGAGACAAAACTGAAAAAGGTTAATTAATATCAACAAAATCAATAGAGCCTAAGAAGAATCACCTTCATTGTGTTTGGGAAGTTCCTTGGGCACCCTCCTGAAGGGCACCCCTACAATTTTTTTGGACGAGTACCATTTCTTATATTTTGTTGTTGGGTATTATCATTATAATTTTCTTCATTTTGAGTATTGTCATTATTTTCCCAATTCCTATTTCTATAATTGTGGTTTCTAAAGTTCTTATTTCTATATTCATTATAGTTATTTCCATAGTCATTATTATAATTTCTAAAATTTCTAAAATTCTGGTTTCTATGACCATTATCATCATTTCTATACTTGTTATTTCTAAAGTTGTTATTAAACTGTGTATTTCTTCCAATCATTTTAAGAAAGGTTCTACATTCCATCATTTTGTGGCCCTTCTCACAGAAGTATCAAGTTACTGATTTATTTGTGAATTCCCACAAAGGGGCTATAGTCTCTCCCTTATTTTTCAATTGTCTCTTTAACATTTCAATTTCCTTCTTTAAATCTTCAACTAAAGTATTGCCTTCCTCAGGTCTTTTTACATGACCCCTATGAACATAGGTTGATACTCTCTTCAATTCTTTGAGGTCCATAGAGTCCCAATTAGGACAGCTAGTTTTAAAGTAGTCTTTTACCACTGAACAACAATTCTCAACGAATTGCCTACATATTTGTCTAATGTCTCTTTCTCTGGATAAATCAAGGTCCATATATGTATTCCCTACATCAATAAGTCTGTCCATAAACTGGGAGTGTGTTTCATCATTATCTTGTCAGGTTCTTACAAATTTTGACCATTTTTCATGTCTATCAGAGCAAGCTCTCATGGCTTTCAATAATGCTTCTCTGGCCTGGTTTAGTTTTGTGTGATCTAGTTCCACATTGGGGTTCCAATGTGGATCTTCAGTTGACCTATAATGTCCTCTTCTACCTCATTTTTGATTAGCCAGAGAGACGATATTATTTTTCTCTCTCTTTGTCAAAAATGCTTATAATAAATTCTCAACATCCAACCAAGTGGGGTCAAAAGTTCTGAATATGTTCTCTAATTTTTTTAAAATTAATATTGGTTTGTCCTCAAATGATGTCATATCTTCCTTCATTTTATTTAAATCCTCAGTGCTAAAAGGTGTATAATGTCTCACAGATACCAAGTTTCCATTTTTATTAAAAGTGGGTACTTCCCTTAAAGGAAATAAGCTATCTGAATTATTTGGAACTCCTTTTTCTAGGCTTCTTGCTCCATTCTCAGTGGGGAAGTATGAGAAATAGAAGAGTTGGGCACATTGAGGGAGAGGGTTTGTTGTTGTCCCATAGTGCCAGAAAGATCAGAGGTAGGAAAGATCTGAGAATTGAATTGGCCAGGGTGGGAAAGAGGAGCCAAGGAAGAAGTATGAAAGGATACAGAGGTATTAGGATTGGAGGAATCAGTAAGGTGTGAAGTTGAGGCATTAGGATCAGAACTATGGGTAGGAGTGTGTACTTAGAGTTGATTGTGTAGGGTCAGAAGCATGGGTGTGGTGTGTACTTAGAGTTGAGGTTGTAGGATCAGAAACATGTGTAGGGTTTTCTGAGGATGATGGGGCAGGGGAGGGGTGGGTTGTTTAAAAGGGGGTTCTAAGGTAGAGTTAGCAGGAGGAGCAGTAGGTTGACTAGGAGGGTTAGTGTTTTTCATAAAAGCTATGATCTCCCCCAAACTTTCCTCCATAAGTTCAAGATGAGTATTTAGTTCTGCATTTTGTTGAATTTTAGAGGGAGCAATTGGTGGTTTTGACTGAGAAATGAGTTCTTCAAGGAGATCCAATATTATAATTACAACAATCAAAAACTCAGGGGAAAGTAGTATATCAATTAGATTTTGCCATAAGTTCCATGGTGTGATAATTAAAATGTTTGGGAGCAAGGGAAATATATATATATATATATATATATATATATATATATATATATATATATATATATGTATATATATATATATATATATATAAATTATGACTGCTGAAATATGTTTTCTACTGTGTCTTGGTTTTATATAAATATAAGATGGTCACCAGGGAATATATTCCCAATTTATGAATATGCCCAAGCCAACTGGGTTTTATAGAGAAATTTAATTTATAATACACTGATTAATCAATAGAAAAAGAGAGAAAGTAAGAAAGGAATAAGAATGAAAGGCCTCAAGCCAATAAGGCCTGGACCTCAGTCCTAAGAGATAAATCAGTCAGTTGGTTTTATCACTCACCCAAGATCTCTCTAGGTAAGGCTTCTCATGCCAACCTCAGGCTCCACCTTCAAGAGAGCCACCTTTCAAGAAATGTTCCAGAGAATTCTCCTCCTTCAGAGCCAGCCTTCTCTCCTGGTCCTCCCACAGAGCAACCTCCTCAGTCCTCCTTCAGAGCAAAACCTCCTCCCTCTGTCCTCAGACCCCACTACCTTTAAGGAAACCATCTAAGTTCCCTCCCTTCAGTTCTCACATCTACCAATCACTGTCGATGTCTCCCCTGTGCCAACGGTGGCTCTAGTTTGACCCAGGACCTCCCAGAGGTCTGTGGCTTTGCACATGTCTGTTGAAGGTCATATTCTCAAATAATTAAATCTTGATCTATGCTGCAGCGCTTCCTAAATCCTGTTACTCTAAGTAGGGTGGAGATTGTATTTTCGAAGACCTGGTTCTGTCATTCCAAGTATCTCTATTGTATCAATTCTAAAGTTAATCATGACTCAAAGAACTTCCTGTTCTATGCTTAAGCATAGGTCAAAGCCCTTTCCATTGTTTAGCAAAAGGTTTCTGTCCTAAAGTAGTCTTAAGTAGGGAGGAGAAGGACCCTCCCATGCCAAGGGTTTTCACATTCCAATAGAGTTCTTACTATCAGTAGGAAATTTTTCAAGTATGAAATTTTGCAATGGGGAAATTTTCAACATTCATAAGTCTAAGAAATTTTAAGGTTTACAATGGGATGAGCCCTTTCAGAGAGACAAGGAATTCTGTATTCATAAGATTGGTCATGGAGCTGATGAGCCAGTTGTTAAGTAAGTTGCAGACCAATGCTTGTACTAAGAAAAGAACAAAGTATTTACTGAAACGCCAGTTGTTAACTAAGTTCTGAACTGTCTGTAACTCCATATTTCTAAAGAAACACATGGGAAGCAAGACAAAGCCAAAAGCTTTCCCAGTTTTTTCTAGTCCTAATTTAGGCAGTTGCTAGCCAGGACCTTAGGGCCTTGTTGCTAAGCTAAATTAAGCTAAAACAGCTTAATTTAAGGAGAATCAAAAAGGTTTTTTACTCATCTGTTCTTGCAGCTGTATTTTTGAAGCCAAGTTAAAAAAGAAAACAAAACTGACTGATAGAGCAAGTAATAAAGCAAAGAGGAAAGGAAAGATATTTCACAGAAGCTTTTTGAGGGTTTTCTCACCAACCTCGTGGTCAGCCAAAAACTTTAATAATTAAAAACAGGTGAAAAGGGGGACCTCACCTCCAATGAAGAGGAAATTAAGGCAATCATTAAAAACTACTTTGCGGAACTATATGGCAATAAATATACCAACCTAGGTGATATGGATGAATATCTACAAAAATATAAATTTCCTAGACTAACAAAAGAAGAAATAGATTTCCTGAATAATACCATATCAGAAAAAGAAATCCAACAGGCCATCAAAGAACTTCCTAAGAAAAAATCCCCAGATTCTGATGGATTCACCAATGAATTCTATCAAACATTCAAAGAACAGCTAACCCCAATACTATACAAACTATTTGACATAACAAGCAAAAAGGGAGTTCAACCAAATTCTTTTTATGACACAAACATGGTATTGATCCCAAAGCCAGGCAGGCCAAAAACAGAGAAAGAAAATTATAGACCAATCTCCCTAATGAATATAGATACAAAAATCTTAAATAGGATACTAGCAAAAAGACTCCAGCAAGTGATCAGAAGAGTCATTCACCATAATCAAGTAGGATTTATACCAGAGATGCAGGGCTGGTTCAATATTAGGAAAACCATCCACATAATTGGCCACATCAACAAGCAAACCAACAAAAATCACATGATTATTTCAATAGATGCAGAAAAAGCCTTTGATAAAATACAATACCCATTCCTATTTAAAACACTAGAAAGCATAGGAATAGAAGGGTCGTTCCTAAAAATAATAAACAGTATATATCTAAAACCATCAACTAATGTCATCTGCAATGGGGAGAAACTAAATGCATTTCCAGTAAAATCAGGAGTGAAACAAGGATGCCCATTATCACCTCTACTACTTCAGATTGTACTAGAATCACTAACAGTAGTAATTAGAAAAGAAAAGGAAATTGAAGGCATCAAAATAGGCAAGGAGGAGACCAAGTTATCACTCTTTGCAGATGACATGATGGTCTACTTAAAGAATCCTAGAGATTCAACCAAAAAGCTAATTGAAATAATCAACAACTTTAGCAAAGTTGCAGGATACAAATAAACCCACATAAGTCATCAGCATTTCTATATAATTCCAACACAGCTCAGCAGCAAGAACTAGAAAGAGAAATCCCATTCAAAATCACCTTAGACAAAATAAAAAACTTAGAAATCTATCTCCTGAAACAAACACAGGAACTATATGAACACAACTACAAAACAATCTCCACACAATTAAAACTAGACTTGAACAATTGGTTTTAGTCCCTCTTGTTCCCACCCTTATTTTACTTCCCTTTCTACCCCCTCCCTTCTTGTCCCCCCCTTATTTTCCCTGTATTCTTTCTAAAATTAACCCCCACCCCCTCCCTCTCATGTACTACTTCCCTCCCCACCAGACCGTTTGTTACCCTTCTACTCCTCCATTGGGCGCAAATCTATTCTCTCTCCCCAATGGATTTGATTGTTTTTCTCCTCTTTGAGTCAATTTCAAAGCACCTAAAAGTTGAGTATTTCCTGTACCCAACCTCTTTGCTCTTCCAGTATATTGATGTTCTCCCCCCTCCCACCATGAGCTTCTCTATGACATATAAATTTACCCCCAATTTTTTCTTTTCCCATTTCTTTTAATATTAACCTATTTTAAGCTCTAGTTATATATATATATATATATATATATATATATATGCTTATATATATATATGCATGCTCATGTGTATGTATTTTTGCATGCATATATCCATATAACTATTTGTGTCATGTCCTTTCATCCTATACCTTATGTCACTGTTCCCTCTAAGTGTAATTCTTCTAGCTGTCCCGATGATAACAATAGTCTTTAAGATTTAACAATGACCTCTTTTCTTATAGGGATACATATCATTTTAACTTATTGAATCTCTTAAAATTTTTTTGTTTTGTTTTTCTTTTTCCCCCCTCTTTTTTAATTACCTTTTGATGATTCTCTTGAGTTCTGTGCTTGTACATCAAATTTTCTGTTCAGGTCTAGTCTTATCTTTACGAATTCTTGAAATTCTTAGATTTTGTTGAATGACCATACTTTCCCCTGGAAGAGTATAGTCAGTTTTTCTGGGTAGTTGATTCTTGGTTGTAGACCTAGTTCCCTTGCTTTCCAGAATATCATATTCCATGCCTTTCTTTCATTCAGTGTGGATGCAGTCAGATCCTGAGTTATCCTCACTGTGGTTCCTTGGTATCTGAATGACTTCTTCTTGGCAGCTTGTAATATCTTTTCTTTGGCCTTATAGTTCTTGAAATTGGCTACAACATTCCTGGGTGTGGTCAGTTGGGGATTAAATACAGGAGGTGATCTGTGGATTCTATCAATCTCCACTTTTCCCTCTTGTTCAAGGATTTGGGGGCAGTTTTCTTTAATAATTTCCTGTAAAATAATGTCCAGGCTTTTTCTTTTGTCATGGTCTTCTGGTAGGTCAATAATTCTTAAATTGTCTCTACTTGAATGATTTTCTAAATCCTCTGTTTTGTGAATGAGATGCTTCATATTTTCCTCAATTTTTTCATTCTTTTGGTTTTGTTTTATAGTGTCTTGCTGCCTTGTGAGGTCACTTGATTCTAGTTGTTGTATTCTGGTTCTTAAAGACTGGGTTTCATCCTTAGTCTTTTGGTTGTCCCTTTCCTTTTGGTCTGATTTTCTTTGGAGGTCATCTTTCATCTTCTTCACCTCATCTTTCATCTGCTTTGCCTCATCTTTCATCTCCTTTGCCTCATTTTCCAGCTGATTTTTGGCTTTTAAGACACTGTTTTCTTGTTTTAGTTCAAGTGCCTCTGTTTCCAGATGACTTATCTTAGTTTTTAAGTTCTTTTCCCAGTTGTCTTCAGCCTCTCTTAATTGTGTTTTGAATTACATTTTGAGTTCTTCCAAAGCCTGTATCCAATTCGCTGGGATTTCTGATTTTCCTTTGCTGATTCCTCCCCCTCTGTTTCCTTCACTCTTTGCTCATTACCTGTGCAGAAGGTGTCTATTGTAATTTCTTTCTTTTTTTCTGTTGTTTGCTCGGGTTTATCCCTTTTTTGCTCCCTGCATTTGTCTGTGTTCTTACTCCTCTCATTTTGGGGGAGGGGGGTTGGGCTGTCAGTCTCCCCTCTTGGAGCTTTGTCACATCTCTTGGCATAGTCTCTAGTGGAGGAATGTTAACTTCCCTGTCCTCTGGAGGCTTTTGATAGATTAAGTTTAACTGGGTTGGGCTGTATGTTCTCTGAGAAGGAAGACTCCTGGAAGGCTGGGCTGCCAGGCTCTCTCTAGTTCTCTCCAGCTGCTTCTCCTCTGTCTGCAAGGTTCCCCAGTGCCTTTGCCTGCCTCCCTGAGCTCTGAGGAGGTCAGATGGGATTAGGTTCAACTGGATTGGTCTGGATGTGCCCCTAGGGAAGGGTGAGTCTGGAGCCTGATGGAGGGACCCAGCCACGCCCCAGTCTTTCCCTGGCTTCCTCCCTGCTGCCCATGCTGGATGCTCAGTGCCCAGCTCCCCGCTGCTCACAAGGTAGAGCCTCCAAACCAGCACCTTTGCCTGCTCAAAGGTTCCCGCTGCCACTGGGGGCTCAGCCCTCTGGGTTGGGGGATAGGGGTCCTGGGACCTTCCCTCTGCCTTCCCCTTAGACCTGAATATTCTTGGATTCAGGCTTTTGGGGGGGCGTACCTTTTGATTTGAGTCCAGAAGGAGGGTTCCCCACCTCTGTCCTGTTGCTCAGCTTGAATTTCAGTGTCCTAGGAGCATTCAGTCTGTAATCGGTAAGGAAGAGTCTTCTCAGGTCTGAAATTTTGGGGCTTGTTAAGCAGCCATCTTCTAGACTTGAACAATTGGAAGAACATTAACTGCTCATGAGTAAGACGAGCTAATATAATAAAAATGGCCATCCTACCCAAACTCATTTATCTATTTAGTGCTATACCCATTGAACGTCCAATTTTTTTTTTTTACTGATTTAGGAAAAACCATAACAAAGTTTATTTGGAAGAACAAAGGATCAAGGATATCCAGGGAAACAATGAAAAAAAAATACAAAGGAAGGAGGCCTTGCAGTCCCAGATCTCAGACTATATTATAAAGCAGAGGTCATCAAAACAATTTGGTACTGGCTAAGAGACAGAAAGGAGGATCAGTGGAATAGACTCGGAGTAAGTGACCTCAGCAGGACAGTATACAACAAACCCAGAGAACCCAGCTTTTGGGATAAAATACACTATTTCATAAAAATTGCTGGGAAAATTGGAGGACAGTGTGGGAAAGATTAGGTTTAGATCAACACCTCACACCCTACACCAAGATAAATTCAATATGGGTGAATGACTTGAACATAAAAAAGGAAACTATAAGAAAATTAGGTGAACACAAAATAGTATACATGTCAGACCTTTGGGAAGGGAAATATTTTAAACCAAGCAAGACTTAGAATGAGTCACAAAATGCAAAATAAATAATTCGGGCTACATCAAATTAAAAAGTTTTTGTACAAATAAAACCAATGTAACTAAAATCAGAAGGAAAGCAACAAATTGGGAAGTGTAAAAATATTATTATTTTAAATTTCAAAGTTTAAATTCCTTTTGAGAAGAATTTTAGGTAAAGAAGATGCTACCTCTCTGAATCTAGAAACTGAACTTTTGGAGAAGATACCATGAAGAAGCTTCCAAACCAGACAGCTGTACAAAAATTGAACTTTGGGTGTGGTTGATTGAACATATATTTGTATGTATACTTTCATGCCAAAGGGGACTGCCCCCTAACTGGCTTTTTGTCAATGCGTTCAGCAATTATTGGTTTTATTCTTTTTTTTTCTCTTATCCTCAAATTATTGTAATCTTTAAATTACATTTTCATGATCCTTTGGAAAAAAATTAATTTTTTTTCAAATGTAAAAATGGACTCAAAATCTGGACTTCAATCCCCACAAGCCCTTGCTCCATTTCCCCAAAATGTTTTGTAATCTCATGGAATTCTGAGGTGGGCCAAGATTGAGAAGGGACTTAAACTGATTGCAAGGGCTTTTGTGTCTCTTTTGGACTTCCTTTTTGGAGCAGAGGCATCTCTTCCATGATGCGAGGTTATCTTGTCTAGACCTCTGCCTAGGCACGTATTTCTTATCCTGTATTTTCTTTAATCCTTAATCTCTAATAAACATGTAAAAAGTATAATACTCCTTGCAGAGAGAAACTAATTTTTACCTACCTCAGTCTCCCCTAAATTTTAATCTTTACAGTAGCAATCTTCATAGAAACCTCTGACAAAGGTTTAATTACTCAGATTTACAAAGAGGTAAATCAATTGTACAGAAAATCAAGCCATTCTCCAATTGACAAATGGGCAAGGGACATGGATAGGCAGTTCTCGGCCAAAGAAATCAAAACTATTAATAAGCACATGATAAAGTGCTCTACATCTCTTATAATCAGAGAGATGCAAATCAAAACAACTCTGAGGTATCACCTCACACCTAGCAGATTGGCTAACATGACAGCTATGCAAAGTAATGAATGCTGGAGGGGATGTGGCAAAGTGGGGACATTAATTCATTGCTGGTGGAGTTGTGAATTGATCCAACCATTCTGGAGGGCAATTTGGAACTATGCACGAAGGGCGATAAAAGACTGTCTGCCCTTTGATCCAGCCATAGCACTACTGGGCTTGTACCCCAAAGAGATAATAAGGAAAAAGACTTGTACAAGAATATTCATAGCTGCACTCTTTGTGGTGGCCAAAAATTGGAAAACGAGGGGATGCCCTTCTATTGGGGAATGGCTGAACAAATTATGGTATCTGTTGATGATGGAATACTATTATGCTAAACGGAATAATAAAGTGGAGGAATTCCATGGAGTCTGAAACAACTTCCAGGAAGTGATGCAGAGCAAAAGGAGCAGAACCAGGAAAACATTGTACACAGAGACTGATACACTATGGTACAATCAAAGGTGATGGACTTCTCCATTAGGGAGATGCAATGTCCCTGAACAATCTGCAGGGATCTAAAAAACACTATCCATGAGCAGAGGATAAACTGTGGGAGTAAAAATACCGATGAAAAGCAACTGCTTGACTACAGGGGTAGAGGGGATATGACTGAGGAGAGACTCTAAATGAACACTCTAATACAAATACCAACAACACGGAAATGGGTTTGAAGCAAGAACACATGTGATAACCAGTGGAATCGTGTGTTGGTTATGGGAGAGGTTGGGGGTGGGGGGGATCGGGGGAGTAAAAGAAAATGATTTTTGTTTCCAGTGAATAATTTTTGGAAATGACCAAATAAAATATATTTTTTAAAAATTAAATGCCCCCCAAAATGTAATGACTCCATGTGAAAGTAGATATACAAAAGTAAAATCAAAAATATAAAATTAGAAAAAAATAGACTTCAGCATCTAAAAATATGATTATGACAGATTCTAGATATTATATTGCCAGAAGTCAAAAAAGTGGCCTTTTTCATAATCAGAATGAGAGAAAAAAAGAATCATTATAGCCAAGCTCTCCCAATACCTCTCCCCGGTAAAAAAATAACAACTTTAAAATAATACTTCAAATTAAATTTTTGATTGGCATAAACAAAAAAACAAACAAAAAAAAAACATCTGTCTAAGAAAATTTCCAGCCCAAAACAAGTTAGGAGGTGGGAAGAAGTCTAAGATCCTGGGTCAGGGGATCACCAAGATGGTGGCAGCTGTGGGCCTGAGAGGTAGCTATGAGAATAGTAGCAGTGATTTGGGGAGATTATAGTTCAGAGACAGTAAAAGGATTAAGAAACTACTCACAAAGAGATTATAGAATAGCACTATGCTAATGCCAGGGAAAAACCTATGGACTGTTTGGGAATTTCATTGGAAGTACCCAGTTGTGGGTCCTAGTTCCAGGATGATGAAGAGTGTTTGCAGTTGAAAGGGAACAAGAGAATTAGACACAGGTCCAGGACAGAGAGGAGAGCTGATACTTCTTCCTGAAAGTGAACAAATGATCATGGAATCACCCCTGCCAGGTAAGTTTAGTGCCATACCCATTGAACTGCCCAAAAATTTATTTACTGATTTAGAAAAAACCATAACAAAGTTCATTTGGAATGACAAAGGATCAAGGATATCCAGGGAAAGTTGTGAACTGATCCAACCATTCTGGAGGGCAATTTGGAACTATGCCCAAAGGGTGATAAAAGACTGTCTGCCCTTTGATCCAGCCATAGCACTGCTGGGTTTCTACCCCAAAGAGATAATAAGGAAAAAGACTTGTACAAGAATATTCATAGCTGAGCTCTTTGTGGTGGCCAAAAATTGGAAAATGAGGGGATGTCCATCAATTGGGGAATGGCTGAGCAAATTGTGGTATCTGTTGGTGATGGAATACTATTGTGCTAAAAGGAATAATAAAGTGGAGGAATTCCATGGAGACTGGAACAACCTCTAGGAAGTGATGCAGAGTGAGAGGAGCAGAACCAGAAGAACAATGTACACAGAGACTGATACACTGTGTTACAACCGAAGGTAATGGACTTCTCCATTAGTGTCAATGCAATGTCTCTGAACAATCTGCAGGGATCTAGGAGAAAAACACTATCCACAAGCAGAGGACAAACTGTGGGAGTGGAAACACCAAGGAAAAGCACCTGCTTGACTACAGCATTTGAGGGGACATGTCTGAGGAGAGACTCTAAATGAACACTCTGATGCAAATACTAACAACATGGCAAAGGGTTAGAATCAAGAACACATGTGATGCCCAGTGGAATCACGCGTCAGCTAAGTGGGGGGGGGGGGGAGGAAAAGAAACTGATCTTTGTCTCTAATGAATAATGCTTGGAAATGATCAAATAAAATATTATAAAAAAAAAGAAAGTGAACAAGTGAAGAAAACAACTCCTTTAGAAGTAGAATTGGCCAGATAGAAAAGGAGATACAAAAGCTTAGTTTAAAAGAATCCTTAAAAGTTAGAATTGAACAAGGGGGAAGCTAATGGCTCCATAAGGCATCAAGAGACAATAATACAAAACCAAAAGATTAATAAATAGAAGAAAATGTGAGATATTGTAAGTAAATTAGGAGAATATAGAATAGTTTTGAAAGGAATTGGGGTTGCACTGTGGCCAAATGAACAGTTCCTGGACAAACTGCAAGGCCACAGTTGAGACAGATATCCGGGAAAAACTGTAAGATGTTCTACCCAAGGCCACAGCTGTTGAAGAGGGATATCCTGCTTATCCTCCCTTTAAGCTGCTCTCTCTATATATGCCCTCCCGGTCTTGCCCCTGTGCGGTTTTCCTTGGGTAACCAGCCTAGTGCGCACAAGGAATAATCCTCTCCCTGTTGTCTTACATTGTCTCTGCATGTTCCTTTGCGGGGTTCTTCCACTCGGACCCTAACATATGGGGGCTCATGGGGACAGTAAGACCCGCCCCCTACCCCCCACCCCCAGGAAACACCAGTGCAAAGGGAAAGCTCTCCCAGCTCTTGTGCTGAAACCCTGAAGGTGAGTTGATTGACGAATGAATGTGAGAGTGACTGTGAGAGTGATTGTGTAAGGGGGGACGTGGGCACCGGATTGGCATATGACTTAGTGGACAAATAATAACCGTGTCTCCTGGGCGATATAGGGACCATAATATGTTAAGCCACTGGCTGACCCTGCCTGACCAGGCAGAGGTGACAGCCCACCTCCTCGCCCCTTTCTGAGTAAGGATTGGTGAGGTTTGTATTTCCTGCCTCCTGCAAGGGAACAGAAAATCGGGAAGTGACTTGGCTAGAGGGAGGGAAAGGGTTTCACATGAGCTGAGAAACCAAGAAGTGGAACTTCAGGGTGTTGGAGTCCCCCCCCCCCCCTCCAGAGAGGCCAGGGTTTGAGTCCCTGGTGGGGAAATCTATTCCCCTGGAAGGAGGTCTCAGGGTGGACGCACCCGAGGCCCCTAGAGCAGAAGGACACTGGGCCTTTTTGGCAAGGCACCAGGAAGGGCAGGGAAGAGTCTTGAACAAGCTCCTTCCCCATTCCAAACATTGTTTGGATCAACTAAAAGGATTTTTTATCTGTCTATTTTCTGTGTTATTGGCTTTGGGTTGCCTGCCATTCTCACAAGCAAGGGAACGAAGATGGGTCAGAATCAAACTGCCCCCTAGACCTTGTCCTGAGCCACTACACCGACTTCAAAACTTGGGCGCAGAATTTGGGAGTCTCAGTTAAAAAAAGGGGGGGGGACTACAAACCCTTTGCAATTCAGAATGGCCAAACTTCAGGAGTGGATGGCCCCGGGGAGGGACATTGGAGAAACCCCTCATATCTGCCATCTCAGGCCACATCTTACTTCCTGGCCCAGAAGGGCATCCCGATCAAATGCCTTACATTTTAACGTGGCAAGACCTTGCTTTAAACCCCCCCTCCTGCCTCGGGCTGATTGTGGAGGCATCCAATGTGGGTAATGGTCCACCCCCCCTCCACCTAAGCCTTAGTCTCACAAGTTAATTGGGTACTACATCCTGATGTTAGTCCCGAACCTGACAAAAATCGGGGCTCGCCTGCAGTCTTGCCAATTTAGGATGAGCCTCCCCCAAGATCCTCCCATACCCCCTCTGCCTTCTGCACTAAGATTCCCACCTCCACTTTACCCTCCGCCACTCCCTCAAAATGAGGATAACAAAGCCGCAGTGGCACCTTCCACGGCCCCCCTCTTTCCTTCACCCCCTACCCACCACACCAGAGGCTGCAACCAACGCAACCACCAAGCGCCTGAGGCCCCCTCCTCTACTTCCTCCACTCTCCCAGTATGCATGGTGGGCCCCATGGTCCCAGGTGGCCCTTTGGTCCATCAATACTGACCCTTCACTTCAAGTGATGTCTATAACTGTAAACATCAAAACCTGCCATTTTCCAAACAACCCCCCAAAATTGATAGAAATGTTAGCCAGATCTTACTGAGCACAAAAACTCATGGTTAGAGGTTTGTTTTGCTAAACTTTGTAATGCATGATGGTTTCAGTGAATTTGAGAATTGTCTAAATGTGATTGCTAGCCAGCTTGACACAGAGAGGAATGTTTATTCTATATGGATGGAAATTGTACTGGCTACTTTATAGATGTAAAAGTCATTCAGAAGTTGTTATGTTGTTGAGAAGAACTTATTCTAGAATTTAAAACTGGGAATCCTTCAAATCAGATTTGTTTAATGTATGTGCTGTCAGAATTAACAGCAAGAAATCACATGACACAAGAAGTTTTATGAAGTGGCTAATCTGTGCACGGGATTTAATAAGGTAAGTAATAAGAATTTTGGTATTTTGCAAAGGAGAGAATTTCTAAACGGTGTTGTCTTTGACTAAGGTTATATGACTGCTTTTTAAAAAGAAGAAGGAAAAATTTGCACAATGTATAGAAAGGAATTTATGATCCAGAGATGAACATGTATCCAGATAGAAATTATGTGTGAATTCCTACTAGAGAGAGAATTAAGTTTTACACCTCAATAGGTTAGGGGTATTTGATATGCAAACTGTATGTCCTTAACAAGACAACTTTGACCAGCCCCGAAATCAAGAAGGGCTTGTCATGAGGATTCAATACAATTCAGTATTTTCCTTTCCTTTCCTCTACTTACAATAATGGCAAAGAGGAGGAGCCAGAAGAAATAAGACTAAGGAATAGAGTTACTAGTTGATACTTTGAATTCTGGTGTGAAATAGACACAACAAATTATAAATTGGAATGAGGTTGATGGACTTTAATTAGGAATGTAGCAATGTTTTGAGTTAAAAAGAAACTAATTGAGAAGTTCTGTTATACTTTAGATAGGTTTGAGATGAGTACAGGTAAATACTTTGCACCTCAGTTTGGTTACACTGAAACATTGCTAAAGGACTTAATCAAAATTATTTGGAAGTGTGGAGTTCAAACTGAAATCCACTGAGAGAAAAATATGTGTTTTAATATTGTTTGGATGTGAACAAAAGCTTATTGTAAACATGTGCCCTAGATTTTGTTCAATACTCAGTGGTTACCTCAGTTTACCAATTTGTACTATCAACTGATATTCATAATGGATGAGCACAATGCTAAAAACAAGTGTTTCAATGATGTTTAATGTTGATATTACTTCATTGTCAATTTCTCCTCACCAAGATGCAATTCCCTTCCTCATCTCTTTTAATTAGATCTATCTTTTGCTTTAGGTATATCTGAGAACTAGATTGCTAATCTTGCCTTATTTATACCAGGTTAAAACATTGACTCCAGCCTCACATCTACTCTCTTTCTATATCCCTGCTCAAATGTGTTATTATACAGTACATATCGTAGGATTTCAATTTTAATTCACTTTTTTATCTGCTTCTATATTATTTATGAGTTCATCCCATTCACATTTATCATTTTGATTACAAAATGTGAATTTCCTTCCATCTTATTTTCCAGTTTTGATTCTGCCCTTCTCTCCATTCACTCTTCTTTATCTGGACTATTTGATTTGAACTACTACCTGCCTCATTTCATCCTCCCTTCTTTACTTCTCCCTATTTATCTCTGATCCTTGGTGTGATCTTACTGTGGAATAACCTCCCTCTCACCTCAGTGTAACTCACCCTCTCTGTCTATATTCCCAGATGTTTTCTACAAAAAAATAATAAATAAATAAAGGTTGTTTCACTCTGTTATCATATTGATTGTACTCCACCAGAATTCTTCTTAAGGTCCATTTCAAAATTATTTTGAGAATATGGTCAGAGAGGTTTGAGGTTTCCTTGCCTCTACTCTACCATGTAGGCTCCACTTCTCAGCTGTAACTTCATAAAAGAATATTTCCTTTTATTTAAAATGGAAAAGAAAGTAGCCCAAATTCTCTAAAAATCTTTTAGAAGACTAAATTTTGTCCATATGTCCATATTTGAATTTAGATGCTTAAATTTTGTCATACTCTACTACAGACAATAGTCAAGTCATTTTGTCCTCTTCCAATCTTTCTTTGAGAACAAGAAGTCAGCCAACATTTATTCATCACCTGTTACATATAAAGCACTGTTCTAGACATTGTGAATAAAATGGTTGGTCATGTGTCAATGTAAGTGAAGGTAATCATGGCCTAAGAATGAAATTGTTCCTATGTAGATAATTCAGGATGGGTCACAGCAATGAGTTGTTAGAACATTACAAAGAAAACTCTAATTCTTTAATGAAAAGACTGATATTTTAAAAATAAGTAGTTTTAATATTAATTAATAGTAACAAAATGGGGTTTGTAATAAGGGCCATATAAATGAAACTAGTGTACAGTTCTATATTCCTTATATTCAGGTAAAAAATGCAAGTATACCATATCACGTGATATCTGTAGCAATAAAAGATGAAGTGATAGCATACTCTGTGGTTACATTTCCCTGTATTGAGAAATCAGGGTTTTCTCAAGGTTACGTGGTAGTCCCACAATAAGAAACTGATGGGAAGACTGAAAATAGTGTCTTCCAGAATGGGCAAGTATATCTGGATTATGATCAAAATCTCTGGCAGAAAAAAAAATGATGGTGAGGGTATCATCAATTGTTGAAATTCTTTTTATTACTATTATGAATATATTAATTCAGGGTTGATTTAGTGTATACTTTCACTGGTCAAAGCTTTCTGGTTAATGTTTTCAAGACTAGATTCAACACTGCCTAGGAACTTTGGTCCATGTCATGGAAACTATCACTCTCTCTTCCTGCCTTTTCATCTAAAGCTAGAATCTACCTGATGTAATATCTGAAAATATTGAGCCATTGCAGAGAATTAGTTTGGTGAGAGTAGAAGTATCACTCCAGAAGTCCTTAAGCACTCAATTAAGACAGATAGGACAGCACTTTGGACATCTCAAACCCCAGGGAAGCTGCTAATACTGCAGGGACTGAAACAAGGAAGCAGGTGACCAAACTTATTTTATCACTTGAGTTGTTTAACTCAGGAAGGAGGATGCAGGTGAAGAGTTGCAGGTCAGGACGGTCCCCAATGATCTCACTTTCTGACTCTGGTCAACATGTTTTTTTGACTAACACTCCAGAGGCATAAAGATGAGACCATTTTCACTCCCTATCCATAGGGAACAAAAGGAATAATATCCAGAAGGCAAAAAGTCCGATAAATATACCCTATTTGGCTATCTTTTCTGTTTAACCAAAACAGAGGTCTGTGTCATATCTCCTATTAGGAATTCCCTAATATGAGGGACTGTTCAAAATAGAACAGTCTAAAAGATTATTAGAAAAACAAAACCTTTAGAAACAGAAAATGTGCCGATAAATTCTTGAAAACATATCCGCAATCCTATTATACTTCTCTACTGTTAAATACTTCATAGATTTTGGAATCTGGCCATGGATTTTGGCAAATTAGGGCCATTTTCTCTAGATTACTTGTGATCCTGCTTTTTTAGTTTTCTTTTCCTGAATATCAGAAGGGAGAGCCTCCTTGTCACTTAAAAATGGATTACAGGCCCACGTATAGAAAGGAAGGAGACAGTTATAGGGGCCTTCCTCTCTATGTATCTGAAGTGTGAATTGCTTATTGACAAGTTACTTTTCAAAAAACCTCCTGTAAGGAAAGCTCCAGAAATAGGACAGGTTGTTATTACAGTATTATTTTTCTCATTGGTGAAATGTCATTGATATTCCTGACTACTTGGTCTTTCTGGTAGAATTGGGTTTTTTGTGCCCTCACAGCATTGAGTAAAGAAAAGATTTTGGTTTGATGTTATAAGGAAAAAGGTATTGAGGAAACTGGTAAAATCATAGGCTTTTACATTGTGTATTGTGCAGCAAGCAGCCAGATAGAAAGTATGTATACACGGTATGTGGTAACATAGATAGCGAGAAATGCATCACCATGAATGGAAGCAACTCATTGAGGACAATGATTGAGGAGACATAGCAGGGAGGGAATATACTCAATGTTGGGATCCAAGTGGCAGAATTTGGTTCCCCAAGAATACCCTTATTTGAGAAAAGGCTGCGAGTCCCAAATATAGAAAGACATTCTTATCAGACACATAATTATGGAGACATTTTGGGGATCACTTACTTATATTAGGCTGTTTGGATAAAATTTGCCAGGGGCAGAATCTGAATCTGATGTAACAGACTGAAAGAAGGATCTATCATTGGCTTACTAAGGCATCAGAAAATAGAACTAATTCAGAATTCGACAATCACTCTACAGCTTTATCCAACCAAAACCTTCACATCTCATCTGTCTGAAAGAGATTTAGTGATGGAAAACTACAAAATGTTTATCTTTCCCTACAAGCTTTTATGGGGTTTAGGAGAACTTGGTGAAATTGACTTTCTATGGAGTTTTATCATTATAATATAACAGCAAAAGATAAATAAAATATCAAATAATATTAAGCTTTAAATGACCACAAGTACCATGTGTTTAGATGCCTGAAAAAACTGTCAATTAAGAATATTGCAAAATAAGCTATATTTGGGATTATTTTCTGGTTCAATTATTCCCCTTTTGCACAAGATTGTTTTCTTGGAACCTTTAGAGATTGAATATATATAAAATCCCCTCATTTCTTTTTATAAACCACAATCGCTTTACTCTGATTTCCCAATTTTTCTTTAATACTCTTTTTCAAATTTCTGATGTTTAGGTTTAGGAGAGAAAATAGTGATGTAATCTGATTTGATAATTGCCACCAGATGGTCATCACAATGTCCTCCAAGAAAATGGCATCATGCTGTCTTCTAGGATATATCCAGCCTGAGTTGGGTTAGCTGCATGATATTTCTTATTCCTCCTGCATGGTCAGCAGATGGAATTTTGCTAAAGCCTTGGCATGCAAAATCTCTCACAATTATTTTCCTTCATCTCAGTTAATTCTTCTCCATTACATAGGACAAGATATTATGGCTCCTCATAGTCTTTCTTCCCAGTTGTACTCTTTTTTTAGTCCTTGCCTTCATTGTTGATTGTTTTCTTTTTTGCCAGAATTCCTTCATCTTGTCTTTATGCTGAAAATACAACTCTGAGGATGGAGAAAGTATTTCAGCAATCTCATTAGGTTTTGTTATGACTGAAGAATTTCTTAAAACTAATAACTCTCGGGATTCTCTTTCTTAAAATCTTCAAAGTTAGTTACTGACTACTCTTCTGCATATAATGTGAAGGAGCCCCGTCTTTTCCATCAATGTGTCCCCCAAATGCAGTAACTCAAATCCCACCTTTTCTAAGGGCTTGGTGAAGTACAAGAGAGCAATCCAACCTATTTTCAGATGGCACAAAGCTAGAAGCACTTAATAAAACAATGAATGTAAATTCAGGTCAAAACCCATCTTGTAAGATATGTCAACGGTGGGGGCAGCTGGGTAGCACAGTGGATTGAGAGCCAGGCCTAGAGACGGGAGGTCCTAGGTTCAAATCTGGCCTCAGACACTTCCTGGCTGTGTGACCCTGGGCAAGTCACTTGACCCCCATTGCCTAGCCCTTACCACTCTTCTGCCTTGGAGCCAATACACTGTATTGACTCCAAGATGGAAGGTAAGGGTTTTAAAAAAAAAAGATATGTCAATGGCAAAAGAATGAAGCAAAGAGAACCTTGGCTATGTTATATGCATTCTTTACTTTTTCTTTTAAAATGAACAGCACAAAGCAAAACAACTGACATGGTTGCAATGAGAAAAAAGTATTGAGAGAAATTTTTTTGAAAAATGAAATGATTGAAAGAGAAGAATATTCTTACAGTAAAAAGAATATGAGGGACTCTCAGTATAAAATTCTAGTCACAAAACTTTTGGTTTGTTGTGCTATATTCAACATTGTAGAAAATCGCCAGAAGGTTCAAGAGGATATGGAAACCTAGGGGAAATCTATAAATGTTACTGTGTACAAAAGATGATTGATTTGGACAACTCACTTCATGTTTTATTCTTTTGAATCAAGTCCATAAATAGGAGAGTTAGTTTAAATTTGCCAACACAGAAATTTAGAGTTATTAGAATTAGTGACCTCCTAATGGTTAAAATGATATAAATATTGAATTATTTTTTTTAGAGATTGTGGAATCCTAAACCTTAAAAGAAAGCAGAAGACCTGATGAATTTTAGAAAGATTAGTTATGGTAGGGATGTTTCGGTCTCCACAAAGCTGATAGAATAATATTTGATAATATAAGTGTTTGTGTCCATATTATTCCTTGGTTCCAGGGACAAAGGAACAACAATGGCTCATTTTGGTCTACAGTCCCAAATTAGAGCTCATCTGTTGCAGGTTTACAGCTTGTCAGGCGCTGACTCAAAACTACTCTTCCTTTGAAGGTTTATTGCACAACACTCCTTTTCAATTTATTCACATTGAATCTAAACTCATTTTCTTGCTCTCTTTCATTCCTGAAATCCCAACCCGTTCATGCTATCTAAACACAGGCTGTCTGAAAGACACTCTCAAATCTACTCTGCTGCTCAAACAAATACCTTTTCTTCCTTTAAAGCTCATCATGGACACTACTAACTATGAGGATTTTAATTTGAGTTTTCATGTTATTTTAACACAATTCCTGAAAATTCTTCACAACATTTTTGTGTATCTAATTTTATTACATGCATATATCTATGTTTATAAGCAATTTCCTATGAATCAAATATAAGGAAAAATACACATTAGGACTTAGTTTTCATATTTAGATTACTAGCTCCAAATATGGTGTTTGGCACAGAAAATATATTTTGCAAATAAATATGTAAATAATACATGAAAGTGAAAATTAGGGGAATGGACAAATGGCTAATCTCTTTCTCTGTGATAGGATGATCAATCACTTATTTAAGTATTGTCAGATACCTACACCACATTATTCCTAGTAATTATTGCTTTTCCTCCTACTCAGGTACTATTAAAAAATTGAGAATATCACAAAACCTTGCAGATTGATTTCATTACAGAATTGACAAGTGTATTGTATACTGCTATGAGGAATTACATTTCCTTCTCACAACACCTATTCTAAATCTATCCTTGTCTTCGCAAACTTCCAATATCTCATTATTCTCCTAAACTTCAGCTGTGGTCATTGCCTTAAAATATCCTGAAAACAGAAGTCATTAAGTTTATTTGATAATCCTCAAACTCGATTGCCAAAACACAATTCTTGTAATTGTCTACTCATTATTTGTTGATTTCAAATAATAAATAAATTGGTGAACATAGAATAGCATACCTGTCAGGTCTGTGGGAATGGAAGGAATTTAAGACCAAGCAAAAGATAGAGAAAACTACATAATGTAAAATTAATGAACTTGATTCTATTAAATTAAAAAGTTTCTACACAAACAAAACCAATGCAACCAGAATTACAGGGAAAGTAACATACTGGGAGAACATTTTTATAACAAAACTCTCTGAAAAAGGTTTAATTTCCCAAATATATAAGGAACTAAGTCAAATATACAAAAAATCAAGCTATTTCCTAAATAACAAATGATCAAGGGATATAAATGTGTAGTTTGCAGATGAAGAAATCAAAACTATCAATAAACACATCAAAAAATGTTTTAAATCCCACCTGATTAGAGAAATAAAAATCAAAACAACTCTGAGATACCACCTCACACCTAGAAGAGTGGCCAATATGGTGGCAAAGGAAACTGATAAATGTTGGAGGGAATGTGGCAAAATTGGAACACTAATACACTGCTGGTGGAGTTGTGAATTCATCCAAACATTCTGGAGGAAAATTTGGAATACTGCACAATGGGCTTTTAAAAAAATCCTTTCCTTTTGATCCAGTGATACCACTGCTGGGTTTCTACCACAAAGAGATAATAAAAAGAAAAAACTTGTACAAAAATATTGATATCCAAATTCTTTGTGGTGGCAAAAATGGAAAATGATGGGGTGTTCATCGATTGGAAAGGGGTGAACAAATTGTGGTAACTGATGGTGCTGCAATACTATTGTTTTCAAAGGAATGATGAACTGGAGGATTTCTATGTGAACTGGGAAGACCTCCAGGAATTGATACACAGTGAAATGAGTAGAACCAGGAGTACATTATACCCCAGTAGTGAAACATTGTGGCAAAATCAAATGTAACAGACTTTTCTAAAAGAATAAGATCCAAAAGGAAAAGATAAGATGAGGGGAATATACACGTGGTAGTCATAACTGTGAATGTGAATGGGATGAACTCACTCATAAAGCAAATAGAAGAATGGATTAAAAAAACAGAAACCTACTGTGTGCTGTTTATAAGAAACCCATTTGAGGCAGAGAGATACACACAAACTAAAGATAAGGGACTAGAGCAGAATTTATTGTGAATCACCTAAAGTAAAAAAGCAGGAGTAGGAATCTAAAGTAAGCTAAAGCAAAAATAGATCTCATTAAAAGAGATAAAAAATAAAATTATATCTTACTTTAAAGGTACTATAAACAATGAATTAGTATCAAGACTAAGCATATGTTTTCCAAATGGTATGGCCTCTAAATTTTTAAAGGAGAAAGTAAATGAACTTCAGGAAGAAATAGACAGTTAAGCTATACTAGTAGGGAACCTCAACTTCCCCCTTTCAGATCTAGATAAATCAAACCATAAAATAAATAAGAAAGAAGACAAGGAAGTGAAGTTGCAACATACAAAAGATCAATAGCATTTCTATATATTACCAACAAAAGTCCCCCAGCATGAGTTAGAAAGAGAAATTCCGCTTAAAATCACATTCAAAAATGTAAAATATTTGGAAATATACTTGTCAAGGAAAATACAGGTTTTATGACATAACTAACACAAACTATTTATACAAATTCAGTCAGATCTAAACAATTGGGGAAATATTAATTGCTCATGGGTAGAACAAGCTAATATAATAAAAATTATAATTCTACCTAAATCAACTCATTTATTCAATGCCATACGAAATATATAGTTGAAAAAAATAATAACAAAATTCATTTGGAAGAAAAGATTATTAAGAAAATTAAGGGAACTGATAAAAAATTTAAGGAAAAGACCTAGTATACCACATTTCAAACTGTACTGTAGAGCTATAATCATCAGAACAATCTGATACTGGCTAAGGAATAGAATGATTGATCAATGGAATAGAATAGGTATACAATAAACACTTAGCAACCTATTGTTTGATAAACCACAAAATGCCAGCTTTACAACAAAAACTTCTGGGAAAATTAGAAAACAGAAGCTATGTATAGATCAATATCTCACACTCTACATACTATTTGGCCATACTAAGGTATGGCCAAAATGTATATATATATATATATATATATATATATATATATATATATATATATATATATATATATGTGTGATTTAGATATAAAGAGTGATACCATAACTAAATTAAGGAAAACAAAAGGTACCTGGCAGATCTGAGAAGACAAAAATTTATATCCAAATAAGAGATAGAGAGTATCATAAGATATGAAATGAATAATTTTGATTATATTACATTAAAATGCTTTTATACAAACAAAACTAATCTAATCAAGAATAGAAGAGAAACAACAAACTGGAGAAACACTTTTATAACAAATGTTTCTGAATAATGCCTAATTTCTCAAATTTTTAAGACTACAAACCATTCCCCAACTCAGAAATAGTCAAAGGATGTGAACAATTTTTAGATGAAGAAACTAAAGCCATAAAAAATATATGAAAAAATATTCCAAATCACTTTTGATTAGAGAAATGCAAATTAAAACAATGCTAAGATACCATTTAATGCCTATCAAATTGGCCAATATAACAATAAAGAAAAGTTTTCAATATTAGTGGCAATGTGGCAAAATAGGGTCATTTATTGTAAAAATTGAGATTTTGAACCCTAGAATTCAATCCTCAGAAGTCCTTGGTATTTCCCAGAATTCCCTATAATCTCTCCTGAATCTCCACATTTGTAAGATCACAATTGGTATTTAACTGGAAGTAAAGCCTCCCATGGACTCTTCCATTGCAAAGATGTAGAAAGTACAGTGGTAAGCAAAGCCTGGTGATTCTGAATGGGCTAATCAGCCATAGACATGTGGTTTTTATTTTGTATCTTCTTTATTCCTTGATTCCTAATAATCCTTAATAAACTTCATTAAATATAATATTTTTATTATTAGATATATGATTTATTTTTTACAGTTTTTGCCATCTATAAGTCAGACAAGAACATCTTAATTTTTTTTAAGATAGCCTAGATAATTTTTTTAAGCTACATTTCTACTGCCAAGGCTCTTTGCCCACCCTTGCAAGTAAAGCTGCTTCTCATGATTCAGATCGCTCCTGCTGCTCCAGTCTCCAGCCATCCACTTGACCCTCTTGATTCAGACCGCTCTCAAGGTCTGGCCCAGCCCTGGCCTCAGCTACAGCCTCAGGCCCCAGCAACTCCTAATCTCAGACTTCCCAAGCCAGAATACACCAGGCCAGCCCCAGGACTCAAGCAGCTGGTAGCTGCCCCTGTGTCTTCAGAATCACAAACTAACTGGTTAAAAGATGTGGTATTCTTTCCTTAGGCTACAATTAGCCACCACATGCCAGGGGACCTGGGGGATGGGGGAACAAGGAGAACAAGAGACTTTTCCATACAGGAAATTGATTACAAGTATGGCATGTTCTATGAGAGAGCAGTGCATTGTCTATTTCAAAGGATTTTTTTTTTTAGTGCAGGGATCCTTTTGCTTATTTTACCTGAGATTCAGGAGAAAGATTCATCCCCCTGCAACTCTTTGCCATTTGGGCCTACCCAATTTAGGATACCTAAAACCCATGCTTTTCCTGGATATGAGGCATTCCACAGTACTGGCAAAAGGAATCTCAACAGAAAAGAAAACAAAGCAAAACAAAACAAAAAAAACAAACTTTAAAAAGACTGGAGGTTATATTTTTAAGACTTTTCAGACTCCAATGTTTTATAAAACTCTGTGTTTTATTGCATTTTGCTGTTTTGTTAAAGATTTAATTTTGTTGGTTTTATGTTCATATATTAATGTATTCAATACTATTCTATTACACTGAATCATTTTAATGAACTGGGTTTTAAATACTGTTATATTCTGTTGCTTTTCCCCTATAACTATAATGAACAAATATTATTGAATATGAATAAGCCCATATATTAAAACAGCCTTTTTTTTTTCTATTTTGACTGTATTTCCCAGAATTCCCTATAATCTCTATAATATAGGTACACTAATTTATAATTATTTGTTATCAAAAGTATAGAGAGAGAATCCACCCCGTCAGCCTAAATTACAAACAAGTCTCCAAACTGAGCCATACTTCTTTGGTACCCACTCCTAGTCAGCTGAGGAAGCCTGTTGGAGTCAGCAGACATGATTTTCTATAGATCAGTCAGTCAGATAAGCCTCAGTCTATACTCCCAGCCTGCTATGGCCCCACCACTTTCTTTTCAATATCACCCTGTCACATTCAATAAGGTCAAACGGGCTGGCCAAATAAATAGAGTAGCTCTGGTCCTAGAAGAAAAAAGAGAGACTCTCTTGATTCTCCATCTGTCTTATATAGTTCATCTTTTCCCTTCTTCTTGGAGTCTCTAATTGGTCAGGTTTTACTTCAGTCCTCATCCCAGAGTCCTAAATTCCAGTCACAATACTAATGAAATCTTGCCCTAGTCAAGAACTGAATTGACACGCAGCAATTCAATCACATGCCTCAATGGCATCCTAAATGGTGGAATGAGGGGATACACTTGAAATTATACTCACACACATGGAAGAGAATGCTTTCCCACTTTTTTGTATCTCCCATTTTGAGAACACTGCTCAAAACTTCTTGATTACTGATTCCCTCTCAGAACTTCGTGATAACAGATTCCCTGATGGAACAACAGGACATATTATAAAGTATTGGCTATCTTTGACAAAAAATATATATAGTGTAAATTGGTTGAAAATGTGCAGTAGTTCCTGATCTGTGGGACTTCAAAGAATTCTAGCATGGGCCATAGCCATGACCAGTGTAGATAGCATCCATCTAATGATAGCCAGACCTGTGCTATACTTAGAAATGATCGAATCAGTCCCATACAAGCATGTCAAGAAGTTCTCCACAGCTAGTTTTTTATACTGAGCAACTGGATTCTAAGAATCATGTTGGGAAACAAAAGATATTTCTTGTCTATTTCATTCCAGCATATTGAAAGGAGAAAATGTTGGTAATGTTTTAACATTGACCTAAAGTGACTGGAAGAAAGTAAAGAACCAGGCAAAACTCAACATGCCCAGCAATAGCAACGTGTCAAACTGGATAGGGTGTGGGTCATTAGGGTAATTCTTTCAAGGTCACATAATAGAGGTTACTAAAGCTTAAAATATAGTTAGTAAGTGAGGGAAAAGGGGGGACACATTTAAAAATGTATAGATTGATAAAAATTATGAGTGTACAAGAGATTAGATATTTCTCTTTATATGCCATTGGATTAAAAGAAGATAGAATGTGTAAGTGTGTGAAGAGAAGAGAGAAGGAACAGATCAAACTAATGACTTGTTTTCAAAGCTTATTTTAGGTAATTTCCTCACCTGTGAAAGGGTAGAATGAGATGATATTGGAAGTTTGGAAAGGCAAGTAAAGATTTTGATTGGCTTCAGATACTTAGGAAATATCTTTTGCTTGACGTGACACATCAAAGGTGTATTCTATCACTTCATCTTTCAAAAGGAAAAGAGGAAATGAAGAGAGATAGAGAGTTTAGGTTAAAAATGTAAATGATTATTAAAATGATTTTTAATTGAAAGAAAAAAAACTGCCAGTAACTGAATTTCAAATTTGTATATAAATCAAAAGATTTTTAAAGGAAAGGAAAAGGGGTGGTTCAGGGAATGTAGGAATGTAGATAAGGGATAGAGTGAATTTTATAGATTATCTTTAGGATAAAAAGAGGAGAATTTGGATACAAGCCCTGGTAGAGGATTCTGAAAAGGAGAGAAGAATTGTGGGAGTTTTTGTACTGGAATTAACTATCATTCACTCCCTGCCATGTTTCCATTGAGCTGGAAGGAGGTTTTTCTCTGAAAGATTTTCCCTTAGTTGTCATAATCTGGTGAAGAGAATATTACTCCTTCATTAAGAATCTGCTTTGGAATGAACTGTTTTCCCTGAGGTACAGAGACCATCTATCAGTTATCTAACTACCAGAAATCCTCTTGGCCAAGTTAATCCAAAGATTGTCAACTGGGGCTTTTCTTGTGAGGTGGGCCAGCTTCCCACAGGGGATTGGGTCTTGAGGTGGGATCTTGTCAGCAGAATGATGATTGGGACATAGCTTTTGTATTCAAACCTCAGCACAGATTTCACAGGAAAAACTGCTCCACTTTGGATGACTTGGCTTTATTTTATACCCTCATGGTCACACATTTACATGCACACAGTTTCATTCTCAAAATATGTTTCCATAGATCCCAAAAACAGACAGGAAGCCTAAAAAGATGTTCAACAAACCATTGTTGTTAAGTGAGAGATCAGAAAGTAGAATCAACATGTCCCAGATTTAGGTTGGGGAATTCTGAGCACAGATTTGCCATAAGTTTCATGCCTAGAAAACAGGGTCCTCTCTAAGTGGGTACATAAGAATCCTTAGGTTTAGTCCTATAATAATAATCTTTTGGTGATATTCTCAGGGGATAAAATGGGACATGAGTATTACTGCTGCAAGAACTTTGCTCTCATCTATTTTTCCTGAGGCTAAGTAAGAATAATAATCACAACAATTCCAATAATAAGGGGATGTCAATAAGGGAAGTCACTCAGGGGGCTTTCAGTGGGTGTTCCCATCCTTTCTAGGAGCCACTTTGTGACCTCCTGGTTTTCACAAGTGACCCTCTCAAAATATCTTGTCTTGATGACCCTTAGAAGACTTTGGGTTACCTAGTGCAGCCAACCCCAGGTTTTAGGTAAGGACTCAAATTCACCTGTGAGTCCTTTCCTCTTCCTCTTCTTTGTTACTCCCTATTAGGGACATTAGGTTTGAGTCAGATAGCTTTTGGGTTTCTTAGATTAAAGCAGAAAGATATAAGAAGGGCTTGACAAGAGCAGAAGAGTGAGTCCCAGGAGGGGAGGTAGAGATTGGCAGGAGGGGGAAAGGAGATTTTATTTAAGAGATTTAGGGCTGTATTCATCATTTCCTTACCCTTAATAAACTTGGTTTTACTATTTTTAAGGTTTGTGCTTTAATAACCCTGGGAAGGTTCCTAGGGGGATTGTATCATCTCACATCCATCTAGGAAGGTTTCTTAATTCAAGGGGTTTTAGATGCAGGCCTAGAGTCTCGAAGTTCTGTTTTCAAATATGGCATCAGACACTAACTGATTCAGTGACCCTGAACAAGTCACTTAATATCAATTACTTCACCTTTGCCTCTCTGCCTTGGAACTAATACTTGGTATTGGTTCTGGTACAGAAGGCGAGGGCTTAAAAAAAAGAAAACTGAATAACTATTGATGCACAACCATTTTTGTATTTTTATTATGTCTTATAATAACACATTACTCATATATTCTATATGTTATTCATGAAAAAAGTCAGAAAACAATGAGGATATTATAAAAGATTGTTTATAACAGATCAAGATGCTATAATGGAACAACTGATAATGATTGGAGGTTTACTAACTCCTATTATTTATTGATGACAAATCATCTTAGTTAAATAAATAAATGAAGTGGCCCTAAAATTTTCCTTAACAAATTAACTCCAGTGTATGTTTAATTCATTAAATAATAGTATATAAATATAATGACTCATATAATTCAGTTACACAAATTAGAGACAGCATAAACTTCCAAGTTTGTAAATAAGATATCTTTCAATCAGAATTCTGCAAGGAATCATCCAGGGTTAGAAATATGATAGATAGTAAACATGAATTAGAAGCCAGGCATTCATATTTGTAGTTCATTGATTTTTATACTATTGTTTTTCATCTTCATCTATATATTAAGTGTCTCCTCTATATGAGGTGTTTTATATGATTCCTGCTTTAATTCTGCCTGTATTCAGAAATCAGGAATTTTTTTTTCAATGCTGTTAGATTCAAGTGTAAAAAGAAGATATGAGTGCAAAAATGAAAGCTATAAAAGTCCCATTATTTGAAATCATTGACTAAGAAGTCAGGGGAAATCTCTCTATGATGGGTGAGGAAGAACTTAAGAACACATTGCTCCTCATGGATTAGCTTTGCTTTTCAGAAGGCTCAGAGTATTTCTGTCTGACCTCAGAAAGATCACATAGCATTTGGGAACAAAGATACAGGTGAGAATCCCAGCACCGGAGACCAAGATGGAAAAGATCTCCATGGCCACCATGGCCTTCCTTTTGGTGCTCTGATATGCGGGCAAGAAGGAAATCCAGACACTGCAAAACACCATCATGCTGAATGTCAGGTACTTGGCTTCATTGAAAGTATCTGGCAGTTTCCTTGCCAGGAAAGCCAATGTAAAGCTGACCAAGGACAGAAAGCCCATGTAGCCAAGGACACAGTAGAAGGTAACAAGGGAGCCCTCATTACACTGAATGACAATGAAGGAGAACTCAGAGTGTGTATCCTTCTCAAGGAATGGAGGATAGGTACCCAGCCAGATGCCACAGAGGCACATCTGGATAAGGGTACAAATGAAAATCAGAAAATAAGATACTCTTGTTCCCATCAACCTCCTAAGCTTGCTTACTTGCTTAGTGGCCCTAAAGGCCAGAACCATAGTGATGGTTTTGGCCAAGATGGAAGCAATAGTCACTGTGAACACAATGGCAAACGTGGTTTGTCTTAATAGGCAGGTGGCTGGAGTAGGACGACCAATGAAGAGCAAGGAGGAGAGGAAGCAAAGGGTGAGAGAGGTGAGCAGAGTGTAGCTGAGACTGCGGTTATTTGCTTTGACTATTGGGGTGTCTCTGTGCATCACAAAGATTCCAAGGACCAGAGTAGTCAGGAGGGAGAGGGAGAGAGCTACAGCAGCCAGAGCCATTCCCAGAGTCTCTTCATAAGCCAGATAAGTCACTGTCTTGGGCAGGCATCTATCTTTCTCTTTGCTTGGGTATTGATCTTCAGGGCATTTTAGACACTGCTCTGTATCTGCAAATATAACAAAAATGAATCTCACTAGAGCTTATGAAGAGCATAGTTTTCTTTTTCTAGTAAATAACACTTGTCTTAATTTCCCAAAAAGCTCAGCTTCTTTTTGGACTCTTTCTTCTCAGTCAGAGAAAAAAGAAGTGTAGCTGCTCAATAAACTGAACTCTTTTTTCAGGTTCTCCATATCTCCACATATGGATGAAAATATTTGGTAAATTATTCATTACCTGTAATATGTTTATTAAACAAAAATTATCTATAGCTCATTCCAAAACTAAACCACCCACATTAAGGATTAAGTGATCATTTTAGATATAAAATCATGATTTCTCACAATAATAGTAAGACCTAGAAACAATTTATTTTGTCATTTCTGTTATAGATGAAGACCATATAATGATAAATAGCATGAAAACTCCTTTTAAAATAGGATTCCTTAAAAGCAAGTTCATAATTACAAGACTTCAGGGTTCTTTAGAGTCCCTAATTTTTCTGATGGAAAGCAAACATTCTTCATTTAAAATTGTTATTGAAAATTTTAATATTTTGATTTTTAAATTAGAAACTACATAATGCATCTATGACAATGTCTCCATAGTTTTCTCAGTTTAATAAGTATAGATTTCACACCTCTCTTCTTCCTGATTTTCATTCATCAGGGTGACACAAGTGTATACATTTGCATTACTTCAATAACAGGGGCCATTGCTCTCAGAAAATTTGTTTATTTTATATGTACATTAATATTAAGTTTTTAGGTATATTTTTATCTGAAATATCAATAAATTAAATAATTTTAATTAGGTATTTATTGAAGAGCATGAGATTGTTGGACAATGAAATTCGGAGCTATATAAGTGAAAGCTTTTTTGGAAAAGAAATTTGATTCAATAGCATTTATTTAAACACTGTAGTGGTTTGGAAATGATTCACTTCTCAATAAGAGGAATGATGTCAATTTAGTCATTATGTGGAAATGTTAGGAAATAAAACGCCTTTCTTGTCACCAAAGCTTGAACAAGAATGATTATTTAAGTTTAAAAAAGGTTAATTTTATGGTTGGACTGTATTTAATTGGTGGCTGCCAGGTATTTAATTTCTAACTCCCAAAATGAATTACTAAAATAAAATGTAATTCATAGTAGTTTACTTTTACAATAGAGGGAAGATGTTAAGGAAGACAGAAAAGGGAACAGAGAGATAGAGACAGACAGAGAGACAGAGAGAGAGAGACAGACAGAGAGAGGCAGACAGAGAGAGAGAGACAGAGAGACAGAGACAGAGAGACAGAAGTAGAGACAGAGACAGAGAGAAAGGTCAAGATTCCTCTGAACCAGTTAGAAATTCTAAGACACCACTCAGTGTAAGGGAGTCTCAAGATGATGGGACTTTCTTAGAGGTTCACACCTCCAGAAATGGCAGGGAGCTAAGTCAGGTTTTCCACTAACCACAGTGACTGTCTTAAAGGAAAGCAGTCTGAGGTATCCTACACCAGCTCCTCCAGGGGTCCAGTTCCACAGGCAAGTGTCTTCACTCCAAGTCTGAGTGTCTGTCTTTCAGTCTCTCCTCAAATGATTGTCTTCCCTCCAGGTCTGAGTGAGTCTCCCTCACTCCAACTCTGAGTGACTGTCTTCTATGTGTCTCTGTTTCCACTTTTAAAGGCCTTTTTCTCTTGTGTCACCTCCCCTAAATTTTATGTCTACCAATCACAGCCAGTTCTCTTCTCCAGTACTGCCCACTCTATCACATGTGGGTCATAGACCTCCCACTCAATGTATTAAATGGGTGTTCATACATTTTTGTGGTTAGTTCATGCCTTTTTGTAGTTAAAATCCAAAATGAGTAGATCTACTTTAAGTACTGGGTTTATACTTTGGGGATAAAAATCTAAAAATAGACAGGGGATTACAATTTAATCTTCACAATAAATGAAGAGCTAAGAACCTTCATTGTTACCATCAGGGGAGAGATAAAATCAATCTTCACAATAATCAGTAGAAGGTAGAAAGAAGAGTGACCTTAAATTAATATATATTAGTCTATTAAAGTGATTTCCTTCCCACATTATGGCTGACCACACGGGAGTCTAAAGAATTCTCTCAATAAACTTCTGAAATTCCTCGCCTTTTTACTCTACCATCTCACCACTTAGTCCCTTCATGGTCTCCACAATGTGGGAAGGAAATCACTTTAAAAGACTGATATATATTAATTTAAGGTCGTCAAGGAATTCAGCTATGTAATTCCTAAATGAAAACTCAAGTCAGCAGTCAACCTCTTATGGAGTTTAATTACAAACAGGAGGAAGAAAGGTACTAGAGATAGAGAGAGAGAGGGAGAAAGAAAGGGGAGAGAAGGGAATAGGGCTTAAATACCCCCTCTGTTTAGGCTGGGCCAAAAGGCCCAAGCCCTTAGATAGCTGAGGCAAAGAAATGAGATCAGTCCCTATCACTCACGTGACCAAAATGGAGAAACAGTCTCAGGGGCCTCCACCTCCAGCTTCCTTCAGAGCAAGCTTCTCAGAGCACAACCTCTCCAACCAACCCCCTATAGTCCTCAGACCCCACTATCTTTAAGGAAACCATCCAAGTTCCCTCCCTTCAGTTCTCACATCTACCAATCACTGTCCATGTCTTCCCTGTGCCAATGGTGGCTCTAGCTTAACCCAGGACCGCCCAGAGGTCTGTGGCTTTGCACATGTCTGTTGAAGGTCATATTCTCAAATAATTAAATCTTGATCCTTTACTGCAGCCCTTCCTAAATCCTGTTACCCTGAGTAGGGTGGAGATTGGAATAATTAAATTTTGATCTATGCTGCAGCCCTTTCCATTGTTCAGCAAAAGGTTTCTGTCCTAAAGTAATCTCAAGAATGGAGGAGGAGGAACCTCCCTTGCCAATGGGGTTCTCATTCCAATGGTGAAATTTCCAACATTCACAAGTCTAAGAAATTTTAAGGTTTATACCAGTCACCCTCTGATTTATACATGGAATTCATCCACTCACTATTTCCATTTCACTTCTAGATTAGCAACACAAGATTTATAAGATTTTCATTCTTTTTGCCATTAAGAAATGGAGGCAATCATGGATTCTCAGCAAGTCATGCTCCCATTATTTTATTCAAGAATGGCAACCACAAGGGGAAAAAATATAATATAAGAAAAGCAAACATCCTAAAATATGAGCTTCAGTCTTATATACTCAATCCTATGTATTCACTGGAAATAACAGGGAAATTGACTGGTGTAAGTCAGACAGTTTATTCATAAGTTAAAAATTATTAAGTATTCCTTTAATCTCTCTATTTTAAATGTGAAGTACTTATCAGGGGACTAATGGATTGTTGTTTTTGTTCCTCTTTCTCATCTTTCATTTTAAATGTATGATATCTTGAGTGTTAATACTGTATTTCTATCATCTCTCATGTTTATAAAATTTTAGAAATCTTTCTTTCAGAAATACAGGGAGAAAAAATATATTATTTACTCTACATGTCATTAGATTGCAAATTGAACATTTTACAAAAGTGATAATAGGAATAGATATTTCAGAACTATTGTGTAAATAAAATCTGCTCCCTCCCCCCCCCAATTCATCCCCATCTCACTGCCTGACTGGAAATCACCTGAACCCTCCAAATAGAGGTCTCAGGTGAAGAGCTCTAGGCCTAGAGGAAGGATAAAGTTGTGGTGCAAGACAAGCCTGCTAGCTCTATTTCCTTGGAGGTGGCAGTGGAGCACCATGGCTGAGGGAGACAACCATGTGGTGGACCACGTTGTCAAGGTTAGGCTAGATTAGGCTTAATCTATCTATCTATCTATCTATCTATCTATCTATCTATCTATCTATCTATCTATCTATATATATATATATATGTTTTCTCTATTTCAAGTGATTATTAATAAACTCTATGGAAAATAAGAACCTGGAGTTATTCATTTAAATGTAACAGAGGTTAGAACCCTTAATTCTCTTCTCATGTTGTAGAGCAGTTTATTTGTTCTTTTAAATAGACAAAAGCACAGATTAGCCTCAAGGCCACAGTCTTTGGTCTGATACTGTAAAGCTTTGGAAGCCTGGCTGCCATTTTTCCTGACACTGCCTGAGGGCCCTTGCCAGGACTGCTAAGCCCCTTGCTTTACCTGAAAAGCTGCTGCCCCTGCTTCTTGCCACTTCACTCACTACCTGCTTCTCTCCCTGCTGCTTCCCTTGCCTAGCCTGCTGTGTGGATGGTAAGATTTGTTACAGCCCTTCAACCCCATCCTGGAGCTCTAGCCTTGTGGCCCAGAACCCTGGATTGGTGAGAAAGGGTTGAGTAAACTCTGATCTCCTGACCCAAGAACCAGGTGTAACCCAAACCTCCGCAGTTGGGAGTCCATTTTTTCTTTTTCTCTTTTTTTAAAGGCCTTTTCTGAGCCCCTATGTGCCTCCAGCATTAGCTGAGGTGGGAGGTGGGGCATTGTGGAGAGCAGAAGCAGGATCCCTAAAGCTGCCTCAATAAGGGGGAGGATAAAGGAGGAGGGGTGGTTCCAGGCCCCTGCCACCTCAATTTCTGGTCCATTGACCCTGAGAAGTGTTCAGGGATTAATACATTTAATGAACTATTTTTAAAAGAAAATAATAAATTTACTCTAATAAAGTCAGTTTTCATTGGAAGAAATTTTTGCCTATGATTTGTAAAAATTATGAAAAAGTGTAGGACATGTTAAAGATACAACATTTACAGGATTCAGCTATCAAGTGTTCCCTGTATTTTGAAACCCCAGGATGAGCCCAGCTTTGATTTATATGTTCAGAATTAGTATAAATAAGAAAATAAGAATAAAGAATTTGTATGTGAGGGGAAACAAGAGCATCTAATATTCAAGGTCTAATTTTAGGGAATGAAATTTTGCCTTTTGAGGTAAATGTTCTTAAGACTGCCATGTAACTCACAAACATTACTGTATATTTATGGTAAAAAAGAATTTCAGGTTCAGATTCAAAACTAAAATTAAAAAAAAAAAAGAACTTCAGTGTCTACAATTTGGGAGAACCAGTTGTCTTTGTACCTACCTGACTGATTGGAAATTTCCCCTTCAGGGCAGAGAGTACAGTCAAAGCAACAGATGGGCTGACCTTCCTGGAGCGTTTTCCTGAAGCCGGGGCCACAGCTGGCACTGCATGTAGAACTTGGAGTCTGAGTTTCCATCAAAGCAAGAGAAAAAAATATCATCGTAAGACTGATTGCTGAAAGGTACTTGCACTGAGGCTCTGAGGATTCAGGCCCTTCCTATGGAAGACACTTCAAGCAAGATATTGGAAGTTGTCAAGAGTTATCAAGGCATATTTCTGAATGGAGATTTTCTTCCCATTTTTTCCTATTTCCTTCTAGGTCTTTTTTCCACAAGTCATGAGAATACACAGAAACTCCACCAGACACAATCAAGTTCCTTCACTTTTTAAACATTAATTTTTATTATAATTGTGGCTGGCACATCTTCCACAAAGTCCATTATGTTAGTGTATCTCAAAAGTGCACTTCATCTTTGTAGGAGAAATTTCAAAGTAATTCACTGAGCACAGGAGAGGAAATATTTCCTTATATTATATTGTGTTCACCAAAGAAGTCCTCTCCTCTCTTTGAATGAGATATTCTGAATGTTTCAGAGATGTGACTTTAGAGAGGTTATAATTGAATGAACTGATTAAATACTTGATTTAATCTAGGTAAGAATCAAATGATTTGATTGGTTGATATTCTTTCTTAGGTTAATATTTAGAGGTTCCTCTGGTGATTTGAAGGGGGTTGGACTTAATTTAATCTTATACACTAATGAAATTGAAACAACATCTATGTTCTATTATCCAAAGAGGACATATCCATGGCATTCTAATTTGTTGTTGTCATTTTGTCCCAGGTCCAACTTGTTGGTAATCTATTTGGGATTTTATTGGCAAAGAGACTGGCGTGGTTTATCCCTTCATTTTACAACTGATTCTACAGATATAAAAACCTAAAGCAGAGGATTAAGTTACTTGGCCTGGGTCATAAAGCTAATAAATAACTGAAGCCAGATTTAAACTGGAGGAGAGGTATCTCTGAAAGCACTCATAGATATTCTTGAGAATGGTTAAACTTATTGTTGTACTGAATTGATTTAATTGGTCACCAGGGATTTAATTTCTAAATTCAGAAAAATGAATTACTGAAGTCACCCTTTACACTCACCACATGTATGTTCAATCAGCAGATTCTATCAGCCTCAACTCCAGCAGGCTCCACTCCAAGTTTGTCTCCTTCAAACTCCAAGTGTCCCTCTACACGCCAACTCTCTCTTCACTACAAGTCTCTTTTTATTCCACGTCCAAATGTCTGTCCTTACTCCACGTCTGAGTGTCTGTCCTCTGTGTGTCTCTGTTTCAACATTTAAATACTCTTTTCTTTTGTGTCACTTCCCCTAAATTATATGTCTACGAATCACAGCTGACACTCCATTCCAGGACTTCCCACTCTTTCACACATAGGTCACAGACCTCCCATTCAGTGTATGAAATGGGTGTTCACAACTTTTTGTGGCTAAAATACAAAATGGGTAGATCTCCATACTCAACTTTTAAGTACTGTGTTTATACTTTGGGAATTAAAATCTAAAAATAGACAGAGGATTACAATTTATTCTTCACAATCAAGGAAGAGCTAAGTACATTCTTTGTTTTAATCAAGGGTGAGCCAAATCCAATCATCACACAACACAAATTCAGGATTTAATATTTCTGTAGTTGCAGAATGCCAGATATTAGGAGCCTTTGGAGCCACAGGGGCCCATGAAGGAAAAAAAATTTGTTTCCATTCTCCATCCTATTATTATTCAAATTTGTCCATTGGACCTGGAGAATTTCAAAATTTTCATCATATGGAGAATTCAAATCATTATGTAATTTAGTTGGAAATATTTTTAAAATAAATATCAAGAAAAGGAAATTAGAGAAATCTAGATTCTATCCTGCTCAGAGCAATATGGAAGAGTAAGAAAATGCTTCAGCCTTGTCCCAGTCATTTTCTGGAGCCACTGAAAAGACAACAGTGGATAGGCCTCCAAAAGGCTCATTTATGCAGATTATCTTATTTACCTTCCCCTTACCTGACCAAAATCTTCTGGCCAATCTACATCCTCTTCATGAATATTTAATTCTTTTCCATGATGAATTACTTCTCCAACTTTCACCTGTTTGGCTATATAATCAGGGAAAATTTTAAAGTTCAGTATATCATATCTCTCATCAGCCATCCTGGCAGCATACCCACATAATTCATCCTTGTCATCAAGGTCAGGGTTGACACACCTCAGGAAGTGGTGGAGCTGAAGGCAAGGACAAAAATTGGTTACTCCTTGGGGAAAGGAGTTATTCCCATATACTAAAGCTTCATAATTAGCATATAATGGGCTATGCATTTGGATCTTACAAAAGCCCTCATTCTCTCTTTTCTTAGAGATCTTCCTAGCATTCTGCATTCCATTTCTCCCTTTCCTAGCAAAAAATCAACTACAGAAGAGTAATTGGGCCACTAAATTTACATAAACACTAGGTAATGGACACCTAATCATAACTTTATCTTCCCTCCACCAAATCAGGAATTTCTTTCAGATGTCTCTTATGTCTGATACTCCAAGTTCTTTGGTAAAATCCATATTGACAGACAACTTAAAATTTTCTATAAATGGAAACAGAAGCCTACTATTTCCTCCCTTCTGCATAGTCAGTGCTTTGAAAACTAGAATATTCTTTTGCTTTTCCTCATATCCACAGAATTTATGATACTTTCTAGCATAGAGTAAGGGCTTAAGAAATGTGAATTGATACAAAGTTTTCTAGGAAATATATTCCAACTTGCAAAAGGTCTCTTTAATTAAAAAAATGTCTGTCCAAATTCTGTAGAGAAGATGATAATGTGGATTTAAAATTAAAAGTCAATTTGACATTCATACTTATGAAATTCAAAGTAAAGAAGAAAAAGGGAATGGAAATGATTCAAAATTTTAAAAATTCTATAAAAATTAATGAAACAACATAAAAGACAATGATTCCAATGGAGAAAAAAGGGAAGGAGTTGCTTCATTGTGATCAATTATAAGGAAATTAAGCAATAACACAAATGGAGGAAGATTTGAGAAGCAATGGTTTTAAGTAAATGCAGAAAATAATTTTGACAGAAGCAAGAGCATGAAGGGAGAATTTAACATATAAAAGAGGCACTTAAGAAAGAACTTTTGCACTGTAGAAGAAAATGTAGATGGATAGGCAATTGTTGAACCTCACTCTCACCAGAATTGGTTTGACAAGGGAAGAATACATATACACATTCAATAGGGTACGGATAGTTATCTAACCCAATTGACAAGTTTTAGGAAAGGGAATAAAAGAAAGAAAAATACAGAACAAATAAATAGAAAACAGACATTTAAGGAGAGGATAGACAAAAAGAATATGAAAGATTAACTAGAAAATAGAATGGAGAGAAATGAGTATTGGCAGTAATCATAAATATGAATCTGAATGAATTGGGCTCACCCATGTCACAGAGACAGAGAAGAATAGGTAAGAAATGAATATCTAACCATATGTGATGTACAAGGAAAAATAGTTGAAACAGAAAGACCTAAAATTAAAATATGGTTTGGAGTAGAATGTATACTATTTTAGGAGGTTAAAAATTCAAAGGTATCAATCAAGATCTCTGATAAAATAAAAGCAAAGGGGGCCCTAATTAAAAGAGAGAATCCAGGAAATTATTTCATGCCAAAGATACCAAAGACAAGAAAGTAATATCAGAATATCTGGCAGCAAGGTCTTCTGGTAAAGGCTTCATTTCTGAAATATATACTACATCTAGAACAGAACTAAACTTGTTAAGATAAAAAAACATTTTCCAGATGATAGACGGTCAAAAGACATAAAATGACCATTTTCAGAAGAAGGAATGGAAACTAAAACAGTAATTTGGGAAAAAATGATCTTAGTATAAATTAGAAAAAATGAATTTGGAAACAATTGGGAGGTACAACTTTGGGCTTATCAGAAATTATAAAACTTCAAGGTGATGAGATAAAAATAAATATACTAATTGGTTATTGGCAGAGTAGTGAACTTCTTCCATCATTCTGGAAAACAGTTTGGAACATACAGAAGCCTATTCTCATGAAGCCAGCACACAAATCAGTCATGGAGGCCCAAGCAATAAGTACAAGTACATCAAGCTTCAGTATGCCTCAGTGATTCAGTCCTGCCATCGGATCCTCATGATTGACTGGAGGGAGCATTGGTGCAATTGCTCCAGCTGTTTCATGTGCTTCCGGTACAGTGTCCATGTCTCACAACCGTAGACTAGCGAGCTGAGGACCACTGCGTTGTACACTTTGGGCTTCATCGCAGTGCTTACACCGCTGTGTTGGAGGACTTTGCAGTGCAGCCGCCCAAGTGCCTGGCTGGCTTTTTGGATCCTGGCATTGATCTCGTGGTCTAGGGACCCATCGTTGGCGATGGTGCTGTCCAGGTACTTGAAAGTGTTGATGTTAGAAAGCTGCATGCCGTTGATTGTAGGGCTGGTTCGTTGGCCTCCCTGGTGCAGGTTGGAACAGCACCTCTGTTTTGCTGAGGCTGATTTCAGGCCAAACAGTTTTGTTGCGGTGGAGAACCTGTCCACAATGGTTTGGAGATGATTTTCTTGGTGGGCCATGAGAGCACAGTCATCTGCAAAGAGAGCTTCCAGGATAACTCTCTGTTGTCTTTGTTTTTGCAGTCAGGTGGCAAAGGTCAAATAGTGAGCCATCCAGTCGGTATTTGATGTAGACACCCAGGTCTAGATCCATCACAGCATGTCGTAATACTTGGGTGAAAAATAGCTTGAATAGTACTGGAGCAAGGACAAAGCCTTGTTTCATGCCATTGGAGATGTTGAAGCTATCTGAAGTCTCTCCACCAGATAGGACTTCCCCTGTCATGTCGACATGAAAGAGCTGGATCAGTTTGATAAATTTTGCTGGGCAACCGAGCTTACTAAGGATCACCCACAATGCGTCCCTGTTCACTGTGTCGAACGCCTTTGTCAGGTCTATGAAGACAATGTAGAGACTCAGGTTCTGCTCAAGGCATTTTTCCTGCATTTGCCTCACCATGAAGACCATGTCGATGGTGCTGCGATCTGGTCGGAAACCACATTGTGATTCAGGCAGGTTCTGTTCTGAAATAGATGACAGGAGTCTGTTGAGTATAACACGGGCGAGGATCTTTCCGTCAGTGGAGAGTAGTGAGATGCCTCTGTAGTTGTCACAGGCTGCTCGTGAGCCTTTGTTCTTGTATAGGTCTACGATGAGTTCTGGGGGCATGTCTTCCTCTTCCCATATGCTGGTCAGCACTATGGGGAATGCCTGGAGAGCCTTTATAACATCAACTCAAATTTATAAAGAGCTAAATCATTGTACAAAAAATCAAGCCATTTTCCATTTGATAAATGGCAAGGGACATGAATAGGCAGTTCTCAGATAAAGAAATCAAAACTATTAATAAGCACATGAAGAAGTGTTCGAAATCTCTTATAATCAGAGAGATGCAAATCTCTCTGAGGTATCACCTCACACCAAGCAGACTGGCTAGCATGATAGCAAAGGAAAGTAATGAATGCTGGAGGGGATAGGGGCATTAATTCATTGCTGGTGAAGTTGTGAACTGATCCAACCATTCTGGAGGGCAACTTGGAACTATGCCCAAAGGGCGACAAAAGAATGTCTACCCTTTGATCCAGCCATAGCACTGCTGGGTCTGTACCCCAAAGAGATAATGGACACAAAGACTTGTACAAAAATATTCATAGCTGCACTCTTTGTGGTGGCCAAAAACAGGAAAATGAGGGGATGCCCATCAATTGGGGAATGGCTGAACAAATTGTGGTATATGTTGGTGATGGAATACTATTGTGCTCAAAGGATTAATAAAGTGGAGGAATTCCATGGAGACTGGAAAAACCTCCAGGAAGTGATGCAGAGCGAGAGGAGCAGAACCAGGAGAACATTGTACACAGAGACTAATACACTGTGGTATAATCAAATGTAATGGACTTCTCCATTAGTGGCGGTGTAATGTCCCTGAACAATCTACAGGGATCTAGGAGGAAAAACACTATCCACAAACAGAGGACAAACTGTGGGAGTAGAATCACCCGGGAAAAGCAACTGCCTGTGTACAGTGGTTAAGGGGACTTGACAGAGGAGAGACTCTAAAAGAAAGTCTAATGCAAATATTAACAACATGGAAATGGGTTCGAATCAAGAACACATGTGACACCCAGTGGAATCACTCATTGACTATGGGGGGGGGAGGAAAAGAAAATGATCTTTGTCTTTAATGAATAATGCTTGGAAATGATCAAATTAAATATTATTTTAAAAAAAAGAATATAGAAGGATTCCTGGATATGGGTGCAGACACTAGTTGTATAGCAGGGAAACACTGGCCACCAACGTGGCCCAGCAAAATCAGCCCGTCTACCCTCATAGGTATTGGAAAGAACACTAAGGCAGTTCAGAGTTCTCAGATTCCAACATGGTCAGATGGGAACCTGTCAGGACAGTTCTATCCACACGTGGTCCCTTCTCTCCCTGTCACTATATGGGGATGAGACATACTATCACAAATGAAGGTCTCTTTAGTCACACCAGACGAAGATGCCCAAGCGCCCCCCAATAATGAACCCCTGGATTTTCCAGAGCGGCCATTGCTGAGATAACAGCTGATGCAATCACCAGGAAGTCCGATAAACCAATCTGGATAGAGGAATGGCCCCTAACAGATGAGAAATTACATGCTTTAACAAGAACTAGTACAAGAGCAATTACGTTTGGGACACATAAAGCCAAGTAACAGCCCATGGAACACCCCTGTATTTGTCATCAAGAAAAAGTCAGGCAAGTGCAGGCTCTTACAAGATTTAAGAGCAATCAATAATATTGTGGAAGCTATGGGGAGCCTCCAACCAGGACCTCCCTCCCCAGTAGCCATTCCCAAGGAGTATGACATCATAGCAATTGATCTACAAGGTTGTTTCTTTACCATCCCTTTGTTTACCCCAAGATAGAGTCTGGTTCACCTTTAGGGAGCCCTCAGTAAATTTGAAAAGACCATATCAAAGCTTCCACTGGAAAAGTCTGCCCCAGGGGAGCAAGACAAGCCCCACCCATTGTCAGAAATTTGTTGATCTTGCCCTAAATCATATAAGAATACAATTCCCACATGCATACATAATACACTACATGGATGACATCCTGCTGGCCCACCCTGACCCTGCCAAATTGCAGGAGATTATGTCCAGCACTGTTCAGGCTCTGGCAGAATAAGGGTTAAAAATGGCACCTGATCAAATCCAGACTGAACTCCCTATCGGGTACTTAGGACAGACCATTGGGACTGAAATCTGATCTCTCATCAAAACTTACACCTGAGAGTGGATCATCTCAGCACACTAAATGACTTTCAGCACTGTTAGGGGATATCAATTGGTTTCGCCCATTCTTAAAAATCATCACTGCAGAGCTTCAGCCTCTATTTGAAGTCCTAAGAGGAGACCCTTCCCCTACCTCACCCCGAAATCTTACAGAGGGAGGGAGCAGGGCCTTGACTCTAGTAAATCGAGCAATTAGCCATCAGGAATTGTCCCACTTAGACTCTTCTCAGCCTTGGCCTCTTATAATATTCCCCACCAAGTACAATCCAAGTGGGTGCCTGTGGCAAGATGTGCAGCTTGAATGGCTACAACTGCCTCACTCTACTGGGAAGGTATCTCCTCATTGATTGTCATGTTCATCACAGAATTGATCCTGGAAGGTCATAGGCAAAGCAGGGAACTCTTTGTCATGGACCCCCCTTTCATTATCACCCCTCTAAATGCTGTGCAAGTTGACCATCTGTATTGTCAATGGAGCAACTGGCAAATCACTTTGGCAAACTACTCTGGAGAAGTCCTCTACCACCTTCCTCAAAGTCCTTTGCTGCAGTTCTTAAAGACACAGGCAGTCATGTTTCCCTCCTGGTGTTCCCCAAACCTTCTCCCCCTCCCCCACCCCCGCCCGCCATCATGGTTGTTACAGATGGTTCCTGGAATGGGAAAGCAGGAACAGTGATCAATAACAAGCCATTTATACAAGAAACAGGAGAATGTTCGGCACAGCGTACAGAAATTCTCGCAGACGTTTATGCCTTTCAAAACTGGTTAATGTGCCCGTCAATCTGTTCTCTAATTCCCAATAAGTAGTCAAACTTTTTCCTCATATTGAAACTGCCAGCCTGCCCTCCTCTGAAAGTTCCATTGTCTCCTCCCACTAGAACTCCAAAACCGCACTCAGGCCCGCAACACTCTGTTCCAAATCGGTCATGTCAGGGCCCTTCCTCATTGCCAGGCCCAATCCATGAAGGGAATCAGCTCGCAGACAGCATAACCCGGGTGTTCCTCACGGCAGTCCAGAATGCTGAGGAAAGCCACGAAATTCACCACCAAAATGGCCCCTCACTTGGACAGCAACATCTTGTCACCTGAGAAGCTGCTAGAACCATTGTCAGTAACTGGCCACACTGCCCCTCCCACTCCCATCCCCTGCCCAATGGGTTAACCTCAGGCCTCACCACCTCTGGCAAACAGCCGTGACGCACGTCCCCTCTTTCGGCCGCCTCTCTTATGTCCATGTCTCCATGGATACTTTCTCCCCGGTGATCGTGGCCACAGCACATACAGGGGAGGCCTTCAAAGATGTCTCACAACCCCTGTTTGCAAGTTTCTCTTATATAGGAATGCCAAAAGCACTAAACACAGACAGTGGACCAGCACATACTTCTAATGCCTTTGCAAAACTCGGTGGCTCCTTTCTAATCTCCCATAGCTCGGGCACCCCCTGCAGCCCTCAGGGGCGATTATTGAGCAAGTCCACCAGACCCTAAAAGCACAAACCAAAAAACTACGGGATGGAGATTTCTCACACTCTCCCCCCTCACATCTTAACTCATGCTATGTGTGTACTGAACCATGTGAATCTTAACAGCAATGACCATTCACCCATGGAAAGACCCCGGAACCTGGATTACGCCTTCCGTAAACCCTTTGTAAAATGGAAAGATGTGTCATCCCGTGTCTGGAAAGGTCCTGACCCACTACTAACATCAGGACGAAGTTTTCCTTGTATTTTCCCACAGAATTCGGACCCCGACCGCCTCATCCATCCATACATCCAGGCACCAGCAGAGGCAGCTGTGGCCCCGCCCTGGTACCCCTCCCCAGTATTGCTTCATCTTCCTCTACAACTCCGCCGCCTCCTCCAGATCCTGTGCACAATCTGATGGAATCGGTCCGATGTCTCTCTCTCCATCACCCCTTCACATCCCCACTCAGCCAGTGTTGGCTGTCAACCCAAACCCATCTGATGGTTTCAACTCTCAAGGCTCTCTCACAACAGTCCTGCAATATAGTAACACAGCAGGGCAAAGAAATAACCCCAGATATACTTTTCGTAGCTATGCTTGCTGTACTAGCTTGTCAGGTAACATCCATCTCAGCTACTGCCCACTGGGCAGACTTCCCAGAGCCTCCCATCCTTCATCCTGCTGCTTGCAATAATGATTTTCAGGTTTATACCAATTTCTGATTTTCTGGGAGGTCCAACAATCGCTTATATCTCACACAAGTCCGTTCCTAATTTTACTTATTTTGGCTTGTCCTATTTGCCCCCTCTATGTTTCACAGTGGGCCCAAATCCCTCTCCAGGTTGCCTTCTGACAGACATTAACTCATAACTCATAACTTACTGACTCTCCAGGAAAAGGCAGTGTAAGAAATGTATGGTTACTTCAAATGATGTCACCAGCATTTTCCTTCAACAAGTTTTCTCTTCAAACCTCTCTGATCCTTCCACCAAAAGAGATTCCAGAATGTAAATATCTATCTGGTAATGGAATAATTTAAAAGAAATATGTAATTTTCCTTGATTGTTTATAAGCTCAAAACTTCTCACAGGGTAATGAGAAAATTAAGCCACCTGTGACAAAATCATTTATCTTGTGTGCAACCTTTATTCTGCCTGTAATCACAATATAAGAATATAGAATGTTAATTAAGTGATTTGTTAAAAGTAATGTATCACTTTTCCAATTATCTCTCTTTGATTTTGTGTATCTGCATGCCAAGAAAATGGGTATAAAAAAACCATCAGGCATGGGGATAGTGGAGCAGCTTTGAGATGCAAAGCAATCCCATGGCTGTAATGATTAAGCTGTTTTCCCTTTGTTATTTTTGTTGAGTGGTTGTTCACCACCCCTCAGTATACCCTGGAGTCACAGGCAAGGGTGGACTTTGCCCAGGCCATCTGAGGTCATATTTGGACCTAGGACCTCCCATCTCTAGGTCTGCCTCTATATCCACTGAGCAACCCAGCTACCCCCTAGTATTGCCTTTCTTAATTGTCTTCATTTTGCCTTTCACTTTTCTGTAGCATAAAAAAAACTTGGCTATTTTATTTCCCCTGAGCATTATACTTACCCGGAGCAACGTCCCTTTAAGGTAGAAACCTAGAAAGAAGAGAGTTTTATTCCCCAAATTAAGCTGAGGTAGGAAAGTTTCAAATAGGAGCATTTTACCTGGTTAAGAGGCTTGAAAATAAAATATATTAGTCTGAGAATCTGCAGCAGAGATTCCAGAGGGCTAGTTTGTGTCAAGGTAGTGTCAGAAGAAGTTAGGAAAGGAATGACGGAGCCTAGAACAATAGTTAATGACAGAAGATCATTTACTTTGTACCCTGAGCATGGTCAGAGAATGTCCATCTAGGGGGAAACTGTTGGGAAGATAATTGGGCAAAGAAATGCTATGCAGGAGAACTGGTTATTGATGCAGTCACAAGGAGCATGGAAGGCCTGAGAATGGCTCAGTTAGGTTTGTCAAGTTCTCCAGGTGACTGTCAACTTACACTTGGCATTAATATTCCACATCACTGGAGCTTCGCTTCCTCATTTTAAGTTACTTCCCAATTTTCTCCTGTTATAGGTAATTTTCTGTAATCGTGTGACGAAAAATGCGTCAAGAAATCAAGACCTAGACTATGGGAATTGCGAAGGCAGATAGAAATTTTTAGCCATTGTGAATAAGTAAGCAAGTTCAAAGAGGTTCCTTTTCTTAAAAGGAGGAAGAATTTAGGTCATAAAGAAAACTTGGCAAAACATCAGTGCCAAAATGGGAGGAGGGGAGGAAGCAATACGTATAATTAATGAATTCTAAACAGCATTTTTAACAAAAAAGGTTCCCATAGAACACTGAATTGCTCCCCAGTACCAGGAAAGTTTTTATATTTTGGAGCTTCAAGGAAGGAAACAATGAGATTAGAAAATGCCTTTGTGCCTATGAATACTAATGAAGTCTACAGGTGATCATAGACTAGACCTAAGTCCAATGGTAAAAGAGCCCTTATTGCCAATAAATAGATAGATACTCAGGAAATTGACATGTGTACCCTCAGTCAAATCAGGAGAATTATTTTCACAATAGATTTTATCTACAGACTTTTGTCATTTTCTGACTCAGTTGCCACATCATTTTTTCATACAAAGTAATAGTTAATAGAAGTAAAAAAGTCCAAGCTATTTACGTAGTTAAAGGTGAATGAACACCATTTTTAAAGCCCCAGCATCCTAACTTCCCCAAAGGGGGTGTGTGAGAGTTTTTAAATTTAAGGAAACTATGAAGCATTTTTAATCTTGAGAATTTGGGGAATTAATTTCAGTTTTGAAACTTTTACATTTGACTTTTTGAAGTTGGTTTGAAATTGAAATTGTCATGATGCTTTTTAAAATGATTTTGAGATTTTTGTATAGAATTGCCTTTCTGGCTCTAATTTCAATGTGTTGGTATTTGGGGAGCGCCCCCAAATATAAGTTGTCTATACCTGAACCCCAGAGCTTTCCACCATTAGAAACAGAGTCAAGTCCTATATAGCATCACCCATTTGTCCATTTCCTTTGGCAGCAGAGTCAAGCCTTTCCCCCAAAAGTGGGGTGTCAACATGAAATCTAGAAACCCTCAATTTGTAGCCTCATAAGATCTGATGAAACCCAAGTATTAGAACTATCTTGTAACTTGGAGTCCCCAAAGCTTGTCCGGGTTCCCGGTTCCTGTGAGAATCCACCCTGAAGAGAATCTCAGGCTAGCAGTTTCAGACTGAATAATGTACCCTAAGGTGGGTGGTAATTCTAGTTAGATGGGACTAAGCAAATGCTAAGTACCCTGTCTGTCTTGTGTAGTCTTCATCAGTGTTTCAGAGATCCCAGGAAGATCCACATCTGGGCAGGGACCATCCTTTACTATCCATTGTCAACAGTCCATTCCCTTAGACCCTACACTCTAGTTGTGATTCTTTTCCCAAGCTTAATTGCATTCTGTCAGCATAATTTGAACACTCCCATTTCCTTGTAACTGTGTCAAAGCAGCTTATCCCCTCCTCCTTCCTAAGTAACTTTTCCTGTCTGTCAAATATTCCTGACATACCCCAGTTGAGCCAGGTTTGCCTCAGTGTATGTTCTGCATGTCAATAAAAGTTAAGGTTTGGAGAAAAACCGGTGGAGACTGACTAGAAGACCATGGGAGAAAGATAAGGAGAAGGGACAGAGCGGAAGGTGAGGGGAATGAAGAAGATACATGCAGGCTAGCTAGGCTCTAAGCCAGGATACTTAGGAATGGGTGTCTACCATTCCTAATAAACTTTATAAAATACATATCTCTGGGTATAATGATATATTGATCATTTTAATTATAACAAAACAATTGTAACGTCAATCAATTATATTTCCCAGGCCCTCTGTTTCTCAAATGGTATATAGGTTCCCCAAATTCTTTTGTTCCTTGGAGTTGTCAATCTAGCTTGGTTGGTTCTCCCAGGGATCAGCGTGCAGAGCATCCAGAGTTCAATCCTCATACTCTGTACATTAGCGCAGCTCTGTGTGGAGGCCTACTATTAACCTGAACCCCTGTTCTTTGATTAAAGAGTGTTTTTCTTCTGACTATTTATTAGTTCTGATTTTTTCCATGTCAACTATATATATTTAATTATTCATTTATTTTAAAAATTTATATTTATATTGTTGACTAAATGTATATGCCTCATCATTAATGTGTACAAGCAAGTTCTGCTTTTCTTCCTCGTTGGTATCATTTCTCTTTATAATTATTGAATTGAGTTTCTGGAACTTCCTATTTATCCTGTGATGACTGATTGAATATAATTTCAGTTCATAGCAATGATGCTGCATTCAGGTATTTTCAATATGCTCATTACAAGGCTAGGTGATCTTTCTAGACCCAGATATTTCCTCTTATATTGTACGTTCTTTAAGGGTTCTCTAAGAGATAAATCTAAGGGTTCATGAAAAATATTACCTTCCAAGAAAGAACTGGATTTTTTCCAAATTCTGATGTTGCTTTTGGGTCACTTTCAAGCAGTTGGTGGAAAGCATGAGCCAATAAATAGATTCCATTGTAGATATTATAACTCAGGTCCATTATGGTCTTTTCGAAGTCACTAGAATATACACCTTCAACTAAATCCATTTCAGGGCAAACATAATGCAGGAGTTCTACAGTACCCTTTTTTGAAAGTCTACAATAATAGGTTATCTCCCAGAAACTCTTTAGGAAAATATCCTCAGTGTTTACAGTGGGTTTCACACTTCTTAAGAAATCTGTGAAACCAGGAATTTCCCTTTTGATTTGAGAAATTATTAGTGTACCATGAAAATGATTCATTTCTTTAGTAACATCTATAGAGAAATCCCAGTAAGAGGTGGTGATCAACAATTTTCCATTCAAGTAAAAATCATTCACTAAAATAGAAAATTCAAAAAGGGAGTCTGTATCTCCATAGATGAAAATCACATTGGATGATGATGCAATGATCCTAGAAAAGAGTTTAATGGATTCATCATGTTCAAGATTAATTTTTTTGGGAACTCGTTCCACAAAAGCCAGACACATACCATTCCTGGTCATCTCCTCTTTCAAATTGTTGAAGAATTGTTCCCCTCTCATGTTATCTGAAATAACCAGCCCTATCCAAGTCCAGCCAAAATGCAGCATTAATTTGATCACTGTCAGATGCAGAGTGGATTCCCTGCTGCCCATCTGATAGACATATGGATATTGGACATTATCAGCCAGGAGAAGATCAAATGGGCCATAGGTGACCTATGTAAATATAAAGAAGAAATAATTATAATGGTGACATAGGAAATTTCTGTCCTCTTTAATATTTTTATCTCAAGCAACTATCAGAGGTGAATACATAACATGTATTAATAAATGCTTGTTAATTTGAGTTAACAGATTATAGTTACAATAGATTTAAGGGAAGGCAATTTTTGTAGTGGGTTCAAGTTTCAGGTCACAAAATGGCAGAATAAAGGAGACATTCTGAAGGGAACTCTGAATCTGTACCTGACCAAGAATTCTTTCTCCCAGGTCTCTTTAAGCAATTGAGTCTATGTTTGAAAGGTTATAATGAAGAAAATATTATCATCCTCTAAAAAGACTTTTCTACTTTTACACAACCCATCCTAACAGGGCCTCTTTTCTTACATTTGTAATAAAATCAACCTCTGTGGAATATTTTTTCTTTGCTTCTAATTCTTTCATGTTGATTCAGGGAGAACATGCTGGGCATCTCTTGAATGGACCTCTAGGTTTAATATTTAATCAGAGTCGCAGATCCTTTCTAAGTGATTTCGTTCATCTCTCCTTAACCTCACACATCACCCATTCTTTTATCCAACCTTCCTAGGCCAAGAATTCTATTCACATCAGGATCACAAGGAGGGACTAATGGTCCCAGAGCTGGCTCAGGAAGGAAAAATTCTCTTTTCCAAATTCACTTAGGGGTGTAAGATGGTGACTTCACACCACTGAAATTTAATGTCACAGTTGGCATTACACATTATCCCTACCCTACTAGTAAGAACTCAAGGAGATTACTCTCCTCCACTCCAGCAATCTTTAAGTATCCAAATTCCTAGTCTCTAACACAATACTTATTCCAGCATTAGATCTCAAGTCACCAGATTTCTCCCAGAGATAAGAGAATATTTGACATTATCCTAAAGAGATTTGGGAGAAGGCAAGCCAGGAAAGCTGGATCAACATTCCTGAAAAGAGCTTAGCAAGCCCTTACAGCAGAGGTAATTGTTCTTCCAGAAAATCACATATGCCCCTCTGTCTCTGAATATACTCTCTTTAATTTCCCCAATAATTTCCTGATTTGCTTCTGATTCGTCTTCTTTCCTCTTTTTAGAATTCTCTTAAGATTTTTTATTTTAGGGTCAGAATTTTTTATTTTTCTTAACGCCTTACCTTCCATCTTGCAATCAATAATATGTATTGGTTCCAAGGCAGAAGAGTTGTAAGGGCTGGGCAATGGGGGTTAAGTGACTTGTCCAGGGTCACACAGTTGAGAAGTGTCTGAGGCCAGATTTGAACCTAGGACCTGTCCTGGCTCTCAATCCACTGAGCCACCCAGCAGCCCCCTAGGGTCAGAGTTTTTATCCAACTCTGGTCCTTCCTCAGAAATCCTTGAAGGCCTCTATTTCAGTTTCCAAGTGTTTTTATAAGGAAAATAAATTCTGCCTATTCAGCCAATTAAAAAAGTCTCCCCAGAAAGTAGGCATAAGAATGTATCAAGATCTTTGTGGTAGCAACATTATACCTTTCAGAACTATTTCTGCTTTACATCCAGGATTGAGGCATCTTGGTGGCACCAAAAATAGTGTGTTGGACTTTGAGGCAGGAAAACAAATCTTTGTGAGTTCAAATCTGGTCTCAGGTACTTATTAGCTGTCTGCTCCTAAGAAAGTCCCTCATCACTATTTGCCTAAGTTTCTGTATGTGAAACATGAATTGGAGAAGGAAATCAAAAACTACTCGAGAGTCTTTGCCTAGAAAAATCCCAAATTGGGCAGGAACAACATCTGAAAAGATGGAGCAACAACACAACAGCAGCAGCAGAAACTTTAGAGTGCAAATATTGAACATTTCTGCTGAACTCGTCTCCTGGAGTTGACATGGACAGACAATGTCATCTTCTGGTTCAGTGGCTTAGAGCAAGTTTTCTGTCCAGCTGTAGCATAGCAGGCATGTCAGCATCTTGGAAATATGGTTGATGTTTTGTTATTGTATCCTGTATATTCATTTACCAGACACATGGTCAGATCACTTGGTGATCATTATATGGAAAGGGACAGTCCAAAGGGCTAACAAATTCCTGGGCTGGGAGTGGCCAGCTACAGTGCCCTGGATCTGACAACATTCCTTTACAAAGCTCAGTTGGATTAATCTCCTCCTATTTGATTTTGTCATTGTCAATTCAACCAATGTTAAAACCTATATCTTCTCACTTATTCATTTATCACCCCCTACTTGACATTCCTAAAGTCTCCAATAAAAACTGGTGAAGATGTGTGAGCCACCCTCTTACTTCTCCTGCACTTGCCCTTGCTCTTGCTCCTTGCACCTCCTAATCATTCTTTGGCCTAAAATGGCCTCCTCATGTCTGATGTACGCAGTACAGCTGCTCTACACATCTCCCATTAATCTCTTAGCCGTCTGGCCCATGGGGGATGTCCTGGAGTTCTCAGTTCCACGCATGTTCTCTTGTTTCTCATTCATGTAATTTTTCCATTTGTTTTCTTTTCTAGAGAGGTAATTATGGAGCTCACGACTCCCCATAAGTTTTAACTTGTGATCTCTGAGACTTTATTCTTGCGTATCTTCCTCTGACTGCCTCATCTATCTTACATCCATGTTCCTCTAGCCAAGAATTTCCTTCTACAGGTTCTTTATATAGGAGGTGTTGGCAGATCCTATACCAGCCTCCTCATTTCTCCTTCTTGTAATCATGAAGGTGATGACAATCGTTCTCAAGGGTGTGTGTGTGTGTGTATGTATATATATATATACATACACACACACACACCCTCAGATATACATATATCTGAATAATTTGTGGATGAGCAACCCTGAAAAGGATTCAGCAAACCATAATATTAGAGGTGCTAATCCTTCCTGAAGACCCAATATACCTTTGGTGTCTGCCTACACTCACTCATGGCTCCTGGAAGCCCTCCCATACAAAGTGACTCCACACCAGTAAACCCTTATTTGCCAACAGTCTAAATGGGGTTGAGGATAACTGACAAGTCTCTCACCTGTTAGCCAGAGAGGATATTTTTACCTCAGTCCACAAGGGGCTGCCCCATCAGAATGGGCTGATGGCACCAATTTGTTCCATAGGCCATGAAGGCAGTTAAAGCAAGTGCTACAGAGCAGAGAAAGAGTAGCAATTTGTGAGCAGCATTTATTTGGTGCACCCATCTGTGACTGGAAAGGCCAACAAGAACTACAGAAAGTAATCGGGATCATTTTATGTTTTGGAAATCATCTTTTTCTTGTACTATGCCTATCACATGATACTGCTCAATCAATGTGGTTTGAATGGAATTGTCCCGAATCACATTTCATAATTATGCAATGATTTCTCTGATCCTGACTCATGAAATAAAGGCTAATTTTTATACTACCATTCATCAGACTCAGCCAAAAACAAGTGATGATCGATCACCATGATCTCTCAGGAATCAAAATTGTGAGAATACCAAAGGATAACGAGAGAAACAAGTAAAACATGAATACTTTGTGGCAGAGAAGCATCGTAGAATTGATTGAAATCCATACATTCTTACTTTTCTAACACATATCCCCATCTTTCTTGCTATAGAGGCACTCTTGGGGCTTGCAAGTAAAAGGCATTTTGTTTTAGTATTGAATCAGCTCTTCATTCTGTCTGCTTGCCCTGATGACTCTCTATTGTAGTGTATTTTTATAAATAAAAATCCAATAATAAAATTGTGTTTGAAAAGAATTTCAGGAAAAGAAATATGATATCTCCTTGAATCCAGAAAAATAAACTCTTAGAAGAAAAATGCTTGCAGAAACCTATACTGAATCAAGAAGATACAGAATGAATATTTGGGTGCAATTGATTGAACAGAAGGGGATTTAACATTTATTGTAATTATACACTTTTATGGCAAAGGGGACTGCCCCCTAATTTGCATTTTGTTAATGTGCCTAGCAAATCACTGGTTTTTCTTTCTCTCTTTTCTAATTCCCTCTTATCTATAACCATTGTAAATTCCTGTTAGAAGGTGAACTATTGTATAAATCTGTATTTAGAATGTTTTGGGACTACAACATGATTCTATTAAAAGATCAATGGGGAGACTAGACTCCCAATGAACATGGAGGAATTGTGAAGATTAAATTCTAATCCTCTGATTGTAACAATGAAGGTACTTAGTAATGTAACTTCATTGTTACAATAAGGAGAGAGCTAAATTCCATGTTCACACTATCCAGACCACCAAAACGTTTTATTTTCATCATAATATTCTCTGAGGATCCAGTTAGAAAATGCATATCAGGCACTTGATCAAGTCTAACTAAAATACGTTAAATTGATGGACCAAAAATTTGTGTTCTAAATGATACATTGCACATTTGGCAAAACAAGCCCTAAGTGAGGAAGAAATTTCACAGCTAAAATTTAAATATCACTGTTAACGCAGAATGGATGGTACTTGTTAGCACAGCGTACTGAAGGGTTGGACTAATGCTTCATACATTTTGGGGAAAAATATAAATCAGTTTCCAAATGAAAAGGAACATTGTTCATCCTGGAAGTTTTCTGAAGTGAGAGGGGAAAAAATCTTGCTTCTCTCTAAAATTTTCAGAGTTTTATTCAAATATATAAAGGTGAGCTGAGAGGATAAGACTATTATTTGGGAAGATTATTTACTTGACCCAAAACTATCCCTATAAACAAATAATTTAATATGACATCACCTTATCTGAAGAACACAATGAGTTCATTCATAGAGGGGACTTTTTCCTTGTTTTGTATTTCTAATTTCATGTCTGTGCCTAGAGCTTCTTGATAAGTGTGAACTGGTTCACTGGTGTCAATCAGCTATTTGAAAGAGAAAGAGCATCCTGGCTAAAAATACACAACAGTATTGCCTCTCTTACCTGTGGGACTTTATAGAGTCCTAACATGGTAGCCATGGCCATGGACAGTGTAGAGGACATTCCACCAATGACAGCCACTGATTTGTGCTGCAGTTCACAATTGTAGTTAGGGATGGTTGGACCCATCCCTGACAACCAAATCAAAGAGTTCTCCAAAGCTAGTTTGTTAGAATGGAAGTTACTGAACAACTGGTATCCCAGAGTTATGTTGGGTAGCAAATGGGGGTCCTTGTTGATCTCATGCACAGCAAATTGGAAAATGAGAAAATGTTGGTAATGTTTGATCATGTACCTAAAGTGACAGGAAGAAAATAAATAACTAGACACAACTTGACAGAAACAGCAAAGTTTAATATTAGAAAGGATATAGGTCATTAGTGTTATGCTTTCAAGGCTATATATATAGGGCGTGACTAATACTTAAAGGACAGTCATTGAGTGAAGGGAAAGAAGATGCTGGTGTAAAAGTTTATAAATTGGTTGAGATTAAGAGTGTACAAAAGATTGGGTCCGTTCCTACCAAAGGTGAGACTTTTCAAGATATGTGAAGTCCTCTGCCCTTTCATTTAAGGTCATTCACTACCCTGCAGGCTCTAAAAGGAAATCATTCCATAATGATATCATGAGTATTAGGAGGTATTTTTTTCCATCAACCCTAAAATAATTTACTGGCAAATTTCAACAAACTATCCTAATTATAACTTTCACTTAAAAGTGAAAAAATGAAGTGAGTTTTCAAAAGTAATCATATTTAATGCATTATGATATATTTAATATATTATTTAATATTTAATATATTATAACATATATAACATTTACCCCAGGTTTCTACCATCACCCCAACCTTTTTCAGCATTTTCTACAATCTTGGGCCCAGAAAATAACACAACACATCCAATGTGGCTTGACTAGATTTTTGTACTGAGAGACCCTCACATTTTTGTAATATAGGACAATTCTACTCCTTCCCTCATTCACTAAATTTCTTCAATATTTTTTTCTCTTCGTAACCATATTTCAGCCCTAGTATTCTGGTGTTGTGGATTTTGAAGGCAAAATTAATAATGGATACGACACTGCTAAGTTTCTCCTTCTGTGATTATTTTGCCATCCTCAAACCTTCCAATATTGTACATTGTCCAGAGTTAACATTCATTGTTTTATCAAAGCTTCCTTACCAGATACACCTCATGCATATATTTCACCAAGCTCTGGGATAAGATGGGACTTGAGATATTGCATTCAGGGAACATATTGCTTTATGTGACTGGGGTCCTTCCTGTTGTACACAGAAGAATGACCAGTAACTAACTTTAAAGCTATTAAAAAGAGAATTCCAACAGTTATTAGTTTTAAGGCATACTTTAGGCCTAACAAAACCTCCTGAGATTGTTGAACTATCTTCTCCATTCCAAGTGTTGTATGATCACAATAAAGATGAGATGAAGAAATTCTGGCAGAAAAGAAGAAAATAAACAAAGATGTTTAACAAAAAGAAGGGCTACAAAGAGAAGAACTTTGGAAGAAGAATATGAGGAGCCATAAAATTCTTACCATGCAAGGAGGAGAATTAAAGAAGACCAAGAAAAATAATTTTGCCTTTACATGCCTATACCATGGCAAAATTACACCTGCTGAGAAGCTAAGTCCCACAGGAGGATTAAGGAATATTGTGCATCTCACATATCTCAGTTTGGAGATATCCTAAAAGTCTACACAATTCCATTATCTCTGAGGACATTGAGGTGACCACTTACCGACAATACTAAATTCAGATTCAATCTCTATCTTCTTTCCTCAAATTACACAACTATCAGGAGGTTGAGAAATAATAGGGAAGGAAAGGATGGAAAGCAGAGGAAAATATTGAGTTAATAAGAAATGAGAGGAACTGTTCTAATCCTGATCTAGGAAGGCTCAAAAAGAGCCAGCTCCTTATTCAGAAGATGAATTATTTGCACAACAATGATCATGAATACAGCCAATTTTGCCATAATATTCATTGACAGAGTTCGTGAGGCCAGGATCATTTTTTCCCTTGTTTAATACCTTCCTTATGACCTGCACATAGTGGTTAATTAATTCTGTGGAGTGAAAAGGTCCTCTAGTTTATCTTTCCTAGACACAGAGGTGGTGAAAATTCTATATGATTGAAGAATTGTTTCACACATCTAATATACATTGCATTTGTGGTCATTGTGAACTTAATTGTTTGGTATTTTAGGTATACGTGCCTTATATATTTCTAAGGTAGAGCTCCAATGTGAAGTCATTTGACTAAGTTGTTCTAAGGTCCATAAAATCTTATAGGGAAAGAGAAACATTTTGTACTTTTCCACTGTTAAATCTCTTTCAGGAAATAAGAATTGAAGCTTTTAGCTGGATAAAATTCTGGAGTGATTGGAGGATTCTGAATTGTTTCTCCTTTCTGGTGCCTTAGTTAGTTCATGATGGATCTTTCTCCCAGTTTGCTATATAAATTTTGAGCCTCCTCCTATGAAAATTTCATCCAAACTAGTTTGAAATGTATCCCCAAAACTTCTTTTTCAATATGCACCTGATGAGAAATATACTTTTACATATTTAGAATCTATAACCACTTCTCAAATATGGGCAGTTGGGGAGAATCTGATTTTGTCACCAGAATCCCAAAATTGAGAATATTCCCTCCCTGCTATGTCTCCTTAATCATTGCCCTAGATGAGTTCCTTCCATTTGTGGTGAAATATCCCAGACTATTTCTAGTGCCATATCTAGTGGCAATATAAATATATATTTATATACTATCTTGCTTGCTATGCCATAAAAATAAAAAACTTTGTGATCAGCTTCCTGAATATCCCTTTCCTAGAAATTTCCAAACCCAGATCTTTGCTTTAACCAAAACTGTGAGGCCAAATAAAACACAATTCTGCCCACAAGAACAGTCGATCAGGAACATGGATAATTACATTTCACCAGTCAGAAATATAACACAGAAAAACAACTTACTTTGAATCTGCAGATGTCCAGACTGGAGGAATTCTGAAGGATAATTTGTCCACATAAATACTGGTCTTCAGAAACAGGGAGAAGAAGCCCCCTATAACCAAGTCCCCTTCCTTTCTGTATGTAAGACTATAATCTCTTTTTAAGTGACAAGGATGATCCCCCATTTGGTATGCAGAAAAAGACAACTGACAAAGCAGGATCACAAATAAACTAAAGGAAGACAGCCTCAGTTTACCCAAGCCCATGGTCAATATCTAAAATGTAAAAATATTTAAGGACAAGAGAAGTCCAAGATAATTGGGCAGGTCTTTTCTCATGACTATATGGACATGTTCTCTGTAACTAAAGATTTTTCTTTTCTAATAAATGCTCAACTTTTGAACAATCCCTCATAAACTGGATATTCGAATGTAAGACATTAGATAGGACTCTGTTTAGTATGAAGGAAAAAGATATATAGAATGCGGTATATATATGGGACATTTTTAGCTCCTCGATATTATTCACCTTATTCCCTGTGGGTAGGCAAGGAAAGTCATCATATCATCATATCTCTCCAGTGGTAGTCAAAATAATATGTTGATCAAAGTCTGAGAGTGAGGGCCTCTGGGGACCACTCTGCCCTGCAGCTCTTCACCTGCATTCTCCTTCCTGAGTTAAAAACTCAAGTGACAAAGTACCTTTTAGAACCTGCTTCCCTGCTTTCAATCCCTGGAGCATTAGAAACTTCTCTTGGTTTTGAGTTGTCCAAAAACCTCTATGATCCATTTCAGTACATGGGTTATACTTCTAGAGTAATATTTCCACTCTCACCAAAACACATTTCTGCAATGAGTCATTATTTCCAGATTTCATCAAGCAGAGACCAGTTTGACATGAGAAGGGCAGGAAGTGAGAGTGTTAGTGTCAATGTTGAGGGCCACAAGTTCAGAGACTGAGATGAATTTTACATTTTTAACACTTGATAACATGAAATATAAGTCCTTTGCCAAGTGGAGTAACTTTTAGAACCTGCTTCCCTGCTTTCAATCCCTGGATCATTAGCAGCTTCCCTAGGTTTTGAGATGTCCACAAACCTATTTGATGCATATCAGTACAGTATTTAGACTTCTAGAGTAATGTATCCACTCTGGCCAAACCAAATCTCTGTAATGACTCAATATTTCCATATATTGCATCAAGCAGAGACAAGGTTAACATGAGAAAGGCAGGAAGTTAGAGTGTTAGTGTCAATTTTGAGGGCCACAAATTCTGAGACTGAGATGAATTTTACATTTTTATGAATTTGATAACATGAGCCATAAGTCCTTTGGTGAGTGGAAGTACACACTAAACAATAGCTAAAAGAATACATGATAGTAATTTTTTCTTAATTTCAACAATGGTTATAGATTGATAAATCTCATTCTTTATCAATATGCCTGTTATATCACTAGTGGATACCTTTGGCTCAGTAGAATAAGCGTCTCACAGATAATTAAGAAGTAATCTAGAATTGGCATATATTCTATTGAACTTATAAGAGAAAATAGACTGAATCTCCCAGAGGAAGAAGAAAAGCAGACTCCTCATACTGGAACACCATCTTGAGTGGGGAAAGGGCAAGGAGAGAAATTCAAAGGAAGAACAGAGGAACTGAGAAGATCCAGACAGCTTCATGTTGGGAAGCCTACAAGAGAGGTTGCTCTGAGCAAACCTCTGAACCTGGAGCCCCATTCTGTAAAACCTGATCCCAGTATCCAGTGAAGATGAATCAGAAGAAGATCCTCTAAATCCCTGTAGATAATCCTTTCAACTTGATAATAGCTAGGAAAGCTAAAATTCAGGACAACTCTCACAATTGACCCAGGGGGGTCAGGCAGACAAAACCTGACCCTGCAGGATTTGGGGTGAAGGAGTTCAATTGTTATTATTAGGGACTTCCTATTTCCCTCCTTCCCAATTACCTTATCCCACAACTCACTTTCATTACCTTTTATATATTCTTTAGAATAAATAGCTGTTTATAAGATCAAGTGCCTGCTTCATAGTAATCAAGAAAAGAGATTCAAAATCTGGGGAAGGAATATTATACTTCTCTCCTCAGAGAGGGAGAAGCCATCTGCCCTCTATTTCTATTTCAACCAAAACTATGAGGGAATACTAATCTGTTATTTTGAAGGCAACATGAATGAAGTTCACCAGGGAAAGTGAGAGGAAAAGCCAATCTATCCTCTCTTCCTCCCTTGGCTATATTCCTTCTCTACCTCACTCTGGTCCTGAAATTAGTGGTGAGAGACTCCATGCTTTCTCCCTCCATTACAGTGGCATCCAAGAATACAAAAGAATCCATCACCAACAGTCACTGACTGGCAATTGGAAGTTACTATTTAGGGCAGCCACCTTGGGGACATAGATTCTGAAGACAACTACACACAGGATCAAGGCAGACATCTTGATTTCTATACATCAGAAAGAGAAAAGAGGAATAAATAGAGGATAGAAACAATGTTCCAGAAAATGATGTGGACACTTCTGGTAGTAGCCATATTATCATATTGGTGGACTATTCCATCTTTAGCACCATCACTGGTCTAGTATATGACATAAGTATTACAAAATACTGGGATCAGATATCATTAGAAATATCAATGAAATTGTTATCCCTCCCTGATGGATAAGGTACTCTTGCTGCTCTCTGGAAATTATACAACATTATGAAGAAGGGGATGAAGATAATTCTGGGCAAAAAGAATATAATGAACAACAACATATATAATAGGTTAGAACTTTTGTTCTCCCAAAATGTCAACAATTATAGAGATATGCCAGGAATTCAATATGAAGAAAAATGAGAAACTGTGCAAGGAAAAGGAGCTAGTTACAGGGGAGGATATTAAGGAGGCTGATAATGATACAGACATATATATGTATATACACACACACAAGGACACTGAGACACCTATCATAACAACAGTTATGACAGTGGAGTTTTGCACTGAGAAAATGAGAAAATCAGGGTGGACAAACAAATGCAGAACTTGAGGAAGTCCCAGGGGCACAGAAGATCATGCCTCTCAGAGATAATGTAACCCCAGATTCTGGTATTCTCCATGCAAAAGTATACAAGTCTTTTTCCATTCAGGATTTGGATGCTCTGGAATTGAGAATGACAAAATTTTGTGTAGAACCATTTAGATATTTAAAGGAGCTAAGAAAAGCATTCAAACTATATGATCCTGATTTCCAGGATGTAGAAATCTTATTATCATAACTCTTTAGCCCCCCAGGTACATTCACAATTCATTAAGAAAACGAGAGAAGACAATACACTGACAAGTTGGCCTGAATATTTTGAGGATTTTGATTTTTCAAGACCATCAAATATGACTTTCCTTAAAAAAGATTAGGGAAGATCTATTAGAGGCAAGCATGTCCTTTTGTACAAGACCAAATTCTTGGGGAAATTTGTATAGTTTGAGGCAGGAGCAGACAGATCATCCATCTGTGTACATTGACAGATTGATGGAAAATGTGGAGGTAATTTTGGGATATGGACAGGACAGCCAAGAATGTATTCCCCATATAAAGAGACAATTTTGAAGGGATATTGCCAAAATCTCAGTAACTTCTTCAAGCATTTTGGAATGAATTTTGAATCTCTATCTCTCCAAAATTTGAGATACTCTGTCACATACTTATACAAGATCCATACAGAACAACAAAAAGAGAAAGAAGAATTAAAGCAGAAGCTAGAAGAGACCAAGGAAACCATTAGGCAGAAAGAGTTAGATGAGACCAAGAATCTAGCTACCATTAGGACATTCCCATATCAAAAACTACAATACCAAAATAGGGGTCAAAGAGATAATAAGAAATGCTTTTTATGCCAGAGAGTGAGATACATAGTAAAATTATTCCTGATGAAATAGAAATATGAGCAGGGGTACAACAGAGGTTCACAATAGCAGAACAGAGTTATACAGAACTGAGGGTACAATAACGACACAAAACAATAGATATACCAAGATACATACAAACCCAAATGCTGTGACCACTGCAAGGAGACAACTCCTGATCTCAAAACCATGTAACACCAGCTTACCCAGGGAGTGAAACCCCAAACTGCCAGATTCAGTCTAGGTTTTCTCTCTTACAAACTGCTATATAGCCTCTCAGCCCACTAGAAGCCATAAGATAAGGAAGATAGAGAAAGGATAGAAGTTTTTGATTCCGCAAAGGGTGTGATGGAGCCAAGTTTGAGATGTCAGAAATGAGTCAGAGACCAGGCTTATTAATGATCTTGTAGCCGCAGCCATGCTCCTATCAGTGGACTTCTCAGAAAGGCTAATTTCCGTCCAGAGATCCAAACCAGTCAGAGGATGATGTAGCTTAGTTGGGAGAATAAACAGAGTAGAATTAGAGAGTGCTACGTATTAGCATTGGAAAAGAAAGAGACACCTGGCCGAAGGCCAGGTTTCAGGTGAGAGATAGAGAGAAGAGAAGAGACAGAGTTAAGCAATCCTGAGAGATCTCCAAGAGATCGAGATGGAGATGGCTTCGAGCTCCCTTTTTAATTTCTTTGATACGCAAATGTTCTCAATACATATTGATGAGTTACATAGTGTATTGCCATCGGATAATTGCAAATTACAACAAGGTGAAGGTGGGGTTTTATCCCAGGTGAGAAAGACAAAGGGAAGTAAGCTTTCGCACCCTAACCCTAGCCACACTGGGAACAGAGTTCATTGCCATGTGCAGAATGGCCATGTACCCACACACAATCCTTGCCTCTTAATTATACATATGGGCTGGACTGCTGCATGCTATGTATTTATTGGGGTCCAATTTGGTTCTTTATTCTCATCCTCAATAGACAAAAGTCAAAATTTTATAATCAATTGAACATAAATATTCATCAGGAGCTGATTGATTCTGTATCAAGATTTCTTTACATAAACGACAAGAATCGTAACACACAGAAATAAATAATGTCCTCACTATTAGTTTTTCCTCCATAAATTTTTATCACAAACCAGATATACCCAACCTTTCTGGAAGACTCTTGCCTCAATCTTTCCATCAATTTCCCATCATGGGACCAACACTTACCCTACATGTATTTTCTAATTCCTCAAAACAAGATAATATAACAATGGAGTATGCTAACACTTCATCACTTATTGCTATGCTACCATGTGACTCAACATCCTTATGTTTACACATACATTGTGGAAGGATAATATCTACATTATGTTCCTTCATAGGACCTTCACTATAACAACCCTCCTCTGGTAACACCTATTAAAATAAGATTTCATTTTAAAATCTCACCCTTTTCATTAAGGAATTGGAATTTACTTTATAATGTTGTATTAAAGTCATTGTTGTGACCCAACTTGACAACTACTACAGACCTATTTCATTTTAGTCCAGGCCTTAGAATTGGAGCATGGCCAACCATTTTATTCACAATGTCTAGCACAATGCTTAGAACATTATCAGTGATGAATAAATGCTGACTGACGTCTTACTCTGAAAAAGCAAGATTGGAGAGGGAAAAAGCCAACATGACAGGGTAGCAGCACTTAAAATCTGGAACCACTCTGAGAATTCCCTAAAATCAACCTGAAAAGATAACCTCAAAAAGAATACTTGTGTCACAGAAACAACAAGGGACAATGAAGTGGAGTGAAGTAACTCCCTGAACAAAAAACTCTGGGAAGGTAGGCATAGAGGGGATATTTCATTGGGGAAAGATGGGAGCCAGAAATAAAATCACACAAAGAGGAGTCCAAGCCACCCATCATCTACCTACTTCGCCAGGTTCTTAACCTGGGCACAAGTCAACTTCAAGATCATGAGATCTTTCTTAATCCAACACCAGCCCCTTGAAGTCCCAAGATCTAGCATAAGACTATAGTGAGTCCCCAAGTCCTGAAAGAAAACTACAGTTAGGTCCAAAGCCCATGGCTTTTGGGTTGTTTCTAGCTTGTCATGAAGCCCTAAGACCTAAGGCAAGGTACCTCACAGTGCTTGATACCTCGAAAAACATCAGCAGTCATTAGTGGAGATTGAATCAGCAACAGGTGTTGACTTCAAGAGCTACTAGCCCACAGGCCATCATACCATCATGGAATAACTGAAACTTTAAAAAAATTGGAACTAGAGCTGAGGGTAGCAGTGTGTGATGATACATGAACTCTGTCAAACTGATTGTAATGTATATCATTGGTCTTTGAGAAATTTAAGAAATGGAAAATATCCATTGATTTGAACGCGTCTTCTAAATTAGTTTTCAGATACTTAGGAGCACCACCACCTCTGACTGATCATGGCTTAGTTTTAATTTGTTGGTGAAAAGAGGTCAGTGTCCATTAAGTGGTAGATAAATAGTTGACAAGGTGAAGTGCAATCTCAACATTCTGTTCCCTACCTCCACATTTATTTGTGTCAAGATAAAGCAAAGAAATGCAATGGATAGAACATTTAAAATACGTCTTATACGACTGTTATGGTCTCATCCCAGCTGAAGATAGACTTCCCATGTGGGCTTGAACAGTGCTTTGTAACTCTTCACCTTACTCTACCCTTCCCCAAAGGTGGTATGGTACTTGTGGTTTGGCTTATATCACCTCACCAGTATCTGTACATGCCTGTTATTTCACCAGATGGATAAGTCCATGGCCAGGAATTTAGGTACTTAGTGGCATTCTAGAACCAAAAGGTTGAAAGCTTCATTCAAGATTCAGTTCAAACCATCTCCCAAACATTTAAGACAATCTCTTTCCTATAGGATGAGATTAAATTCTTAGCAAAAATGGTTATAAAAAACTGGCTGTCTCATGACATGCTTATAGCTTCATCAGGAGTTGCATGTGTCCTTATTAATTAATCAATTAATTAATCAATATTCTTGTTCTTACATAGATAGGGAAATTGTGACAAATATCCATGAGCTGCAAAGGTCTTTTAATGACACTCAGCAAATCACTGTAGAGACTTCCATGACATCTGAACCTCTCATGGCTACAAGGAACTGGTTTGTTTGCTACTATAACCAAATGGTTTTTTGTAATCTTGGGAATTGTGATCCACTTTAGAATTTGTATGTGCAGTTGTAGCAAACCTGTTTTATGTAGATAAAGAAGAACAAGGCATAGACTCACTATGAGATAGTGAGATCAAAGCAGTCACATGCAAAACATCAAAGAAAATGGAAATTGTTCTCAATTCTGGAACACATGAAAAAGGAATTCAAAAATCAAATTATAGAGAGAAGAAAAATGTGGAAAAGAAATGAAAATAAACAAGAAGGAAATAATAGTTTAAAAAACAAAATCAATCAAGTAGAAAAAGAAGCACAATAATTGCATGAGAAATGCTACTTTTCTGAAAAAAGGGAAGAAAAGAAATTGAAGGAATTTATGAATGCACTGAAGAAATTAAACTCTTTGCAGGTGATATGATGGTATACTTAAAGAATCTTACAGAATCAACTAAAAACTAGTTGAAATTTAAATAAAAGTTCACAACAATGTCTTCCTCCCTGAGGTGAATAATAACAAACACAGGGATCACTCAGGGATACATGACTGAGTTATGAGGTATATGAATCAATTTGCAAAAGAAAATCAAAAACAGGAAAAAATCCAAATAAAGGTGAAAAAATAACTTGTCAATGAAATACAAAATGTAAAAGTCTTTTGTCTTAAAAAATCTAAGTAAAGGAAAAACAAATATATAATAATTGAATCAGGGCCCAATTAAAATGATTTAAGCAAGTATGCCTTTACCCAATTAGTAGCCAGGACAATAGAAAGTTTGCCACACCATGAAAGACAGAAAAGGAACTACATTATAGGAGCCAGGTAGGAGTCAAATTTGAGATACTAGGTAGAATGTGGGACAAGGAAGACCTGCCTTTAACATGTGTTAAACAGCTGCAAACTCAAACCCCAAATAAGTTCAAGTCCTCTTGTCTTTTATTTAAATTTGAGCAATTTTAGGATAAGAAACTTGCTACCTCCCAGAATCGAGAATGCACCCTGAAGATAGATGACTGCAAAGACCACATGTTGCACCAGAAGATCCAGAGTGGACTTTGGGATGTGAATTGAATTTTAGGGTGTTGAAATGCCTTTGTTTTGAATGTATACTCTTATGTCTAAGGGGACTGCCCCCAAATTGGCTTTTTGTCAACCTAGTAATCATTTGTTTTGTTCTCTTTTCCTTTTATCCACAAATTCTTGTGATTTTTAAGTTGATTATGTTTCCATGATCCTTTGGGGGAAACTGGTTTCCCAATAGGATCATGGGGGTATGTATAAATGGAGATTTTGAGCCTTTGGACTTTATCCCCCAGAAGTCCCTTAGGATTTCCCAAAATTCCCTTTTCCTGTGTCCCCGCATTTTGCATGATTGTATTTAAGTGGCTTTAACTCCTCCCCCCCTCTCTCTTTTTGGACCTGTGACCAGGCTGAAATCAGGCAGTTCTTTTGCCCTAATTATTATTAATAAAACTTTTAAAATATAAAAAAAAACTAGTTGAAATAATTAATAACTTTAGTATATTTGCAGTTTACAAAATAAATCCACATAAATCATTAGTATTTCTATATATTAACAACAGTGTCCAGCAATGAAAGTTAGAAAGTGAAATTCAACTTAAAAACACTCTAAACAAAATATTTGATAATCTACTTGTCAAGTCAAACACAGGAATGATATGAAAGCAATTATAAAACACTTTTCACATAAACAAAATCTGATATAAACAATCAGAAAAACATTAATTGCTAATAGGTAGGGTGAACTAATATAATAAAAATGACAATTCTACCAAAATTATTTGATTTCCTCAGTAAATTCATAATAGATGCTTGTATTAGAGTCCAATGAAAGTTATTTTTATTCTACAAATCTTTGGGAAAAAATTACAGTAATCTTGTATTTACCCATTATAAGTCAGGACTACAGGAAGTTGCCATACTATACCAGAGAAAAAAGAAAAACAAGATTTTCATGTAAAAAAGGAAAGTGTCATTTCCTGGTCTGATATTTTTGTAATTTCTCAGGGATTGGTGAGCCAGACTAATCAATTGATGGGTACTTTCACAGAAAAATATTTTTCAAGGAGTGTGGTTAAAGGAACCCTATGTCTTAACATATGTCAAGAGCCTCAACCTCGAATCTCACACTAGGTTCAAGTCCTTTTATAATGGTGTAGAAGTTCATCAATCCTATATGGATTGATTTCTCTTGACCTATGTGCTCTTTTGGCACTTTTCAGGTTAAATCTGGGCTTCTATGCCACTATGTAGATAAAGTCTCTGCTCCTTTTCTTATTTCCATATCCATAGAATCAGAGACCATCATAAATCACAGTCTCATAATATTTATCCATAAGTGGAAGGTTTCCATAGTCTAAAACTATTATAGTATGCTAAGCAAAAGGATATCTTAGCCCATTGAAAAAATCAAAAATAGTTAAAAAATGTTTTCAATTCAATTACATGTGCTTGAAATCTGGAAAAATTGGGAGAAAGAAAAAAAAAGTAAAATATTGTATGGAACAAATAAAGTTCAATAGTAGAGATCCATCAATAGGGAAGTCTTATCATAATCAATTGTTAGATACCATCCATATAGTCAATTATTCATTATCAACAAAAAGTATAATCAGTCACAGAGATACTGTATTTTTTAAAAATCCATTTTTTTTCTTTTTTGCTACTATTCGGAGGGGAGACAAAACTGAAAAGGGTTGATATGAACAATAAATAATAGAGTTCTAAGGGTCACCACCTTCTGCCCAATATAGAGGAGTAGAAGCACCCTAAGTATTTTTTGGATGAACTCAATTTTTTATATATTGTTTGGTATTTCATTTTGTATGTCCTTTTGTCTCAGTTTGAGCACTGTCATTTTCCCAATTTCTGTTTCTATAATTTTGATTTCTAAAATTTTGATCCCTATAGTCATTATAGTTATTTCTATCACTCCTAAAGTTGTAATTTCTATGATCTTTAGTCATTTCTATAGTTATTATTTCTAAAGTTGTTATTATTTCTTTTTTCCTATAGCCAGTTCTTAAAGACCATCATTACATCGAGTCTTCTTCCACAGTAAAGGAATCTTACTGATTTATCTGTGGATTACTGCAAAGGGGTTATGGTTTCTCCCTAATTTTTCTGTTTTCTTTTTAACATTTCTATTTCTTTCAGTAAAACTTCAACTGATTTACTGTTTTCGGCATGTCTTTTTCTTATGCCCTTATAAATGTGGAGTATATTGGGTGCTCATGGAGGAGTAGTATCTCTGGTATAGAGGGCTTGTCATGCCCTTCTAGGGCAGCTCTCCAACCTCTTACCCTCACCTGACACCCAGCTCTCATTTGTGGCTCCTAGTAGCTGCTACCATGTGGCAGCAGCCACACCCTGGGCAAAGGCTTCGACAGGCTGGCTAAACCTTGTGAGAGTAGCCTTTGGGTCATTGACCCCTGGTGAACCAGGGCTTTGCTCACCCAGCATGTGAAGACTACTTTGGCCGAACAGATGGAAGAAACCAATAAGAAGGTTCAAAGGCTGAGATGGCGACGCAGCAAAGTACTGTGGAGTGCTTAGGGCGTGTTGGAGCACAAAAAACAACATGGCCATCCAATGCAGCTGAGGAAGTCTCCAGGTGTAACAATTTTTCGTGCCACTGGACCCAGGCTTCCAATGCCGAGAGAGTGGGACTGTCTCTGTGCATCGAGTTTTCCACTTAAATCTCCTTCATGCACAAGTGTTTTTGTGCACACTCATCTACATCATAGATGAAAGCGCACAAAGACAATCATCATCCTCGGTTACCAGGAGACTACTACTATAAATGTTGACTGCTACTCTCCTCAATTCTTTAATGTCCATAAAGTCCCATTTAGGGAAGCTTGTTTTAAAGTAGTCTTTTACCAATGAACAATAATTCTTACTGAATTGTTTATGTATTTGTCTAATGTCTCTTTTTCTGGATAGTTCAAAGTGCATATATATTTTCCCCACATCTATGTCTATCCATAAACTGGGATGGAGTCTCATCTATTTCTCGTTTGGTGCTTTCTAATTTAGGCCATGAATCTGGTCTATCAGAGCACACTCTCATGGCTGTCAATAATGTTTCTCTGGGCTGGTTTAGTTTTGTATAATCCTTTTCAAAATTTGGGTTCCAATGTGGAAACTTGGTTGGCCAATAATTTGCTCCCTTAACTTAATTCTTGTTAGCCAAAGAGATGACATTATTTTCCTCTCTTTTTTTCAGAAATTTTTCTAATAAATTTTCAATATATATCCAAGTGGGGTCAAATTTTTGAATATGTTCTCCAATCTATTGAATATTGGATCTTCCTTGAATGTGTGAAGCTCTTCTTTGAATTAATTAAATCCTCAGGACTGAAATGTATATGTTGTCTTATAGATACTAAGTTCCAATTTTTATTGAAAGTTGGAATTTTCTTTAGAAGAAATAAACTTCTATCTGAACTTTTTCTTGTTTTTGTCTCTAGGCTTCTTGCTCCATTTTTAATTAGGTAGGTAAGAGAAGGGGAAGGGGTGGGCAAGCTGAGGGAGGGATGTTGTGAACCCATAGTTCCAGAAAGAAGAGAGGTAGGAGCACTATGGGAAATGTTTTGGGCAGGGTGGGAAGGAGGGCAAAAGGAAGAAGGGGCTAAGGGGAAGATGAAGAGGGGTTGGGACAGGATGAATGGGTTGGGTATGAGGTTAGGGTGGTGTATTTTAATTTAGAATCCAATATTTTTGATTTTTTTTGTTTGAGATTGAATTTCATAAAAATCCAAGATTTTGATTTTTTTTTCTAGAAAAGATCTTCAAGGAAGAAGTTTGATAAACTCCTAAATCCAGAGGAAATCCAGAGAATGAACTGATACAGAAATATGCCAGAAAACCTACCCTACATCAAGAAGATCAAGAATGAACTTTGGATATGGTTGATTGAACTGAAGTTTGATTGAACATTTATTGTAAATGTACATTTTCATGCCAAAAGGGACTGCCTCTAATTTGGCTTTCTGTCAATGCACATAGCAAAACATTGGTTTTTCTTTCTTTTCTACTCCCTCCCTCACTACTTTAATTTCCTCTTAGAAAATTGAATATTGTATGCATGTGTAGTTAGAAGTGCATTTAGGACTACAAGATGATTATGTTAAATGATCAATGGGGAAACTAGTCTCCCAATGATCATCAGGGGGGATTGTGAATCTTAAAAATTCTCAGACCCTACTTCAGAACACTTGGTTAAGACCATTCCCCATTTTAAACAATGAAGGGACTTAGATCAGGAATGTGAGAACTCTGCTCCACCCATACTTAAGCATACTTTAGGGGAAGATAAAGTGGTAAACTCTTTACTGAACAATGAAAAGTACTTAACTCATACTTATAGTGAAGCAAAAGCCTTAAGCTAAGTCTATTTTTAGGAAGGTGCTAAGTACCTATAAGCTATGTCTATTTTTAGGAAGGTACTAAGTACCTATGAAGGTCAGGCAACTTGCAAACTTGCAGGGGGCAAAGAGGTTAGAATTACTCAAAAGTTTAGTCTACTTAGGTGTGAATTAAGACTGGTCTGTCCTTTGGAAAACGTCTACTGTGATTGGTAGATGTGAGAACTTAGGGGAGGTGACATAGGAGAAAATTTTCTTTAAAAGGAAAAAAATTGAGCCTTGGAAGCTGAAGTGGAGCTGAGCTGTACTGCTGGGTGTCTGAACACTAAAATCTTGCTTGGGACAAAAACTTGTGGTGAGTGGATTAAAGACCAACTGATCTCTCTCTTAGGACTTCAGCCTAGGCTGGCCTAGGATGGCCTATGCTGGTCTAGCCCTTTTCTCATTATTTCTTCTTACTCTCTCTCCCATTCATTAATTCCTCATTTGTATTAATTAAAATCTCCATAAAAACCCAGTGACTTGGGTATATTTAATATTTGGGAATTTTCCCTGGCGACCACTTTATATTTTGATTTAACTCAAGACACTGTCTTGAAACCATATTTTCATGGTCACAATTTAAGGAAAAACATTTTTAACTGCCACAGGTCATGGCAACAACTCTTTTAAATGAAACAGTGGTGAGGGTGGGCAGACAGCATTGGTGGGGGAGGAGTGGGTTGGATAGTAGGGGTAGGAATAAGTTGGGTATAGGAGGGTATAGTTTGTGAATTAGGTGCCATATTTTATAGATGGGAGGGGGACAGAGATTCTGATAATTAGGAATTATGGAGAGATAAGTCACTCTGATTCTGGGATGTTATTGAGTCCCTTTTAATGATTTTCATAAAAGCTATGAGCTCCCCAAAACTTTCCTCTATAAATTCAAGCTGAGTATTTAGTTCCACATTTTGTTGAGTAGTAGAAGCAGTAATTGGTTGGTTTGAACAAGAAATGGGGTTTTCAAGAGGAGACTGACCTGAATCTCTTATCTGATTCTCTAGCTTATGTGTAGTATTTTCCAGATCTCTCTTAGAGAAAAACATATATAATCTTAAAGCATCAACAATTAAAATCCCAACCAGGAGCAATGCAGAGTATACATTCTCTTGGATTATGAAATAGACAAAGAACATTTTCCAATTTTGGTCATTTTACTGAAAAGCCAGTTGTTAATAAGTTGTGTGCTGGCTCTAACCACATTTGTACCATGTTTGGGTGTGGTCCTATTCACTGCCTTAATACAATCAATTCTTTTGTGTGAAAAGGTAGAGTAAGGCAGGGCTAAAATTTAATACAATCACTCTCTCTAGCTGGGCCCCTTTCTCCAGGATTTTCTAACTGCTACATAAGAGCAGTCCAGCCAGTTAGTATTGTCAGTGAGGATTGGTTAATTGGGTTGTTTGTTCCCTAAGGCAAAGGAGAATTAGAAACAGCAAACTTACCTCTTCAGCTGATTTGTGTAGATTCAAAATAAGCTATTGAAATCTGTCGTAGGGATAGCCACAGTAAAGGAAAAGTTTAGGAAAGTTTAGAAGATTGAGGATCTTTTGTCACAACCAAAGCAGTCAGCCAAATTAATTGTTAAATTTGTTATGGTTGGACTTAATATTAAATTTGGCAGTCACCAGGGATTTAATTTCTAAATCCCAAAATGTATTATTTAAGTAGAATGGAATTTATGGTAGTTTATTGTACAATAGAGGGAAGATATTAAGGAAGAGAGAAGAGGGGAGAGAGAGAGCAAGCTTCGGCTTCCTCAGAGCCAGGTAGAAATTCTAAGGCCCTATTCAGGGAAAGGAGTCTCAAGACAATGGGCCTTTCTCAGAGGTTCAAACATCCAAAAAGGCAGGGAAACTAAGTCAGCCTTTCACTTACCATGGTGACATTCTAAAAGGAAAACATTCTGAGGTCTCCTGCAGGAGCTCCTCTAGGGGTCCAGTTCCACAGCCAATTGTCTTCACTCCAAGCCTTAATGTCTTTCTTTTAGACTCTCCTCAAGTGTTTGTCTTCCAGACTTCAGACTCTGAGTGACTGATTCTTCTTCTAGTCTAACTCAGCGTCAGAGGATCTATATCTCCAGTCTTTATTTCCTCTATTTAAAGACCTTTTCCTCTTGTGTCACCTGCCCTAAATTTCACATCTACCAATCACAGCAGACGCTCCTTTCTAGGACTGCTCACTCAATGTATGAAATGGGTTTTCACACCTTTTTGGGTTAGATTATACCTTTTTTTGGTTATATCATACCATTTGTAGTTAGTTCCAACCTTTATGAGTTAGTTTGTACCTTTCATAGTCAGTTCACACCTTTTTGTATTTAAAATGGGTAGATCTACTTTAAATACTGAGATAACACTTTTGGGGATTAAAATCTAAAAATAGACTGGGGATTACAATTCAATCTTCCCAATGAAGGAATAGCTAAGCACCGTCATTGTTACAATCATTAAAGAAGTACACAAAATTCTAAATTCAAATCCAGCCTTAAACATTTTCTAGCTTTTTAAACCGGGGTAAATCACGTAACCCCTATTGCCTAGCCAGTAACACTCTTCTGCCTTGGAACTGATATGAATTCTAAGACAGAACATCTGATTTGCAAAAAAATTAATTCTTCATCAAAAATGAGACAGTCTGGGAGCTGGGTTGCTCAGTGGATTGAGAGCAAGTCCTAGAGATGAGAGTTCCTAGGTTCAAATCTGACCTCAGACATTTCCTAGCTGTGTGACCTCTGGCAAGTCGCTTAATCTCCATTGCCTAGCCCTTACCATTCTTCTTCTTTATAACCAATACCCAGTACTCATTCTAAGACAGTAAAGAAGGTGTTTTTTTTTTTAATTTGACAGTCATTTCCTGCAAGAATCTTGGATTTTACTAAATGAAAATGTGTAAATAGATAATTAAAATGAAATATATACAAAATAAATAAAAATACTTTGGAGAAAGTTGAGAGATCAATGCATTAATAAATGTGAGAATGGAGAAATAACTCAGTTTAGGGGTAGAAAAATCATATATTGTAAGAAAATCCCATACTTTGCTTATATATTGTATGTTCAGTTTTGTCTGTGTATTATCTCTCTTACTGGAAGGTGTGCTTCTTGAAGCAGGTTTGTAGGGGATTTCTTTTAGTCTTTGTATCACCAGAGCTTAACACAGTGTCTTGCAAATATTAAGTCCTTAATAAAGAAATAGTAGCAGTCTTTAGGGGACCAAGAATGACTTTCTTTGTGCGTTTTCATCTACGGTGTACCTTCATATGGCTTTGAAGTCCAAAGGCTGAGGCGCAGAGTTTGTGGCACATGGGGCATGGGACACCAGTTGTTAAGGGAGGTGCAGTTGTGGCCTGGTGTCGGCGCTCACGCGCAGCGGCAAGACATCAACATCGCTCATCTTCAAAGGTGGTGGCAGCATGGTTAATGTGGTTCACCTCTGCTTCTGACAGAGGCAGCGAGTTCTAGTTGCTTTGGTGTAATGCCAGCCCACTTCAAGTTGGACTTTAGCTGATCCTTGTATCTTCTCTTTGGCCGGCCTTGTTTCCTGAGTCCAGCTGACAGTTCACCATAGAATACCTGTCTTGGTATTCGCTGTGGGTCCATGCGGATGACGTGTCCAGACCATTACTTCGATGCTGGTGGAGTTGGCTCTGTCGAGGACTTCCTGGTTGGTGATTCAGTCCTGCCATCGGATCCTCATGATTGACTGGAGAGAGCATTGGTGGAATTGCTTCAGCTGTTTCATGTGCTTCTGGTACAGGGTCCATGTCTCACAACCATACAGGAGCGAGCTGAGGACCACTGCGTTGTATACTTTGAGCTTCGTCGCAGTGCTTACACCTCTGTGTTGGAGGAATTTGGAGAGCAGCCGCCCAAGTGCCTGGCTGGCCTTTTGGATGCTGGCATTGATCTCATGGTCTAGGGACCCATCATTGGCGATGCTGCTACCCAGGTACTTGAAAGTGTTGATATTAGAAAGCTGTGTGCCATCAATTGTAATGCACGGCTGGTTAGTTGGCCTCCCTGGTGCAGGTTGGAACAGCACCTCTGTTTTGCTGAGGCTGATAGTCAGGCCAAACAGTTTTGTTGCGGTGGAGAACCTGTCCACAATGGTTTGAAGATGATTTTCTTGGTGGGCCATGAGAGCACAGTCATCTACGAGAGAGCTTCCAGGATGAGTCTCTCTGTTGTCTTTGTTTTTGCAGTCAGGCAGCGAAGGTCAAATAGTGAGCCATCCAGTCGGTATTTGATGTAGACACCCAGGTCTAGATCCATTATAGCATGTCGTAATATTTAGGTGAAGTATAGGTTGAATAGTACTCGGCAAGGACACAGCCTTGTTTCATGCCATTGGAGATGTTGAAGTGATCTGAAGTCTCTCCACCAGATAGGACTTCCCCTGACATGTTGACATGAAGAGTTTTATCAGTTTGACCAATTTTGCTGGGCAGCCAAGCTTGCTAAGGATCACCCACAATGCATCCCTGTTCACTGTGTCGAACGCCTTTGTCAAGTCTATGAAGACAACGTAGAGACTAAGGTTCTGCTCAAGGCATTTTTCCTGCATTTGCCTCACCATGAAGACCATGTCGATGGTGCTACGATCTGGTTGGAAGACACATTGTGATTCAGGGTGTATGGGTGGGGTAGTATCTCTGGTATGGAGGGCTTGTCGTGCCCCCCTAGGTCAGCTCTCCAGCCTCTGACCCCCACCTGACACCCAGCCCTCACTTGTGGCTCCCAGTAGCTGCTAGCATGCGGCAGCGGCCACACCCCGGGCAACGGCTTTGACAGGCTGGCCAAACCTTGTGAGGGTAGCCATTCGGGTGGTCGACCCCTGGTGATCCAGGGCTTTGCTCACCCAGCATGTGAAGATTGTTTCGGTGGAACAGGCGGAAGAAACCAATATGAAGGTTCAATGGCTGAGATGGTGACGCAGCAAAGCACTGTGGAGTGCTTAGGGCATGTTGGAGCACAAAAGACAACAGGGCCATCCAATGCAGCTAAGGAAGTCTCCAGGTGTAACGACTTTTTGTGCCACTGGACCAAGGCTTCCAATGCCGAAAGAGTGTGAGTGTCTCTGTGCACCGACTTTTCCACTCAAATAAAGAAATAGTTTGTTAGAAAAGATACCTGTTAAGTACAATTTCATATCTATCAGACTGACTAATTTTATAAAAGGAAAAATGATGTTTTGCAGAGGATGTGGATAAAAAAAAAAACACTAATACACTGTAATTTGTAACCATGGCCCGAGGGTCATAAAATGTGCATAACCTTTAGCTATAGCAATATCATTGTTAGGTCTGTATGCAAAGACATAAATGACAGGGGGAAAGGGCATATCTAAGCACAAATATTTAGAGCAATTCTTTTTGAGGTGACAAAGAACTAGAAACTTGAGCTGTCCATCAATTGGCGAATGACTGAATAAGTTGTAGTATGTGATTTTAACAGAATAATATTGTGAAGGTAACGATGAGCACAGAAAAGCCTAGAAAAACATATGAAATGATGCAAAGTAGAATGAACAGAATTGGTAAGTTTCAAATAATAACAGTAATAATATCAGATAATCAATGATGAATGAATTAACAGTTATCAACAATGCAAGGATTCATGCCAGCAAAAGCTATCTTGTGGCTAAAAGGAACTGAAGGAATTTGAATGCATTGTTTGCTTAATTTTCTCCATGATTTTTTTTCCAGTGTAACAATCTGTCTTCTTTCACAACACTTACATATTTGTCTTGTTTTCTTTTATTTTGCATTCTTTTCTTTTAATGTTTTTATTTTAACAACAAATTTCTACCTAAGTATTCCAAAGTTATATGACTCATATTGTTTCCCTCCCTTCTTCACTCCCCCCTACCAGAGCTGACAGGCAATTCAATCTGGGTTATACATATATTACCATGCAAAACATTTCCATAGTATTGTGATTAATCTTATAAACCAAAACCGCAAAACGTACCCAAATAAACAAGTGGGAAATCATATGCTTTCATCTGTATTCTTACCCCAACAGTTCTTTCTTTGGAGGTGGAAAGCATTCTTTTTTAGAAGTCCCTCAGAATTGTCCTGGATCACTGTACAAAGGTACCTTGACACACGAGTTTAATTCAGTCCATGGCCAAGCTCATAACTCAATTTGATCAGGTGTCGAATTGAGATTACCCTAAATTTAAATGAATAAAATAGCAATTAATCCTTTCTGTCCCCCCCCAAAAAAACCACACACATTCTTATATGCTTTTACATATGAAAATGCACTTTATGAATAACAAATGAATACATTTATAGATAAAAGCCCCCCCCATTTCGCTCTCCCCCCCCCCCTCTCTCTTCCCCTCTCTGAAAGAATGTAAAGAAATAAACTTGCTTACAAAACGTTATTTACTTTCAATCAGGCAAAGATGCTAGCGAAGAAGTTTCTCATTTCATGCATTATCGCTTAACACAATGCCCTACACAGCACGATGTGTCAAACAAGTGTCCTTACCCGGCTCCATGTCGGGTGGTGACTTATTCTGGGAGTGTCTTTTCAATAAACTGTTTCATTTTTTTTCCCCAAATCTCCACATTTCCTTAATCTTGCTTGCACTGATTTCATCAGCCACCTCGGGCTCCTCCCACTAATTTCCTGCAAGACCTCTTTATGCTGCTGCTGCTACTTGTAACTCCTTCAATTCCTCAGTCATCAAAACCCGTGGATAAAAGTTAAGAAATTTGCCAAAAAAACCTGAAAATAAAGACAAAAATAAAGAGAAAAGCAATTCAATACAGAAGCTCACTCAGCCAGATAAATGCTGAAATAAACAAAGCCTCCTGTAACTAGTGAAACTGTACATTAGGCAGGCTCTCTAGTGGAGGGTGGCAGAAGCTCGTGATTCAAATATCTGGTCAAGACTTAAAGAAAAAAATCTGGATCGTGACTTCTTGTATGTCAAATTGCTCGTGACTTAAGGTGCTCGTGTATCAAGGTACCACTGTATTGCTAGTAGTAACAAAGTCAACCACATTTGATTGTTCAACAGTGTTGCAGTTACTGTCCATGATGTTCTCCTGGTTCTGCTTATTTCACTCTGCGTTAGTTCATGTATGTCTTTCCAGCTTTCTGACATCATTCTGTTCATCATTCCTTATATATATATAGAATATATATATTATAATACACACACACTATCTATTTGAGCATTGACCTAAAGTTTTAAGGAGAAAGGAAAAAAGTAGACAAGACTCAACATGCAGGGAAACATCAAAGTGTCACAGTGGAAGGGACGGTGGGTCATTTGGGAATCTTTTCAAAGCCATATAAAGAGGTGACCAGAGCTTAAAGGGTAGTCGTTAAGTGAGGGGAAAGAAGGGACAAGTTTTATATTGAAGGTTGGCAGAAGTTATGAGTGGGCAAATGATTGGATCCATCTCTTCATCAGCCACTGGATTGAACGAAGAGGGAGAAGGCACAGTTAAAGCTCCTGACATCTGTTTTCTCAGTATATTTTAAGATTAATATCTTCAGCTGAGAATGAAGTGAATGAGGGGATATTGGGAGTTTGCAAATGCAAGTGCAGTTTTGAATTAGCTGTTGTGGAAAGAAGAATAGAAAATCAAGTAGGAAACATTACACACATTGACTAGGAGCACAGAGAACCTGATTGAGATGACATAATATAAAAGTTTTAGTGCACTCAGACGGTATTTTGTGTCTTCTTTTTTCATTTTCTTATTCACTAAATGTGTTTTCAAGAACTCCCCTTTGATATGCCAATCACTATTCTGACTGCCAGGGATCAAAATAGAGAAATGGATATGTCTTGCTTAAATTTGATTGTTGAGAAACAACTTGAACACATACACACACAATAATAATAGAAAATAGAAACACAAAAATAGATACAAAGAAAGTTCTGGGGTTTTGTAACAGTAGCTGGAAGACTCAGCTAAAACTTCTTTTAGCAAGTGGCATTCAAGATTAGCTTTACAGGGGGGCAGCTGGGTGGCTCAATGCATTGAGAGCCAGGCCTAGAGACAGGAGATCCTAGGTTCAAATCTGGCCTCAGACACTTACCAGTTGTGTGACCCTGGGCAAGTCACTTGACCCCCATTGCCTAGCTCTTACCACTCTTCTGCCTTGGAGCCAATACACAGTATTGACTCTAAGATGGAAGGTAAGGGTTACAAAAAAAGATTAGCTTTAAAGGAAGCAAAGGATTTCAGGTGAATGAAGATCCATGAGACCATCTCCTAGATATGATGAACAACCTGTTTAAAGATACCATGAAAAAAATGTGACTCCATGTATGAGATGCAAGGAAATCAATTTGCATTCAATGTCAATTACTTCATGAGGGGTATCTGCAAAAGGCAAGTAGCAAAATTCCACCTGCTATGAAAGTAAGACCCAGGGGAAGAAAAAGAAATAGTGCTCATTTCACATGCCTCAATTTGGAGATATTCTAGAAGAGAGCACAATGGCATTTCATTATCTCTGACATTTTATAACCTCCTACTGACAAATTCAAAATGAGATCTATTATATCCCTTCCTAAAATTTCAAAACCTTCAAAGGATTGAGAAAGAGTAGGAAAGGAAAAATAGAAAGCAGAGTAAAATGATTTATGTTAATAAGGAAAATGAGACAAATTTCTCTAAACCTGATCTCAAAAAGTTAAAAAAGATCAATCGCATTATTCAGAACATGAATTTTCTGCACAAATATACTCTCCAATATAAATCACATAGCTGTGATAGTAAATGACACTCTTTTTGAGATCACAGTCATTTTTTTTTTTGATCCATCATTCATGGTAACACCTCATGGTGAGATTCTTTGATCCAGTGAAATTGTTCTATACACCAAAAAGAGCCCTACAATTTGTAGGACACGTATAGGCATAGAAGTGGTGAAAACTTAATAGAATTCATACATTTTCCAAACAAACTAAAATACAAGGCATTTTTGGTCACAATAAACTTTGTATTATTTGAGATTTTATATACAGGTTGGTGTGGAGATTAAATTTAACTCTCCCCTGCTTGTGAAGATTAAATTAATTCTCCTGTGCCCAATTTTAGATTTAATCAGCTGAAGTGTAAACACCACATTTACACTTGAGTGGGGGAGGTCTGTGACTCACCTGTGTCATAGTAAGTGAGGAATCAGAATCAACTGACTTCCCCCTGGACAGTCCTAAGCAAAGATTTAGCTGTAATTGGTAGACATAAAAGTGGAGGAAGACACAGGAAGTGATGCAAAAGAAGTATCTTTTAAAAATTATCTAGACTATCTTAAAAAAATTGAGAGAATTCCTTGTCCTTTCTGGTCACCAACTATACAAATTAAAATCTCAGTAATAAAAAAAATGTAATTTAAGGGATTTATTAAATGATCATTCGAAATCAAGTAATAAAGAGGACACAAAATAAAACCACGTTTCCAAGGCTTGTTAGTCATTTTAAAAATCCCCATTCACCACCATCACTGCTGATTCTGTATCATACCCAAAGAACAATGAGGAGTCTCAATGCCCACTCCCTTTATTCTCTGTTTACAGGAAGTACATAATGACAGGAAGTCAGTGGATTCTTGGGATATGTAGGTGTTTTTTTTTTTTTAGGGTAACAGATTTTCAATTATACAGCTATCTATTTCCTCCTCTAACTTGTTTCATTTCACCTTTTTAAAATTCTGAGGCTATAGTAGATGTTTAATGTTGATATTCCTTCATTGTCAATTTCCCCTTACCAAGATGTAATTTCCTGCCTTATCTCGTTTAATTAGATCTATTTTTTGCTTTAGGTATATCTGAGAACTAGATTGCTAATCTTGCCTTATTTATACCAGGTGAAAACATTGACTCCAGCCTCTCACATCTACTCTCTTTCTATCTCCCTGCTCAAATGTGTTATTATACAGTACATATCATAGGATTTTGATTTTTAATTCACTTTGCTATCTGCTTCCATATTATTTATAAGTTTATCCCATTCACATTTATCGCTTTGATTACTAAATGTGAATTTCCTTCCATCTTATTTTCCAATTTTGATTCTGCCCTTCTCTCCATTCACTCTTCCTTATCTGGACTATTTGATTTGAACTACTACATCCCTCATTTCATCCTCCCTTCTTTACTTTTCCCTATTTATCTCTGATCTTTGGTGTGATCTTACTTGGAATAACCTCCCTCTCACCTCAGTGTAACTCAACCTCTCTGTCTATATTCCCAGATGTTTTCTACAAAAAAAAAAAAGTTGTTTCACTCTGTTTCCATGTTGATTCTACTCCACCAGAATTCTTTTTCAGGTCCATTTAAAAATTATTTGGAGAATATAGTCAGAGAGGTTTGAGGTTTCCTTGCCTCTACTCTACCATGTAGGCTCCAGTTCTCAGCTTTAACTTTATAAAAAGAATATTTTCTTTTATTTAAAATGGAAAAGAAAGTACCCCAAATTATAGAAGATGGAATTTTTTCCGTATGTCCATATTTGAACTTAGGTGCTTAAATTTTGCCACACTTTATTACAGACTATGGTCAAGTTATTTGGTCAGCTTAAAATCTTGCTTCGAGAACAAGAAGTCAGCCAGGATTTATTCATCACTCATTACATGTAAAGCACTGTTGTAGACATTGTGAATAAAATGGTTGGTCATGTGTCAATGTAACTGAAGGTAATCATGGTCTAAGAATGAAATTATCCCTATGTAGATAATTCAGGAGGGGTCACAGCAATAAGTTGATAGAACATTACAAAGAAAACTCTAATTCTTTAATGAAAAGAGTGATATTTTAAAAATAAATATTTTAATATCAATTAATAATAACAAACTGGTGTTTGTAATAATAATGGCCATATAAAGGAAACTAGTATAGAGTTCTATACTCCTTATATGCAGGTAAAAAAAACCACAAGTAAACTGGATCACATGATATCTGTAACAATAAAAGATGAAGTGATAGCATACTCTGTGGTTACGTTTGCTTGTATTGAGAAATCAGGGATACATGTAGGATATATGGTGGTCTCACAATAAGAAACTGATGGGAAGACTGAGAATATTGTCTTCCAGAATGTACAAGTATATCTGGATTATGATCTAAACATCTGGCAGAAAAAATCATGGTGAGTTTCTCATCAATTGTTGAAATTCTTTTTATTACTATTATTTATATATTAATTCAGGGTTGATTTAGTGTGTACTTCCACTGGCCAAAGCTTTCTGGTTAATGTTTTCAAGGCTAGATTCACAACTGTCTAGGAACTTTGGCTCATGTCATGGAAACTATCATTTTCTTTTCCTGCCTTTTCATCTAAAGCTAGAATCGGCCTGATGTAATATCTGAAAATATTGAGTCATTGCAGAGAATTAGTTTGGTGAGAGTAGAAGTATAATGCCAGAAGTCCTTAAGCACTCAATTAAGACAGATAAGACAGCACTTTGGACATCTCAAACCCCAGGGAACCTGCTAATACTGCAGGGATTGAAACAAGGAAGCGGGTGACCAAACTAATTTTATGACTTTAAGTTTTTTAACTTAGGAAGAAGGATGCAAGTGAAGAGTTGCAGGTCAGAATGGTCCCCAATGATCTCACTTTCTGACTCTGTCAACATGTTTTTCTGACTAACACTCCAGAGGCATAAATATGAGGCAGTTTTCACTCCCTAAATATAGAGAACAAAGTGAATAATATCCACAAGGCAAAAAGTTCCCATAAGTATACCCTATTTGGCTATCTTTTCCATGTAACTTAAAGAAAGGCCTGTTTCATGTGTCCTATTACGATTTCCTTAATATGAGGGACTGGTGAAAATAGTACAATTTAAAAAATTATTAGAAAAGCAAAATCTTTACAAACAGAAAATGTGCCTGTAGATTCCTGAAAACATAACCACAATCCTATTAGATTTCACTACTCTTAATCACTTCATAGATTTTGGAATTTGGCCATAGATTTTGGCAAATTGGGGCCATTTTTACTCAGATTACTTGTGATCTTGCTTTTTCAGTTTTCCTTTCCTGAATGTCAGATGGGAGAGCCTCCTTGTCACTTAAAAAGAGATTACAGCCCTACTTATAGAAAGGAAGGAGACAGTTATAGGGACCTTCCTTTCTATGTATCTGAAGTCTGAATTGCAAATTGAAAAGTTATTTTTCAAAAAACCTCCATTATGGAAAGGTCCAGAAACAGGATGAGTTGTTGTTACTGTATTATTTTTCTCATTGGTGAAATGTCATTGATATTCCTGACTACCTGGTCTTCCAGGTTGAATTGTGTTTTTTGTGCCCTCACAACTTTGAGTAAAGAAAAGATTTTGGTTTGATGTTATAAGAAAAATGGCATTGAGGAAACTGGTAAAATCATAGGTTTTTTCATTGTGTATTATGCAGCAAGCAGACAGATAGAAAGTATGTATACACAGTATGTGGTAACATAGAGAGAAATGCATCACCATGAATGGAAGCAACTCATTGAGGACAATGATTGAGGAGACATAGCAGGGAGGGAATATACTCAATGTTGGGATCCAAATGGCAGAATTAGATTCCCCAAGAATACCCTTATTTGAGAAAAGGCTGCTAGTCCCAAATATAGAAAGTCAGATTTCTTATCAGAAACATACTAATGAACATATTTTGGGGATCACTTCTTATAATCCTTTGTTTGGATAAAATTAGCCAGGGCAAGTCTCTGAATCTGATATAACAGACTGAAAGAAGGATCTATCATTGACTTACTAAGGCATCAGAAAAGAGAACTAATTCAGAATTCTACCATCACTCTACAATTTTATCCAACCTAAAACATCACATCTTATCTGTCTGAAAGAGATTTAGTGGTGGAAAAGTACAAAATGTTTATCTTTCCCTAAAGCATTTATGGGGTTTAGGAGAACTTGTGAAAGTGACTTCCTATTAGAGTTTGATCATTATAATATAACAGTAAATGATAAATAAAATACCAAACAATATTAAGCTTTAAATGACCACAAATGCTATGTATTTAGATGTATGAAAAAACTGTCAATTAATAACATTGCAAAATCAACTATATTGGGGATTATTTTTGGTTCAATTATTCCCCTTTTGAATAATATTGTTCTTTTTGAACCTTTAGAGATTGAGTACATATCATCAAAGGCAGTCTTAGACCCCAAACAACGCAACCACCAGAACTGGTTCAACGAGAACAACATTGCTATTGAAGACCTATTGAGCAAAAAGAACAAAACCTTTATGGAGTGGCAAAATAACCCAAACTCTGCTCCTAAAAAGGACAGATTCAAGTCTCTCCAAGGCACGATACAGTGTGAGATCAGGAAGATGTAAGACCAATGGTGGGAAAAAAAGGCAGAAGGAATCCAGCGTTTTGCTGATACAAAAAACTACAAACAATTTTTCAGTGCCCTCAAGACTGTCTATGGGCCATTAAAACCCACCAACACTCCCTTGCTATCCTCTGATGGTGACACTCTCATAAAAGATAAAAAAGGCATCAGCAATAGGTGGAAAGAACACTTCAGTCAGCTTCTCAACAGACCCTCTTCAGGAGACCAAAGGGCCCTTGACCAGATCTCCCAAAACCGCACCATTGAACAACTTGACATCCCTCCTTCAATAGAGGAAGTCCAAAAAGCCATTACACAAATGAGTGCAGGCAAGGCTCTGGTAAAGATGGGATCCCAACCGAGATGTACAAGGCCTTAAATGGAAAGATGGTCCAGGCATTCCACATAGTGCTGATCAGCATATGGGAAGAGGAAGACATGCCCCCAGAACTCAGAGATGCCTCCATCATAGCCCTATACAAGAACAAAGGCACACAAGCAGCCTGTGACAACTACAGAGGCATCTCACTACTCTCCACTGCTGGAAAGATCCTTGCCCGTGTTATACTCAACAGACTCCTGTCATCTGTTTCAGAGCAGAACCTGCCTGAATCACAAAGTGGCTTCTGACCAGATCACAGCACCATTGACATGGTCTTCACAGTGCAGCAAATGCAGGAAAATGCCTTGAGCAGAACCTTAGTCTCTACATTGTCTTCATAGAGCTGACAAAGGCGTTCGACACAGTGAACAGGGACACATTGTGGGTGATCCTCAGCATGCTCTGTTGCCCAGCAAAATTCATCAAACTGATCCAGCTCTTTCATGTCAACATGACAGGGGAAGTCCTATCTGGTGGAGAGACTTCTGATCACTTCAACATGTAAACCTTAAAATTTCTTAGACTTGAGAATGTTGGAAATTTCACCATTGGAAGGTTTCATGCTTGTAGGGAATTTCCTACTGATAGTGGGAACTCTATTGGAATGTGAACCCCATTGGCATGGGAGGTTCCTCCTCCTCCCTTCTTAAGATTACTTTAGGACAGAAACCTTTTGCTGAACAATGGAAAGGGCTTTGACCTATGCTTAAGCATAGAACAGGAAGTTCATTGAATCATGATTGATTTTAGATTGATACAATGATTGATACAATAGAGATACTTGGAATGACAGAACCAGGTCTTCGAAAATACAATCCCCACCCTACTCAGAGTAACAGGATTTAGGAAGGGCTGCAGTAAAGGATCAAGATTTAATTATTTGAGAATATGACCTTCAACAGACATGTGCAAAGCCACAGACCTCTGGGACATCCTGGGTTAAGGTAGAGCCACCATTGGCACAGGGAAGACATGGACAGTGATTGGTAGATGTGAGAACTGAGGGGAGGGAACTGATATGGTTTCCTTAAAGATAGCAGGGTCTGAGGACTAGGGGTGGTTGGAGAGGTTTTGCTCTGAGAGGTTGTGCTCTGAGAAGCTTGCTCTGAAGGAAGCTGGAGGTGGAGGCCCCTGAGACTGTTTCTCCATTTTGGTCACGTGAGTGATAGGGAAGGATCTCTTTTCTTTGCCTTAGCTATCTAAGGGCTTGGGCCTTTTGGCCCAGCCTAAACAGAGGGGGTATTTAAGCCCTATTCCCTTCTCTCCTCTCTCTCTCTCTCTCTCTCTCTCTCTCTCTCTCTCTCTCTCTCTCTCTCACTCTTTCTCTCTCTCTCTTTATCTTTAATACCTTTCTTCCTCCTGTTTGTAATTAAAAACTCCATAAAATGTTGACTGCTGACTTGAGTTTCATTTAGGAATTACATAGCTGAATTCCTTGGCAACCTTAAATTAATATATATCAGTCTTTTTAAAGTGATTTCCTTGTCACAAACATCTCCAATGGCGTGAAACAAGGCTGTGTCCTTGCTCCAGTACTGTTCAACCAATTCTTCACCCAAGTATTACGACTTGCTGTGATGGATCTATACCTGGGCGTCTACATCAAATACTGACTGGATGGCGCACTATTCGACCTTTGCCGCCTGACTGCAAAAACAAAGACAACAGAGAGACTCATTTTGGAAGATCTCTTTGCAGATGACTGTGTTCTCATGGCCCACCAAGAAAATCATCTTCAAACCACTGTGGACAGGTTCTCCACCACAACAAAACTGTTTGGCCTGACTATCAGCCTCAGCCTTCCCCCTTTCAGATCTAGATAAATCAAAGCATAAAATAAACAAGAAAGAAGGCAAGGAAGTAAAGTTGCAAGATCCAAAATAAATGCACTAAAACCATTAGCATTTCTTTATAATACCAACAAAATTCCCCCAGCATGAGTTAGAAAGAGAAATTCCACTTAAAATCACTTTAAAAAATATGAAATTTTTAGAAATATACTTGCCTATTTAAACACAGGTATTATGATATAATTAACACAAACTATACAAATTAAATCAGATCTAAACAATTGGGAAAATATTAATTGTTCATGGGCAGAACAAACTAATATAATAAAAATGATAATTCTATCAAAAACAATTCATTTATTCAATGCCATACCAAATAAATAATTGAAAAAATAATACCAAAATTCATTTGGAAGAAAAGATTATCAAGAATATTAAGGGAATTAATAAAAAAAATTAGAAAGAGGCCTAGTATAGTAGCAGTCTCTCGGTGACTGAGAATGACAATTGTCTTTGTGCATTATCATCTATTGATGTACCCTCATGTGGCTTTGGAGTCCAAAGAATAAAGCACAAAGTTTGTGGCACATGGGGCCTGGGACTCCAGCTGTTACGGGAGGTACATTGTGGCCTGGTGTCGGCGTTCACGCACAGCGGCAAGACGTCGACGTCGCTCATCTTCAAAGGTGGTGGCGGCATGGTTAATGTGGGCTCCCCAGCTGCTTCTGTCAGAGGCAGCGAGTTCTAGTTGCTTTGGTGTAATGCCAGCCCACTTCAAGTTGGACTTTAGCTGATCCTTGAATCTTTTCTTTGGTTGACCTTGTTTCCTGAGTCCAGCTGACAGTTCGCCGTAGAATACCTGTCTTGGTATTCGCTGTGGGTCCATGCGGATGACATGTCCAGACCATCGTAGCTGGGTTTTGAGGACCAGGCCTTCGATGCTGGTGGAGTTGGCTCTGTCGAGGACTTCCTGATTGGTGATTCGGTCCTGCCATCAGATCCTCATGATTGACTGGAGGGAGCGTTGGTGGAATTGCTTCAGCTGTTTCATGTGCTTCTGGTACAGTGTCCATGTCTCGCAACCATACAGGAGCTAGTTGAGGACCACTGCGTTGTACACTTTGAGCTTCGTCGCAGTGCTTACAGGAGGACTTTGCAGTGCAGCCACCCGAGTGCCTGGCTGGCCTTTTGGATGCTGGTATTAATCTCGTGGTCTAGGGACCCGTCCTTGGCGATGGTGCTGCCCAGGTACTTGAAAGTGTTCACGTTAGAAAGCTGCGTGCCATCAATTGTAATGCATGGCTGGTTAGTTGGCCTCCCTGGTGCAGGTTGGAACAGCACCTCTGTTTTGCTGAGGCTGATAGTCAGGCCAAACAGTTTTGTAGTGGTGGAGAACCTGTCCACCATGGTTTGGAGATGATTTTCTTGGTGGGCCATGAGAGCACAGTCATCTGCGAAGAGAGGTTCCAGGATGAGTCTCTCTGTTCTTTGTTTTTGCGGTGAGGTGGCGAAGGTCGAACAGTCAGTCAGTCAGAGCCATCCAGTCAGTATTTGATGTAGACACCCAGGTCTAGATCCTTCACAGCATGTCTTAATTCTTGGGTGAAGAGTAGGTTGATAGTCCCGGAGCGAGGACGAAGCCTTTTTTCACACCATTGGAGATGTTGAAGTGATCGGAAGTCTCTCCACCAGATAGGACTTCCCCTGTCATGTTGACATGAAAGAGCTGGATCAGTTTGACAAATTTTTCTCGGCAGCCGAGCTTTCTAAGGATCACCCACAATGTGTCCCTGTTCACTGTGTCAGGCCTAGTGTACCACATCTCAAACTGTACTGTAGAGCTATAATCATAAGAACAATCTGATACTGGCTAAGGAATAGAATGATTGGTCAATGGAATAGAATAGGTATACAATAAACAGGAGTAAATGACCTTAGCAACCAAGTGTTTGATAAACCCCAAAATGCCAGCTTTTGGAATAAGAACTTACTCTTCAACAAAAACTTCTGGGAAAATTAGAAAACAGTATGGCAGAAGCTATGAGTAGACCTTTATCTCACTCTCTGCACTAAGCTACAGTCAAAATGTATAGGTGATTTAGATATAAAGAGTGATACCATAACTAAATTAAGGAAAATGGAAGTTACCTGGCAGAACTTAGGAGAAGAGAAAAAATCATATCCAAATAAGAGATAGAGAGTATCATAAGATATAAAATGAATAATTTTTTTATATTACATTAAAAACCTTTTGGACAAACAAAACTAATCTAACCAAGATTAGAAGGGAAAAAAATCAAACTGGAGATACACTTTTATAACAAATATCTCTGAATAAGGTCTAATTTCTCAAATTTATAAGACTACAAACCATTCCCCATTTCAGAAATAGTCAAAGGATGTGAACAAACAATTTTCAGATGAGGAAACCAAATCCACAAAAAACTTATGAAAAATATTCCAAATCATTCTTGATTAGAGAAATGCAAATTAAAACAATGCTGAGATAGCATTTCAAGCCTATCAAATGGGCCAATATAGCAATAAAGGAAAGTGGTAAATATTGGAGGCAAAGTGGCAAAATAGGGTCACTTATTGTAAAAATGGAGTCCTGCTGGTAGCTGCCCTTTGTCTTTGGAATCACAAACCAACTGGTAAAAACTGGGGTGTTCTTTCCTTAGGGTACAATTAGCCTCCATGTGGCTTGGGACCCCAGGGGAGGGGGGAATGAGAAGGAAGAGACTTTTCCAAACAGAAAATTGATTACAAGTATGGCATATTCTATGAGAGAGCACTACATTGCCTATTTCAAAGGATTATTTTTTTTGAGTGCACTGATCCTTTTACTTATTTTACCTAAGAGTAAGGGGAGAATTCATCCCCCTGCAACTCTTTGCCATTTGGGCCTGCCCAATTTGGGATTCCTAAAACCCATGTTCTTCCTCGATATGGAGAATTCCACAATACTGACAAAAGGAATTTCAATGGATAAAAAACAAAACAAAATAAAAACAAACTTTAAAGAGACGGGAGGTTCTATTTATAAGATTTTCAGACTTTAATGTTTTACAAAATTCATTTTTTACTGCATTTTGCTGATTGTTTTGATTCAGATTTATTTTTGTTGGTTTTAAGTTCATATATTAATATATTCAATACTCTTCTGTTACACTGAATCATCTTAATGTACTGGGTTTTAACTACTGTTATATTCTGTTGCTTTTCCCCTATAACTATACTGATCAAATATTATTGAGTAAGTCCATATACAAAAACAGCCTTTCTTCTATTTTGACTTTGTAAATTGTCATATAGAGGATGGATTTCATCAAAACTGATTAAAATTGTATAACAACCTTTGGAAAATTTAATCACCTAAATGTCTCAAATTGATTTTATGGGGTCTTTAGGCATGATCTTTAGATTTTTTCCAACAACTCTGATCATTTTGCCTGCATCTAATAGCAGGTAAAGTCCATTTTAGTAGCTGAAGTGAAACATAATTATAATCCTCACCTCCCACATTTATAAAAATGTGATGGATGCGACATCACAGTCTCATACCAAGGAGCTGGGAAGTTAATCCCAGAGCATATAGTACCCCTGGAGCACCCCCCAAAGAGGAGCATCTCTCATTTATAACTCTTCAGCTCCCTTTATGCAATATCAACAGTACAGGGTTTGGGTTTTTCCTAGACTCCTCTGCCACATTTTGTAATGATATTTAGATTACTTGATGGTGTTCTAGACCCAAATAAGTTTTACTTAGTTTTTAAATATCTCATCCAAGGTTGAAACATTGCTATACCTGAAAAGCTTGTGACAAGTATCCATTTTCTTTAAATGTCATACAGCAGACTCATGTAAAAACGATAGTGAGTTTGTTTGCTATTGTAATTAACTGGGCTATTGTGAATTTTGGGGATTTTGGTACTTTTTGAATGTGCATTACCTGTTGTACTACTGTTGTTTATATAAAAAAAAAGTTACTTTGTGAAATTCATTTGCTTTGCACTCACACTGGATCATGGCCAGGTATGAAAAGGAAATGGATCTCATTTTGGGTGAAAAGTGTGAACCTTAAAAATTCTCAGACCCTACTTCATAAGGTTAGGATTGTGAACCTTAAAAATTCCCAGAACCTACTTCATAAGGTTAGGTTAAGACCATTCCCCATTGGGACCATTCCCCATATGGGCAGTGAAGCTACTTAGATCAGGAATGTGAGAACTCTACTTCACCATACTACCCTAGGGGACAATAAAGTTGTAAACTCTTTGCTGAACAATGAAAAGTACTTAAACCCATACTTATAGTAAGACAAGAATTCTTAAGCTATGCCTATTTTTGGATATCTATAAAGGTCAGACAACTTGTGAACTTACAAGGAGCAAAGAGGTGAAAACTTACTCAGAGATTCTAGTCTACTCAGGTGTGAATTACTCAAAAGATTAGTCTACTCAGGTGTGAACTAAGAATGGTCTGTCCTTTGAAAAACATCTACTGTGATTGGTAGATTGGAGAACTTAGGGGAGGTGACTTAGGAGAAAATTCCCTTTATAAGGAGATGAGAATCTGAGAGCAGGGGAGTCTGTTGGAAACAGTCTCTTGGGAGTCTCTTGAGGACAGTCTGAGGAGGCTGACTCTGGCTGGAACTCCCTCTGAGGAGACTTTGTCCCTCTGAATCCCTGCTTGGACAGATCTTGTGGTAAGTGATTAAAAACTGACTGATCTGTCTCTTAAGACTTAGGGTTTAGGCCTGGGTTGGCCAGGGCTGGCCCAGGCTGGTTTATCCTTTTTTCCATTATTCCCTTTTTTCTCTCTTTCTCTCTTTCTTTAATTCCTCATTTGTATGAATTAAAACTCAATAAAACCCAGTTGACTTGGGTATATTGAGTAATTGGGAATTTTTCCCTGGTGACCACCTTATATTTTGATTTAAAACAAGACACTGTAGTGAAAACATTTTCTGTGGTCACAATTTACTCACCCACTCTTATATCTACTACAATTTAAGTCTTCCACTATTTTAATCACTACAGTTTATGGCCTTCCACCATTTTAACTCTTACAGTTTATGGCTCCCACTATTTTAAAGGTTACCGAAGCCTTATATTCTCCATTTCCATAGCTGACACAGTGGGTCAATGATTATAAGCTATTGTAACCTCAAAAATGTGGGTTACAAGACTGCGAATTGCCAAAACTGTAAAGATAATTTTAATGTATTGATTTAAATAAAAAATAAGTGGTCGCTATGGGAAAAAAATTCCCAAATATGAAAATACCCAAGTCAGATGGGTTTTATGGAGATTTTAATTAATACAAATGAAGGAATTAAGGGAAGAGAGAGAAAGTAGAGAGTAAGAGAAAATAGTATGAAGGGCCTAGGCCAAATGGCCTAGGCCTTAGCCTTAAGAGAGACTGGTCAGTCTTTAATCACTCACCACAAGGTTGTCCTAAAGCAAAACTCCAGTCCTTCATTGAAATCCTCAACTACTGAACTGAGTTCAGAGAGCCAGCTCCCCCCCTAACTCCAAACTCCCCACTAAGTTCAGAGAGTGAGCTCCTTTTAAAGAGAAATTTTGCTTATGTCACCTCCCCTAAATTTTCACATATATCACAGTAGACGTTTTCCCCAGAACTGACCATTCTTAATTTACATCTTCCTTTGTTATCACCTTCTATGATTAGATTATATCTTCTGAGTATTTCACATCTCATTGCTAAGTTTGCACTCTGTAAGTTGCCTGACCTTTTAGTGATTAATTTAACCTTTATAGGTACTTAGCACCCTTTTGTATTAGATCTAAAAATAGACCTAGCTTAAGGTTTTAGCTTCACTCTAAGTATGAGTTGGGGACTTTTCATTGTTCTGTTTACAACTTTATCATCCCCGAAGGCACTGTCTGAGCAGGATGATTGAGCACAAGATCAAAGAGACCACCCAACCCTGATGGGGTGGATAAAATTTTGAGCCATGACAAGAGGACTTGAACATGTTTGGGGTTTGAGGTTGGGGCTATTTAACATGTGTTAAAGTCTTCCTTGTTCCACATTCTACCAAGTATCTCAAATTTGGCTTCTACCTGGCTCCTAAAATTTAGTCCCTTTTCTGTCTTTCATAGTGTGGCAAACTTTCTGTAATCCTGACTACTGACTGGGTAAATGCTTAATTACTTATATCATTTTAATTGGGCCCTGATTCAAGAACCTGTTATAGATTTATTTTTCCTTTTCATAGATTTTTTATACATAAGACTTTGATAGTCTATATTTCATCCACAAATTATTTTCTCTTTTATTTGGATTTTTTAAAAATGTTTTTGATTTCTCTTGCCAATTGATTCATATAACTCATAACTCAGCCTTATATCCCTAGGTGATCTCTGTGTTTTTCAATCACCCTCTTTAGGGGGGAATGTACAATTATTATTATTTTAAATTACAAAGTTTAAATTCCTTTTGAGAGTAATTTTAGGTTAAGAAACATGATACCTCTCCAAATCCAGAAAGTGAACTGTTTGGGGAAGACACCATGAAGATGCCTCCACAGGCCACAAGCTGCACGAGAAGATCCAGAATGAACTTTGGGATGTGGTGATTTGAACTGTGTGGGGTTTCAATGCATTTGTTTTGTATGTATACTCTTATGCCAAAGGGGACTGCCCACAACTGGCTTTTGGTTAATGCGCCTAGCAATTATTGGTTTTGTCCACACTTTTCCTCCTATCCTCAAACTATTGTGATTTCCTAGCTGGTATGATTAAAAGAACCATCACAGAGACTAATCTTCCTCAGGTCTTGGGGGGGGGGGGCATGTAAAAAAAGGAGATTTTGAACCCTAGATTTCAAGCCCCAGAAGTCCTTAGTATTTCCCAGAATTCTCTATAATCTCTCCTGAGTCACCACATTGGCAAGATCACAATTGGTATTTAACTGACAGTAACGCCTCCCATGGGCTCTTCCCACATCTTCCATTGCAACAATATAGCAAGTTTAGTGTTAAGATAATCATAAGGATGTTTAATGGGCTAATCAGCCATGGGCATGTAGGGTTTTTTGTATCTTCTTTATTCTTTGATTCCTAATAATCCTTAATAAACCTCATAAAATATAATATTTTTATTATTAGAAATATAATTTTATTTTTACATTATGTGATTGTGGTGGAGTTGTGACACCAACTGAACCTGCTTATGATAGACCATTCCAAGTCCTATTAACTACACTTACAGCTATTAAAATTGGGAAAAGAGACTCATGGATTCATTGTAGCCATGTAAAATGAGTACCCTCTGTTGATAATGAATCATTGACTATATTAATAGTATTTAACTATTGATTATTATAAGACTTCCCCATTGATTAATTTGCACTATTTTATTGCACTTTATTTGTGCCATATAGTATTTTATTCCTTTTCTTTCTCTCATTTTTTTTTTGCATTTGAAGCACATGTAATTGTATTGAAAAAATTTTTCTTTTAACTATTTTTGATTTTTACAATAAACTAAGAAGTTCATTTGCTTAGCATAAAATGTATACCAGAAAAGCTTTAGAATATGGAAACCTACCATTATATTAATAAATGTTATGGGTCTGTGATTAATGATTGTGTCTTATTCTAGAAAATGGGATAAAAAATGAGCACAGATTTTATCTACATAGTGCCATAGAAGCACAGATTTAACCTGAAAAAGTGCCAAAAGGGCACACATGTCAAAAGAATCCAATCTCTGTGGGATTGATAAAATTCTAAGGCAATATGAAAGAATTTGAACCTAGTGTGAGACTTGAGGTTGTAGTCCCTGATGTATGTTAAGATTCAGGACTCCTTGAACCACATTCTTTGTAAAATACTTTCTAAAAATGTGCCTAACAGTTGGATAGTTTGGCTCCCCTATCCATGGAAAATGATTAAATATCAGAAGAGGAAATGATACTTTCATTTTCACAAGAAAATCTAGATTCTCACTTAAGATATGGCAACTTTCTGTAGTCCTAACATATAATGGGTAAATACAACATTACTGCAATTTTTTCCCCTACAAACTTGTGGGATAGAAATTGTCTTTAATTGAAACCTAAAAAAAGGGCCTTTTATGAATTTATTCATTTGTAATTCAGAAATTTTATATACATAGTTTTGGATATTTTGATTGTTTTTTGATTTTTTATTTCTCTCAAAAGCTTAATTTCTTCCTCTATTTTTCTTTTATGCTTTTTGGTTTTTTGTCTTTTATTAATTGACTAATACACCTCATAACTCAATCACTTTGAACTTATCCAGCTGTTGATGAACACTCTCTTCAGAGTGGATAGTTTTGCATTTTTATAAAAAATACAATACTTAAAATTTTTTTGATAAAGAATTTCAGGACAAGAAATTTTCTAACTCCTTGAATCCAGAAGAATGAAATCTTCAAAGAAAAATGCTTACAGAAACCTAAACTGCATCAAGAACATCCAGAACAAACTTTTGGATTCAATCAATTAACAAAAGGTGGATTGAACATCTATTGTAAATATACATTTTTATGCCAAAGGGTACTGCCCCCTAATATGGCTTTTTGTCAAAGTCACAAGCAAAACATTGGTTTTGCTTTCACTCTTTTCTATTTTTCTATAACTATTGTAATTTTCCCTTAAAAGTGCAATATTGCATACATTTGTAGTTAGAAGTGCTTTAGGACTACAAGATGATTATGTTAAATGATCAATGGGAAGACTAGTCTCCCAAAGATCTTCAGGGGGGATTGTGAAGATTGGATTTAGCTATCTCCTGATTGTAACAATGAAGATACTTAGCTCTTTCTTCATTGTGAAGATAAAATTGTAATCTACTGATTGTAACAATGAAGGTACTTAACTCTTCCTTTATAGTGAACCTCGAATTGTAAGCGACAATCTATTTTTAGATTTTAATTACAAAAAGGTGTTAAGTAAGAACAAAAGGTGAATTAATCACAAAATGGTGTTAAGTAACTACAAAAGTTGAACTTAATAAAAGAGGTGTTAAGTAACCCAAAAAGATATAATCTAACCAAAGAATGTGGGAACTAAAGAATAGGCACTCCTGGAGAAAAGAGTATGCTGTGATTGTTAGAGGTCAAAATTTAGAGGAAGAGAAAAAGGTCTTTAAATAGAGGGGAAAAAAGACTGAAGGGACAGTCAATCACACCAGGCTTGGAGGGAAGGATCAGTCATTCTGAGCTGAAGGGAAGACGGACATCTGGACACTGACTAGAAGTAGTGACCAGAAGGGAGACACCCAGATTTCTTTAAGACTGTCACAGTTGGTGAGTGAAAAGCTGACTTAGTGACCCCACATTTCTGGAGGCATGAAGCCTCCAGATAAGGTCCATCTTCTTGAGACTCTCTTCCCCTGGATGGGGCTTAGGGATTCTAACTGGTATCAGGAGAATTCAGAGTTTTCTTTCTCTCTCTCTCTCTCTCTCTCTCTCTCTCTCTCTCTCTCTCTCTCTCTCTCTCTCTCTCTCTCTCTCTCTCTCTCTCTCTCTCTCTCTCTCTCTCTCTCTCTCTCTCTCTCTCTCTCTCTCTCTCTCTCTCTCTCTCTCTCTCTCTCTCTCTCTCTCTTTCCTTAATATCTTCCTTCGATTGTAAATATTGTAAATAAACTACCATTAATTTTATTTACTTTATTAATTCATTTTTGATATTTAGAAATTAAATCCCTGGAGACCACCTATTATATATTCAAAGTCCAACCACAATTAATTTTAATAAGATGCTGCATAATAAATTCTGCTCCAATCCCTTACCTTTACCCTGTATGTTTCCCTGCCTCAAATTTTTTCTTGTAAACAAAATATCCTATCATTCTTTGTTGTCATCTTTTCTGCTCCCAACTTCCATTTAATGAGTGAGATCATCCCATTCACATTTACAATGATTGCCAACTGTGTATTCCCCTCCATCTTCTTTTCCCCTTTTGATATTGCTCTTTCCTCTTCCACCTTGTTGCTATTCGCAAGTGTTTTGCTTTTTGTCACCACCCCCTACTTACCATTCCCTTCTATTACCTCCAACTTTTATTAATTCCTTCCTACTTATATGGCAATGTATGATTCTAATCCTCATTGAATATAGTTGTTTGAAAATCCCTCCTTGCCAAATTATTCACAGGTCTCCATGTAGGGGCAAGAGAAATGAACAAAAATAAGAGAGAACAAAGTTGAGGTTGAGAGAACAGAGATAGCTGGTAGCTATCAAGGCAAACTGTTTTGGATGTCATTTCCATTTTATAGAAACTGCAAAAGTTGCTAGGGTCTTTGCCCAAGTTTCCTCATACACAATGAAAGTAAATGATTTTTAAAGTGGTATAATATAATCTTATTTACCTCATTGAGTTTTCACATTGATTTATATAAGAATTAAACAACATGTAACAGTATAGTTGATATTCCAAAGGAAAATATATACATCAGTAATTGTTCAGAGTAAGAGGGAGGGGGAAGTTTGTGGCTACAGACTTAAGGGTGAAAAATTAAGATATGTGACAGACATCAACTTGTTTATGGTTCAGGATTGTCCTTAAGGTCTCAGGTTTTTTGCCTTCCATCTTTCCAGAGCTTTACTTGATGGAGTCTTCAGCTTGACCATCCTACTGTTGCTATTCCCTCTCTGAGACAATTACATTAAGAGGAAGGTTTAAGCATTGCCCATAACCACCTTCATTCTCTCTGCCAATGTAATACTTTTCCAGACTTCTAAAAGTGAGATAATTTACCTTATTCCATCTCTCCCTTTCCTTTTCTCTCAGTGCAGTCTTCTTCTTTCAGGTCTTGATTGTTTTCCACATAATATATCATCCTAATCAGCTTACTCATACACTCTGTCCATGTATACTACTTCTGACTGCTCCAATGCTGATAAATAAAATTTTAATAATTTTAAATGTCATGTAGGAATATATATATATATATATATATATATAGTGAAAAGCTTGAATTTTGTGTGTCTTATTTGACTTTTTAGGCTTCTCTTGGTCCTTGTGTTTGGAAATCAAATTTTCTTGTTATGTATGGTCATTTCATCATGAATTCCTGGAAATCTATTTCATTCAATGATATCTTTTACCCTACAGGAATATACTTAGTTTTTCTAGGTATGTGATTCTGCATTGTGAACCTACCTCTTTCGCCTACCAGAATGTCATATTCCAAGCCTTCTATGACCTATGTAGTCCTGATTTTAACTGCTTGGTATTTGAATTGTTTCTTTCTTCCTACTTGACATATTTTTATCCTAGAATGTTGCTATTATCATAATAAATTAGTGAAAAAATTCTCCTGTCCTGTGCTCTTCACTCCCTCAGTTATTACTAGCCTGCCCTGGATTTTCTAAAAACACCCTGCTCATCAATTCTTAAACCACCTTAGGATGTTGTTAAAATCATATACCCTGACTTGTTCAACCATAACCCCACCAATAAACAACCCCTTCAAAGACAATTCTTTGATAACACAAGAAGATCTACTTTAATATTTCAATACATATCTGATTTTTTTCTTTTACTTTGATCTTTGTCCTAAAGTCATAGTAATGATATGACTACATAAAAGGAGATACAAAGTTTTATATCCATTGGGTCACAATTCCTAATTTTTCTTCAGAGTGATAGGATCCCTTCAAAACAACTAAAATATTGTATGCCTTAATTTTATGGAATCTTCTCTAAGATTTCTCATTTTCCCTTTTTGTCATAGTCAATCTGATCAGTATGAAATGAAAACCAATAGTTCTTTTATTTTGCATTTTCCCAATCAATACAAATTTAGATAATTTCTCTAATATCTTTAGCTTTAATTTCTCTACTAGAAAATTTTATTATATTCTTTGTCCATTTTTTAAATTGGGGAAAACTTGTATTCTTGTAAATTTGACTCCTTTCTCTATATATTTCAGAAATAAAGCTTTATCAGTGAAAACTGTGGTAAATTTTTCTCCCAATTTCCTCCATTCTTTTTAATCAAAATTCCTTTAACTTCATTTGTATAAAACCATTTTAATGTGATGTAATCAAAAAGATACATTTTACATCCCATAATATTTTCTATCTCTTGTTGGGTCATTACTTATCTCTAGTGGCATACTCATCCATTCTACCCTAATTTGCTCATGCTATTATCTTTTATGTCTAAATAATTTAGCCATTTACCTTATCTTGTCATACATTATTAGATGTTGGTTAATTTCTCATTTGTACCTGAGTTGATGTCACATATTCCCAGGAATTTTTTTCAAATAAGGATTTCATATGTCAAAGTCAATTTTGGTTAGATTTCATTTGATTATGAACATATAATTGGGGAATATGTTTCCTAATAATAGCTTTAATGTCATCTTAATTAAGTATGAGTTCATATTTTTCATTTTTGATATTGGTAAATTTACTTTTCTTGCTTTTAAAAATAAAATGAGCTAAAATGATTTTCTCTCTCTTCATTTTTTTTTTACAAAACCACCACCTCATATCATTTATTAGTTCAGTGGTAGTTTGTTTTATTAATTTCTCTTTTTTTTATCAGTATTCCCACTTTGGTGTTTATTTGTGGATTATTAATTAATACATTTTCAAGGTTATTTTTAGTTGTTTAACCCAATTTGTTGACCTTTGCTTCCTTTATTTTATTTATGTAACTATTGAGATATATATTTTCCCCAAATACTGCTTTGGTTGTGTCCCATTAATTTTGTACCTTGTACCATTGCTGTCCTTCTCTTCAGTGACATCATTTCTACACCTTTTTTTTTTACCAACTCATTTTTTTTATTATTTTATAAAGGATCCACCTAATTATTTATCTCTGTTTTCATCACCTGTTTTGGAATACAAGTTTTAACATAATATGGCTTGAAAAGGATGAATTTAATAATTTTATGTTTTTATATTGGGCTATGAATTTTTGGTCCTAAATGTGGTCACTTTTAAAAAATATGCCATTTATTTTTGAGAAAAATGTATGCTACTATTTACATAATTTATTCTCCAAAGTCTTATCATATTTAAATTTTCTAAAATTATATAGATAGACTTGACTTTTTTTAGTTATTTATTTTGTGGTAAAATTTATGTCGTTTTGAGAGAAGTTCAAATATCCTGTAATAAATTTTAGCTTTCCATTTCCTCTTACAACTCAGTAACTTTTATGAATGTGAATGTGATGCCATTTGTTTCATATTTTAGTGTTCATTATATTTAGTTTCTATATGCTTGGGTTATACATCATCCTAATTCACTGAGACTTTTGAAGGTGTTCAGTTATTATTAAGTTGATTTATCCTGATTACTGGGACTGGACATGGCTGTAATGCCTACTAAAAATTCTTGGAGATTTGGGTGAAATATCTCAGAAAGGTGGATGAGCATTCCTAAAATGATCCCAGAAATCTCTGTCTCCAGAGGTAATAGTCCTTCTAAAAACATTCCATACACACCTCTATGTATGTATATATACTTAATTTCCATAAAAATGATAAAGTTCCTAGGTGTTAACAATCATTTTCTTGCCATAGAGGAATATAAATATTTTAATCTTATTGAATAATTTATAATTTTTTCATTAAGTAGTCATTAGTAATTTTCTTGAAGTAAGCTATAGCATAGAAGCCTCAGTGAATTTACTGAAATACATAATTTCTTATTTTCTTGGATATATACTCATCTCTTCTGCTTATGGAGGAATTTGTTTGTACACATAAAGACATGATTTATCTAAGAGATACATCAAAAATTTACATATGTATATAGTGTAAATTATTTGAAAATGTGCAGTAGTTCCTGACCTGTGGGACTTCATAAAATCCTAGCATGACGGTCATAACCATGGTTGATGTAGATAACATCCCTCTAATGACAGCCAGACTTGTACTATACTTAGAAATGATCAAACCAGTCCCATACAACCATTTAAAGAAGTTCTCCACAGCTAGTTTTTTAGACTGAGCAACTGGATTCTAAGAATTATGTTGGGCAGCAAAAGAGATTTCTTGTCTATCTCATTCAAGCATATTGAAAGGAGAAAATGTTGGTAATGTTTTAAAATTGACCTAAAGTGACAGGAAGAAAGTAAAGATCCAGGCAAAACTCTACAAGCACAGCAATAGCAATGTGTCATATTGTATAGGGTGTGGATCATGTAATAAAGTAGATAATCTGTGAGGAACTATTTCTTGTTGCTGTAACTGGATACTCTGGCTTTCACACTAGAGGGCTGCTTAGCAGAACCTCCAGGATGCCTAATTGTTATGGAGATAGAAGTATTTCTGAGAGATAGAGAGATTGATGAAGAGATGCTGCTAGAGGGGGTACTCTCTGGGGTTTGTCTATTGATCACGAATGGCTAATAAAGATAATTCCTACCCTTCCTCCTCCCTTCACCTCCCAGCTTCCACCCACATCTTCCTGCCACTCTTTACCCTCCCCCAATCTTAGTCACCTTCTAAATAACTCAGGGGAACTATGAGATTTCAGAGAAATATTCTTCACTCTGCCTTTCTCAAGTAAGAGTGTTTATTGGGAACAAACAGGATGTGGATTGAGGTGAAGGGAATAGGGATGTCCCTAATCTATAAGGAGAATTAGGAGGGTTTGGGAAATGTCAATTTTGTCACAGCTAAGACACAGAGACAGGTAGAGAGATAGAGGACAACAGTTAAATCTTCTTTCTTCTTCAGTCAGGTAATCTCTGCTTGAGTAAATGAAGTCGAGACTCTGTCAAACCCCAAAGGTCTCTCACTGCCTAGATCATAAAAAGCTAGTCTCTTTTGGTCAAGAAACCAGAGAAGAGGTTTCTCTCTTGAACAGTCACCCCAGAGAGAAAAAGTCTCCTCAGTTCATCTCCCCTGGCCAGCTCCAACTGCCTCTCCTCCTGTTAACATTCTGTTTGGAATCTTCCCCTTGATTGACAGACAGGTCCCCAGCTTTATTTCTTGCATGCTTGGCTTCTCCTGAAAAACCTCTCTTTCTACATGCCTCTTCCATGGTCATTAGGGTAATTCTTTCAAGGTCACATAATAGAGGTTCTAAAGCTTGAAGTAGTTAGTAAGAGAGGGAAAAAAGGGGACAAGTGTAAACATTTATAGATTGTTAAAAATTATGAGTGTACAAGAGATTAGATACTTTTCTTCATAAGCCATTAGATTAAAAGTAGGGAGAATGGGTAAAGTTGTGAATAGGACTTTGAATAAAGAGAAGAGAGGAGGAACAGATCAAAGTAATGACTCTTGTTTTCAAAGCATATTTTAGGTAATTTCCTCACCTGTGAATGGGGAGAATGAGATGATATTGAAAGTTTGGACAGGCAAGTAAAGATTTTGAATGGATACAGCTACTAAATAAAAATCTTTTGCTACCCTTGACACATAAAATGTGTATTCTATCACTTCCTCTTTCAATGGTTAAATGAGGGAATTTAGAAAGGTAGAGGTTTTATGTTAAAAAATATAAATTACTATTAAAATGATTTTTTTAATTGAAAGAAAAAACTGCCAGTAGTTGAATTTAAAAATGTTATATAAATCAAAAGATTTTTAAACGAAAGTAAAAGGGATCCCCAGGTGGTTCAGGGAACGTAGGAATGTAGGTAAGGGATAGAGTGACTTTTATGAATTATCTTTAAGAGAAAAAGAGGAGAATATGGATAAAATCCCTGGGAGAGGATTCTGAGGAGAGAAGAATTGGGGGGGGGGGGTTGTATTGGAATTAACTATCATTAACTTATTGCCCTGTTTCCATTGAGTTGGAAGGAGGTTTTTCTCTGACAGATTTTTCCTTGGTTGTCATAAACTGGTGGAGATTAGTGAATCCTTGGTTGATAATCTGCTTTGGAATGAACTGTTTTCCCTGAGGTACAGAGACCATCTGTCAGTTATCTATTGTGATTTTTTAAATCTCCTACATCTTGCTTGGTCTAGCACCTAAAAATTGTGCACACCCACCCTACATGGGCATGTGCTAGACAATGACAAATCAGAAATAACTAACTGCCCACCTGGGCTGTCCTAAGCCAAGCTTGAGCCACCATTGCCATGTGTGAGGTGCAGGAAGAGAGGTAAAGAACATGAAGTTCACACACTTCCTGTGGACAGGGCTAGGCACCAGTTTGTTCTAGGAGCTTGAGCAGGGAGGAGGCCCACAGGCAGCTTTCCTCAGATTAGTCACGTGAGTGAAAGGACTGATTCCCTCCCCTGCCTTGGCCTTCCAAGGCCTAAACTCCCTCTGGCTCTGCCAGAAGGTTGAATTAACCTCTTTCCTTGTCTCCTGCTTTCCTTCTCTCCCTCTTCTTCTTTCTTACTCCCATTGTTATTAGACTGCCATAAAACTCCATTCTGACTTGAGTGTTTCATTTAGGAATTTCATAAGTGAATTCCTTGGCGACCTTAAATTAATATATATCTGCCTTTTGAAAGTGATTTCAATATCACAGTTTGGCTGACCATGAAAGTTTAACAAGTCCCCTCAATAAATTTCCTGAACTTTCTTGCCTTTCACTCTACTTTCCCCTCACTAAGTCAGTCCTTTTTAACAGCTAACTCAGCTTAAAGACACAGCTGCTAGAAAGTGTGTGTATAAAACAATTTTTCTCTCTTCACTTTTCTCCTTATGTTAAATTGGAATCAGCAGTTTGTTTTTTCCTTTTAATCTTATGGGGCAACTGGGTGGCTAAGTGGATTGAGAGCCAGGCCTTGAGATGGAAGGTCCTAGGTTCAAATCTGACCTCAGATACTTCTCAGTTGTGTGACTCTGATAGCTAGATAGATAGCTAAATCTAATTAGCTGACCCTTATTGGTTAGCAGAGGAAACTCTGGAAAATGGAGCCCTTGCTTCGATCTCTCAGAACAAAAACAGCTGAGTACAGCTAGTGACCCAACTTAAAGCTCATTTTCCTGTTTCCTGGCCTCTCTAGTTTTAAAAATTTAAGTGGGCTTTGCTCAAGGAGAATAGCACATAGTCCTAGCAGTTTTAGCCTGAGGGCTAAAGAAAGATTGCTGGGACCTCTCGCATAAGCGCTTTTGAAATGGAGTTCTAGCTCTACCCTTTGTTTACAGTCTTTTCACTTGTAATCTCTCCCAAAAAAGTCCTTTTCAAAAAAGCCTCTGCCTTCAGGCATAGGGCTTTGTCTTGCCTCCTCTTTTACTTGTGACCCCTCCCAGACCTTTAAAAACCCTAACCTAAGAGAAAAGAAAGGAGAACTTACAACAGAATAGACCCTTGGCAGTAGGCAGTAAGGAGAGTCACCTACTGACAAGAGGAAAAAGTTACCAGCGACTTAATAATTGACTAAAAAAAAAAAAAGGGTGGAGATGCAGCCAGTACATGATGTATTTAAGAATTGGCTTGTAAGCTCCATAACCAAATTTATGAATTTACTAATAGGTGTTTCTCTAGGATGGCTCTTCTCAGAGACTTTATGGCTATACGTGGTTGCTGCACTCCTCTTCCTTGGGATTGTCATTGATGGAGTTGTAATAATATATCTAATTTCCTCTAAGAGAGTCCTGGAAAATACCTTACATAAGATAGAGACACAAATAGGATTATGTCAGTCTCCCTCTCAAGAATGAGCTTCCCAACCAAACCAAACAAGTGTTCCTTTTATTAATCAACAATCTGCGGAACACAATACTTGGTTTGAGCTTATGGAGGAAAGATGGGGGGAGCTCATAGCTTCTATACAAAGCATTACAAGAGACTTAAGGGCATCCTGTAATAGGAGTGATTTATCTCTCCATCTTTATCAGATTCCCTGTCCCATCCTGCCCCATGAAATTTGGCTCCTAGTTCTCAAATAGCCCCTCCCACTCCTAACCAACACTCTTCTCTGCCTGCCCCTGCCACTCCTGACCAAACAGATCCTCTCACTCCTAACCAACCCTCTTCTTCCCCTGCCCCTCCCACTATTAACCAACCTACTCCTGCCCATACCTCCTTCCCTGTCCCCTCAGCCACTCCCCCCACTCATGTTTCCATCCCCAACTCCCTTGCCCCGACTACCCCACACACCTTCAACCATCCCAACCCTTTCCCTTCTCCTACCCACCCCATTGAAAATGGAGCAAGTAGCCTTGACAGGAACACTATATAATTTAGATAGATTATTGCCATTAAGGGAAGTACCCACCTTTAATAAAGATGAGAACTTGGTGTCTGTAGGACTCTATACACCTTTTAAACCTCAAGATTTAGAAAAATTCAAGCAAAATGTTCCGTCATTTGAGGCAGAATCAATATTAATTATAGAAAAATTAGAGAATATATTCAGAACCTTAGACCCCTCTTGGTTGGATGTGGAAAATTTGTTAGATACATTTCTGACAAAGAGAGAGAAAAATAATGCCATCTTTCTAGCTAATCAGAAAAGAGGTAAAGGAGCACACCATTTGCCAACTGTAGATCCACACTGGAACCCCAATGTTGCACAAGATCACACAAAACTAGCCCTGGCCATATAAGCATTATTGAAGGCCATGAGAGATTGCTCTGATAGACCTGAAACATGGGAAAAATTTGAACTGTTCTGACAGGAAATTGATGATACCCCCTCCCACTTTATGGAAAGACTTCATAATGTAGGAAATACGTATACAGACTGTGATCTGACCAGAGTAAGGGATATTAAACATATACGCAGGCAATTCATTAAGAATTGTTGTTCAGTGGTAAAGGACTAGCTGTCCTAATTGGGACTCTTTGGACCTCAAAGAACTGAGGAAAGTAGCAACCTATGTCTGTAAAGGTCATGCAAAAAGACCTGAGACTCACAATAAGTCAGTGAATGAATTAATGAAAGAAATTGAAAGGATACAGGAACAATTGAAAAATAAGGGAGAGACCATAGCCCCTTTGCAGGAATCCACAGATAAATCATTAACATACTCTTTAATATGCTCTTTCTGTGGGAAGAGAGGCCATGAAATGATGGTCTATAGGAGCTGGCTATGGGAAAAAAGAAATAATAACAACTTTAGGAATAATAACTATAGGTACCATAATGCCAATCAAAATCATGACAGTGCTCCAAATGCAGAAAATGGTAATACCTAACACAATGCCCAACAAGAATATATAAGAAATGGAGCTTGACCATGCTACACTCAGGGTGAATACCCCCAACAACGTGGAGGATCCCAAAAAACTGCCTAAGCATCTTTATGAAGATGTGAAGGAGGGATGAAGGCCTTGGAATCAAAGAATGAAACCTTTGACTTTCCAGATCCTGACATTTTAATGCCAATAATCCCTATACATCACCCCCCCCAAATAGTAAGGAACCTCATGTTACTTTAAAGGTGGGAAATTCATACTATGACTGTCTTTTGGACACTTGAGCATCTAGGTCAGTTTTCATAAGCAAACCAGATGGAAAATGTGATTCTATTGGCTCCCTAAATGTAGTAGGTGTATCAGGAACACAGTTAAAGATCCCAAAACTTTCTCCTTGCATGGTATGCATGGGACCCCTAACTATTGAACATTCTTTTCTTCAAATGCCTGGACCCCCCACAAACTTACTGGGGAGAGATTTATTATGCAAATTACAAGCCACAATAATGTGCACCCCAGATGGCTCTATGTCCTTAGAAATGCCTGAGGAATCCTTAAATTTACTCCCTGTACTTCTCTCAGAGAGCCAAGAGACAAAAGAGCCTCACACCTTTGAAATACATACAGATAAACGGGAGTCACTTTGGTCCACAATTTCTACTGATGTAGGATTACTTAAATCAGCTGTTCCTGTGCAAATAAAAACTAAATCGATCCCACCTCCTTCCATTCCTCAGTATCCTCTCCCCAAGGAGGCAACAGAGGGCATTACCCCAATAATAAACTCATTAATTGACCAGGGAATACTATTCCCTTGTAAATCTGAATACAACACGCCCATCCTGCCCGTTAAAAAACCAAAAAGGGGGCCCAATGGCAAGAACCTCTATAGATTTGTTAGGATTTGAGGGCTGTGAACAATCACATTATAAAGAGATGCTCCGTGGTTTCCAAAATCAATACTGTTATTTCCTCTATTGCTAGCACAGATACATACTTTACAGTAGTGCACTTGTGCTCAGCCTTCTTCTCCATACCCATACATGAGAATTCCAGGCATATTTTTGCTTTCACCTGGAATGGCTCCAATTTTTCCTGGACCTATTTGCCACAAGGTTATGTATAGAGCTCGAGCTTATTTGCACAAATTTTGAGCCAAGACACAGATAATATAAAATTTAAAAACAGCAAATTAATAAAATACGTAGATGATCTACTCTTGGCTTCCACAGATGCAGACGCATGTCAGCAAGATAGTAAACACCTTCTTTTGGAATTTCACAAAAGAAGGCATAAGATCTCGAAGGATAAAGTTCAGTGGTGTCTCCCCAAAGTAGAATATTTGGGCTTCATTCTGACAGCTGGTGCCCATTCTATTTCTCCTAAGAAAATTGAAAATATTCAAAAATTGAATGCTCCTACCACTAAGAAACAGTTAAGAGCAATTCTGGGAGTAACAGGGTTTTTCAGACAATGGATCCCTTGCTATGGGGAAATTACCAAGCCCCTTATAGCACTAACAAGAGATTCAGTCCCTGAACCAGTTAAACTAGAGACAGAACACCTGTCAGCTCTGTCAGACCTAAAACAGGCTATCCTGTCTTCCCTTGATCTAGGCATCCCAGATTACAACAAGCCAATAACTTTGTATGTACATGAGTGAAGAGGAGTAGCTTCAGGTGTTTTAACTCAGACTTTGGGGCCTTCTCAGCACCCAGTTGCCTATTATTCAGTCCAGCTGGATCTGATAGCTTCAGGAGCACCACCATGTCTTAGAGGTGTGACTGCTACAGCTTTATTAGCTACAAAAACCATTGTATTAGTATTAGGATGCCCATTAACAATTATGTGCCCACATGAGGCAGAAGCATTGTTGCTAAGACAGAGAACACAGGCATTTTCTGATCAGCGAATTTCAAGGTATGAAATAACCTTCCTAAATAATGAAAATATTCTAAAATTCTGTACAACCTTTAACCCTGTCACCTTGCTTCCAGATTTACCAACTTCAGGAGAACCATTACACAGTTGTGAAACACTAGTGTCCATGGCAGAAAAGCCTCAGGATGATCTCTTGGACACTCCCTTAAAAATCTCAGACATGGTCTTATTAACTGATGGTTCTTCTTTTATGAGGGATGGCATATGCTACACTGGAGCTGCTTTAGTCACAGAATTTGCCACTGAATGGTCAGATTCACTGCCCTCTAGCATAATTGCAAAAGGTGCAGAACTCATAGCTCTGAAACATGCCTGTATAATTGCCAAGGGTAAAAAGGCAACAATTTATATGGATGCTAGATATGCTTTTGGCATTTGTCACTCAGTTGGGATGCTATGGCTGCAGAGAGGATTTTTAACCTCAGCTGGAAAATCCATAGCTAATGCTGAAATTATTAATGAAGTTCTTTCTGTTCTTCAGCTGCCTGAAGCCCTAGCTGTAGTTCATTGCTCTACCCATATGGGTGGCACCGACCCTGTCTCTAGGGGAAATGACTGAGCAGATGCTGCTGCAAAGCTAACAGCCATAGAAGGGCCTGAATTACTTTTAACATTAACAACCACTGATGACGTAAATTTATCACTTTCCTATAATGAAAAGGAAGTGAAAAAATGGAAACAAAAAATCAAAGCAAAACAAATCAATGGAGTATGGGTGTCATCTGAAGGAAAACCCCTGCTCCCTAGAAGTTTCTGTCACCAAATTTGCCAATCTGTTCATAATAATGGCCACTTTGGTACCCAGGGCATCGTGGACTCTGTTAAGAGAGTATGGATAGCGCCTGGTATAACTACCATAGCCTCTAAAGTGTGTTCAGTCTGCTCTACCTGCCAGGCATATAACCAACATGCCTTTCGTTGAAAAGCCTTTGGTGGACGTCCTCTGGCTTACACGCCTTTTGAGCACCTGCAGATAGATTTTATAACAATGCCAAAGGCTAGACAAAATAAATTTTGTCTGATCATAGTAGACCAACTGACCAGATGGCTAGAAGCATTTCCTATACCTGAGCCACAGCAGCTTTTTTTTTGCTAACATGCTTTTAAAAGAAATTATTCCTTGCTTTGGCCTGCCAGGACACATATTGATTCCTATAGGGAAAGTCATTTTACTGATTCTGTTCTAAATCAGATATATTCTTGCTTGGGGATAACTCCAAAATTCCATGTTCCATATCATCCCCAGAGATAAGGCCAAGTTGAAAGGATGAATAAAGAACTTAAAACTATGATTGGCAAATTATGCACTGAGACCCATTTAAAATGGCCTGAAATTCTCCCTCTGGCCCTATTTTATCTTAGAAGCAGGCCTAGAGAAGATTTACATATCTCACCATTTTAGATGATTTTTGGACATCTTCCTATACAGGCTAAGCCTTTCTCCCTGGCATATACATTGCTATTAGGGGGAGATACTACTATTGCTTCCTATATATAGGAATTATGGCACAAACTACATGAACTACATGAATCCAGAGCTGCAGTACAAGCTGAACAGCTAGACTTCTCACTTCACGACCTGAACCCAGGAAACAATGTATATACAAAGAACTTCCCAGCATATGGGAGCAACTCAGCCTTCCTGGGAAGAACCATTACAAATATTGTTAACTACTCCAACATCTATAAAGGTTGGAGAAAATTACTCTTGGATTCATTGCTCACATGTAAAGAGAGCATCTTCTATTGAGTCTGATTGACTATATCCTATACATGCATTGGAGATAATTACCCATTGATGAGTGGATGTTGTGTTGTTTTGTTTTTAACACATTGAATTCCTGAATTTATTTTTTCCTTTTCTTTTTTTCCTTTATTTTATTTTTTTATTAAAATATTTTATTTTTCCCTTTTCTCATTTCTATGTACTCAAGGTACATACAATCAATATTAATTTTTATTCTACAATAATATTAGTTTAAATATATATACTTGCTATATTAATAATACATACCCAAACAGCTTTAGACTGTTGGAACCTGCCATTTATTGATAATTGTTATGGGACTGTGATTAATGTTTGTGTCTGATTCTAGGAAACAGGATCATAAAGGAGCACAGAGATAACCTGAATAATGCCAAAAGAGCTCACAGGTCTACAAATCAAAAACCAGTCCAGGTAGGATTGATGCACTTCTAAGCCAATACTAAGGCCTTGAACCGAGCATGAGGCTTGAGGTTGCGACACTTGACATACGTTAAGATGTAGGCCTTCCTTGGATCCACACTCTTTGTGAAAATACTTACAGACAAGTACCAAAGGTTGGCTATCATCCTAGCTCCATCTATCCCTGAGAATGAAGGTAAAATCAGAGCAGGGAATGACCCTTCCCTATTAAAATAAAAATCTGGTCCTTTTCTCTCTCGTATAGTATGGCAACTTCCTGCAGCCTTGGTTGCAAATGGGTAAGTGAAATATTACTGCATTCTGTCCTACAGACTTGTGGGATTAGAAATTACTTAACTGGACACTAATACAGGGGCTCGTGAGAAATTTATTCCTGCTTTCTCAAAATTTTGTATATATAGAATTTTGATATTTTGATACTGATTTTGAATTCTTCTTAAAATAAGTATATCTATATGTGTGTGTATGTGTATGTGTGTGTGTGTGTATGTGTGTGTAAAGGGTTAAAATTTTTCCCTAAAAAATTTTCCCTTTTTCTTTTTTTCTTTTGTTTTCATTTTTGTTTTTGTCTTTCTTTTGAATTAACTCACGCACCCCCATGACTAAACCTTGCATCCTCAGCTGTACTGGGTGTTTTCTTCTACACTTTCTTCAGGTGGGATTGTATTTTCATAAAATCCAAGATTTAAATTTTGTTTGAGATAGATATTCAGAGAAGAAGCTTGCTAACTAACTGAATCCAGAGAATGAACTGTTTGCAGAAAGATACCTAAACCCTTACACTCCAGGATGAGCCAGAATGAACCTTGAGGTGTGGTTGATTGAACATTTATTTTGAATGTACACTCTTGTGCCAAAGGGGACTGCCCCCTAGATGCCTTTTGTCAATGAGCCAAGCACAACATTGGTTTTGCTGTCTCTCTCTCTCCTCTATTTTCCCTTATCTACAACTATTGTAGTTTTCCTCTTAGAGGGTAAAATTTTGTATACACCTGCAGTTAGAATTTTTGGGGGTGCAGGATGCTTAAGTTTTGTGAGTAATTGGGGAGACTAGTCCCCCAATCATCATCAGGGGGGATTGTGATTTTTTAAGTCCCCTCCCTCTTGCTTGGTCTAGCATCTAAAATTGTGCACACCCACACTACATGGGCATGTGCTAGACAATGACAAATCAGAAATAACTGCCCACCTGGGCTGTCCTAAGCCAAGCTTGAGCCACCATTGCCACGTGTGAGGCACCAGAAGAGAACAGACTCTGGAGTTCACACACTTCCTCTGAACAGGGCTAGGCACCAGTTTGTTCTAGGAGCTCAAGCAGGGAGGAGGCCCTCAGGCAGCTTTCCTTCAGATCGGTCATGTGAGTGAAAGGACTGATTCCCTCCCCTGCCTTGGCCTTCCAAGGCCTAAACTCCCTCTGGCTCTGCCAGAAGGTTGAGTTAACCTCTTTCCTTGTCCCCTGCTTTCCTTCTCTCCCTCTCCTTACTCCCATTGTAATAAAACTGCCAAAAAACTCCATTCTGACTTGAGTGTTTCATTTAGGAATTTCATAAGTGAATTCCTTGGTGACTTTAATAAGTTAATATAATTAAGTTAATATATATCAGTCTTTTAAAAGTGATTTCAATATCACACTATCTATCAGAAATCCTCTTGGCCAAGTTAATCAAAAGATTGTCACCTGCGACTTTTGCTGCAGGGTGGGCCAGCCTCACACAGGGGAATGGGTCTTGGAGGTGGGATGGTGTTGGTGGAATGATGATTGGGACATAGCTTTGGTTTTCAACCCTCAGCACATATTTCTCAGGAAAAACTGCTCCACCTTGGCTGAGACTTGGCTTTATTTTATACCCTCATGGTCTCATATTTACATGGCACCCAGTTTCATTCTCAACATATATATTTCCATAGATCCTAACAATAGAAACGAAGACTAAGGAGATGGTCAAGAAACCATTGTTTCTAAGTGTGAGGTCAGAGGGTAGAATCAACAGGACCCAGATTTAGGTTGGGGAATTCTGACCACATATTTGCCAGAAGTTTCGTGCCTAGAAAAGAGGTTCATCTCTAAGTGGGTACATAAGAATCCTTAGGTTAAATTCTATAATTATAAACTTTTGGTGATATTCTGGGGAGATAAAATGGGACATGGGTATTACTCCTACAAGCACTTTGGTCTCATCTATTTTTCCTGAGGCTAAGTAAGAATAATAATCATAACAATTACAATAATAAGGGGATGTTAATGAGGAAAGTCACTGGGGGGGGGTTCAGTGGTGTTTCCATCTTTTCTAGGAGCCACTTTGTGACCTCCTGGTTTTCACAAATGACCATGTCAAAATATCGTGTCTTGATAGTCCTTGGAAGACTTTGTGTTACCTAGTGCAGCCAATCCCAGGATTTAGGTAAGGGCTCAAATTCACCTGTGAGTCCTTTCCTCTTCCTCTTCTTTCTTAATCCCTGTTATGGAGATTACTTTTGAGTCAGATAGCTTTTGGGTTTCTTAGATTACAGAATAAAGATATAAGAAGGCCTTGAGAAGAGCAGAAGAGAAGAAGAGGAGTCCCATGAAGCGAGGCTGAGATTGGGGGAGGAGGGAGTAGATACACTTTGATAGATTTAGAACTGTATTCATCATTTATATGCCCTTAATAAACTTGGTTTTACTAATTTTAAGGTTTATGTTTACTAACCCTGGGAAGGTTCCTAGGTAGATTATATCATCTCACATCCATCTAGTAAGGTTTCTTATTTCAAGGGGTTTTAGATGCAGGATTAGAGCCTGGAAATTCTGTTTTCAAATATGGCCTCAGTCACTACCTGATTCTGTGTACCTGAACAAGTCATTTAATATCAATTGTTTCACCTTTACATCTCTGCCTTAGAACTAATACTTGGTATTGGTTCTGGAACAGAAGGTGAGGGTTTAAGAAAAAGAAAACTATTGATGCACCACCATTTTTGCATTTTTATTATGTCTTATAATAATAAATTACTGATATATTCAATGTGTTATTCATGAAAATAATCAGAAAATAATGATTATTATTATAATATTATATTATATTGTTTTATATATATATATCATATATATCTTATAATATATATTATAAGAGATACTTCATAACAGATCAAGACTCTACAAGGGAACAACTGATGAAAATGAATGGAGTTTTACTAAATCCCTGTAATTATTTATTGATGACAAATCATCCTAATAAATGAATAAATTGCCCCTAAAATTTTCCTTAACAAATTAACTCTTGTGTATGTTTAATTCATTAAATAATAGTTGATAAATATAACGATTGAGATAATTCAGTTACACTAATTAGAGACAGAATTATCTTCCAACTTTGTAAATAAGATGTCTTTCAATCAGAATCCTGCAAGGATTCATCCTGAATTAGAAATATGAAAGGTAGTAAACATGAATTAGAAGCCAGGCATTCATATTTGTAGTTCATTGACTTTTATATTATTATTTTACATCTTCATCTATATATTAAGTGTCTCCTCTAGATGAGGGTTTTTATATGATTACTGCTTTAATTCTGCCTCTATTCAGAAATCAGGCAATTTTTTTTCAAAATGCTATTAGGATCAAGTGTAAAAAGAAAATATGAGTGTAAAAATCAAAAGCTATAAAAGCTACATTATTTGAAATCATTGACTAAGAAGTCAAGGGCAATCTCTCTATGATTAGTGAGGAAGAACTTAAGAACACATTGCTCCTCATGGATTAGCTTTGCTTTTCAGAATGCTCAGAGTATTTCTGTCTGCCCTCAGAAGGATCACATAGCATTTGGGAGTAAAGATACAGATGAGAATCCCAGCACTGGAGACCAAGATGGAAAAGATCTCCATGGCCACCATGACCTTCCCTTTGGTACTCTGATATGTAGGCAAGAAGGAAATCCAGACATTGCAAAACACCAGCATGCTGAATGTCAGGTACTTGGCTTCATTGAAAGTGTCTGGCAGATTCCTTGCCAGGAAAGCCAATGTAAAGCTGACCAAGGCCAGGAAGCCCATGTAGCCAAGGACACAGTAGAAGGCAACAAGGGAGCCCTCATTGCACTGAAAGACAATGAAGGAAGCCTCAGATTGTGTATCCATCTCAAGGAATGGGGGATATGTCCCCAGCCAGATGCCACAGAGGCCCATCTGGATAAGGGTACAAATGAAAATGAGTAAATAAGATACTCTTGTTCCCAGCCACCTTCTAAGCTTACTACCTGGGGTAGTGGCCCTAAAGGCCAGAACCACAGTGATGGTTTTGGCCAAGATGGAAGCAATAGTCACTGTGAATACAATGGCAAATGTGGTTTGTCTTAAGAGGCAGGTGGCTGGAGTAGGACGCCCAATGAAGAGCAAGGAGGAGAGGAAGCAAAGGGTGAGAGAGGTGAGCAGAGTGTAGCTGAGACTGCGGTTATTGACTTTGACTATTGGGGTGTTTCTGTGCATCACGAAGATTCCAAGGACAAGAGTAGTCAGGAGGGAGAGGGAGAGAGCTACAACAGTCAGAGTCATTCCCAGAGGCTCTTCATAAGCCAGATAAGTCACTGTCTTGGGCAGGCATCTATCTTTCTCCTTGTTTGGATATTGATCTTCAGGGCATTTCAGACACTGCTCTGTATCTGCAAATATAACAAAAATGAATCTCACTAGAGATTATAAAGAGCATAGTTTTCCTTCTCTAGTAAATAACAGTTTTCATCATTTCCCATAAAGCTCAACTTCTTTTTGAACTATTTCTTCTCAGTCAGAGGAACAAGAAGTGTAGAAACTCAAAGTGAACTCACATTTCAAGTCCTCCATATCTTTGCACATGAATGAAAATATTTGGTAAATTATTCATTACCTATAATATGTTTATTAAACAAAAATTTTCTATAGCTTATTCCAAAACTAAACCACCCACATTAAAGACTAAATGATCATTTTAGATATAAAATCATGATTTCTCACAATAATAATGAGTCCTAGAAACAATTTATAATGTCAGTTTTTTTATAGATGATGACTATATAACAATAAACAACATGAAAATGCCTTTTAAAATATGAGCCCATTAAAGCAAATTCATAATTACTTCAGGGTTCTTTAGAGTCCCTAATTTTACTGATGGAAAGCAAATATTTTTCACTTGAAATTGTTACTAATAATTTTAATATTTTGACTTTTAAATTAGAAGCTATATTATGCATCTATGACAATGTCTCCACAGTTTTCTCAGTTTAACAAGTGTAGATTTCACACCTCTCTTCTTCCTGATTAACATTCATCAGGGTTATACAAGTGTATACATTTGTATTACTTCAATAACAGGGACAAGTGCTCTGAGAATGTGTGTTTATTATATATGTACACAAATATTAAGTTTTTAGGTACATTTTTATCTGAAATATCAATAAATTAAATAATTTTAATTAGGTGATTATTTAAGAGCATGAGATTTTTAGACAATGAAATTCAGAGCTATATATAATGAAAGCTTTTTGGAAAAGAAATTTGATAAAATAGCATTTATTTAAACACTGTACTGGTTTCAAAATGATTGCCTTCTCAATAAGAGAAATGATGTCAATTTAGTCATTATGTGGAAATATTAGGAAATAAAGCAACTTTATTGTCACCAAAGCCTGGACAAGAAAGATTATTTGTGTAAAAAGAATGTTTATTTCATGGTTGGACTGTATTTAATTGGTGGACGCCAGGTATTTAATTTCTAAAACCCAAAATGAATTAGTAAAATAAAATGTAATTTATGGTGGTTTATTTTTACAATAGATGGAAAATATTAAGGAAGAGAGAAAAGGAGAGAGAGTGAGAGAGAGAAGGGGGGAAGGGAAGGAGGGAGAGAGAGAGAGAGAGAGAAAGCTCCAATTCCTCTGAAACAGTTAGAAATTCTAAGGCACTGGTCAGGGGAAAGGAGTTTCAAGATGATGGGCCTTTCTTGGAGGTTCACACCTCCAGAAAAGGTAGGCAACTAAATGAGCCTTTGCACTCATCACAGTGACCATCTTAAAGGAAAGCAGTCTAATGTCTCCTGCACCAGGGGACCAATTCCACAGCCAAGTGTCTTCACTCCAAGTCTGAGTGTCTGTCTTCCAGTCTCTCCTCAAGTGTCTGTCTTCCCTCTAGCTCTAAGTGACTCTCCTTTACTCCAACTCTGACTGTCTGTTCTTTCACTCCAACAGTGAGTGACTGTCCTCTGTGTGTCTCTGTTTCCACTTTTAAAGACCGTTTTCTCTTGTGTAACATCCCCTAAATTTTACCTCTAGAAATCACTGCCAGTTCTCCTTTCCAGGGCATCCCACTCTATCACAAATGGGTCATAGACCTCCCACTCAATGTATTAAATGGGTGTTCATACCTTTATGTGATTAGTTCACCCCTTTTCGTAGTTCAACTTCAAAATGGGTTGATGTACTTTAAGTACTTTAAGTACACCAGGACAGCCCCAGAATCCATGCTGCTGGTACATACTGTGTCTTTAGGAATCACAAACCAGCTGGTAAAAATGAGGGTGTTCTTTCCTTAGGCTACAATTAGCCTCCTCAGTGGCAGAAGACCATGGGGGGAGGGGACAAGGTGGAGAAGGAAGAGACTTTTCCAAACAGGAAGTTGATTACAAGCATGGCTTATTTCAAAGGGTATCTTTTGAGTGCACTGGTCCTTTTATTTATCTTACCTGAGATTCAGGAGAGAATTTCACCTCCCTGCAACACTTTGACCCAATTTGAGAGTCCTAAAACCCTCCCTCACTATGGGTGGGTGGGGGGGAGACAGATCAGTTGCTCAGTGGATTGAGAGCCAGGCCTAGAGATGGGAAGTCCTGGGTTCTAATCTGGCCTAGGACACTTCCTGGCTATGTGACTCTGGGCAAGTTATTTGAACCCCATTGTCTATCCTTTACCAATTTTCTGCCTTCTGACAATAGGCATCCAAATGGATAAAAAACAAACAAACTAGGAATTTTAAAGAGACTGGAGGTAATATTTTTAAGACTTTTCAGACTCCAATGTTTTATAAAATCTCTGTATTTTTTTGCATTTTACTGATTGTTTTGCTTAAGATTTAATTTTGTTGGTTTTAAGTTCATATATCAATGTATTCAGTACTATTCTGTTACACTGTTCTTTATAAAAAGTACTGGGTTTTAACTACTTTTATATTCTGTTGCTTTTACCCTATAACTATACTGAACAAATAGTATCGAATAAGCCCATATTTTAAAAACCAGCCTTTTTTTAATATTCTGTCTGTTAATTTTTACATAGATAATGATGGATGGATTTCAACAAAAGTGGTTAAATTATAATCAACTTTTAGAGTCTTTAATAAGCTAAGAATTTAATTGTAATTTTAAGGTGTCTTCACAAATAATTTTACATAACTAGTGGTTTCTGAATGGATATTTTATATTTATATATACATATATATATGTACATATATATTATAAAAATAGTGTATTAAAGTTAGAGAAACAAAAAATGTTCCTACCAAGGTGTTTATATGTATCAGGAAGCTAGCAAAAAGAGCTCCTGTAAAACTCTTCATTTTAATTTACTTCCAGCAGAAAAATTTAGATTTTTGTTGATGTTCTAGACCCAAATAAGTTTTATTTTGTTTAAAAATGTATTTGCCAAGGTTGAAATATTTGCTGCGTCTGTAAAAGTTGGAATAAATATCCATCAGTTCATAGCTTTTTATGCCATACAGCAACATATGTAAAATATGATAGTGGGTTTGTTTGCTATTGTAATTAATTGGACTATTAAGAATTTTGGAGATATTGGTACCGACATATTTGTACTTTTTTTCTTTTTTTTTCTTTTTTGTTCTTTATAAAAACTGTTACTTTGTAAAAGTCATTTACTTGTACTCGCAATGGATCATGGCCAGGTATGAAGAGGAAATTCAAACCTCATTTTTGGTGAGAAACCTTGTATTCTATATTTCCTTGGCTGACACAGTGTGTCAATGACTATAAGCTATATTTTTATTTATTTATTTATTTATTTATTTTTTAAACCCTTACCTTCTATCTTGGAGTCAATACTGTGTATTGGCTCCAAGGCAGAAGAGTGGTAAAGGCTAGGCCATTGGGGTCAAGTGACTTGCCCAGGGTCACACAGCTAGGAAGTGTCTGAGGCTGAATTTGAATCTAGGACCTCCCGTCTCTAGGCCTGGCTCTCCATCCATTGAGCTACCCAGCTGCCCCCTATATTTTTATTTTTAAAACTCTTTTATTATTATATTTTTCTTGCATGTGGAATATACTGCTTCAGTCTTTTATTTTTTCTCTCCTTTTTATATTTGAAGCACGTCATCAGTATTAAGAAGATTTTAACTTTTTTTGATTTTGCAGTAATATAAGTTTAAAATATATTTCCTATAATGTCAATGCATGCCCCAAAGCTTGAGACTGGAAAAATAATGCCACTAATTTATAAAACACATTTATGGTACTTTACCTAATGATTCTGTCTGATTCCAGGACAAGACAATACAAAAAGAGCCATTGCACAGGGCCAAAGAAGCACAAATCTAAACCTGAATTTTGCCAAAAGAGCACACAGGTCAAAAAAGAAGAAACTAATCCAGGTATGACTGATGCACTTCTAAGAACCTACTGTGAGACTTGAGGTTGTGACGCTAAACATATGTTTAGATGTAGACCTTCCTTGTATCCACACTCTTCGTGCAAATACTTATAGACCAGTATCTCAAATTTGGCTCCTACCTGGCTTTCATAATCTAGTCCCTTTTCAGTATTTAATAATATGGCAACTTTCTGTAGTCCTGGCTATTGACTGGGTAAATGCTTACTTGCTTAGATCATCTTAATTGGGCCCTGATTCAAGGACTTGTTATAGATTTATTTTTCCTTTACTTGGAATTTTCACACATAAGACTTTGATAGTCTATATTTCATCCAGAAATTATCTTTTTCATTTGGATTTTTTGATGATTTTTATTTTTTTTGCCAATTGATTCTTATACCTCATAAATCAGCCATGCATTCCTAAGTTATCCCTGTGTTTTTCAATCACCCTCTTCAGGGAAGGAATGTATAAAATTATTATTATTTTAAATTTACAAAGTTTAAATTCCTTTTGAGAGTAATTTTAGGTTAAGAAACATGCTACCTCTCCAAATCCAGAAAGTAAACTGTTTGGGGAAGACACCATGAAGATGCCTCCACAAATGACACGAGATGATCCAGAGTGAACTTTGGGATGTGGTGATCTGAATTGTGTGGGGTTTGATGTATACTCTTATGCCAAAGGGGACCACACGCTAACTGGCTTTTTGTCAATGCATCTAGCAATTATTGGTTTTATTCTCTTCTTCTTATGCTCAAATTGTTGTAATTTCAAAGTTGGTATGTTTACAAGACCCAGCAGAGAGACTAGTCTTCCTCGGAGGGCGGGGTGGGGGGCATGTAAAATGGAGATTTGAACCCTAGACTTCAATTCCCAGAAGTCCTTGGTACTTCCCAGAAATCCCTATACTCTCACCTGAGTCTCCACCTGGGGGAGATCACAATGATTATTTAACTAGCCTCAATGCTGACTTCTCCTGCTTCCATAACAATTATGTAGTGAGTAACTTCAGCAGGGGGGTTTTGAATGGGCTAATCAGCCCTAGGCTCCTGGTTTTCTTTTTTTGTATTTCCTTATTCCTTGATTTGTAATAATCTTTTAATAAACCTCCTTTAAATATAATATTTTATTACTAGAGACTAACTTAATTGTTACAATGGAAAAAAGAACATATATATAACATATATAATATATATAATATAATATAACAGAGGTTAGGACCCTTAATTCTCTTCTCATGTTGTAGAGCAACTTGTTTTTTAAATAGACAAAAGCACAGATTAGCCACAAGGCCACAGCCTTTGGTCTGATATTGTAAAGCTTTGGAAGCCTGGCTGCCATTTTTGCCTGACACTGCCTGGGGGCCCTTGCCAGGACTGCTAAGCCCCTTGCTTTACCTGAAAAGCTGCTGCCCCTGCTTCTTGCCACTTCACTCACTACCTGCTTCTCTCCCTGCTGCTTCCCTTGCCTAGCCTGCTGTGTGGATGATAAGATTTGTTACAGCCCTTCAACCCCATCCTGGAGCTCTAGCCTTGTGGCTCAGAACCCTGGATTGGTGAGAAAGGGTTGAGTGAATTTGGATTTCCTGACCCAAGAACCAAGAGTAACCCAAACCTCCATAGTTGGGAGTCCATTTTTTCTTTTTCTCTTTTTTTAAAGGCCTTTTCAGAGCCCCTATGTGCCTCCAGCATTAGCTTAGGTGGGAAGAGGGACATGGTGGAGAGCAGAAGCAGGATCCCTAAAGCTGCCTCAATAATGGGGAGGGGGGTGAACTGGAAGGAGGAGGGGAGGTTCCAGGCCCCTGCCACCTCAATTTCTGCTCCCTTGACCTTGAGAAGCGATCAGGGACTAATACATTTAATGAACTATTTTTAAAAGAAAATAATAAATTTACTATAATAAAGCTTTATATTTCATTAGAAGAAATTTTTGCCTAGATTTATAAAAAGTATGAAAAAGTATAGGACATGTTAAAGATACAACATTTACAGGAATCAGCTACCAAGTATTCACTGTATTTTGAAGCCCCAGGATGAGCCCAGCTTTGATTTATATGTCCAGAATAAGTATAAAGAAGAAAATAAGAATAAAGGATTTGTATGTGAGGGAAACAAGAGCATCTAATATTCAAGGTCTAAGCTTTGGGGAATGAAATTTTACCTTTTGAGGTAAATGTTCTTAAGACTGCCATGTAACTCACAAACATTACTGTATATTTATGGTAAAAAAGAATTTCAGGTTCAGATTCAAAACTAAAATTAAGAAAAAAAGAACTTCAGTGTCTACAATTTGGGAGAACCAGTTGTCTTTGTACCTACCTGACTGATTGGAAATTTCCCCTTCAGGGCAGAGAGTACAGTCAAAGCAACAGATGGGCTGACCTTCCTGGAGCGTTTTCCTGAAGCCGGGGCCACAGCTGGCACTGCATGTAGAACTTGGAGTCTGAGTTTCCATCAAAGCAAGAGAAAAAAATATCATCGTAAGAATGATTGCTGAAAGGTACTTGCACTGAGGCACGGAGGATTTCAGGCCCTTCCTATGGAAGACACTTCAAGCAAGATATTGGAAGTTGTCAAGAATAAGGATGGCATATTTCTGAATGGAGATTTTCTTCCCATTTTTCCTATTTCATTGTAGTTCTTTTCCCCCAAGTCATGAGCATACCCAGAACCTCCACCAGACTTGATCAAGTTCCTTCACTTTTCAAACATTAATTTTTATTATAATTGTGGCTGGCACATCTTCCATGAAGTCCATTATGTTAGTGTATCTCAAAAGTGCACTTCATCTTTGTAGGAGAAATTTCAAAGTAATTCACTGAGCACAGGAGAGGAAATATTTCCTTATATTATATTGTGTTCACCAAAGAAGTCCTCTCCTCTGTGTTTGAATGAGGCATTCTGAATGTTTCAGAGACAGGACATTAGAGAGGTTATAATAGAATGAACTGATTAAATACTTGATTTAATCTAGGTAAGAATCAAATGATTTGATTGGTTGATATTCTTTCTTAGGTTGATATTTAGAGGTTCATCTGGTGATTGGAAGGGGGTTGGGCTTAATCTAATCTCAGGCACTAATGAAAATGAAACAATATCTATGTTCTATTAAGAGAAGAGGACAGATCCATGACATTCGAATTTGTTGTGGTCATTTGGTCCCAGGTCCAACTTCTTGGAAATCTACATGGGATGTTCTTGGCAAAGAGACTAGAGTGATTTATCATTTCATTTTACAACTGATTCTACAGATATAAAAATACTGAAGCAGAAGATTAAGTTCCTTCACCCGGGTCATAAAGCTAATAAATAACTGAAGCCAAATTTAAACTGGAGAAAAAATATCTCTGAAAGCACTCATTGATATTCTTGAGAACAGTTAAATTTATGGTGGACTAAATTAATTAAATTGGTCACCAGGGATTTAATTTCTAAATCCCCAAAAATGAATTACTATAGTCAGCCATTACACTCACCACGTGTATGTTCAATCACCAGATTCTTTATCAGCCTCAACTCGACCAGGCTCCACTCCAAGTGTGCCTCTTTCAAACTCCAAGTGTCTCTCTTCACTCCAAGTGTCTCTCTCTTCACTCCAAGTGTCTCTCTTCACTCCAAGTGTCTCTTCACTCAAAGTCTGAGTGTCTGTCTTCACCCAAGCCCGAGTGTGGGTCCTCTGTGTGTCTCTTTTTCCAACTTTTTCTCTTGTGTCACATCCCCTAAATTATATGTCTACCAATTACAACTGACACTCCCCTTCAGGACTGTGCCCTCTTTCACATGTGAGTAACAGACCTTTCAATCAATGTATGAAATGGGGGTTCATGCCTTTTTGTGGCTAAAATCCAAAATGGGTAGATCTCCATACTTAATGTTTTAAGTACTGTGTTTGCATTTTGGGAATTAAAATCTAAAAATACACAAGGGATTTCAATTTAATCTTCATAATGAAGGAAGAGCCAAGTACATTCATTTTTACAATCAGGGGAGAGCCAAATCCAATCATCACAGAACACAAATTCAGAATTTAATATTTCTGTAGTTGCCAAATGCCAGATATTAGGTACCCTTTGGAGCTTTAGGAGCCCATGAAGGGAAAAAAAAGTTGGTTCCATTCTCCAACCTATTATTATTGATGAGAGTTATTATTATTATTCAAATTTGTCCACTAGACCTGGGAATTTCAAGATTTTCATCATATAAAGAATTCAGATCATTATGTAATTTAGTTGGAAAGATTATTAAAATGAGTATTAAGAAAAGGATATTAGAGAAATCAAGATTCTATTCTGCTCAGAGCAAAATGGAAGAGTAAGATGCTTCAGCCTTGTCCCACTCATTTCTTGGGGTCACTGAAAAAACAAAAGTGGACAGGCCTCTAAAAGGCTCATTTATGCAGATTATCTTATTTACCTTCCCCTTACCTGAGCAAATTCTTCTGGCCACTCTATATCCTCTTCATGAATGCTTAATTCTTTTCCATGACCAATTACTTCTCCAACTTTCACCTGTGTGTCCTTATGATTAGGGAAAGATTTAAAGTTCAGGATATCATATCTCTCATCAGCCATCCTGGCAGCATACACACATAATTCATCCTTGTCATCAAGGTCAGGATTGACACATCTCAGGAAGCGGTGGAGCTGAAGGTAAGGAGAGAAATTGGTTACTCCATGCGAAAAGAAAGAGTTATTCCCATGTCCTAAAGCTTCATAATTAGAAAATAATGGGCTATGCATTTGGATCTTACAAAAGCCCTCATTCTCTCTTTTCTTAAAATTCTTCTGAGATCTTCACAGCATTCTGTATTCCATCTCTCCTTTTCCTACCAAATAATAGACTACAGAAGAGTAATTGGGCTACTAAATTTAATACATACTAGATAATAAACACATAAAAGTAACTTTATCTTCCCTCCACCAAATCATGAATTTCTTTCAGATGTCTCTTATGTCTGATACTCCAAGTTCTTTGGTAAAAGCCATATTGACAGACAACTTAAAATTTTCTATAAATGGAAACAGAAGCCTACTATTTCCTCCCTTCAGTATAGTCAGTGCTTTAAATACTAGAACATTCTTTTGTCATTCCTCATATCCCCAGAAGTTATGATAGTTTCTAGCACAGAGTAGGGGCTTAAGAAATGGGTATAGATACAAAATTTTTAGGAAATATATTTCAACTTGCAAAAAGTCTCTTTAATTAAAAAAAAGTCTGTCCAAATTCTGTAGAGAAGTTGATAAGTTGGATTTAAAATTAAAGGTCAATTTGACATTTATAGTGATGAAATTCAAAGTAAAGAAGAATAAGGGAATGCAAATGATTCAAAATTTTAAAAATTCTATAAAAATTAATGAAACAATATAAAAGACAACGATTCCAATAGAGAAAAAAGGAAAGAATTTGCTTCGTTGTGATAAATTAGGATGAAATTAAACAATAACACAAATGGAGGAATATTTGAGAAGCAATGGTTTTAAGTAAATGCAGAAAATAATTTTGACAGAAGCAAGAGCATGAAGGGAGAATTTAACATATAAAAGAGGCACCCAAGAAAGAACTTTTGCACTGTAGAAGAAAATGTAGATGGACAGGCAATTGTTGAACCTCATTCTCACCACAATTGGTTTGACAAGGGAAGAATGCATATACACATTCAATAGGGTCCAGATCGTTATTTTACCCAATTGAGAAGTTTTAGGAAAGGGAATGAAAAAAGGTAAAATATGGAACAAATAAGTAAAAAAACAGACTTTTAAGGAGAGGATGGACAAAAATAATAGGAAGGATAAACTAGAAAATAGAAGGGAAAGAAATAAGCACTGGTTGTAATCATAAATATGAATTTGAATGAATTGGACTCACCCATGATACAGAGACAGAGCACAATAGATAAGAAATGAGTATCTAACAATATGTGATGTACAAGGAAAGATAGTTGAAGCAGAAAGACCTAAAATTAAAATATGATCTGCAGTAGAGTGTGTACTATTTTAGGAGGTAAAAAACTTCAAAGGTATCAATCAAGATCTCAGATAAAACAAAAGGAAAAGGGGCCCTAATTAAAAGAGAGAGTCCAGGAAATTACCTTATGCCAAAGATACCAAAGACAAGGAAGTAATGTCAGAATATCTGGCAGCAAGATCTTCTGGTAAAGACTTCTTTTCTGAAATATATACTACATCTAGAACAGAACTAAACTTGTTAAAATAAAAGACATTTTCCAGATGATAGATGGTCAAAAGATACAAAATGACCATTTTCAGAAGCAATGAAAACTAAAACAGTTATTTGTCAGAAAATAGTCTTAGTATAAATTAGAAAAAATGGATTTGAAAACAACTGGGAGGTACCACCTTATGCTTATCAGAAATGACAAAACTTCAAGGTGATGAGATAAAAATAAATATACTCATTGATTATTGGCAGAGTAGTGGACTTCTTCCATCATTCTGGAGAACAGTTTAGAACTATGACCAAAGGGATATAAAATGGCACATATCCTTTCACCCAGAAATAATAAATCTCAGATTAGTTGCAAAAGAGATAAAAGAAAATGGAAATGGACCTATGTTTACAAAATAATTTATAGCAGTTCTTTTCCTTGTGACAAAGAATTACATACGAAGGGGATATTCATCATTGGGAAAGGGGTGGACAAATTGTAGCATGATTTGCTGGGAACCATCAGACCACAACGACGTGACAGAGTCATCCATGGTAGCTGAGGAGACCACAGAGTGGTCCTTGGTGAGATGTGATAGCCCACCTAATACCCTTATACATGACTTCTTTCATCAATGCCACTTACCTATGAATTGAAATTATTATTATTCCCCCTTATTTCCAAATAAATAATGTAAGAGCAAAATACCTGTACCCTAATTCTCTAAAACATCACCAAAAGATCAGACCCCTAAACCCAATCCCAAACAGAATATCATGGGTTAACATTAACTTAGATAAATAACTCCCAACAAAACTGCAGCTGCAGACCAAGTCCCAAAACTTCCCCACATACAGAAGCCTATTCTCATGAAGCCAGCACACAAATCAATCATAGAGGTCCAAGCCATAATTACAAGTACATCAAGCTTCAGAATGCCTCAGTGACTCGATTACACAAATCAGTAACTCCCTAGAAGACCAGTCTAAATTTGAATTGTGTTCCCAGACCCCTCAGCCTCCATGATATGTTTGTTGAATTGTCTTCTAAGAACTGCTAATTAATTATTTCATTTTATTGAAGGAAATATGTAATTTTCCTTGATTGTAAGCTCAAAACTTCTCACAGGGTAATGAGAAAATTAAGCCAGCTGTGATGAAATCATTTATCTTGTGTGCAACCTTTATTCTGTCCATAATCACAATGCAAGAATATAGAATGTTAATCAAGTGATTTGTTAAATGTTGATGTATCAGTATTCCAATGATCTCTTTGATTTTGTGTATCTGCATGCCAAGAATATGGATATAAAAATAAAGATCAGACATTGGGAAAGCGGAGCAGTTGTTAGATGCAAAGCAATCCCATGGCTGTTATGATTAAGCTGTCTTCCATTTTTTATTTTTGTTAACTGATTGTTTGCCACCAGTTGGGATACCCTGGAGTCTTGGGCAAGGGTGGACTTTGCCCGTGACATTATCTGGCACCAGAACAGGACCATTCCCGCCTATGTAAGTCCCCTTCCCCTAGCCCTAAAAGTTTTGAATGGATCAGGTTCTCTCCCTGGAAGAGATCCCAGGCCCCCCTGTGTATAGAGCAGGGTTTGGGGGGGAGTAATCCAGGGCACCCATTATAAGAGGAGCAGGCTCCCAGAGAGGAGGGGTTTCAGAACAGGTTAAGATAGGAGAAGAAAAGAGCTGCCATGGGACACAGTGAATACAAAGAAAGAAAGCTATTCACTGGAAAAAGAGGAGTTAAATTCAGCAAGACTCAACTAAATAAATTTTTGGACTTTATCCAAATTTGCAGTCCTTGGTTCACTGAGTAAGGGACATTAGATTTAAAAACTTGGGAAAAGATTGGCTTTGATATAAAATATATTATGCCGAGCATGACCCCACAGAAGCATTCTCATTCTGGTCCCTCTTTAGGGACACATTAGACCCAACTCATGAGGCCACTTGCCTTGCACAGTCCTTCTCAAACTTGTCTGCAACTGAAAAAAAACACCCTTATTATCTAGGTAAAATTCCAAGGCTGAAATCTTCAGGGTCTCAGTCTGGGACCAGGAGTCTGAAGAGGAGGAGGAGAATGACAAGAAACTCCCCTCCAGAGAGGCAGTAAAACATAACATTGATTGGGATTTTCCAGTTAGACTCAGGCCACCCCCACCACCTACACATACCAAGGGGAAAAGGAAGGAAAAAGGAGAGATGAGTCAAGGTCCACTCCTACCCCACCCTGCACTGTAGGTTTTTAGGGGGCAATACAAAATGCACAAAGAGATGGAGATTTCTCTTTTCCCTGTCCTTTATGCAGGAGGAGGAGACTCAGATGATGAAGAGGAGCCCAGGTGGGAATTTCTCCACTACAAAATGATTAAAGAAATCAAAACAGCATGCACCTCATGTGGCCCCACTTTCCCATTCACTTGAACCTAAGTAGAGACCCTTGAGGGGAACTGGATGACCCCTTATGATTGGCATCAGACTGCCCAAGCCTGTCTGACAGGTGGAGATTTCATCCTTTGGAAAGCAGAATACAAAGGAGCCACTGAGACAGAAGCAGCTAACAACAAAAGAAAGGGAAATAGGGGATCACAAAAGACATGTTGTTGGGTGAGGATGACTGGACAAACTGTGCAGAGCAAATTAAGCTGCCCAAGAAAGCTCTGTTCCAATGTACTAGCTGTGCTTTAGACTCCTGGAAAAAAATTCCAGTATCAAAAGGGCTAACCTCAGGGCTGGCCACTATCAGACAAGACTCTGAGGAAAAGTATGCAGACTTTTTGGATAGATTGTTTCAGCAAATCAAGAGAACCATCCCCCATGAAGATGCGGCTGACATTGTAATCCTTCAGCTTGCATACGAAAATGCCAATAAGACCTGCCAGGGGATGCTCCAAAATGTAAAAAGAACAGGGAACATCAGTGACTTTGGAAAGGCTTGTGAGGATTTCACTCCCTCCTTTGTCCAAGATGTGGCCATAGCAGCAGCCCTCCAGGGAAAGACATATCCTTAGATGATTAGAAATGCAGGAGCTAGAAAAGAGTGTTTCAGGTGTGGGGGAATAGGACACTATCAGAGAGAATGCCCACAGGGTGACATTAGACCAACGAGAACCCTACCACCCACATTCAACTATGGACCAAGTCCCTGTAACAGATGTGCAAAAGGTTACCATTTGCCCAAATACTGTCATTCAAGATACCAACATAATGGGTACTTATTACCTGTTAAGCCTCCTCAAAACATGCCACAGGGAAACTTAAAACAGGGCTGAGTCCCTCAAAACAATGGGGCAACAACTGTGGGGCTGTCAGAAAAACCCATTCACTCCCCAGCAATCCACTCCTTGCAGGGAGCAACACCAGGAAGCATAGGATTGGACGTCTGCACAGACTCTGGTCTCATATTGACCCCTGATTCTCCCCCTGCACTCATCCCTACAGGGGTGAAGGGGCCCCTGACCAAGGGGACAATGGGCCTCATTATAGGAAGGAGCGCTCTCTCTCTCCAGGGAATAGTTGTAACCCCTGGAGTAATAGACTCAGATTTAACAGGGGAATTACAAATAATAGTACAACCTCCAACTAAAACTGTAACAATAATGAAGGGGCAGAGAATTGCCCAACTGCTCATTCTCCCTAATGTACAAAAGGCTAATCCAATCCTCAAAACATCTAGAGGTCAGGGAGGATTCAGATCCTCTAATTGGGCATTCTGGGTCCAAGAAATAAAAAATTCAAGACCCATGAAAACTCTTAATATAAATGGAAAGAATATAGAAGGATTCCTGGATACGGGTGCAGACACTAGTTGTATAGCAGGGAAACACTGGCCGCCAACGTGGCCCAGCAAAATCAGCCCGTCTACCCTCATAGGTATTGGAAAGACCACTAAGGCAGCTCAGAGTTCTCAGATTCTAACATGGTCAGATGGGAACCTGTCAGGACAGTTCTATCCACACGTGGTCCCTTCTCTCCCTGTCACTATATGGGGATGAGACATACTATCACAAATGAAGGTCTCTTTAGTCACACGAGACGAAGATGCCCAAACGCCCCCCAATAATGAACCCCTGGATTTTCCTGAGATAACAGCTGATGCAATCACCAGGAAGTCCGATAAACCAATCTGGATAGAGGAATGGCCCCTAACAGATGAGAAATTACATGCTTTAACAAGAACTAGTACAGGAGCAATTACGTTTGGGACAAATAAAGCCAAGTAACAGCCCATGGAACACCCCTGTATTTGTCATCAAGAAAAAGTCAGGCAAGTGCAGGCTCTTACAAGATTTAAGAGCAATCAATAATGTTGTGGAAGATATGGGGAGCCTCCAACCAGGACCTCCCTCCCCAGTAGCCATTCCCAAGGGGTATGACATCATAGCAATTGATCTACAAGGTTGTTTCTTTACCATCCCTTTGTTTACCCCAAGATAGAGTCTGGTTCACCTTTAGGGAGCCCTCAGTAAATTTGAAAAGACCATATCAAAGCTTCCACTGGAAAAGTCTGCCCCAGGGCAGCAAGACAAGCCCCACCCATTGTCAGAAATTTGTTGATCTTGCCCTAAATCATATAAGAATACAATTCCCACATGCATACATAATACACTACATGGATGACATCCTGCTGGCCCACCCTGACCCTGCCAAATTGCAGGAGATTATGTCCAGCACTGTTCAGGCTCTGGCAGAATAAGGGTTAAAAATGGCACCTGATCAAATCCAGACTAACCTCCCTATCAGGTACTTAGGACAGACCATTGGGACTGAAATCTGATCTCTCATCAAAACTTACACCTGAGAGTGGATCATCTCAGCACACTAAATGACTTTCAGCACTGTTAGGGGATATCAATTGGTTTCGCCCATTCTTAAAAATCATCACTGCAGAGCTTCAGCCTCTATTTGAAGTCCTAAGAGGAGACCCTTCCCCTACCTCACCCCGAAATCTTACAGAGGGAGGGAGCAGGGCCTTGACTCTAGTAAATCGAGCAATTAGCCATCAGGAATTGTCCCACTTAGACTCTTCTCAGCCTTGGCCTCTTATAATATTCCCCACCAAGTACAATCCAAGTGGGTGCCTGTGGCAAGATTTGCAGCTTGAATGGCTACAACTGCCTCACTCTACTGGGAAGGTATCTCCTCATTGATTGTCATGTTCATCACAGAATTGATCCTGGAAGGTCATAGGCAAAGCAGGGAACTCTTTGTCATGGACCCCCCTTTCATTATCACCCCTCTAAATGCTGTGCAAGTTGACCATCTGTATTGTCAATGGAGCAACTGGCAAATCACTTTGGCAAACTACTCTGGAGAAGTCCTCTACCACCTTCCTCAAAGTCCTTTGCTGCAGTTCTTAAAGACACAGGCAGTCATGTTTCCCTCCTGGTGTTCCCCAAACCTTCTCCCCCTCCCCCACCCCCGCCCGCCATCATGGTTGTTACAGATGGTTCCTGGAATGGGAAAGCAGGAACAGTGATCAATAACAAGCCATTTATACAAGAAACAGGAGAATGTTCAGCACAGCGTACAGAAATTCTCGCAGTCGTTTATGCCTTTCAAAACTGGTTAATGTGCCCGTCAATCTGTTCTCTAATTCCCAATAAGTAGTCAAACTTTTTCCTCATATTGAAACTGCCAGCCTGCCCTCCTCTGAAAGTTCCATTGTCTCCTCCCACTAGAACTCCAAAACCGCACTCAGGCCCGCAACACTCTGTTCCACATCGGTCATGTCAAGGCCCTTCCTCATTGCCAGGCCCAATCCATGAAGGGAATCAGCTCGCAGACAGCATAACCCGGGTGTTCCTCACAGCAGTCCAGAATGCTGAGGAAAGCCACGAAATTCACCACCAAAATGGCCCCTCACTTGGACAGCAACATCTTGTCACCTGAGAAGCTGCTAGAACCATTGTCAGTAACTGGCCACACTGCCCCTCCCACTCCCATCCCCTGCCCAATGGGTTAACCTCAGGCCTCACCACCTCTGGCAAACAGCCGTGACGCAAGTCCCCTCTTTTGGCCGCCTCTCTTATGTCCATGTCTCCATGGATACTTTCTCCCCGGTGATCGTGGCCACAGCACATACAGGGGAGGCCTTCAAAGATGTCTCACAACCCCTGTTTGCAAGTTTCTCTTATATAGGAATGCCAAAAGCACTAAACACAGACAGTGGACCAGCACATACTTCTAATGCCTTTGCAAAACTCGGTGGCTCCTTTCTAATCTCCCATAGCTCGGGCACCCCCTGCAGCCCTCAGGGGCGATTATTGAGCAAGTCCACCAGACCCTAAAAGCACAAGCCAAAAAACTACGGGATGGAGATTTCTCACACTCTCCCCCCTCACATCTTAACTCATGCTATGTGTGTACTGAACCATGTGAATCTTAACAGCAATGACCATTCCCCTGTGACAAGGAAATCACTTTAAAGGACTGATATATATTAATTTAAGGTCGCCAAGGAATTCAGCTATGTAATTCCTAAATGAAAACTCAAGTCAGCCGTCAACCTTTTATAGAGTTTAATTACAAACAGGAGGAAGAAAGGAATTAGAGATAGAGAGAGAGAGGGAGAGAGAAAGGGGAGAGAAGGGAATAGGGCTTAAATACCCCTTCTGTTTAGGCTGGGCCAAAACGCCCAAGCCCTTAGATAGCTGGGGCAAAGAAAGAGATCAGTCCCTATTACTCACGTGACCAAAATGGAGAAACAGTCTTGGGGGCCTCCACCTCCAGCTTCCTTCAGAGCAAACTTCTCCGAGCACCTCTCCAACCACTCAGAGCCAAAACTCTCCAACCACACCTCATTCCTCAGACCCCTCTATATTTAAGAAACCATCCAAGTTCCCTCCCCTCAGTTCTCACATCTACCAATCACTGTCCATGTCTCCCTGTACCAATGGTAGCTCTAGCTTAAACCAGGACTGCCCAGAGGTCTGTGACTTTGCACATGTCTGTTGAAGGTCATATTCTCAAATAATTAAATCTTGATCTTTTGCTACAGCCCTTCCTAAATCCTGTTACCCTGAGTAGGGCAGAGATTGGAATAATTAAATTTTGATCTATGCTGCAGCCCTTCCTAAATCCTGTTAGGACTGAGTAGGGTGGAGATTGCAATTTCCAAGACCTGGTTCTGTCATTCCAAGTATCTCCATTGTATCAATTCTAAAATCAATCATGACTCAAAGAAATTCCTGTTCTATGCTTAAGCATAGGTCAAAGCCCTTTCCATTGTTCAACAAAAGGTTTCTGTCCTAAAGTAATCTTAAGAAGGGAGGAGGAGGAACCTCCCATGCCAATGGGGTTCACATTCCAATAGAGTTCCCACTCTCAATAGGAAATTTTTCAAATATGAAATTTCCCAATGTTGAAATTTCCAACATTTATAAGTCTAAGAAATTTTAAGGTTTACAATTTTTTGAATTTTTTTTTGTTTGAGATTGTATTTTTATAAAAATCCAAGAATTTTGCTTAAGATTTTACTGTTAAGACTTCCGGTTAAGATGGCGGCTTAGAGAAAGCTGAAGTTCAGATCTCCGGAAAACCCTTCCCGACCGATCTCAAACTAGAAGCTCCTAAGGCGCCGAAATTCAAAACGATCAACAGCACAGACCCTGGGAACCCTCCTCCTGGACCTGGACCCGGTTCAAAAGGTACGGCTCCCCTTAAAAGCCAGAACCCGAGATCCCTCGGACCTCAGGGGTAGGAGCGCAGAGTCCAAGGCTCCCGGAAGCGGCAGCCGCGCCGGGCTCAGAGAGCAGGGTCTGAGGAACAACAACCCTCAGGGTCTTCTACCCAAGTCCCAGTCCGGGTGAAAGTTACTGCCTGGGGCCTCCGCTGCAAAGAGCCGGTCGGTCCGGGTGAAAGTTACTCCCTGGGGCCTCCGCTGCAGAGAGCTGGTCAAAACAACAGCAACCCTCAGGGCGGGCAAGACAGCCTCACGGGCTGGATCCTGCTATCCAAGTCTCAGTGAAAGTCTGTGCTCTCGGAGCTTGGGGAAGCGGCAGCCCATCCCCCCGCAGGCCGACGAAACAGCCTCACGGCCAGGGATTCTGAAGGCAACTTCCGGAAATCGAGCCAGGGGGAGAGTGTGGCCTCATGGTCCGACCCTTCCATTCCAGTTCCAGTGAGGCATATTCAGTTTAACCCAGGGAACGCTCATAGAACCAACATCTGCCCAGGACTAAAGCCTCTGATCACCAGACAAAGACAAGAAAAGCCAATCCTCCACGTTCAGAGATGACAAATTCCACAGAAGCACAGAAGCCCCAAAATACCAAGAAAAATAAGAAGAAAGGGGCGACTCTGGACACATTCTATGGAGCCAAAATACAAAATACAGAGCAGATAGAAGAAGATATACAAGAAAATTCTCCAAAATCTTCCAAAGGAAATAGAAACTCTCCACAAACCCATGAAGAATTTGAATCAGAAAGGACCAAAAAGATGGAAGCCCTCTGGGAGGAAAAGTGGGAAATGATGCAAAAGAAATTCACGCATCTACAAAACCAGTTTGACCAAACTGTAAAAGAAAACCAGGCTTTAAAGCAAGAACTAATAAAGCAAAGCCAAAACACCAAGAAATTAGAAGAGAACATAAAATATCTCACCGACAAGGTGATAGATCTGGAAAACAGGGGGAGAAGAGAAAATTTAAGAATAATTGGACTCCCAGAAAAGCCAGAAATAAACACCAAACTGGACATGGTGATACAAGATATAATCAAAGAAAATTGCCCAGAGATTCTAGAACAAGGGGGCAATACATCCACTGACAGAGCTCACAGAACACCTTCTACACTAAACCCCCAAAAGACAACTCCCAGGAATGTAATTGCCAAATTCCAAAGCTATCAAACAAAAGAAAAAATCCTACAGGAAGCCAGAAAAAGACAATTTAGATATAAAGGAATGCCAATCAGGGTCACACAAGACCTTGCAAGTTCTACGCTGAATGATCGTAAGGCATGGAACATGATCTTCAGAAAGGCAAGAGAGCTGGGTCTCCAACCAAGAATCAGCTACCCAGCAAAACTGACTGTATACTTCCAAGGGAAAGTATGGGCATTCAACAAAATAGAAGACTTCCAACTTTTTGCAAAGAAAAGACCAGAGCTCTGTGGAAAGTTTGATACCGAAAATCAAAGAGCAAGGAATACCTGAAAAGGTAAATACTAAGGAAAGGGGAAAAATGTTATCTTCTTTTACTCAAACTCTCTTCTATAAGGACTACATTTATATCAACCTATGTATACTAATATGTGGGGAAAATGTAATGTATAAATAGGGGGTAAAGAAAGACCAAATAGAATAATGGTTCTCACACAAAGATTCACAGGGGAAGGGGAGGGGAAGAAAACTCCTATAAGAAGGAGAGGAAGAGAGGGGGGGGGGTTTACTTAAACCTCAATCTCAGGGAAATCAACTCTGAGAGGGAAAAACATCCAGATCCATTGGGATCTTGAATTCTATCTTACCCAACAAGGGTAAGGAGAAGGGAAAACCAAGGGGGGGAGGGGGAGAGGGAGAACAAAAAGGGAGGGAAAGAGAGGGGGGAGGGGGAGGGAACAAAAAGGGAGGGACTAAAAAGGGAAACATCAAGGGAGGGGACAAGGGGGACTGATTCAAAGTAAATCACTGGACTAAAAGGTAGAGCCGAAGAAGAAAAGGTTAGAATTAGGGAAGGCAATCAAAATGCCAGGGAGTCCACAAATGACAATCATAACTTTGAACGTGAATGGGATGAACTCACCCATAAAACGTAGACGAATAGCTGAATGGATTAGAATCCAAAACCCTACCATATGTTGTCTTCAAGAAACACACATGAGGCGGGTTGACACCCACAAGGTCAGAATTAAAGGATGGAGTAAGACCTTCTGGGCCTCAACTGATAGAAAGAAGGCAGGAGTGGTAATCATGATATCTGATAAAGCCAATGCAAAAATAGACCTGATCAAAAGGGATAGGGAAGGTAATTATATTTTGTTAAAAGGGACTCTAGACAATGAGGAAATATCATTAATCAACATGTATGCACCAAATAATATAGCACCCAAATTTCTAATGGAGAAACTAGGAGAATTGAAGGAAGAAATAGACAATAAAACCATACTAGTGGGAGACTTAAACCAACCATTATCAAATTTAGATAAATCAAATCAAAAAATAAATAAGAAAGAGGTAAAAGAAGTGAATGAAATCTTAGAAAAATTAGAATTAATAGACATATGGAGAAAAATAAATAGGGATAAAAAGGAATACACCTTCTTCTCAGCACCACATGGCACATTCACAAAAATTGACCATACATTAGGTCACAGAAACATAGCACACAAATGCAAAAAAGCAGAAATAATGAATGCAGCCTTCTCAGATCACAAGGCAATAAAAATAATGATTAGTAATGGTACATGGAAAACCAAATCTAAAACCAATTGGAAATTAAACAATATGATACTCCAAAACCGTTTAGCTAAAGAAGAAATCATAGAAACAATTAATAATTTCATCAAGGAAAATGACAATGGCGAAACATCCTTTCAAACCTTTTGGGATGCAGCCAAAGCGGTAATCAGAGGCAAATTCATATCCCTGAAAGCTCATATTAACAAACAAGGGAGAGCAGAGATCAATCAATTGGAAATGCAATTGAAAAAACTCGAAAGCGATCAAATTAAAACCCCCCAGCAGAAAACCAAATTAGAAATCCTAAAAATTAAGGGAGAAATTAATAAAATCGAAAGTGATAGAACTATTGATTTAATAAATAAGACAAGAAGCTGGTACTTTGAAAAAACAAACAAAATAGACAAAGTACTGGTCAATCTAATTAAAAAAAGGAAGGAAGAAAAGCAAATTCACAGCATTAAAGATGAAAAGGGGGACAGCACCTCCAATGAGGAGGAAATTAAGGCAATCATTAGAAATTACTTTGCCCAATTATATGGCAATAAATACACCAATTTAGGAGAAATGGATGAATATATACAAAAATACAAACTGCCTAGACTAACAGAAGAGGAAATAGAATTCTTAAATAATCCCATATCAGAAATTGAAATCCATCAAGCCATCAAAGAACTTCCTAAGAAAAAATCCCCAGGGCCTGATGGATTCACCTGTGAATTCTATCAAACATTCAGAGAACAATTAACCCCAATACTATACAAACTATTTGACATAATAAGCAAAGAGGGAGTTCTACCAAACTCCTTTTACGACACAAACATGGTACTGATTCCAAAACCAGGCAGGTCAAAAACAGAGAAAGAAAACTATAGACCAATCTCCCTAATGAATATAGATGCAAAAATTTTAAATAGGATACTAGTAAAAAGACTCCAGCAAGTGATCAGAAGGATCATTCACCATGATCAAGTAGGATTCATACCAGGGATGCAGGGCTGGTTCAACATTAGGAAAACCATCCACATAATTGACCACATCAACAAGCAAACTAGCAAGAACCACATGATTATCTCAATAGATGCAGAAAAAGCCTTTGATAAAATACAACACCCATTCCTATTAAAAACACTAGAAAGCATAGGAATAGAAGGGTCATTCCTAAAAATAATAAACAGTATATATCTAAAACCAACAGCTAATATCATCTGCAATGGGGATAAACTAGATGCATTCCCAATAAGATCAGGAGTGAAACAAGGATGCCCATTATCACCTCTACTATTTGACATTGTACTAGAAACACTAGCAGTAGCAATTAGAGAAGATAAAGAAATTGAAGGCATCAGAATAGGCAAGGAGGAGACCAAGTTATCACTCTTTGCGGATGACATGATGGTCTACTTAAAGAATCCTAGAGATTCAACCAAAAAGCTAATTGAAATAATCAACAACTTTAGCAAAGTTGCAGGATACAAAATAAACCCACATAAATCATCAGCTTTTCTATATATCTCCAACACAGCTCAGCAGCAAGAACTAGAAAGAGAAATCCCATTCAAAATCACCTTAGACAAAATAAAATACCTAGGAATCTATCTCCCAAGACAAACACAGGAACTATATGAACACAACTACAAAACACTCGCCACACAACTAAAACTAGACTTGAACAATTGGAAAAACATTAACTGCTCATGGATAGGACGAGCCAATATAATAAAAATGACCATCCTACCCAAACTTATTTATCTATTTAGTGCCATACCCATTGAACTACCAAAATACTTCTTCATTGATTTAGAAAAAACCATAACAAAGTTCATTTGGAAGAACAAAAGATCAAGGATATCCAGGGAAATAATGAAAAAAAACACATATGATGGGGGCCTTGCAGTCCCAGACCTCAAACTATATTACAAAGCAGCAGTCATCAAAACAATTTGGTACTGGCTAAGAAACAGAAAGGAAGATCAGTGGAATAGACTGGGGGAAAACGACCTCAGCAAGACAGTATACGATAAACCCAAAGATCCCAGCTTTTGGGACAAAAATCCACTATTCGATAAAAACTGCTGGGAAAATTGGAAGACAGTGTGGGAGAGACTAGGAATAGATCAACACCTCACACCCTACACCAAGATAAATTCAAAATGGGTGAGTGACTTAAACATAAAGAAGGAAACCATAAGTAAATTGGGTAAACACAGAATAGTATACATGTCAGACCTTTGGGAGGGGAAAGGCTTTAAAACCAAGCAAGATATAGAAAGAATCACAAAATGTAAAATAAATAATTTTGACTACATCAAACTAAAAAGCTTTTGTACAAACAAAACCAATATAACTAAAATCAGAAGGGAAACAACAAATTGGGAAAAAATCTTCATAGAAACCTCTGACAAAGGTTTAATTACTCATATTTATAATGAGCTAAATCAATTGTACAAAAAATCAAGCCATTCTCCAATTGATAAATGGGCAAGGGAAATGGATAGGCAGTTCTCAGATAAAGAAATCAAAACTATTAACAAGCACATGAAGAAGTGTTCTACATCTCTTATAATCAGAGAGATGCAAATCAAAACAACTCTGAGGTATCACCTCACACCTAGCAGATTGGCTAACATAACAGCAAAGGAAAGTAATGAATGCTGGAGGGGATGTGGCAAAGTAGGGACATTAATTCATTGCTGGTGGAGTTGTGAACTGATCCAACCATTCTGGAGGGCAATTTGGAACTATGCCCAAAGGGCGACAAAAGAATATCTACCCTTTGACCCAGCCATAGCACTGCTGGGTCTGTATCCCAAAGAGATAATGGACACAAAGACTTGTACAAAAATATTCATAGCTGTGCTCTTTGTGGTGGCCCAAAACTGGAAAACGAGGGGATGCCCATCAATTGGGGAATGGCTGAACAAACTGTGGTATATGTTGGTGATGGAATACTATTGTGCTCAAAGGAATAATAAAGTGGAGAAGTTCCATGGAGACTGGAACAACCTCCAGGAAGTGATGCAGAGCGAGAGGAGCAGAACCAGGAGAACATTGTACACAGAGACTAATACACTGTGGTATAATCGAACGTAATGGACTTCTCCATTAGGGGCGGTGTAATGTCCCTGAACAACTTTCAGGGATCCAGGAGAAAAAAAAACACCATTCATAAGCAAAGGATAAACTATGGGAGTGGAAACACCGAGAAAAAGCAACTGCCTGAATACAGAGGTTGAGGGGACATGACAGAGGATAGACTTTAAATGAACACTCTAATGCAAATACTATCAACAAAGCAATGGGTTCAAATCAAGAAAACATCTAATGCCCAGTGGACTTACGCGTCGGCTATGGGGGGTGGGGGGGAGGAAAAGAAAATGATCTATGTCTTTAACGAATAATGCTTGGAAATGATCAAATAAAATATATTAAAAATAAAAAATAAAAAATAAAAAATAAAAAAAAAAGATTTTACTGTTAAAAAAAATTCAAAGATTTTGATTCTGTTTGAGAAAAGATCTTCAAGAAAGAAGCTTGAAACTTTTATATCCAGAGAATGAACTGTTGCAGAAAGATGCCAAAACCCTACACTTCATCAAGAAGATCAAGAATGAACTTTGGATGTGATTGATTTGACTGAACTTTTGATTGAACACTTATTGTAACTGTATACATTTATGCCAAAAGGGACTGCCCCTAATTTGGCTTTCTGTCAATGCACCTAGCAAACATTGGTTTTGCTTTCTTTTCTTTTCTATTTCTTCTCTCACTATTCTAATTTCTCTTAGAAAATTGAATATTGTGTATATCTTTAGTTAGAAGTGAATTTAGAACTACAAAATGATTATGTTAAATGATCAATGGGGAGACTAGTCTCCCAATGATCATCAGGGGGAATTGTAAACCTTAAAATTAATATATATAATTAAATTAATATATATATCAGTCTTTTAAAGTGATTTCCTTGTCACACACCCATGGAAAGACCCCTGAACCTGGATAACGCCTTCCGTAAACCCTTTGTAAAATGGAAAGATGTGTCATCCCGTGTCTGGAAAGGTCCTGACCCACTACTAACATCAGGACGAGATTTTCCTTGTATTTTCCCACAGAATTTGGACTCACCGATCTGGATCCCCAGCCTCCTCATCGGGCCATATGTCCAGGCACCAGCAGAGGCAACTGTGGCCCTGCCCTGGTACCCCTCCCCAGTAATGCTTCATCTTCCTCTACAATCCTCTATATCATTACAATCTTCCTCTACATCTGCCTCCTCCAGATCCTGTGCACAATCTGATGGAATCTGTCCAATGTCTCTCTCCATCACCCGTTTGAACCCCCGCTCCATCAGCCTCTGCTGCTGTCCCCAACCCACCTGACAATTTCGAATCCTACAGCAAGTCCACCAACCTGGGGTTGACTCAAAGCTCTCTCACATCTGGCCTGTGATATAGTAAGATGGCAGGGCAAAGAAATAACCCCAAATCTACTTTTTGTAGCTATGCTTGCTGTACTAGCTTGTCACATAACATATCAGCTACTGCCCACTGGACAGACTTCCCAGAGCCTCCCATCCTTCATCCTGCTGCTTGCAATAATGATTTTCATTATTTATACCAATGATTCTGATTTTCTGGGAGGTCCAACAATCGCTTATATCTCACACAAGTCCGTTCCTAATTTTACTTATTTTGGCTTGTCCTACTTGCCCCCTCTATGTTTCACAGTGGGCCCAAATCCCTGTCCAGGTTGCCTTCTGACAGACATTTGCTCATAACTTACTGACTCTCCAGGAAAAGGCAGTGTAAGAAATGTATGGTTACTTCAAATGATGTCACCAGCATTTTCCTTCAACAAGTTTTCTGTTCAAACCTCTCCCATCCTCCCACGAAAAGAGATTCTAGAATTTAAATATCTGTCTGGTAAACTTTGGAATCAAATTGGTGAAGCTCATAGATTCCCTCCCTGGAGATAATGTGGGTTTCCCAGAAGGGGAGTCTAATAGGCTATTATTAATGGTTCATGTGACAAGGAAATCACTTTAAAAGACTGATATATATTAATTTAAGGTCGCCAAGGAATTCAGCTATGTAATTCCTTAATGAAAACTCAAGTCAGCAGTCAACCTTTTATGGAGTTTAATTACAAACAAGAGGAAGAAAGGTATTAGGGAGAGAGAGAGAGAGAGAGAGAGAGAGAGAGAGAGAGAGAGAGAGAGAGAGAGAGAGAGAGAGAGAGAGAGAGAGAGAAGGGGAGAGAGGGCTTAAATACCCCCTCTGTTTAGGCTGGGCCAAAAGGACCAAGTCCTTAGATAGCTGAGGCAAAGAAAAGAGATCAGTCCCTATCACTCATGTGACCAAAATGGAGAAACAGTCTTGGGGGCCTCCACCTCCAGCTTCCTTCAGAGCAAGCTTCTCAGAGCACAACCTCTCAGAGCAAAACCTCTCCAACCTCCTCCCTAGTCCTCAGACCCCACTGTCTTTAAGGAAACCATCCAAGTTCCCTCCCCTCAGTTCTCACATCTACCAATCACTGTCCATGTCTTCCCTGTGCCAATGGTGGCTCTAGCTTAACCCAGGACCGCCCAGAGATCTGTGGCTTTGCACATGTCTGTTGAAGGTCATATTCTCAAATAATTAAATCTTGATCCTTTGCTGCAGCCCTTCCTAAATCCTGTTAGGACTGAGTAGGGTGGAGATTGCAATTTCCAAGACCTGGTTCTGTCATTACAAGTATCTCCATTGTATTAATTCTAAAATCAATCATGACTCAAAGAACTTCCTGTTCTATGCTTAAGCATAGGTCAAAGCCCTTTCCATTGTTCAGCAAAAGGTTTCTGTCCTAAAGTAATCTTAAGTAGGGAGGAAAAGGACCCTCCCATACCAAGGGGGTGTTCATATTCCAATAGACTATCAGTAGGAAATTTTTCAAGTATGAAATTTCCCAATGTTGAAATTTCCAACATTTATAAGTCTAAGAAATTTTAAGGTTTACAATCATCCTTTGTTTTTGATTGGTCCCTCTATAGCCCAGGTCATGATTTCAGAGAGCTCCAAGAGTTCTCAATGGGCCTTCCAGACCTTAATTGGACTTATATCAACTAAATTTTCCTAACTGACTAACCACTTTATTGATGGTTCTACCCTGGCTGGCCATCACCCCTCTTAGTCTTTTTTGTAAACCCTTCAGCCTGTCCACTATTCACTTCTCACTATGAAGACTGATTTTCTCTCTATATACAGCAATGTTGTTACGCCCCAATGGAAAAAAAGAATTCAGACCTATCAGAACCTGCATTAGAGCACCTTTTGCATTAATCATACAGCTGCATAAAGGCTTCTCTTCTATACAGCATGTATCCCCAACAACTTATAAAATTACTCATTCAGAATGTATTCTAACAAATTGTCTTAACCCCACCATTCCTGCTTCTAGTGTGTATTTGTAAAATAACCACCATTTATCATGATCCCCATCATCATGACCATGGATTGGTACGAAGACCCAGGCATCTATCCCTTACAGTTAATATCCAATTACCTAACCCGCAACAAATGCTTTGTTGCATCCCTCATCCCAGGTATCACTGCTTTAATATCTATTATAGCATCATTAATAACAACAATCACGGCTCTCATTCAGACAGTCCACACTGCACAACATGTAGATAACCTTTCCAAGAATGCTTCCTTTGTCCTCTTAACATAGGAACACATAGATAAAGGCTTAAAAGCCTGTATAAATGTCCTTAAAGAAGCTGTTCTATACATTGGAAATCAGCTACAAAACAAAAAAGTGAGATTCAGATCAAAATGTCATGCAGAATTCAAATGGATCTGCATCTCCCCCCTCCCTTATAATCAATCAGATGTTCCTTGGCAAAACATAAAATAACATATTTTTGGCAATTGGAACCATTCAGAGTTTTCAGTTGATCTCAAAACATTACATAGACAAATCAGAAATATGAGTCACTCTGGCACCTCCCTTTATTCAGTCTCATCCATTGCTAATTCATTTTATGACAGCATCTCTTCCCTTATCTCCAACAGTGATTTGACCCACACCTTTATTGCTTAGGGATTTGCTCTTGTCTTATTTTTTCTCATTCTTCATTGCTTTCCAGTCCTCGTTGGATACCTACAGTCCACCATTAGGCAAGTCCAAATCTAACAGAAGTCTCTTCAGTTCAAAAATAAAAAGAAAGAGGGATGTTCTGGGAACCATCAGATCACAAAACTGTGACTGAGTCATGCATGGTAGCTGGGGAGACCACAGAATGGTCCTTGGTGAGATGTGATAGCCCACCCAACCCTCTTTACATGGCCTCTTTAATTAATGCTCCTTACCTATGAATTGGCAAGATTATTATTCCCCCTAGCCTCAAAAGAAATAATGCAAGAGCAAAACACCTGTACCCTATTTCCCCAAAACATCACCAAATGATAAGGCCCTCAAACCCAATCCCAAAAGAACAATTATGAGTTAACTTTTACTTGGGTACATAATTCCCAGCAAAACCACAGCTACAGGCCAAGCCCAAAAACTTCCCCACTCACAGAAGCCTATTCTCATGTGGTCAACACACAAATCAATCATAGAGGCCCAAGCCATAATTACAAGTACATCAAGCTTGAGTATGCCTCAGTAACTCAGGAACGCTCTAGCAATGACCAGAAATAATTTGAATTGTGTTCCCAGACCCCTCATCTCGATGATATGATTGTTGAAATGTCTCCTAAAATTGCTAATTAGTTATTCCATTTTATTAAAAGCAATATGTAATTTACCTTGATTGTTTGTAAGCTCAAAACTTCTCACAGGGTAATGAGAAAATTAAACCACATGTGACAAAATCATTTATCTTGTGTGCAACCTTTATTCTGCCTGTAATCATAATATAAGAATATAGAATGTTAATTAAGTGATTTGTTAAAAGTAATGTATCACTTTTCCAATTATCTCTCTTTGATTTTGTGTATCTGCATGCCAAGAAAATGGGTATAAAAATAAAGATCAGACATGGGGACAGTGGAGCAGCTTTGAGATGCAAAGTAATCCCATGGCTGTAATGATTAAGCTGTCTTCCCTTTGTTATTTTTGTTGAGTGGTTGTTCACCACCCCTCAGTATACCCTGGAGTCACAGGCAAGGGTGGACTTTTCCCATGACATCTGAGGTCATATTTGAACCCTAGACCTCCCATCACTAGGTCTGCCTATCAATGCACTGAGCTATTCAGCTGCCCTTTAGTATTGCCTTTCTTAATTGCTTTCATTTTGCCTTTCACTTTTCTGTAGCAGACTCTAAGGCAGGTGGCAATTCTAGTTAGATGGGACTAAGCAAATGCTAAGTACCCTTTTTGTCTTGGGTAGTCTTCACCAGTGTTTCAGGGCCCCTTCCCCAAGAAGACCCACATCTGGGCAGGGACCATCCTTTACTATACATTGTCAACAGTCCATTCCCTTTGACCCTACGCTCTAGCTGTGATTCTTTTCCCAAGCTTAATTGCATTCTGTCAGCATAATTTGAACACTCCCATATCCTTGTAACTGTGTCAAAGCAGCTTATCCCCTCCTCCTTCCTGAGTAACTTTTCCTGTCTGTCAAATATTCCTGACATACCACAGTTGTGCCAGGTTTGCCTCAGTGCATATTCTGTATGTCAATAAAAGTTAAGGTTTGGAGAAAGACCAGGGGACACTGACTAGGAGAATATGAGAGAAAGATAAGGAGAAGGGACAGAGCAGGAGGTGAGGGGAATGAAGAAGATAGAGGCAGGCTAGCTAGGCTCTAAGCCAGGTTACTTAGGATGATTGTCTACCCTTCCTAATAAACTTCATAAAATATATACCTCTGGGTGGAATTAAATATTGATCATTTTAATTATAACAAAACAATTGTAACGTCATTCAATTATGTTTCCCAGGTCCTCTGTTTCTCAAATGGTATATAGGTTCCCCCAATTCTTTTGTTCCTTGGTGTTGTCAATCTAGCTTGGTTGGTTCTCCCAGGGATCAGCGTGCAGAGCATCCAGAGTTCGATCCTCATACTCTGTACATTAGCGCAGCTCTATGTGGAGGCCGACTATTACACTAAACCCCTCTTCCTTGATTAAAGAGTGTTTTTTTCTGACTATTTATTAGTTCTGATTTTTTCCAAGTCAACTTTATATTTTTATTTATTCATTTATTTAAAAATTTATATTTATATTGTTGACTAAATTTATATGCCTCATCATTATTGTGTAAAAGCAAGTCCTGTTTTTCTTCCTCATTGGTATTATTTCTCTTTAAGACTATTGAATTGAGTTTCTGGAACTTCCTATTTATCCTGTGATGACTGATTGAATACAATTTCAGTTCATAGCAATGATGCTGCATTCAGGTATTTACAATATGCTCATTACAAGACTAAGTGATCTTTCTAGACCCAGATATCTCCTCTTATATTGTACGTTCTTTAAGGGTTCTCTAAGAGATAAATCTAAGGGTTCAGGAAAAATATTACCTTCCTAGAAAGAACTGAATTTTTTCCAAATTCTGATGTTGCTTTTGGGTCACTTTCAAGCAGTTGGTGGAAAGCATGAGCCAATAAATAGACTCCATTGTAGATATTATAACTCAGGTCCATTATGGTCTTATCCAAATGGATATGAGATGCATCTTCAAAGGACACACCTTCAGGGCAAAAAGAATCCAGCAGTTCTAAAGTACCCTTTTTTGAAAGTCTACAATTAAAGGCTATCTCCCAGAAACTCTTTAGGAAAATATCCTCAGTGTTCACAGTGGGTTTCACACTTCTTAGGAAATCTGTGAAACCAGGAATTTCCCTTTTGATTTGAGAAATTATTAGTGTACCATGAAAAGGGCTCATTTCTTTAGTAAAATCTGAAGAAAAATCCCAAGAAGAGGTGGTGATCAACAATTTTCCATACAAGTTAAAATCATTCATTGTAATAGACAATTCATTAAGAGAGTCTGTATTTCCATAGATGAAAATCACATTGGATGATGATGAAATGATCTTAGAAAAGAGTTTAAAGGAATTATCATATTCAAGACCCATATTTTGGGGAATTCGTTCCATGAAAGTCAGACACATACCACTCGTGGTCATCTCCTCTTTCAAATTGTTGAAGAATTGTTCCCCTCTCATGTTATCTGAAATAACCAGCCCTACCCAAGTCCAGCCAAAATGCAACATTAATTTGATCACTGTCAGATGCAGAGTGGATTCCCTGCTGCCCATCTGAAAGACATGTGGATATTGGACATTATCAGCCAGGAGAAGATCAAATGGGCCATAGCTGACCTATGTAAATATAAAGAAAAAATAATTATAATGGTGACATAGGAAATTTCTGTCCTCTTTAATATTTTTATCTCAAGCAACTATCAGAGGTGAATACATAACATGTATTAATAAATGAGTCTATGTTTGAAAGGTTATAATGAAAAAAATGTTATCTTCCTCTAAAAATACTTTTCTACTTTTACACAACCCATCCTAACAGGGCCTCTTTTCTTACATTTGTAATGAAATCAACCTCTGTGGACCATTTTTCCTTTGCTTCTAATTCTTTCATGTTGATTCCGGCAGAACATGTTGGGCATCTCTTGAATGGACCTCTAGGTTTAATATTTGATCAGAGTCGCAGATCCTCTCTAAGTGATCTCAAACATTTCTTCTTAAAATCATACATCAACCATTCCTTTATCCAACCTTGGTAGGCCAAGAAATCTTTCATATCAGGATCACAAGGAGGGACTAATGGTCCCAGAGCTGGCTCTAGACGGAAATTCTCTCTTCCAAATTCACTTAGGGGCGTAAGATGGTGACTTCACACCACTGAAATCTAATATCACAGTTGGCATTACACATTATCCCTACCCTAATAGTAAGAACTCAAGGAGATTAACTCTCCTCCACTCCAGAATTCATTAAGTACCCAAATTCCTAGTCTCTACCCCAATACTTATTCCAGCATTAGATCTCAAGTCACCAGATTTCTCCCAGCAATAAGGGAATATTTGACATTATCCTAAACTTTATCATGAATTTTTGTAGAATGAAATAAAAGAATGTTTTATAAACAGTGATTTAATCCATCTAAAATGACGCAATCAGCAAGGATATCTTGATACAGATTCCCAAACTGACACCCTTATAAGTTGAACCCACTATGGTAAGGTTTTTGGAGAAATATAGTCTCATTCTGACATCTTTATCATAACAGTGAGAAAGGGAGAAGCTAAATGAATGGTACTTCCTCATCCTATGACATGTAATCTCATACGTTATTTTTAGGCTGGTACCTATGATTAAAATTGTAAAATGTTGCCTACAAGTACGGTAATTTCATGAACAGAAGTGCAACTATGAAATGTCCCTATGTTGTCGCCACAGTTTCAAAGCAAATTCTTTGTCCTGAGTACCATTCACTAGGAAAGTATATTCTCTCTCATTGATAGAGAACATGCCATCTCACAACTCTCAAAATGGCTCCAATGAGAGAATAGGAAAATACAAATACTGCTAATAATTTTCAAAAATTGGCACACTAGTGGAATGTTGGTGTAAATGTGTTCTAATCCAACCATTTTCAAAAGGAATTTGGAATCACCTCCTATATATTGGGAAATTGTGTATACCATTTAACCCAGGAATACCACATTTACATCTATTTCCATAGATGAAAAAACTGAATGATAAAGAAAGATTTTTAAGTGTATGTAGAATTAGTTGGTGATTAAATATTTAATATTCATGTTACTTTATTGCCTATATGCTAGGAGTGGACACACTTATAAAGCACTGATTGTTCAATTAACCTCAACGTTTTTTAACCTGTCTCCTGAGACTGGATATGAGCACAGTGCATAGTACTTTTGAAAAACACACAGGACAATTGGGAGAAGGCGAGCCAGGAAAGCTGGATCAACATCCCTATAAAGAGCTTAGCAAGCCATTGCAGATGAGAAAATTGTTCTTCCAGAAAATCCCATATGCCCCTCTGCCTCTCAATATTCTTTCTTTAATTTCTGCAATAATTTCCTGATTTACTTCTGATTCTTCTTCTTTCCTCTTTTTAGGATTCTCTTAAGATTTGTTATTTTAGGGTCAGAGATTTTTATTTTTCTTGATGCCTTAGCTTCCATCTTAAAATCAATACTATGTATTGGTTCCAAGGCAGACGAGTGGTAAGGGCTGGGCAATGGGAGGTAAGTGACTTTCCAGGGTCACAAAGTTGAGAAGTGTCTGAGGCCAGATTTGAACCTAGGACCTCCTGTCCTGGCTCTCAATCCACTGAGCCACCCAGCAGCCCCCTAGGGTCAGAGTTTTTATCCAACGCTGGTCCTTCCCCAGAAATCCTTGAAGGCTTCTATTTCAGTTTCCAAGTGTTTTTATGAGGAAAATAAATTCTGCTTCTTCAGCCAATTAAAAGTCTTACCAGAATGGAGGCATCAGAAAATATCAAGATCTTTGTGGTAGCAACAATGTACCTTTCAGAACTATTTCTGCTTTATATCCATGACTGAGGCATCTTGGTGGCACCAAAAATAGTGTGCTGGACTTTGAGGCAGGAAAACAAATCTTTGTGAGTTCAAATCTGGACTCAGGTACTTATTAGCTATCTGCTCCTAAGAAGGTCACTCATCACTATTTGTCTAAGTTTCTGTTTGTGAAACATGAATTGGGGAAGGAAATAAAAAAACTACAAGAGGGTCTTTGCCTAGAAAAATCCCAAATTGGGAAGGAACAACATTTGAAAGGATGGAGCAACACAGCAGCAGAAACTTTAGAGTGCAAATATTGAACATTTCTGCTGAACTCGACTCCTGGAGTTGACATGGACAGACAATGTCATCTTCTGGCTCAGTGGCTTAGAGCAAGTTTTCTGTCCATCTGTAGCATAGCAGGCATGTTAGCATCTTGGAAATATGGTTGATGTATTGACATTGTGTCCTGAATATTCATTACCAGACAAATGGTCAGATAACTTAGTAATCATTATATGGAAAGGGACAGTCTGAAGGACTAGCAAATTCCTGGGCTGGGAGTGGCCAGCTACAGTGCCCTGGATCTGACTGCATTCCTTTATAAAGTACAGGTTCGATTAATCTCCTCCTATTTTATTTTCTCATTGTCAATTCAACCAATGTTAAAACCTATATCATGTCACGTATTCATTTATCAACTCCTACTTGACATTCCTAAGGTCTCCAATAAAAACTGGGGAACATGTGTGAGCCGCCCTCTTACTTCTCTTGCTCTTGCACTTGCTCTTGCTCCTTGTACCTCCTAATCATGCTATGGCCTATAATGGCCTCCTCATGTCTGACTGATTTATGTGGCTCAGCTGCTGTGCACATCTCCCATTAATCTCTTGGTGGTCTGGCCCATGGGGGATGTTCTGGAGTTCTCGGCTCCATGGATGTTCTCTTGTTTCTCATACATGTAATTTCTCCACTTGTTTTCTCTTTCTAGAGAGGTAATTACGGAGCTCGCGACTCCCCACATGTTTTAACTTGTGATCTCTGAGACTTTATTCCTGCATCTCTTCCTCTGACTGCCTCATCTACCTTACATCCACATTCCTCTAGCCAACAATCTCCTTCTCAGGTCACCACCTACAGGTTCTTTGTATAGGAGCTGCTGGCAGATGTATATGTCAGAATAATTTGGGGACAAGGAACCCCAAAAAGGATTCAGCAAACCTTAATATGGGAGGTGCTAATCCTTCCTGAAGACCCAATATACCTTTGGTGTCTGCCTACACTCACTCATGGCTCCTAGAAGCCCTCCCATACAAAGTGACTCCACACCAGTAAACCCTTATTTGCCAACAGTCTAAATGGGGTTGAGGATAACTGACCAGTCTCTCACCTGTTAGCCAGATGGGATATATTTACCTCAGCCCACAAGGGGCTGCCCCAACAGAATGGGCTGATGGCACCAATTTGTTCCATAGGCCATAAAGGCAGTTAAAGCGAGTGCTACAGAGCAGAGAAAGAATAGCAATTTGTGAGCAGCATTTATTTGGTGCACCCATCTGTAACTGGAAAGGCCAACAAGAACTACAGAAAGTAAACGCGATTGTTTTATGTTTTGGAAATCATCTTTTTCTTGTACTATGCCTATCACATGATACTGCTCAATCAATGTGGTTTGAATGGAATTATCCTGAATCACATTTTGGAATATTGCAATGATTTCCCTGATCCTGACTCATGAAATAAAGGCTAATTTTTATACTACCATTCATCAGACTCAGCCAAAAACAAGTGATGATCGATCACCATGATCTCTCAGGAATCAAAATTGTGAGAATACCAAAGGATAACGAGAGAAACAAGTAAAACATGAATACTTTGTGGCAGAGAAGCATCGTGGAATTGATTGAAATCCATAGATTCTTACTTTTCTAACACATATCCCCATCTTTCTTGCTATAGAGGCACTCTTGGGGCTTGCAAGTAAAAGGCATTTTGTTTTAGTATTGAATCAGCTCTTCATTCTGTCTGCTTGCCCTGATGACTCTCTATTGTAGTGTATTTTTGTGAATAAAATTTTAATATTAAAATTGTGTTTGAAAAGAATTTCAGGAAAAGAAATTTGCTAACTCCTTGAATCCAGAAAAATAAACGCTTTGAAGAAAAATGCTTGCAGAAACCTATACTGAATCAAAAAGATACACAATGAACATTTGGGTGCAATTGATTGAACAGAAGAGGATTTAGCATTTATTGTAAATGTATACTTTTATGGCAAAGGGGACTGACCCATAATTTGCCTTTTTGTCAATATGCCTAGCAAATCAATGTTTTTTCTTTCTCTCTTTTCTAATTCCCTATTATCTATAACCATTGTAAATTCCTGTTAGAAGGTGAACTATTGTATAAATCTGTATTTAGAAGGTTTTAGGACTACAAGATGATTCTGTTAAAAGATCAATGGGGGGACTATTCTCCCAATGATCATGGGGGTATTGTGAAGATTAAATTCTAATCCTCTAATTGTAACAATGAAGGTACTTAGCAAAGTAACTTCATTGTTACAATCAGGAGAGAGCTAAATTCCATCTTCACACTATCCAGACCACCAAGAGGTTTTATTTTCATCATAATATTCTCTGAGGATCCAGTTAGAAAATGCATATCAGGCACTTGATCAAGACTAACTAGAAATATGGTGTATTGATGGACAAAAATTTTGTGTTCTAAAGGCTACATTACACATTTGGCAAAACAGGCCCTAAGTGAGGAAGAAATTTCTCAGTTAAAATTTAAATATCACTGTTAACACAGAATTGGATGGTACTTGTTAGCACAAAATACTGAAGGGATGGAATGGGCTTCATACTTTTTGGGTAAACATATAAATCAATTTCCAAATAAAAAGGAAAATTCTTTATCCTGGAAGTTTTCTGAAGTAAGAGGGGAAAAAATCTTACTTCTCTCTAAACTTTTCAGAGGTTTATTCAAATATATAAAGGTGAGCTGAGAGGATAGGACTATTACTTGGGAAGATTCTTTACTTGCCTTAAAACTATCCCTAAAAACAAATAATTCAATATGGCATCACCTCATCTGAAGAATACAATGAGTTCCTTCAGAGAGGGGACTTTTTCCTTGTTTTGTATTTCTAATTTCAAGTCTATGTCTAGAGCTTCTTGATAAATGTTAACTGGCTCACTGGTGTCAATTGGCTATTTGAATGAGACAACAGTATTGCCTCTCTTACCTGTGGGACTTGATAGAGTCCTAACATGGTGGCCATGGCCATGGATAGTATAGAAGAAATTCCACCAATGACAGCCACTGATTTGTGCTGCATTTCACAATTGTAGTTAGGAATGGTTGGACCCATCCCTGACAACCAAATCAAAGAGTTCTCCACAGCTAGTTCATTAGAATGGAAGTTACTGAACAACTGGTATCCCAGAGTTATGTTGGGTAGCAAATGGGGGTCCTTGTTGATCTCGTCCACAGCAAATTGGAAAATGAGAAAATGTTGGTAATGTTTAAACATGTACCTAAAGTGACAGGAAGAAAATAAATAACTAGACACAACTTGACAGAAACAGCAAAGTTTGATATTAGAAAGGATGTAGGTCATTAGTGTTATATTTTCAAGGCTATATATATATATATATATATATATATATATATATATATATATATATGGCATAACTAATACTTAAAGGACAGTCATTGAGTGAAGGGAAAGAAGATGCTGGTGTAAAAGTTTATACATTGGTTTAAATTAAGAGTGTTCAAAAGACTGGGTCCATCTCTTCATCAGACATTGGATTATATGAAGAAAGATTGGGCAACAGTGCGAATAGTACATTGTCAAAAGAGTGTGAGAAGGAGCAGATCAAACTAATGGCTTCTGTTTCCTCAGTATATTTTAAGGTGATGTACACAGCTGAATTTGAGGAGAATGACGTGATGATACTAGAAGTTGCTAATGAAAGTGAGGATTTGGAAGAGCTGTTGTGGGAAGAAGAAGAAATCACGTAAGAAGCAGCACATGGAAGCACATTGTAACTTTTGGAATGAAAGCAGTGTGCAAGTTCTTGTGCCTTCATCAAATCTGTTTAGCAGCACCTAAGTAGGAATGAAGCAGAAGCTACTAGAAAGAATCAGGCCTGGCATCTGCCAACGCTTAAACGACGATTGGTGCTATCCAAGAAACCATCCCAGAAATTCCACAGTGGAAAAGACTAGCCATCTGTCCCTTCCTCTGCTCTCCTCATTCACTTATTAGTTAAATATATATTTACAAAAAAGCCTTCTATGTGTCAGTTACCATTCTTGGAAAGTAAATGTGGAAATTAAATCAGACTATGATTTTCTTCCATATATTTGATTGGTAGGAAATAATTTGTACACATACAACATAAACAAATGCAATCAAAGTATAAAGTAGATACAAAGAAAAGTGTGGGATTTTGTTACAGTAACATGAAAACTCAAGATAAAATACTCATAGGAAACAGTAATCATGAATAGCTTTGAAGGAAACAAAGGACATGGAGTGACTGAGTAGACATGAGAGCATCTTTCAGACCTGGGATACAGCCTGTGTTAAGGGAGCACGAAAAACTGTGATTTCACGCATGAGATAAAGTAAGTAAATCCGTTTGGAGTCAACGTCAGTAACTTGAAAGGGATTGTTGTACAATAAACCTTCAAAGGAAAATGAGGCCTGTGTGTGTCTGAAACTCTATAAGACTTTAACAGATGAGTTCTTACTTGGTTTTGAAGACCTTAATTAGGTATTGGTAGTCCATTGTGAATAGAACAGAGGATTGATATGGGCCCCGTTTTGTTATCAAATACTGTTCTAGCAGCTCTGTAAGAACCAGAACCATTCCGACCAAAGGTGAAACTTTTCAAGATACGTGATATCCTCTGCCCTTTTATTTAAGGTCATTCACTACCCTGCATGCTCTAAAAGGAACTCATTCCATTTTTACATCACTGACCATTAGGAGGTATTTCTTTCCATCAACTCTAAAATAATTTACTGGCAAATTTAAACAAACTATCCTATTTGTAACCTTTACTTAAAAGTGAAAAAATGATGTGAATTTTCAAAAGTAATCATATTTAATACATTATAATAAGTTTAATATATTATTTCAATATATTATTTAATATTTAATATATTATAACATATATAACATTTCCCCCAGGTTTCTACCATCTCCCCAACCTTTTGCAGCATTTTCTACAATCCTGGGCCCAGAAAATAACACTGAGAGACTCTCACTTTTTTGAAATATAGGACAATTCTACTCTTTCCCTCATTCACTAAACTTCTTCAATATTTCTTTCTCTTCATAACTGTGTTTCAGTCATAGTATTCTGGTATTGTTGATCTTGAAGGCAAAATTAATAATGGATATGACCTTGCTAAGTTTCTCCTTATGTGATTATTTTGCCATCCTCAAACCTTCCAATACTGTACATTGTCCTGAGTTACCATTCATTGTTTTATCAAAGCTTCCTTACCAGATACTCCTCATGCATATATTTCACCAAGCTCTGGCACAAGGTGGGACTTGAGATATTGCATTCAGGGAACATATTGCTTTAAATGACTGGGGTCCTTCCCATTGTATGCAGAACAGTGATCAGTAACTAACTTTAAAGCTGTTAAAAAGAGAATTCCAACTGTTATTAGTTTTAAGGCATACTTTAGTCCTAACAAAACCTCCTGAGATTGTTGAACTACCTTCTCCATCCCCTGCATTGTATGATCACAATAAAGATGAGACGAAGAAATTCTGGCAGAAAAGAAGAAACTAATCAAGGATGTTTAACCAAAAGAAGGGCTGCCAAGAGAAGAACTTTGAAAGAACAATATGAGGAGTCATAAAATCTTACCATGAAAAGAGGAGAATTAAAGAAGACCAAGAGAAGTAGTTTTGCCTTTACATGCCCATACCTTGGCAAAATTACACCTGCTGAGGAGTTAAATCCCACAGGAGGATCAAGGGATATTGTGCATCTCACATATCTCAGTTTGGAGATATCCTAAAAGTCTACACAATTCCATTATCTCTGAGGACATTGAGATGACCACTTACCGACAATACTAAATTCAGATTCAATCTCTATCTTCTTTCCTCAAATTGCAAAACTATCAGGAGGTTGAGAAATAATAGGGAAGGAAAGGACAGAAAGCAGAGGAAAAGATTGAGTTAATAAAAATGGGAGGAACTGTTCTAATTCTGATCTAGAAAAGTTCAAAAAGAGCCAGCTCCTTATTCAGAAGATGAATTATTTGCACAACAATGATCATAAATACAGCCAACTTTGCCATAATATTTGTTGACAGAGTTTGTGAGGCCAGGATCATTTTTTTCTTTGTTTAATACCTTCCTCATGACCTGCACATAGTGGCTAGATAATTCAGTGGAGTGAAATGGTTCTCTAGTTTATCTTTCCTAGACAAAGAGGTGGTGAAAACTCAATAGGCTTGAAGAATGCATCACACATCTAATATACATTGAATTTGTGATCATTGTGGACTTAATTGTTTGGTGCTTTATGTATAGGTACCTAATATATTAAAAAGATAGAGCTCCAATATGAAGTCATTTGACTAAGTTGTTCTAATGTTCATAAAATCTTAGAGGGACAGAGAAACCTTTTGTATTTTTCCACTGTTAAATCTCAGGAAATAAGAATTGAAGCTTTTAGTTGGATAAAACTCGGGAGTGATTGAAGGAGTCTGAATTATTTCTCTTTTCTGGGGCTTTAGTTAGTTAATGAGGGATCCTTCTCCTGGTTTGCTATATAAGTGTTGAGTCTCCCCATATGAAAATTTCATCCAAACTTGTTCAAAATATCATCCCCCAAATTTCTCCTTCAATATGCACCTAATAAGAAATACACCTTTACATATTTAGTATCAATAACCTCTTCTCAAATATGGGCATTCTTCGGGAATCTAGTTTGGTCACCAGAATCCCAACAATGAGAATATTCCCTCCCTGTTATGTCTCCTTAATCGTTGTCCTAGCTGAGTTCCTTCCATTTGTGGTGAAGAATCCCAGACTATTTGCATAGCCATATGGTGTGGCAATATAAATAGATATTTATATACTATCTCTCTTGCTATACCATATACAATGAAAAAGCTCTGTGATCAGCTTCCTGAATACCCCTTTCCTAGAAATTTCCAAACCCAGGTCTTTGCTTTAACCAAAGCTGTGAAGCCAAATAAAACACAATTCTGCCCACAAGAACAGTCAATCGGGAACATGGATAATTACATTTCACCAGTCAGAAATATAACACAGAATAACAACTTACTTTGAATTTGCAGGTATCCACCTTGGAGGATATGTGGAAGATAATTTGTCCACATAAATACCGGTCTTCAGAAAGAGGGAAAGGAAGCCCCCTATAACTAGGTCCCCTTCCTTTCTATATGTAGGACTATAATCTCTTTTTAAGTGACAAGGATGATTCCCCATCTGGTATGCAGAAAAAGACAACTGACAAAGCAGGGCCACAAGAAATCTAAAGGAAGACAGTCTCAGTTTACCCAAGCCCATGGCCAATATACCAAATGTAAAAAGATTTAAGGAGAAGTCTAAGATAATTGGGCAGGTCTTTTCTCATGACTCTATGGACATGTTCTCTGTATCTAAAGATTTTTCTTTTCTAATAAATGCTCAACTTTTGAACAATCCCTCATACACTGGAAATTCTAATGTGAGACATTAGATAGGACTCTGTTTAGGATGAAAGAAAAAGATAGAAAGAATGGGGTATATTTATAGGACATTTTTAGCTCCTGGATATTATTCACCTCATTCCCTGTGGGTAGGCAAGGAAAGTCATCATATCATCATGTCTCTCCAGTGGTAGTCAAAATAGTATGTTGACCAAAGTCTGAGAGCAAGGGCCTCCGGGGACCATTCTTCCCTGCAGCTCTTCACCTGCATCCTCCTTCCTGAGTTAAAAACTCAAGTGACAAAGTAGCTTTTAGAACTTGCTTCCATGCTTTCAATCCCTGGAGCATTAGCAGCTTCCCTGGTTTTGAGATGTCCACAAACATCTATGATCCATCTCAATACAGTGGTTATACTTCTAGAATAATATATCTACTCTGGCCAAACCAAATCTCTGCAATGACTCAATATTTCCAGATATTGCATCAAGCAGAGACCAGTTTGACATGAGAAGGGCAGGAAGTGAGAGTGAGAGTGTCAATATTGAGGGCCACAAGTTCTGAGACTGAGAAGAATTTTACATTTTCATTAACTTGATAACATGGGTCATAAGTACTTTAGCAAGTAGAGGTACACACTAAACAATAGCTGAATGAATACATGATAGTAAGGTTTTTTTTTTTTTAATTTCAACAATGGTTATAGGTTGATGAATCTCATTCTTTATAAATCTTCCTGTTACATCATTAGTGGATACCTTTGGCTCAGTAGAGTATTCCTCTCACTGATAATTAAAAAATAATCTAGAATTGGCATATATTCTATTGAACTTATAAGAGAGGAAACAGACTGAATCTGCCAGAGGAAGAAGACAAGCAGGCTCATCATACTGGAAGACCATCATGAATGGGGGAAGGGCAAGAAGGAGAGCGAATTCCAAAGGAAGAACAGAGGAACTGAGAAGATCCAGACAGCTGACCTCACTTCACTTTGAGAAACCTACCAGAGAGGTTGAACTTAGCAAACCTCTGATTCTGGAGCCCCCTTCTGTAAAACCTGATCCCAGTATCCAGTGAAGATAAATCAGAATAAGTAGGACCTTGTCTGAACGCTATTGACCAGAAGAAGATCCTCTAAATCCCTCTAGACAATCCCTTGAACTTGATAATAGCTAGGACAGTTTAAAGTCAGGACAACTCTCACAACTGATCCCTGGGGGGTCAGTGAGACAAAGCCTGACCCTGCAGGATTTGGGGAAAAGGGGTTCAATTGTTATTATTAGGGACTTCCTATTTCCCTCCTTCCCAATCACCTTATCTCACAACTCACTTTCCTTACCTTTTATATATTCTTTAGAATAAATAGCTGTTTATAAGATTAAGTGCCTACTTCATAGTAGTCAAGAAGAGAGACTTATAATCTGGGGGAAGGAAGATTATACTTCTCTCCTCAGAGAAGGAGAAGCCATCTGCCCTGTACTTCTATTTCAACCAAGTCTAAGAGGGAATAGTAATCTGTGATTCTGAAGGCAACCAGAGTGAGATTCACTAGGGAAAGAGTGAGGAAAAGCCAATCTATCCCCTCTCTTCCTCCCTTGGCTATATTACTTCTCTACCTCACTCTGGTCCTGAAATTAGTGGTGAGAGACTCCATGCTTTCTCCCTCCATTACAATGGCATCCAAGAATACAAAAGAATCCATCACCAACAGTCACTGACTGGCAATTGGAAGTGACTGTTCAGGGCAGTCATCTTGGGGTCATAGATTCTGAAAACAACTAAACATAGGATCAAGGCAGAAATTTTGATTTCTATACAACAGAAAGAGAAAAGAGGAAAAGATAGAGGATAGAAACAATTTTCCAGAAAATGATGTGGACACTTCTGGTGGTAGCCATTTCATCAAATTGGTGGTATTACTCCATCTTTGGCACCATCACTGGAGTAATATATGACATGATAAGTATTAAGAAATACTGAGATCTGATATCATTAGAAATGTCAATGAAATTGTTATCCCTCCCTGATGGATAAGGTACTCTTGCTGCTCTCTGGAAATTATACAACATTATGAAGAAGGGGATGAAGATAATTCTGGGCAAAAAGAATACAATGAACAACAATATAGATAATAGGCTAGAGCTTTTGTTCTCCCAAATGTCAACAATTACAGAGATATACCAGGAATGCAATATTAAGAAAAATGAGAAACTGTCCAAGCCAAAGGAGCTACTTACAGGGGAGGATCTTAAGGATGCTGATAATGATACAGACATATGCAAGGATACTGAGACACCTATCATAAGAGCAGTTGTGACAGTGGGGGGTGTGCACTGAGAAAATCAGGGTGGACAAACAAACACAATTTGAGGAAGTTCCAGGGGCCCAAAAGATTATGCCTCTCAGAGATTTTACTAAAGTAGTCCCAGATTCGGGTATTCTCCAGGCAAAAGAACACATGTCTTTTTCCATTTCAGACATGGATTCTCTGGAATGGAGAATGCCAAAATTCTCTGTAGAACCATTTAGATGTTTAAAGGAGCTAAAAAAAAACATTCAAACTGTATGATCCTGAATTCCAGGATGTAGAAATCTTATTATCAGAATAATTTAGCCCCCCAGAACAATCACAATTCATTAAGAAAATGAGAGAAGACAATACACTGACAAGTTGGCTTGAATATTTTGAGGATTTTGATTTTTCAAGACCATTAGCTTGACTTTCCTTAAAAAGACTAGGGAAGATCTGTTAGAGGCAAGCAAGTCCTTTTGTAGAAGTCCAAATTCTTGAGAAAATTTTGATAGATTGATGCAGGAGCAGATAGAACATCTATCTGTCTACATTGACAGATTGATGGAAAATGTGGAGTCAATTTTGGGATAGGGACAGGACAGCCAAGAATCTATTCTCCATGAAAAGAGACAATTTTTGCAGAGATATTCCCCAAATCTCAGTCATTTCCTCAAGCATTTTTGCCTGAATTTTTAATCTCTATCTCTCCAAGATCTGAGAGTCTCTGCCACATACTTATATAAGACCCATACAGAACAACAAAAAGAGAAAGAAGAATTAAAGTAGAAGCTAGAAGAGACCAAGGAAACCCTTAGACAGAAAGAGTTAGATGAGATCAAGAATCTAGCTACCATCAGGCCATTCCTATGTCAAAAACTACAATACCAAAATAGGGTAAAAAGAGATAATAGGAAATGACTTTCATGCCAGAGAGTGGGACACATAGTAAAATTCTTCCTGATGACATAAAAATATGAGTAGGGGTTCAACAGAGGTTCAAAATATCATAACAGGTCTACACAGAACAGAGGGTATAATAACAATGCATAACAACAGACATACCTGGATACATACAAACCCAAATGCTATGACCACTGCAAGGAGACAACTCCTGATCTCCAAACCATGTGACACCTGCTTACTCAGGGAGCAAAACCCCAAACTGCCAGATTCAGTGTAGGTTTCCTCTTTTACAAACTGCCATACATTAATTGGGGTCCGGTTCAACTCTTTACTCTCATCCTCACTAGACAAATGTCAAATTTTTATAATAAATTGGAAATAAATATTCATCAGGTCCTGATTGATTCTGTGCTAAGTTTTCTTTACATGAAAGACAAGAATTGTAACACTCCAAGAAGTCAATAATATCCTCATTATGACATTTTCATCCATAAATTTTTATCACAACCCAGATATATATATACACCAACCTATATACAAGAGTCTGGAAGACTCTTGTCTCAATCTTTCCATCAATTTCCCATCATGGGGCCACCGCTTACCCTACATGCATTTTCTAATTCCTTAAAACAAGATAATTTAACAATGGAGTATGCTAACACATCATCACTTATTGCTATGCTACCATGTGATCCAACATCTATATGTTTACACATAAATTGATCTCTGCACTATTTTCCTTCATAGGGCCTTCACTATAACAACCCTCCTCTGGTAACACCTATTAAAATAAGATTTCATTTTAAAATCTCACCCTTTCCATTAAGGAATTGGAGTTTACTTTATAATGTCACATAAACCCAGTGTTGTGACCCAGCTTGACTTAACTATTGCAGACCTATTTCATTCTAGTCCAGGCCTTAGAATTGGAGTATGGCCAACCATTTTATTCACAATATCTAGCACAATGCTTTGCACATAATCAGTGATGAATAAATGCTGACTGACGTCTTACTCTGAAAAAGCAAGATTGGAAAGAGAAAAGCCAAGATGACAGGGTAACAGCACTTGAAAGCTGGCACCACTCTGAGAATTCCCTAAAATCCTCCTTAAAAAGCAACCTCAAAGAGAATACTGCTGTAACAGAACCAATAAGGGACAATGGGGTGCAGTGAAGTAACTCCCTAAAAAAATGGCCGGGAATGAAGGCAGAAAAATTCCACTTAAAAACACTTTAAACAAAATATTTGATAATCTACTTGTATTTAATTCCACATTTTGTAGAGTAGTAAAAGGAATTATTTGTGGGTTTGAACACATAATGGGTTTTTTCAAGAGGAGACTAACCTGAATCTCTTATCTGATTCTCTAGCTTATGTGTGGTATTTTCCAGGTTTCTCTTAGAGAAAAATAGATACATTATTAGGTATTAAAAGCTGACTTAGGGATAGCCACATTAAAGGAAAGTTTAGGAAATTTAAGAAGATTGAGGATATTTTGTCACAACCAACATGGTCAGCCAAATTAATTGTTAAATTTGTTATGGTTGGACTTAATATTTAATTTGGTGTTTGCCAGGGATTTAATTTCTAAATGACAAAATGAATCATTTAAATAGAATTGTATTCATGGTAGTTTATTTTACAATAGAGGGAAGATATTAAGGAAGAGAGAAAAGGAAAGGGAGAGATAGCATGCTCTGGATTCCACAGATCCAGGTAGAAATTCTAAGGCCCTATTCAGGGAAAGGATTCTCAAGACAATGGGCCTTTCTCAGAGGTTCATACCTCCAGAAAGGCAGGGAAACTAATTCAGCCTTTCACTCACCATGGTGACCTTCTAAAAGGAAAGCATTCTGAAGTCTCCTGCATGAGCTCCTCCAGGGGTCCACTTCCACAGCCATGTTTCTTCACTCTAAGTCTGAATGTCTGTCTTTCAGTGACTCCTCAAGTGTCTGTCTTTCAGGCTGATTCTTCTTCTAGTCTAACTCAGAGTCAGAGGATGTATATTTCCATCAGTCTTGGTTTCCTCTATTTATAGACCTTTTTCTCTTGTGTCACCTGCCCTAAATTTCACATCTACCAATCACAGCAGATGCTCCTTTCCAGGATTGCTCACTCAATGTATGAAATGGGTGTTCACACATTTTCTGGTTAGATTATACCTTTTTGGTTATATATCATTCCTTTGGTATTTATTTGAACTTCTAGAAGTTAGTTTGTACCTTTCATAGTTAGTTCACACATTTTTGTATTTAAAATGGGTAGATCTACTTTAAATACTGAGTTAACACTTTTGGGGATTAAAATCTAAAAATAGACTGGGGATTACAATTCAATCTTCCCAATAAAGGAAGAGCTAAGTACCTTCATTGTTACAATCAGGAGAGAACTAAATCCAATCTTCACAAAATCCTGAATTCAAATCCAGCCTCAGACATTTTCTAGCTTTGTAGTCCTGAGCAAATCACTTAAGCCCCATTCCCTAGCCATTACCACTCTTCTGCCTTGGAACTGTTATAAATTCTAAGACAGAACATCTGAGATTTTCAAAAGATAAGTTCTTCATCAAAAATGAGACCATCTGGGATAGCTGGGTAGCTCAGTGGATTGATAGCCAGTCCTAGAAATGGGAAGTCCTAGGTTTAAATCTGACCTCAGACACTTCCTAGCTGTGTGACCTTAGCCAAGCCACTTAATCCTCATTTCCCAACCCTTATCAATCTTCTGCCTTATAACCAATACACAGTATTCATTCTAAGACAGAAATGAAGGTTTTGTTTTTTTTTAACGAGACAGTCATTTCCTTGGATTTTACTAAATGAAAACATGTAAATAGATAATTAAAATGAAATGCATACAAAATAAATAAAAATAATCTGGAGAAAGTTGAGAGATCAGCATCATAAGAAATATAAAGATGGAGAAATTACTCAGTTTATGGGTAGAAAAATCATATATTGTAAGAAAATCCCATATGTTGCATATATATTGTATTTTCAATTTTGTGTGTGTGTTATCACTCTTATTGGAATGTGTGCTTCTTGAATTGGGTTTGTAGATGATTTATTCTGGTCTTTGTATCACCAGAGCGTAACACAGTGTCTTGTAAATATTAAGTCCTGTAAACCTTAAAATTTCTTAGACTTATAAATGTTGGAAATTTCAACATTGGGAAATTTCATACTTGAAAAATTTCCTACTGATAGTCTATTGGAATGTGAACCCCATTGGCATGGGAGGGTCATTCTCCACCCTACTTAAGATTTCTTTAGGACAGAAACCTTTTGCTGAACAATGGAAAGGGCTTTGACCTATGCTTAAGCATAGAACAGGAAGTTCTTTGAGTCATGATTGATTTTAGAATTGATACAATAGAGATACTTGGAATGACAGAACCAGGTCTTGGAACTTCCAATCTCCACCCTGCTCAGGGTAACAGGATTTAGGAAGGGTTGCAGCAAAGGATCAAGATTTTAATTATTTGAGAATATGACCTTCAACAGACATGTGCAAAGCCACAGACCTCTGGGTGGTCCTGGGTTAAGCTAGAGCCACCATTGGCACAGGGAAGACATGGACAGTGATTGGTAGATGTGAGAACTGAGGGGAGGGAACTTGGATGGTTTCCTTAAAGATAGCGGGGTCTGAGGACTAGGGAGGTTGGAGAGGTTTTGCTCTGAGAGGTTGTGCTCTGAGAAGCTTGCTCTGAAGGAAGCTGAAGGTGGAGGCCCCTGAGACTGTTTTTCCATTTTGGTCACGTGAGTGATAGGGACTGATCTCTTTTCTTTGCCTCAGCTATCTAAGGGCTTGGGCCTTTTGGCCCAGCTTAAACAGAGGGGGTATTTAAGCCCTATTCCCTTCTCTCCCCTTTCTCTCTCTCTCTCTCTCTCTCTCTCTCTCTCTCTCTCTCTCTCTCTCTCTCTCTCTAATACCTTTCTTCCTCCTGTTTGTAATTAAAAACTCCATAAAAGGTTGACTGCTGACTTGAGTTTCATTTAGGAATTACATAGCTGAATTCCTTGGCGACCTTAAATTAATATCTATCAGTCTTTTAAGTGATTTCCTTGTCACAGTCCTTAATAAAGAAATAGTTTGTTAGTAAGGATACCTGTTAAGTACAACTTCATACCTATCAGACTGACTAATTTAAAAAAAATAAAAATAGACATTTTAGAGAGGATGTGGAAAAAAAAAGAACACTAATACACTGTAATTCGTAACCATGACCCAAGGGTCATAAAATGTGCATAACCTTTGGCTATAGCAATACCATTTTTAGGTCTCTATGCAAAGACATAAAAGACAGGGGGGAAAGGGCATATCTAAGCACAAATATTTACAGCAATTCTTTTTGAGGTGACAAAGAACTAGAAACTTGAGCTGTCCATCAATTGGGGAATGACTGAATAAATTGTAGTATATGATTTTAACAGAACATTATTGTAAAAGAAATGAGCATAGAAAAACCTAGAGAGACATATTAAATGATGTAAAGTAGAATGAACAGAACCAGCATGATGTTTCAAATAATATCAGTAATAATATAAGATAATCAACTATGAATGAATTAACTATTATCAACAGTACAAGGATCCATGCCAGCAAAAGCTATCCTGTGGCTAAAATGAGCTGAAGGAGTTTGATTGCATTGTTTGCTTAATATTCTACATTATTTTTATTTTCTAGTGTAACAATATGTTTTCTTTCACAACATGATGAACATAAAAATAATTGCTGTATAATCCACCCACAACTTACATCATATTACTTTATGTCTTGGGAAGGGGAAGGGGTGCTGGGGAGGGAGATAACTGATCACAAATTGTGAGGAAACAATGGTTAAATAATTGCATCCTAATGTAAAGAAATTACAATTATAAAAAATTATTACAATAAAATTCACCAATCAGAACTGCCAGGGAAGGTCCAAATACTGTACTGTCAGGCCAATCAGGAAGAAGACACATAACCTGAGAAAAGGGAGAATAAGACTTCTCAGGGAATCTTTTCACAGAAGAGAACATTAGACGAATCCATCATTATTTAATAGATCATATGCTTCTATTAATAAATGGTCTGATGATCAGGGAAATGTCTTTGGTGTATTTATTTAGTAAATTTCAGACACTATATAATCATGTACTGAAATGTATTTAGTCATTCCCCAGTTGATAAGCATCCTCTCACTTTCCAATTCTTTGCTAACACAGAAAGAGCTACTATGAATATTTTTGTACATACAAATCCTGTAAGGCTCACCGCCATGGTTGGCCAGCCCTGTGTGACCTCACTTGGGGTAACGAAATGAAGAGTAACGAATGGACACTATATGAAAATGCATAGCAACAAAGCTTTATTGGTTTCACACAAAGCATATATAGGTTAAGACACAAAGGAAGATATGATGTTACCGCCCAGCAATAGCAGGAACCAATAATTGGGCAGATCCATAGGAATTCATGACGTTACCTGCCAGGCACAAGGAAGAACCGAGAGGATTCCAAACAAGCTACTTTCCCACAGTCTCTCACAATTTCTCACAACCCTTATCAGTCCTCTGCTGGCTACTCCAACCTTACAGTTTCTTTCTCACAAACCGTATCAGTCCTCCCTCTGATGTTACTCCAACCTTGAGCACACAGCTGGGCAGGTTGTACACAGTTCAACCCATGACTCTCGCTATGCATCCCAAGCAGGGAGAAGAGGAGGGCTTTAACCCTTACGGTTCTGCCTCAACTACAATTCCCCCTTTTTGTTTTGCAACAGTACACGGTGTTGGGTCAGAACTTGTCCAATCCTACCCATGCTGGACACAAGGAGCTGGAATAGACAGGGAAGAAGGACCAGTAAGATAACTACAAACAGTATGAAAGTCAATATGGTTATACTCATTTGAGCTAAAGGAGGCAGCCAACTTTGGCCTGATTTAATCCAATTGTGTATAGAATCAGCAATATGTTCAGGATAAAGATCCTCAGCTAAGGAACTATCTATTTCTTCAATAATACAGTTCAATTGTTGGATGTTTTCAGAGATATTGCCTTTTAGCCAAAGACCTTGTTGATCATTTCTAATTTTTTCAAATGCATCAGACTTGTTGACTTTAGCAGGAAGAAGACAAAAAGCTGAATAACGATAATCACACCTTAATTTACCCATAATAGCTACAATTTCTACTTGATTAATTACTAACAATACATCTTTAGATATTTGTTGTAAAGCATAAAAAACCCTTGTATTGATATCTTGCTGTATATGCAAAGTTTTGGTTACATTCTGTGCAAGCCCGTGTAAATATTCTGCATCATGTTCCAGGACATGAACATTAGCTACACTTTGTGCTATAGAAACACTACTGACAGTTGTAGCAGTAATGGCAGCTATCATGGCTACAATACCTAAAACTATGCAAGAAATACATCTTTTTTTTTCTAAAGCTGATTAATTGAGATAATTTTTCCATTGCTCCATCTGCTGGTGAGTGATACCATCCCCCTGAGTGTCTAGCTTGAGTGTCTAATGTAACACTTCTATTTACTGGTTTTTCCATTATAAGTAACATTAACCTAATGAGACATATTTACTTTATCCAATGCCAGGACTATTTTTCCATAATCAGTCAAAATCTGTGTGAAATTAGCAGAATGTACCCAATTAGTTCTGGGGACGTCACCCACAAAGGTGAGCTGCATCCTCCTATAAAACAGTCATGAAATTTATAAGAATCCAGTTTCTTTCCAATACACCTTTTGTCATTATACCAATACACCCAAATCATATTTTTCCAATGAATACATGATGCCCTTTTCATGACAGCAAGGGCGGAAACATATTAACAGTATCTCCTTGTTCATATTTCATCACATATGGACAAATAGGTCTTTCTTGTCCCCAAGTACTATCACAAGATTCCCCTAGCCAACCTAGATATTGCAGTTGGCCGTAACCTTCCTATTTTACCCCATTGTTTACACGATAAGGTCCTATCCATAAAGAGTCTGACAGGTCAGGATGACTATAATAAGGCGCTTGCAGAGATCTGAGGGGCAGGCATGCAAGATGGTCTCTTTCGAGGCACACTGGGGGTGCCTCAACTAGTCCAGTCCAATTGAAAGGCACAAACAAATTTTTGGCCTGATGGTTGTCCTTAGCTTGTCTCCCAAAATGGTAAATGCCAGGAATATCAGTTAGTTTTTGTATATAAGATGACTTCCGGTTAAGCGTGTCCCATTCTGACATACTCTACCCAAGGTGGTTGTTCCCAAAAAACCCATCTCTTTATTCCAGTAGCTGCACTTAAATTCTGGAATAGAAGCAGAAGAGTCAGTATCTTATGGAGACGTTGTCAAGTCTCCTTGCGAGGCTTCTTGCGCCCTCCCCTTGTTCTTCTCTTTTTGGTCAATTTCTCGAACTCAGCGGGGAGGGAGCCATACTCTGTCTTTACCTGTGGAGCCACAAACAGAACCTCGGCTTTGCAGGACCACTGGGTGGTCCTTGCCAAGTTTGATTATCATCTTTCCACATGCCACATTTTTGTTCTGGCTCAGGGAGCACAGGAGTGGTGCCTGAATTTCGTACATAAGAAAATGCTGAAAAAAATTTTTTTCAGCTCTGGATATATTATTGGAAGTAAAAATCAAATTATTTATAGTATATACAGCTATTGCCAATCATCGATGTGGGGCGTTGTCTCCCCCTTTTTGTTTTAAAAGAAATGTTTTTTTTTTTTTTTTTAAGATCTGATTACTGTGCTCCACAATAGTTTGTCCTTGTTGGCAAAAAAAGGAAAAATTGTTTGGAAGTATAAGCAGGTCCATTATCTGTTTCAGGGAGGATAAAAATGACAGGTGAGCTACTTTCCTTGTATACTCCTGCCTTGTAATTAGCATTTACATCAACAAAAACATTAGGTCCTGATACCGGATGATCTCTTAGAATATGAGGAAAAACAATAGGATGTTGTGACAAAAAAGAAACTAAGCCTTGTGGAGTGTAGGTGGTAATAGCAATAAGGTACACTAATAGTAAAGACCATTCATCATGACTTTGTAAATATTTCTGTATTATATCTTTAGCAATGGGTACCCAGATTTCATGAAGATACTATCCTAAACCTGAGATCACATGTTCTATGCCTTTCCCATTTTGCTTTGAGATTGAACCATTCAATGACTTTTTGTTTCTCAGTTAAGGCACCTGTTGGTAGCATGAAAGTTGCAAAAATAATCACTTCTACGGCTAATTGAGGCTAATTGTGGTTAAATGGAGCCTGATTCAATTTGTCTTCTACTATCTCTAAAGCAAGAGAGGCCTCCGGTGTTAAAGTTCCAGAGAAATTCAAATCAGAACTCCCAGTATTTTGAATAACAGTTGAAATTCAGTTGTAGTAAGAAATGAATATTACCTAACAATTTCTGATTATCATTTAAGGTATTAAGGCAGTCCTTTCTTAATTATTTTTTTGAGGCATAACAGCTATTACATATAACTGAGCCCCTGAATAGAGTACGGGACTTGTTTTTTGAATCTTTTCTTGAGCAATGACTAAATGGTATTTTTGCAAGGTAATTTCCAATTAACTATAGCACTTGCTTATTTGAGATTCATCTTTAGCTGCAATAAGAATATAATCTAAATAATGGATGATGTGCAGAGCAGGAAAATGTAGTCTTAATGAAGGGCTGAAGCTACATATTGTTGGCTGAATAATCTTATTCTGGACATGGAATGTTTGCATTAAAATTCCAGAGCTTCAAATAAGCTACTCGGTCAGACAAGGCTGGCAAACTTTGTTTGTTTGAGCATTTTAAAACCTCAGTCTCTACAATTAAAATATACTCATCTTAAGTTATATCACACAGTAGTTGTTAACTCTTTGAGGTCCCTATTTCAGTTCATAAGTATCAGTGTAGAATAATTATAAGCACTTCTTTCTCCTTCCTGTGTGCAAGGAAGGGGTTAATAGCTTCTGAGAAAGTTTATCCCAAGGCTGCTTGGCTCAGTTTAGATTTATTACTTAAGAGCCTTGTCTCATCCTTCTTTAACAAGTGAGCTTACTATAATTTAAAATATTGAATTTCTCAACCCTCTTTCATAATAATTTACTCTCAGTGGATTTTAGTTTGAACTCCACAACTCCCAAATAACTTTAAGTCCTTTAGCGATGTTTCAGTGTTTAACCAAACTGAAGTACAAAGCATCTACATGCACTCCTCTCAAATTTCTGTCTAAAGTAGAATAAAACCTACTGTTTAGTTTTCTATTAGCTTAAAATATTGCTACATACCTGATTAAATTCCAATTTATAATTTGTTGTATCTATTTAACACTAGAATTCACAGTATCAATTAGTATCTCTATCCATTACTCTTATTTCTTCTGGCTTCTCCTCTTTACCATTATTGTAAGTAGAGGAAAGGTACTATCCTGAATTGTATTTAATCCTTATGACAAGCCCTTTTTGATTTCAAGGCTGTAGTTTGCATATCATATACCCTTAAATTCCTTCCTATACATTGTACACATTTTAAAAGCAATTCATATAACCTTAGTCAAAGACAACATTTAGAAATTTTCTCTTGCAAAATACCAAATTCCTAGTACTAATATTATTAAATCCCATGAACAGATTAATCACTTAAACTTCTTGTGTGTCATATAATTTCTTGTTACTAATGACAGCACATGCATGAAAATAAATCTAATTTGAAAAAATCCCAAATTTAATTTCTATAATAAGTTCTTAACAACATAACAACTTTTCTGGATGACTTTTACATCTGTAAAGTAGCCAGTGCAATTTTTGTCCTTATAAAATAAAATATTTCCTCTCTGTATCAGTCTGGCTATCAGCCACATTTAGACAATTCTCAAATTCACTGACACCATTATGCATCTCAAGATTTAACAAAATAAACTTCTAACCATGAGTTTTGTTGTGCTCAATAAAATCTGGTTAACATTATTAACATGACAAATAGTTACACAAAATTAAATTTAGAACATATCAAAATCATTACCGATACTCCCAAATTGCATACATCAAACCATTAATCTTACATGAAAAATAGCCTCTAATTGTGGAGTAAAAATCTCCCTTTTCCTGCTCTGAATTTTTCTCTTTTTCGCTCCTTTGGGGGCCCATCCAAAGGAAGAAAGAGGAAAAAATCATTGAACAGGTATTTGCTTTTGTCCTCTACTGAGGATTTTTGACAGGCAAGTTCAATCTTGCAACTATCCCATTTTGTTTTCTTTCTTTTTGTGAGTGTCCAATTTAAAAATACATAGAGAAGAGACTTTGACAAAGACAAAAATAAACAGAAACACACAACATTGTGACAAGCATGCTTTGAAAAAAAATCAGTGTTTTAGGATCCATTCTAAAGAAAAAATATAATTTCCCTCTCACCCTTAGAGTATCTCATATACTCACCACTGAGGGGATCTCTGTAGCATCAAAACTTTGCATGACCAGCACACAGCGTCAGGGGTTCTCCAAAGAGAATTGAAGGGGGGTTCCAATAAAAGAACCGGGGGGAAGAGGGTCCCTAATAGGGGACAGTTTAGAGCTATCGGGGGACAGCTTAGAGCTTTCCGAGAGGTCGGGAGAAAGAAAGATTGGAACATTATCAAAGAGGGATAATGAACGTTTTCTCGAGAGATACAACCTATCCTCTCCAATCCTCCCCATAGTGTTAACAGGGGAGTTAACCCATTCCTAGGAGATCTTGGAACTGTTTGCCAATCTTTGTCCTTTAAAAGGACAGGAATTAAATTACCCATTACTGCTAAAAGATAAACTAAAAAGCGAAAGAAATAGGGAGACAAAGTTGGGGAACAGAGGAGGCCCGCCAATGCCGCGCTCTTATCTCTGTTCAATCCCCTGCCCACCAGAGCTGTAGTCTCGCGGCAGAGGCCATTAACTCTTCATCATCCTATGACCAGCAAATGAATCAGGGTTATGAGGCATTTTGTCCCTAAATCCGGACACCATTTTTGTATGGCTCATCGCCAGGGTCGGCCAGCCCTGTGTGACCTCACTTGGGGTAACGAAATGAAGAGTAATGAATGGACGCTATATGAAAATGCATAGCGACAAAGCTTTATTGGTTTCACACAAAGCATATATAGGTTAAGACACACAGGAAGATATGATGTTACCGCCCAGCAACAGCAGGAACCAATAATTGGGCAGATTCATAGGAATTCATGACGTTACCTGCCAGGCACAAAGAAGAACCGAGAGGATTCCAAACAAGCTACTTTCCCACAGTCTCTCACAATTTCTCACAACCCTTATCAGTCCTCTGCTGGCTACTCCAACCTTACAGTTTCTTTCTCACAAACCGTATCAGTCCTCCCTCTGATGTTACTCCAACCTTGAGCACACAGCTGGGCAGGTTGTACACAGTTCAACCCACGACTCTCGCTATGCATCCCAAGCAGGGAGAAGAGGAGGGCTTTAACCCTTACGGTTCTGCCTCAACTACAAAATCCTTTTGCTTTTTTGAAGATTTTAGAATACAGTCTTAGTAATGGTATTCCTGGTTCAAAGGTTATATGTGATTTTGAAACTATAAGGACATAGTTCCAAATTGCTCTCTCAAATCATTGAATTAGTATTCAATTGCACCACAATTGCATTAGTTTCTCAATTTCCCCCTACCTCTCCAACTTGAGTCATATTCCTTTTCTGTCTTAATAGTTAGACACCTTGATAAATGTGAGGTGTGACCTCAGAGTTATTTCAATTTGTATTTATCTAATTAATAGCAATTTAGAGCATTTATTCAAATAACTGTAGATAACTTTGATTATTTCATCTGAAAACTTTCTGTTCATATATTTGACCACTTAGGGAATAATTTGTATTCTCTGTGTATTCAATAAATGAGGGGGGGCAGCTGTGTAGCTCAGTGGATTGAGAACCAGGCCTAGAGACGGGAGGTCCTAGGTTCAAATCTGGCCTCAGACATTTCCCAGCTGTGTGACCCTGGGCAAGTCACTTGACCCCCATTGCCTAACCCTTACCACTCTTCTGCCTTGGAGCCAATACACAGTATTGACTCCAAGACAGAAGGTAAAGGATTAAAAAATGAGGACTTTATTAGAGAATTTTTTATTTCACCATTATGAATACTCTGTATCATACACTAAGATGTTTTCCCTATTCATCTTCAAAAATGACCAATGCATTCTCCAAATTGCCCTGCATTTTATTCTCCCCCTTCTTCTATCTCCTCTTCCTGTTTTCCTGTAAAATAGATTTCTGTACTCAACAGAATAAATATATTCTTTCCTCTTTGATCTATTTTTAATGAAAATAAGGTTCAAACAATCCCCTCCCAATTCTCCCAGAGTGTCTTCTGTAAAAATTAAAATCAATCTTAAATATAAAATATTATTTTTAAGATATGTATTAATGATCATTAGAAGTAAAAGAACAAATAGCTAACAAACTTTTTTAAAATGTACCCATGGCTAATCAGCCTGTTTAAAATGCCTGCTTACCACCACAATAACCAAAAGGAAGTAAAGAGCCTGGGACCAGCAACTGGACTGCCTAATATCCCCTGTCTACAGGAAGTACGTAATGAAATGTAGTTTTTAGGGAAACAGATTTCTAATTGCACACTTCCAATGTAAAAACTCTAATGCTCCTCTTTGTGTGAGGTAATTTACGCAATTCTACTCGTCCCTTCACCCTTCTTTCCCTCATATTGTACTCACACTCTTACCATCTCTCTATATATACTCTGTCTAACTGCTCTAATGATAATAAAGTTCTCAGATGTCACAAATACCATTTTTCCATGGAAGCAGTTTATTGAATCCCTTATGATTTCTCCTTCCCACTAATCTTTTATGCTTTTGTTCAGTCTTATAGTTGAGAGTCAAATTTTCTATTCAGCTTTTGTCTTTTCTTCAGGAATGTTTGTAAGTAGTTATTTCATTGAATGCCCATTTTTGACACAGAAGTACTATACTCATTTGCTGGGTAAATGAGTCTAGCTCCTTTGCCCTCCACACTATCATATTCCAGGACACCTGACTCTCACATATTGAAGATGCTACATAATGGTCTTTTGTTGTTGTTGTTGTTGTTGTTGTTGTTGCTGTTTTAAATGTAGCTTTGATATTTAGATTTGTTTTTGTTTTTTTTTTACAGAATAATATATTTCCAACTTGGCCTCAGAGGGATGGAATTTGGTAGTCATATCAGTGAGTTTACATTTGGGAATCACTTTAAGATGATGACTAGTGAATTTGTCCAGTTTTTATTTTTCCTATTGACTTGAGACTATCAGGGCACTCTCCCAGGAAAATATCATGAAAAATGATATCTAGATTATTTTTTCAAAAACAGATTCCAGGTAGGTCAATATTTCTGAATTTATGCCTCCCGGTTTGTATTCAATGGCAGTAATTTCAAATAAATATTTTCTTCTATTTTTCCATTCTTTTGACATTATTTTATTGTTTCTTGAATTCTCAAGGCATTAACCTTCACTTGTGCCCAATTCTTATTTTTAAAGATTAATATTAATTTTTTTCTTTTTTGTTCAAATATATTTTTCTCAATTACATATAATAAAAATTTTCAACATACATCTTCCAACATTATGAATTCTAGTCTCCTTCCCTCTTCCCATTCAGAGGTGGTAAGCAATTTGATCTGTACCATACATGTATTATCATGTAAAATACACTTACTTATTGGTCTTGTTTTCTTTTGTTTTGTATTCTTTTCTTTTAATTTTTTAAATTTTAACAACAAATTTCTACCTAAGTATTCCAAAGTTATAGGATCCATATTGTTTCTCTCCCATCTTCACTCCCCTCTACCAGAGCTAACAAGTAATTCAATCTGGGTTATACATAAATTATCATGCAAAAATTTCCACATTATTCATATTTTATAAGTGAATAATCTAATTAAATGAAAACCCCAAAATATGTACCAAAATAAATAAGTGGGAAATCATATGCTTTCATCTGCATTCTTACTCCAACAGTTCTTTCTTTGGAGGTAGAAAGAATTCTTTTTTAGAAGTCCCTCAGAATTGTCCTGGATCACTGTACAACGGTATCTTGACACACAAGTTTAATTCATTCCATGGCCAAGCTCATAACTCAATTTTTTCAGGTGTCAAATTGAGATTGCCCTAAATTTAAATGAATAAAAGAGCAATTAATCTGTTCTATTCCCCCCCCCCAAAAAAATACACACAAATTCTTATATATAATGACGGTGAGTCATTTGAGAATCTTTTCAAAGTCATATAGAAGAGTTGACCAGAGCTTAAAGTGTAGTTATTAAGTGATGGGAAAGAAGGGACAAGTCTTAAAGTTTGTAGGTTGGCAGAAGTTATGACTGGGCAAATGATTGGATCCATCTCTTCAGAAGCCACTGGATTGAACAAAGAGGGAGAAGGTACAGTTAAAGCTCCTGACTTCTGTTTTCTCAGTAAAGTTTAAGATTAATATCTTCAGCTGAGAATGAAGTGAATGAGGGGATATTGGGAGTTTGCAAATGCAAGTGAAGTTTTGAATTAGCTGTTGTGGAAAGAAGAATAGAAAATCAAGTAGGAAACATTACACACATTGACTAGGAGCAGAGAGAACCTGATTGAGATGACATAATATAAAAGTTTTAGTGCACTCAGACGGTATTTTGTGTCTTCTTTTTTCATTTTCTTATTCACTAAATGTGTTTTCAAGAACTCCCCTTTGATATGCCAATCACTATTCTGACTGCCAGGGATCAAAATAGAGAAATGGATATGTCTTGCTTAAATTTGATTGTTGAGAAACAACTTGAACACATACACACACAATAATAATAGAAAATAGAAACACAAAAATAGATACAAAGAAAGTTCTGGGGTTTTGTAACAGTAGCTGGAAGACTCAGCTAAAACTTCTTTTAGCAAGTGGCATTCAAGATTAGCTTTAAAGGGGGGCAGCTGGGTGGCTCAGTGCATTGAGAGCCAGGCCTAGAGACAGTAGATCCTAGGTTCAAATCTGACCTCAGACACTTACCAGTTGTGTGACCCTGGGCAAGTCAATGGTTGTTTCTGGCTTAAATTTGATTGTTAAGAAACAAATTAAACATGTACACACACAATAATAATAGAAAATAGAAACACAAAAATAGATACAAAGAAATTTCTGGGGTTTGGTAACAGTAACTGGAAGGCTCAGCTTAAACTTCTTTTACCAAGTGGCATTCAATATTAGCTTTAAAGCAACCAAAAGATTTCAGGTGATAAAGATACATGAGACCATCTCCTAGATATGATGAAAAGCCTGTTTAAAGATGCCATGAAAAAAAATGAGACTCTATGTATGAGATGCAAAGAAATCAATTTGGATTCCATGTCAATTACTTCATGGGGGGTGTTCAAAAAATCTGCAAAAGGCAAGCAGCAACATTCCACCTGCTGTGCAGGTAAAACCCAGGGGAGGAAAAAGAAATGGTGCTCATTTCATATACCTCAATTTGGAGATATTCTAGAAGAGAGCACAATGGCATTTCATTATCTCTGACATTTTATAACCTCCTAATGACAAATGCAAAATCAGATCTATTATATCCCTTCCATAAATTTCAAAACCATCAAAGGATTGAGAAAGAGTAGGAAAGGAAAGAATAGAAAGCAGAGTAAAATGATTTATGTTAATAAGGAAAATGAGACAATTTTCCCTAAACCTGATCTCAAAAGGTTCAAAAAAAAGCATTCACATTATTCAGAAATTAAATTTTGTGTGAATATACTCTTCAATATAAATAACATTACTATGATAGTAAATGACACAATTTTTGAGATCATGGTCATTTTTATTTTTTAATCCATCATTCATGGCAACACCTAAGGGTGAGATTCTTTGATCCAGTGAAATTGTCCTATACACCAAAAAGAGCCCTACAATTTGTAGGACACTTCTAGGCATAGAAGTGGTAAAAACTTAATAGAATTCATAAATTTCCAAACAAACTAAAGTACAAGGCATTTTTGGTCACTATAACTTTGCATTGTTTGAGATTTTATATACAGGTTGGTGTGGAGATTAAATTTAACTCTCCCCTGCTTGTGAAGATTAAATTAATTCTCCTCTGCCCAATTTTAGATTTAATCAGTTGAAGTGTAAACACCCCATTTACACTTGAGTAAGGGAGGTCTGTGAACCAACTGTGTCATAGTGAGTGAGGTATCAGAATGGACAGTCCTAAACAAAGATTTAGTTGTAATTGGTAGAAGTAAAAGTGGAGAAAGGCACAGGAAGTGATGGAATAGAAGTGTCATTAAAAAGGAATTACAGCTTCTTGTGAGGAATTCTTCTGGAGTTTGGAGTTCGAGTTGGAGGCTGGTGAAGAATCCACTTATGAGACCTTGGACTTGGTGTGACTGTTCTTAAATCTCTCCCTTTGGACTGACACATGGTGAGTGAAAGAAATGACTCCTTTTCTGGATTTTTGAAGAGACCGGCCTCATAAGAGACCTGCCCCTTGAGAGAGGCTCCCTGCATCCCCAGGTCCTCAGATTAAGGCTGAGGACCCTCAGACTAAGGACAAATTATCTCTGCCTGGGTTGAGCCAGGGATTGGAGAAAATACTTAGTGCTTAGGCTAGATATCTTACCCTATTCTCTGTCTGATTTTCTTACTTTCATTCTTCCTATATTTTATAATTAAATTGTTAAAATAAATCTCTTTGGAATTAATTAAATTCCTGGTGACTCTATTCTTAAATACTCCAGCCCAACCTTTTATAAACCCCTCACATTTCTCCACATTGCACTGGTGTTATAGTTATAATAATAGAACTTCTATATGAAATAACAGACTAAACTGTCTTAAAGCCTAAAAGCTGAGGCAAAGATAAATGTTTTTTTTTCCACTATTTAATCTCTTTCAGGCAATAAATCCTGAAGCCTTTGACTGAATAAAACTCTGGACCGAGAGTAGGATTCTGAATTATTTTTCTTGTCTGCTATCTTAAATAATGTTGGATTCTTTAGTCTACCCAAACTTCATCCAACCATGACATAAATAACTGATCTAAGAACATCTTCAAGAGTCTGGGTCTCATAAGGAATATTGTCTTCCATGGTTGGGAACAATAACCCTTGCTCAACCAAGAGAATTCTTAGAGAATATTATTTTGCCACCTGAGTCCCATCTTTCAGTGTATTCCCTCCCTGACATGTCTTCCTTACCTGTGACCTTGGTGAGTTGCTTCCATCTCTAAGGATGGATTTGTGACTGTCTATATTGTCATATCCCTTAGTTTTTATTTCTCTGCTTCCTGTGCTGTAAATGATAAATCCTATTAATTTTTCAGCTTCCTGAATAATAATTTTCTAGATCTTTCCTAATCAAAGTCTTTGCTTTAACTGAAGTCGTGAGGCCAAAAAGCACAATAATTCTCCTGAGAAGGTCAATCAGTCTGAAATATGGATAGCTGTATTTCACCAGACCATGGGAAAAACTCAGAAATAGCAACTTACTTTGTATCTTCAGTACTTCAATTTGGAGAATAAGTGAAGTAGGACTTGTCAATATGAGTCTCAGCCTTCAGAAATAAGAAGAAACCCCCTGTGACCAGGCTCCCTTCCTTTCTATATGTGGAACTGTCATCTCTTTCGAAGTGACAAGCATGCTTCTCAGAAAAAGAAAACTGAAACAGCAGGATCACAAGTAATCTAGACAAAGAGAGCCCCAGTTTATCCAAGCCCATGGCAAATACCCAAAATTTATAAAGATTTAAGGAGCAAGGGAGTCTTAGGTGACTGAGGGTCTTTGTCCATGCATCTATAGACATATTCTTTGTCATCAAATTTTTTTCTTTTCTAATAAATGCTCAAGTTTTGCTCAGTCCCTCACACTTGCAAAATCATATTTTAAGCCATTAGCCAAGTGTCTCTTTATGACAAAGGCAAAAGACAAACATTACAGGATATATTTGAGGTATATTTTTGCCTCCAGGCATTCATCAAATCCTGATTCTGTGTCAAGTTTTTGTTGACACAAAATCAAGGTTCACAACACTCCAAGAACCTGGTTCTTGTGGGTTCACTGTGGGTTTTTCCTCCATAGATTTTGATCGCAACCCAAATATGCCTGCCCATTCTGACAGAGTCTTATCTCAGTCTTCCCACTGATTTTCCATTGTGGTGCCACCACTTGTCCTGAAGAAATTCCCTAATTTCTCGAAAAACATAAATCTAACAATTGAGCACACTAATGTTTTATCACTTAAGGCCAATATTTTCCATGTCATCCATCCTTCTTGTATTTTACCCATACATATAAGGAATGATGACTATCCTGGTTTCCTTAAAAAAGCCTTCGTTATTATAACCTTCCATCTGGTAACAACGATTAAAACAACAACAATGTGTTTTTAAAATTTCACCCTTTTGATAAAGGAGTTGGAGTTGACTTTGCAATGTTTTATCAAGTCAGGGTTGGGACGCTGCCTGAATTAACTACTTCAGACCAATGTCATTCCAAACCCAGAATTAGCTACAATTAAAGTAGAGCATGAACTATAATTTTATCCATAGTGCTTGCTCAGGACTTTGCACAAAATATTTGACAATTAAATGCAGGTTGATTTCTTGCTCTGAAGAGCAACATTGGGAGATGACAAAATTATTTGACTTCAGTCTAAAGTAGATGTTGACAAAAGATAAGTACAAGGGTTCAAGTGCAGACCTATAGACAAAATTTGGTCTTCTTATATTATTTTATACTATATTGATTTTTTAATAAAATAATTTTTTAATATTTTGAAAACAAAAAATCTGAAAGATGGAGCCTAAATTGTGAAATAGGGGTGAGGAATGCTGAGACCTTAATGAAAATCCTCTCCAACCAATCACAAAATAATGCTTCAAAATTAATACTGGAATGATAGAACCAACAATGAGATAGAATAAAGCCATTTTCCTGCAGAAAACAACAGGGAAGTTAGACAGAAAGCATGAGTTTCTTTGGGGGCTAGAAAGGGAGCCTTCTCCCTAGCAAGGCCACACCAAGGAGCACAGGCACAAGACAACAACAATTCCCCTCCAACTCCACACCTACTTCTCAAGGATCTCAACCTGGTCCCAAGACAACTTCAAAACCCTTAAGATGCTGCTGAAGCCAAAAGCAGAGCGTTTCTATGCCCACCTCTTGAAGATCTCAGCCTTAGCACAAGCCTGCAATGAGGTCCCAAGGTCTACTATAACACATGTGGCTGGTGCAAGCAGAAGGGGTGGCCCAGAGCCTCTTCCTAAGACTGCAGTAAGGCCTGGAACACCACATCTAGAAAGTCCATAGCGCACCCAGCTGCTTCAAGCTGAAGGGAATACCCACAGCTTCTGTCTGATATAACAATGAGGAATTCAACCCCAGCATAAGACAGTCCTCAGTGTTCCTGGCCAGTTTAAGCCTACAGCAAGCCCTAAAGTCACTGCCCAAATGAATGGCAACATCCTGACCCCCATTAGAAGTTTAACTCATAAGCTCTAAAGCCCATAAGCCATCAGTGGAACTTGAGGTAGACGGACTCAGCAGTGGGAAGTGGCTTTCAGAGCTCCCAGTCCACAAGCTTTCATGACACCTTAGAAGAACTGAAACTTGCAGGGAAAAGGAACTAAAGCGGAGGGTAGCAGTGAGTAAAAACTGAAGTTTAAGGGAGTGCTCCCTCTAGTATAAGAACAGAGCCCATCTCTAAAATGAAAATAAAAGTCAAGAAAAATATTGGGAAAATATTTTTAAAACAACACCTAACCATGGTTATGAGGAATATTGATCCTGATATTCATTGGTATTGATACTTATTGGTAGGCTATTACTTATTAGGAGATTCCATTGTTGTCCCTTGAGATAATCAACTGGATTTACAATTGAGGAAATTTGCTGGAGACAAGATATAGAAAACCTGTTTATTTAACTCTAAAGATTACAGGGAAAGGAAAAGGAAAAGGAAAGTTAGTTAGCATATTGATTATTATTTTTTTTTATTTAAACATTATTTTATTTGGTCGTTTTCATACATTGTTCATTGGAAACAAAGATCGTTTTCTTTTCCTCCCCTCCCCCCCCTTTCCCTCTCCCATAGCCAACGCATGATTCCACTGGTTATCACATGTGTTCTTGACTCGAACCCATTTCCCTGTTGTTGGAATTTGCATTATAGTGTTCATTTAGAGTCTCTCCTCAGTCTTATCTCCTCCAACCCTGTAGTCAAGCAGTTGTTTTTCATCGGTGTTTTTACTCCCACAGTTTATCCTCTGCTTGTGGGTAGTATTTTTTAGATCCCTGCAGATTGTTCAGGAACATTGCATTGATACTAATGGAGAAGTCTATCACCTTCGATTGTACCACAATGTATCAGTCTCTGTGTACAATGTTTTCCTGGTTCTGCTCCTTTTGCTCTGCATCACTTCGTGGAGGTTGTTCCAGTCTCCATGGAATTCCTCCACTTTATTATTCCTTTTAGCACAATCGTATTCCATCACCAACATATACCACAATTTGTTCAGCCATTCCCCAATTGATGGGCATCCCCTCATTTTCCAATTTTTGGACACCACAAAGAGCGCAGCTATGAATATTCTTGTACGAGACATTTTCCTTATTATCTCTTTGGGGTACAAACCCAGCAGTGCTATGGCTGGATCAAAGGGCAAACAATCTTTTATCGCCCTTTGGACATAGTTCCAAATTGCCCTCCAGAATGGTTGGATCAATTCACAACTCCACCAGCAATGAATTAATGTCCCCACTTTGCCACATCCCCTCCAGCATTCATTACTTTGCATAGATGTCATGTTAGCCAATCTGCTAGGTGTGAGGTGATACCTCAGAGTTGTTTTGATTTGCATCTCTCTGATTATAAGAGATGTAGAGCACTTTTTCATGTGCTTATTAATAGTTTTGATTTTTTTGGCTGAGAACTGCCTGTTCATGTCCCTTGCCCATTTGTCAATTGGAGAATGGCTTGATTTTTTGTACAATTGATTTAGTTCTTTATAAATTTGAGTAATTAAACCTTTGTCAGAGGTTTTTATGAAGATTGTTTCCCAATTTGTTGCTATCCTTCTGATTTTAGTTACATTGGTTTTGTTTGTACAAAAACTTTTCAATTTGATGTAATCCAGATTATTTATTTTGCATTTCGTAACTCTTTCTAATTCTTGCTTGGTTTTGAAGTATTTCCCTTCCCAAAGGTCTGACATGTATACTATTCTGTGTTCGCCTAATTTTCTTATAGTTTCCTTCTTTATGTTCAAGTCATTCACCCATTTTGAATTTATCTTGGTGTAGGGTGTGAGGTGTTGATCTAAGCCTAATCTTTCCCATACTGTCCTCCAATTTTCCCAGCAGTTTTTATGAAATAGTGGATTTTTGTCCCAAAAGCTGGGATCTTTGGGTTTGTCATATACTGTCTTGCTGAGGTTGCTTGCCCCCAGTCTATTCCACTGATCCTCCTTTCTGTCTCTTAGCCAGTACCAAATTGTTTTGATGACCGCTGCTTTGTAATATAGTCTGAGATCTGAGACTGCAAGACCCCCTTCCTTTGTATTTTTTTTTCATTATTTCCCTGGATATCCTTGATCTTTTGTTCTTCCAAATGAACTTTGTTATGTTTTTTTCTAAATCAGTAAAAAAAAAATTTGGAAGTTCCATTGGTATGGCACTAAATAGATAGATGAGTTTGGGTAGGATGGTCATTTTTATTATATTGGCTTATCCTACCCATGAGCAGTTAATGTTCTTCCAATTGTTCAAGTCTAGTTTTAGTTGTGTGGAAAGTGTTTTGTAGTTGTGTTCATATAGATCCTGTGTTTGTCTCGGGAGATAGATTCCTAAGTATTTTATTTTGTCTAGGGTAATTTTGAATGGGATTTCTCTTTCTAGTTCTTGCTGCTGAGCTGTGTTGGAATTATATAGAAAGGCTGATGACTTATGTGGGTTTATTTTGTATCCTGCAACTTTACTAAAGTTGTTGATTATTTCGATTAGCTTTTTGGTTGAATCTCTAGGATTCTTTAAGTAGACCATCATGTCATCTGCAAAGAGCGATAATTTGATCTCCTCCTTGCCTATTTTGATGCCTTCAATTTCTTTTTCTTCTCTAATTGCTACTGCTAGTGTTTCTAATACAATGTCAAATAATAGAGGTGATAATGGGCATCCTTGTTTCACTCCTGATCTTAATGGGAATGGATTTAGTTTATCCCCATTGCAGAACATATTATCTGATGGTTTTAGATATATACTGTTTATTATTTTTAGGAATGACCCTTCTATTCCTATGCTTTCTAGTGTTTTTAGTAGGAATGGGTGTTGTATTTTATCAAAGGCTTTTTCTGCATCTATTGAGATAATCATGTGGTTCTTGTTGGTTTGCTTGTTGATGTGGTCAATTATGTGGATAGTTTTCCTAATGTTGAACCAGCCCTGCATCCCTGGTATAAATCCTACTTGATCATGGTGGATGACCCTTCTAATCACTTGCTGGAGTCTTTTTACTAGTATCCTATTTAAGATTTTTGCATCTATATTCATTAGGGAGATTGGTCTATAATTTTCTTTCCCTGTTTTTGGCCTGCCTGGTTTTGGAATCAGTACCATGCTTGTGTCATAAAAGGAGTTTGGTAGAACTCCCTCTTTGCTTATTATGTCAAATAGTTTGTATAGTATTGGGATTAACTGTTCTCTGAATGTTTGATAGAATTCGCTGGTGAATCCATCAGGCCCTGGGGATTTTTTCTTAGGAAGTTCTTTGATGGCCTGTTGGATTTCTTTTTCTGATATGGGATTATTTAAGAAAACTATTTCTTCTTCTGTTAGTCTAGGCAATTTATATTTTTGTAAATATTCATCCATATCACCTAGGTTGGTATATTTATTGCCATATAGTTGGGCAAAGTAGTTTTTAATGATTGCCTTAATTTCCTCTTCATTGGAGGTGAGATCCCCCTTCTCATCCTTGATGCTGTTAATTTGCCTTTCTTCTTTCCTTTTTTTAATTAAATTAACCAGCACTTTGTCTATTTTGTCTTTTTTTTCAAAGTACCAACTTCTAGTCTTGTTTATTAGCTCAATAGTTCTGTCACTTTCTATTTCATTAATTTCTCCCTTAATTTTTAGGATCTCTAGTATGGTTTTCTTCTGGGGGGTTTTAATTTGTTCATTCTCAAGTTTTTTGATTTGCATTTCCAATTCCTTGGTCTCTGTCCTCCCTAATTTGTTAATATATGCACTCAGGGATATGAATTTTCCTCTAAGTACTGCCTTGGCTGCATCCCATAAGGTTTGTAAGGATGTTTCGCCATTGTCATTTTCTTCAACAAAATTGTTAATTGTTTCTATGATTTCTTCTCTAACTATCTGATTTTGAAGTATCATGTTATTTAATTTCCAATTAATTTTTGATTTGAGTCTCCATGTACCCTTGCCAATCAATATTTTAATTGCCTTGTGGTCTGAAAAGGCTGCAGTTAATATTTCTGCTTTTCTGCATTTGAGTGCCATGTTTCTATGACCTAGTGTATGATCTATTTTTGTGAATGTGCCATGTGGTGCTGAAAAGGTGTATTCTTTTTTGTCCCTATTTATTTTTCTCCATATGTCTATTAACTCTAATTTTTCTAAGATTACATTCACCTCTTTTACCTCTTTCTTGTTTATTTTTTTGTTTGATTTATCTAAATTTGATAGTGGTTGGTTCAAGTCTCCCACTAATATGGTTTTACTGTCTATTTCCTCCTTCAATTCTCCTAGTTTCTCTATTAAAAATTTGGATGCTATACCATTTGGTGTATACATGTTGATTAGTGATATTTCCTCATTGTCTATACTTCCTTTTAGCAGAATATATTTACCTTCCCTGTCCCTTTTGATCAGGTCTATTTGTACTTTGGCTTTGTCGGATATCATGATTGCAACTCCTGCCTTCTTTCTATCGGTTGAGGCCCAAAAGGTCTTACTCCAACCTTTAATTCTAACCTTGTGAGTGTCAACCCGTCTCAAAAGTGTTTCTTGAAGACAACATATGGTAGGGTTTTGGGTTCTAATCCAATCTGCTATTTGTCTACGTTTTATGGGTGAGTTCATCCCATTTACGTTCAAAGTTATGATTGTTATTTGTGGATTCGCTGGCATTTTGATATCTTCCCCTAGTTCTGACCTTTCTTCTTTAGCTTTCTCCTTTTGAACCAGTGATTTACTTTAGGTCAGTCCCCCTAGTCCCCTCCCTTGAGATGCTTCCCTTTCTATCCCCTCCCTTTTTATGCTCCCTTCCCCTCCCCCCTCTCCTTCCCTCCCTTTTTGTACTCCCTCCCCCCGCCCCCTCCTTGGGTTTCCTTTCTTTCTTGCCCTAATGGATAAGATAGAATTCAGGATCCCACTGGATCTAGATGTTCTTCCCTCTCAGATTTGATTTCACTGAGAGTAAGTTTTAAGTAATTCCACTTCACGCTCTCTTCCTCTCCTTCTCATATGAGAGTTCTTCCCCTCCCCTTCCCATGTGTATCTTTATATGGGAAAGTTTATTCTATTGATTCCCCCCTATTTCTTGAAGTTAATCTTAGTATTATCGCGGTTCCCCCCTCCCTTTTCCTTTCTTTGCCCCAACTTTCCCCAAATCTTCTTAATGCCCCAATCTTTCCCTATGCATGTTTCTTCTAACTACTCTTATGATGATACAATTTATGAGAGTTACACAAAATATTTTCCCCACATATTGATATATATATAATTTGATGTAAATGTAGTCCTTATAGAAGAGAGTTTGACTTAAAGAAAAAGATAAGATTTATCTCCTTTTCCCTTTCTTTCATATTTACCTTTTCATGTTTCTCTTGCTTTCTGTGCTTGGATATCGAACTTTCCACAGAGCTCTGGTCTTTTGTTAGCAAATGCTTGGAAATCTTCTATTTTGTTGAATGCCCATACTTTCCCCTGGAAGTATATAGTCAGTTTTGCTGGGTAGTTGATTCTTGGTTGGAGACCCAGCTCTCTTGCCTTTCTAAATATCGTGTTCCATGCTTTGCGGTCTCTTAGTGTGTTAGCCGCTAAGTCGTGTGTGATCCTTATGGGAGCCCCCTTATATCTGAAGCTCTTCTTCTTGGCTTCTTGCAGGATTTTCTCCTTTACTTGGAAGCTCTTGAATTTGGCAATTACATTCCTAGGGGTTCAGCTCAGCCCGCCCCAAGTACAGCTCTGATGGATTCTCCAGTGAAAGCGCCCTGAGATGTTTTTTCCTGGCAGTCCCCAGATCCCAAGGACCCTGGAGTGCCCCCCCCAGACAGAGATGCTCCCCACTCACTCGCTGTCCCGGTGAGCGCTCAGGTAGCTCACTCTGGTTTAGTGGGGGAGGTGGGGTGGGGGAAGGGCGGCTCAGTTCACTTTTCTGTGCAAGCTTTTCCTTCTTATTTTAGTGTGGAAATGTTCAAGCCCCACGTACCTTTGCCTCTGTGGGGTACTGGGGAGTCCTTCTGTTCCTCCAAAGGTGATTTTATGCTCCTTTGATGTAGTCTATTTCGTTCGGTGCCGGGGAGAGGAAGCGTGTGGCGTCTAGATTGCAGCCATGATTACCCGGAAGTAGCATATTGATTATTGATAGATGTATTTCCCTAAGCTACAAAGCTCCAACTAATACCCTGATCCTAATTCTTTACCGCAAGGGAAATCTTCATATCTGAATGAATTTAGATCTAACCTGACTTCCTAACTATCTGTAAATAATTTCTGTCTTACTAACCTATTCTAAAATTCTAAAAGCAAATCTTCAATTATAGAGTTTCTTAACTTAAAATAAAACTCCTGCAGCAACTTCTCCGCTATTGATCAAAACAAAAGTTCATTCTTCTGGCAGAGCACAGGAGGCTGTCAACAGTCTGTGAACTTGACAGTCTTCTGTCTGAGGAGACTGGTGCCACCTGCTGTCCGGTTCTCTATCTGCTGGAGAAAGAGTCAGAGTTTCTCATTGTAGCCATCCTCTCCTTAGGGGTTCTGGGAATTCTATTTATGTGATGTGAATGTTAGATTTTTCTCCACCCTGATTAGTCTTTAAAATGCTAGCAACCAGGAATGTCTACCCCCCTATTTAAGGATTAAGTGTTGAGGAAGATGGCCTATGACAGACATGTGCTAGTAAGTGACAAATAAGAAACAACCGACAGACCCCCGGGCTGTCCTCAGTCAAGCTTAAGCTACCATTGGTACATGTTAGATGCAGGAAATGATGTAAAGAACTGTCTATATATTTCATGTCACTTCCTCTCTCCGGCTCTCTCTTGCAAAGTTGTGACGCTCTCTCTCTGGCTTGTGTGGCTCGTGGCAGCGTGGTGGATGTTTTAGTGGTTTGGGGGTTGTAGCTTGCTGGTGAGGTGACTGGAGAAGCTCTGTAGCATGGGTTGGATGAGGCGTCTTCCCTGAGAATCCTGGGTGAGTGGTTAGGCTGATTCCTCCTTTCCTTAACCTGTTAAAGCATTATCCTTTTAGGAGGTCCATCATCTCAGAGTAGACCTTGTGGTTGGAAGCCAAGCTAGTTTTCATCTTCTAAGGAGGCCTTGTGACTGAGTTCTCTGAACTTCCCTTGGCTTAGGCTACGTTGGAGAAATATTATACCCTTTTCTCTCTCTTCTTCTTCTTAATTTCTTCCCTCTATTGTAATTAAACCACCATAAAAATCCCAAACTGATTTCAGTATTTTATTGGGATTGAATTAATCCCTAGCAACCACTAGTATAATATATTCAGTCAATAACCCCTACTTTTACCCCTTACACTGACCTACACAAAATTCTTTTCTCCCTTAACAGCTGCCAGTAGAATTTATAGCTCTCTCTATGCTAAAATCTTACTTCTGACTAAAATCTATTCTTAATTAAACAGATTAGCCAATTAACTCATACCATAGAAAAAAGATTCTGGTGCCAAAGAAGAGGAAGGCACAAATTCAGAAGGGGATGAAAACAGGTACATGCAAACCTCACAATTTGAAAGAACTTAATCAGATGTCAAAAATATAATAGGGGAGGTAGAGGAAAAAAGAATAAGCAAAATTAAAGAGATTAGAGAAGAAAAATACTCCTTCAAAAGTATCAAGTAAAAAAGAAATTAAAAATCCGGTGAAGAACAGAGTATCTTAAAAACTATGACTGGTCAGATGATAAATGTAGTTTGAAAGCTTATGGAAGAAAATAATTCCTTCAAAATTAAAAAAAAAATAGAATTAGGCAAGTAGAAGCTAACGAATTCATGACACATGAAGAAACAATAAAATAAAAACAAAAAAATGAAAAATAGAATAATACATGAAATATCTCATTGAAAAAAGTGATCTGGAAAATAGATCAAGGAGAGTGTTATGAGTATCTGTTAATTAAGTAAGCGAAAAATGATTATTGATAGGTTAGGTAATACATGATTGGAGAGATGAGTTTGAATGAACTGGATTTCTTTAAGACAGAGCATAATCTCAAAGAGATATGATGGGAAGAGAATGATCCCAAGGAGCCATTGGAAAGGCAATGGACCAAGAATTCACTCTTTGGACTTTCCTCACTAAGGAAGGTGGTTCAAGGAGGCTGCTCTATGAGTTGAAAAACATCTGTTTGGTTTTTCTTGAAACATCTTAGCAGATAGGAGTGGTGCTGCAATTCCTTCATGATCACCAACAGGTGGAAGTAAAGTATTGTAGTTGAGTGAAAGTGTCTGTGGAAAAATACTGACAGCCTGTCCTGTGTTATATCTGAGTTGAGAGAAGAAATCCAGTTTATTCTATTTTGTTTATAAAATTATATTTTAGTTTTAGGATAGAAAGATGGATATTTGGGGAATTAAATTAGATAGTGTAGAATAAGAAAGATCACTCTCAGTGATCTTCCCTTGTGGGAAAGATTGGTTTGGAGATTCATTTAGAATTTATTAGTTATAGGAAATATTTTCTTATCAATACCTATTTTTCCTTTTAATTTCCCTTTTATACAACCTTTTAATATTCATAATAAATACGGTTTTATATAACTTACCTGAACAGGAGTTTTTTTTTAACTGCTTGAGCAGCCACTTTTCCTCAACTAAAAAACCCAAAGTCAACTCAAGAGACTATCCATATCACTATCATCTATTGGTAATACCAAAACCAATAATTAATAAGAGTCAATACCCCTTATAACAAGAGACAATTTTAATAATCAATGGGCTATCTCAATGCAATGATAAAAAATAAAAGTCATCATATTAAAAGATTATATTTTATTAATATATTATATACACATATATTATATACATATATATATATAAATTGTTTTAAAAGAAAATTTCACCTATGTTTTTTAGCATTGTGATGAAATGGAATTTAAAAGAATCCAGCAATCAGCTCCTGATATAAATCCCTCCATGACATCTTTCAGGAATGCCAACATCAAATTCCAGAGTTCTCATGTCAAAGGAAAAATAGTGCAATTAGAAAAAGAGAATTCAAATATAATAGAGTCACAATTGGGATTACTCAAGATTTAGCAGTTTCCACATTAAAGATCAGAAGTCTTGGAATATGATATTCTGGAAAGCAAAAGAACTAGGTTTTCAACCAAGAATCATTGACTCAGAAAAATTCAGTATATTCTATCAAAGGAAAATGATCATTCAATAAAACAAAAGATTTTTAAACATTCCTAACTATACTATAAAGCAGTGATCATCAAAATAATTTGGTATGGGCTAAAAGACAGAAAGAGGGATCAGTGGAACAGACTTGGTATAAGTGACCTCAGCAAGACAGTCTATGACAAGCCCAAAGATCCCAGCTTTCAGGACCAAAACCCACTATTTCATAAAAACTGCTAGGAAAATTGGAAGACAGAATGGGAGAGATTAGGTTTGGATTAACACCTCATACCCTACACCAAGATGAAGTCAGAAAGGCTGAATGACTTGAATATAAAGAAGGAAACTATAAGCAAATTTGGTGAACACAGAATATTATACATGTCAGATCTTTGGGAAAGGAAAGATTTTAAAACCAAGCAAGAGCTAGAAAAAATGTAAAAACCATAATTTTGATAACATCAAATTAAAAAGGTTTTGTACAAACAAAACAAATGCAAACAAAATTAGAAGGGAAGCAACAAGTTGGGAAACAATCTTCATAACAAAAACCTCTGACAAAGGTCTAATTACTCAAATTTACAAAAAGCTAACCAATTGTACAAAAAAAATCAAGCCATTCTCCAGTTGATAGATGAGCAAGGGACATGAATAGGCAATTTTCAGTTAATGAAATCAAAACTATTAATAAGTACATGAAAAAGTGTTCTAAATCTCTTATAATCAGAGAAATGCAAATCAAAACAACTCTGAGGTATCATCTCACACCTAAGCACACTGGCTAAGATGACAGCAAAGGAAAGTCGTGAATGCTGGAGGGGATGTGGCAAAGTCAGGAAATTAATGCATTGCTGATGGAGCTGTGAATTGATCCAACCATTCTAGAGGGCAATTTGGACTTTTTCCAAAGGGTGCTAAAAGACAGTCTGCCCTTTGATCCTACCATAGCACTGCTGGGTTTCTACACCAAGGAGATGATAATGAAAAAGATATGCACAAAAATATTCATAGCTGTGCTCTTTGTGGTGGCAAAAAAAATGGAAAATGAGGGGATGCCCTTCAATTGGGGAATGGCTAAACACATTGTGGTATATGTTGGTGATGGAATACTATTGTGCTAAAAGGAATAATGAACTGGAGGAATTTCATGCAAACTGGAATGACCTCCAGGAATTGATGCAGAGCCAAAGGAGCAGAGCCAGAACATTGTACATAGATACTGATACACTGTAGTACAATTAAATGTAATGGACTTCTCCATCAACGACAATGCAGTGATCCTGAACAACTTGGAGGAATCTATGAGAAAAAAACATTATCCACATTCAGTCAAAACTGTGGAAGTAGAAACACAGAAGAAAAACAACTGCTCGAAGACAGATGGGGGGTGAGGGGATTGGCTGGGGATGTAGACTCTAAAGGAACACCCTAAAGCAAACACTAACAATATGGAAATAGGTTCTGATCAAGGACACAGGTGATACCCAATGAAATTGTGCGTGGGCTGCTGGAAGTGTGGGGGAAGTGGAGGGGCGGAAATAATGTGATTCTTGTAATCAAGGAATAATGTTCTGAATTGATTATATACATTATTTTTTTAAAAAGATTTTTAAGCATTTGTGATGAAAACACTAGACCTAACAGTTCTCTAAAGAAACTTAAAAAATATAAACAAGAAAGACAAAATTTAGAGATTCAAGATGGTCAACAGTAGTTGTTTTTTCTCTTCCTATGTGGAAAAAATATTCTTATCTTAAACTTTCTATCTTTATGAGGGAAGTAAGGAGGAATATACATAGATTGATGTTGCAGGAGAAGGTGGATTAGAATGGCATTGTATTCAAAGAAATCAAGGGGTGAAAAAGAAGATTGCATTGACAAAAAACGGAAGGAAGATACAGAAGAGGATAAATTATCTCACTTAAAGGGGCATGCAAACAGCTGGAGTCAGAATCCAGTTCCAAGCATACTATTTTCCCCTTTAGTTTATTGATGTTTTTATTTGGGGATTTTGGTTTAATATAAGTATTTTCTTACAACAGTGACCAATATGGAAGGATATTTTGCCGAATAATACAGGTATGTCTCAGCTCAAATTGATTACCACCTCTGAGAGGGGAGAGGCAAGGAAGGGAGGGAGAAAATGTCAGACTTATGTCAGAAATCATATGCTGAAAATTGTTATTAAATATAATAGGGGAAATAAATTATGTAAAAAAATAAACTAAATAAAATGTAAAAGCCATTTCGAGTTGATCTTCTTTCTGAAAAATAGGAAGCCAGATGAGTTTGTTTCAGTTTTAGCTCACCAAAGTTGAAACTAATGAACTATGACTGTTCTATGATATGAAAGGCGTAGCTGAACATATGGGAAATGCCTTTGAATGAGGAGTGGATACAGTTAAATGGGAAAAATGGCAGGAACAATTTCAGCCTTAAGACTTACAACAGTCCTTTTCTTAATATTTTGGAAAATACAATAAATTAATCATGAATAAACCAGAGACAGGCACTTTGTCAGCCCAGGACAGCATTAAATATAGAAAAATGGCTCTGTCCAATTCTTAGAGCCCATAGAGATATTCAAGGATATCACAGCAACAAAAGAGATGGGCCCATGCTTGCTGCCCACCAGGGTGAAATGGGTGAATAAATAGTATCATTTCAAAAACATTTCAAATGGAGAAAGTTTCTAAAACTCTTGGCTTCAGACTCTCCTAAGTATATTATCTTTAAAATATCCCTAAATAAAGCTTTAATAGAGAACAAAATGGAAAAAGCCTCCATGTCCACCAGGGCCTTCCTCTTGGTGCTCTGCTATATGGGTGGGAAGGAAACACAGACACTACAGAACACCAGCATGCTGTAGGCACGTGGATTCATTGAAAGTTTCTGCCAGATTCCCTCCCAGAAAAACTACCATAAAGCTAACCAAGGCCAGGAAGCCCATGTAGCCAGGACCCAGTAGAAGGTGAGGAAGCCTTCATTACACCAAATGACAATGAAGTCAGCATCAGAGTATATACCGTTTTTATTTTTTTTAATTAATTAATTTAGTCAGTTTAGAACATTATTCCTTGGTTACAAGAATCACATTTTTCCCTCCCTCCCCTTCTCCCACACTTCCCGCAGCTGATCCACAATTTCATTGGATATCCCCTGTGTCCTTGATCAGAACCTATTTCCATGTTGTTGGTGTTTGCTTTAGGATGTTCATTTAGAGTCTACATCCCCAGCCATTTCCCCTAGACCCATGCCTTTGAGCAGTTGTTTTTCTTCTGTGTTTCTACTTCTACAATTTTGACTCTGAATGTGGATAATATTTTTTCTCATAGATTCCTCCAAGTTGTTCAGGATCACTGCATTGTCGTTGATGGAGAAGTCCATTACATTCGATTGTACCACAGTGAATTCGTCTCTGTGTACAATGTTCTGGCTCTGCTCCTGTGGCTCTGCATCAATTCCTGGAGGTCATTCCAGTTTGCATGAAATTCCTCCAGTTCATTATTCCTTTGAGCACAATAGTATTCCATCACCAACATATAACACAATTTGTTCAGCCATTCCCCAATTAAAGGGCATCCACATATTTTCCAATTTTTTGCCACCACAAAGCATGGCTATCAATAATTTTGTACAAGTATTTTCCCCTAATATGTTTTTGTGGTACAAACCCAGCAGTGCTATGGATGGGTCAAAGGGCAGGCAGTCTTTTTGCATCCTTTGGCTATCATTCCAAATTGCCCTCCAGAATGGTTGGATCAATTCACAACTCCATCAGAAATGCATTAATGTCCTGACTTTGCTACATCCCCTCCAGCATTCATTATTTTTCATTGCTGTCAAGTTAGCCAGTCTGCTATATGTGAGGTGATACCTCATAGTTGTTTTGATTTGTATCTCTCTATTATAACAGATTTAGAGCACTTTTTCATGTGCTTATTAATAGTTTTGATTTCATTAACTGAAAATTGCCTATTCATGTCCCTTGCCCATTTATCATTTGAAGAATGGCTTGATTTTTTGTGCAATTGGTTTAGCTCTTTATAAATTTGAGAACTTAGATCTTTTTCAGAGGTTTATGTTATGAAGATTATTTCCCAACTTGTTGATTCCTTTCTAATTTTGGTTGCATTGGTTTTGTTTGTACAAAAACTTTTTAATTTGATGTAATCAAAAGTATTGATTTTGCATTTTGTGATTTTTTTCCAGCTCTTGCTTGGTTTTAAAGTCTTTCCTTTCCCAAAGATCTGACATGTATACTATTCTGTGTTCACCTAATTTGCTTATAGTTTCCTTTTTTATATTCATGTCATTCAACCATTCTGAGTTTATCTTGGTGTAGGGTATAAGATTTTGATCCAAACCTAATCTCTCCCATTTTGTCTTCCAATTTTCCCAGTAGTTTTTATGAAATAGTGGATTTTGGCCCCAAAAGCTGGCATCATTGGGCTTGTCATAGACTGTTGTGCTGTGGTCACTTATCCAAAGTCTATTCCACTGATCTTCCATTCTGTCTCTTAGCCAATACATAATTATTTTGATGACCACTGATTGATAGTATAGTTTGAGATCTGAGACTGCAAGGCCTCTTTCCTTCACATATTTTTTTCAGGATTTCCTTGGATATCTTTCATCTTTTATTCTTCCAAATAAACTTTGTTTTGTTTTGTTTTTCTAATTCAGTAAAAAAGCCTTTTGGTATTTCAATGGGTATATCACTAAATAAGTAAATTAATTTGGGTAGAAATGTCATTCGTATTATTTTAGCTCAACCTACCCATAAGCAATCAATGTTTTTCCAATTGTTTAGATCTCCTTTTAATTGTGTGGAGAGTGTTTTGTAGTTGTGTTCATATAGTTCCTGCATTTCTCTTGGCATATAGATTTGTAAGTATTTTATATTTTCTAGGGATTTTAAATGAAATTTCTCTTTCTAATTCTTGCTGCTGAGATGTGTTGGAAATACATACATAAATTTTGATGATTTGTGTAGGTTTATTTTGTATCCTGGAACTTTACTAAAGTTGTTGATTATAGCTTTTTAGGTGATTCTCTAGGATTCGTTAAGAAGACCATCATATTACCTGCAAAGAGTGAGAACGTGGTCTCCTCATTGCTTATTTTAATGCTTTCAATTTCCTTTTCTTCTCTAATTGCTACTGCTAGTGTTTCTAGTACAATGTTAAATAATAGAAGTGACAATGGGCATCCTTGTTTCAATCCTGATCATATTGGGAAGGCTTATAGTTAATCCTCATTGCAGATAATGTTTGCTGATGGGTTTAGATCTATACTGTTCACTATTTTTATGACAGTCCCTTCTATTCCTATACTTTCTAGTGTTTTCAAAAGGAATAAGTGTTGTATTTTGTCAAAAGTTTTTCTGCATCTATTGAGATAATCATGTGATTTTTCTTAGTTTGCTTGTTGATATGTTCAATTATATGGATGATCTTCTTATTATTGAACCATCCTTACATTCCTTGTATAAATCCTACTGGATCATAATGAATAACCCTCATGGTCACTTGCTGAAGTCTTTTGGTTAGTCTTCTATTTAAGATTTTTGCGTCTATATTCATTAAGGAGATTGGCCTATAGTTTCTGTCTCTGTTTTTCACCTGCCTGGCTTTTAAATTAAAGGAATTTGATAGAACTCCTTCTTTGCTTATTGCTTATTATGTCAAATAGTTTGTATATTATTGGGATTAATTTTTCTTTGAATGTTTGATATAATCCACTTGTGAATATATCTGGTCCTGGGAATTTTTTTCTTCTTTGATGGCTTGTTCAATTTATTTTCTGATATGGGATTATTTAAGAATTTTATTTCTTCTTCTGTTAATCTAGGCAATTTACATTTTTGTAAATATTCATTCATATCACTTAGATTGCCATATTTATTGGCATATAATTGGGCATAATAGTTTTTAATGATTGCCTTAATTTCCTCTTCATTTGAGGTGAGGTCTCTCTTTTCATCTATGATGCTGTTAATTTGCTTTTCTTCTTTCCTTTCTTAAATTAGATTGACCAGTACTTTGTCAATTTTATTTATTTTTTCAAAATACCAGCTTCTAGTCTTATTTATTAAATCAATAGTGCAAATGGTCTGCCTGCTCTGAGCTTCTCCTCTTGCTGCCTCTACTCCGCAATTGTTCTAAACCCTGAGACTGGCACAGCTTTGCCAACAAGGTTCTCCCTCCAGCCTAGTGTCCTTGCCCACCCAGAGATTCCAGCCCCCACTGCAGGCTCAGCACTGTAGGTGGGGGAGGGGTCCTAGGATCTTCCTTCTTCCTTCTCCTTAAACCTGCATGTTCTGGAGTTCAGTTTTTGGGGGGTGTACCTTTTAAGTTGGGTCCAGGAGCAGGGATCTCTAGCTCTGTCTTATGTGAAAATTGGATTTAGCTCTCTCCTGATTGTAACAATGAAGATACTTAGCTCTTCCTTGATTGTGAAGATTAAATTGTAATCCCCTGATTGTAACAATGAAGGTACTTAGCTTTTCCTTTATTGGGAAGATTGGATTGTAATCCACCATCTATTTTTTTTTATTTTAATCTGCAAAAAGGTGGCAACTCGGTATTTTAAGTAGATCTACCCATTTTAACTACAAAAAGGTGTTAAGTAACTTCAAAAGGTGAAAGAACCAGAAAGGTGTTAAGTAACCCAAAAGGTATGATCTAACCAAAGAAGGTGTGAATTAAAGAGTGGACAGTCCTAAAGAAAAGTGTCTGCTGTGATTTGTAGACATGAAGTTTAGGGAAGGTGACACAAGAGAAAAAGGTCTTTTAAAAAGATGGCAAAAGGCCAGAATAAAAGATATATTCAATACAAGGAGATCAAAGAGCTCTTTGGCTTGGAGGAGAGACTGGAAGACAGACACTTGAGGAGTGACCAGAAGACAGACACCCAGACTTCTTTCCATTTAGATGGTCACCATTGGTGAGTGAAAAGCTGATTTAGTGACCCTGCCTTTCTCGGAGGGCTAAACCTCCGAGAAAAGGCCCATCAATTTGAGACTTTTTCCCCCTAATTGGGGCTTAGACATTCTAACTGATATCAGAAGAAGTCAGAGATCTCTACCTCTTTCTCTTTTTCTCTCTCTCTTCTTTTCTCTCTTCCTTAATATCTTCCCTCTATTGTAAACACACTACCATGAATTCCATTTAAATTGGTAATCCATTTTGGAATTTAGAAATTAAATCCCTGGTGACCACATAATTAATATATTTCAGTCTCAACCACAAAGTAAATTTAACACTCATTGTTAGATTTGGTTTTCAATCCACTGGAAGCACTACGTTTTTGATTGGTGAGGAAGAGTTTATAGAGGTCTGAATTTTTGCTGCCTCTAAGCCTCCATCTTGACTCCAACTCTCTGATAAATCTCATTTTTCATAAATCTGCCTGCTATGTTACTAGTGGGTTCATAGGGCCATCCTCCCAGAGGCAATTGGGACATAATCCAGAAGAGAAAAGTACATCACACAACAATTGTCATGTTTTAATTGGGGACCATTTTACTCTCATTGACAATAGGCCAATGTCAAGATTAAATAATTTATTTGAAATAAACATTCATCAAGTCCTAATTTTGAGTCAAGTATTTTTTGGAACTAAAGAAAAGACTTAAAACACTCCAATAAATTGATGATTTCACTGTGGGTTTTTCCTCCATAGACTGTGATCAAAATCTGGATATATCTGCCCTTTCTGGGAGACTCTGGTTTTTGTCTTTTCGTTAACTTCCCAAGTTAAGAACATCTCAGGTCTTCCACATAACCTACAGTTTTACCCAAAATTATAAGGTTCCCATGGAGCATATTAATACTTCATTTCTTACCAATACTTATTGCTACTCTTACTATATGACCCATTCTCCTTATATTTTACCCATGCAGTTATGGAATGATGCTCTTTGTCCTTATTTTCCTCTAAAAAGCTGTCATTCTAACCCAATCCTATCAGGAAATACCTATTAAAAGGATTTATTTTTAATAATATTACCCTTTTGATTAACAAGTTCAAATTTATTTGTTTTGTTAATAAGTCATATCAACTCATTTCGTGACCCTCTCTGAATTAGCTTCTTGCGACCAATTTAATTCCAAGTCCAGAATTTAGCTACTAGCAAATTAGAGCACAGTCTACCATTTTATTCACAGAGTCTAGCTCTGTACTTTCCATGAAATCGTTGATTAATACATAATCCTTGACTTCTTGCTCTAAAGAGTAAAATTTGGGGAGGACAAAATGACTTGACCTCCATCTAAATAGATGTTGGCAAAATATTAGTATGTAGCTTCAAATTAGGGAAATCTTGGCTCCTACTCCTTCATTTTTAAAGAATGCCAACAATTTTTGATATCTCTTTTTCCAAGTTACAAACTTCACTGATACATATATGGTGTTCTTCTTGGTCTTCAGAACTATTTTGGTTCCTTGTTCTCAACTCTCTTTGTCACAGGGTAGGAAAAAGTGTATGTGTTTAACTCAGAAACAGAGCAACTTAAATTTTTCCCAGACTTATGGGTCTTAAAAATTTTCTCTCCTAGAACATGGGGACCTGGAATAAGAGAATTAAGGAGTACAATAAGGAAATATGTGATGTCCTCCACTTACCCAGGAAGTAAGGAAAAATCTTTCACCTTAGATTCATCCCCTGCCAAAGAAATTGCAAAGGCTGAAATCCAAAATAGAGAGTCTAAGTTTGAAGCTGCCAAAAGGTTCATAGACATGTGGTATACTTGTGATTGTACTGTGAGGTGGTTTTCAGGTCAGTTGCTTTTCTAATGATAAATATGACATTTCCTTATATTTTTCATTGTTATTTTATTTTTTCTTGATTATTCATGGAGTCATTAGCAGCAACTTGTCCAAACCTTATTTTAAAAGAATAATATTCTTCAGTGCTCTTATATACCTTTTTGTCATTTCACCAATTCTAGTTTTTAAGTTCTTTTCTACAGTGAATTTTTATACTCCTTTTCCTTTTGATTATAATAGATGCATCTTTTTAATCACTTCTCATGTAACAACAGTTTTATGTTTCTTGTCATTTCAAAGGGTGATGGAAGAAATGTAAAACAGTAGAGAATTTGGAATTTGAGATTTTAAAACTAATAAAATAAGCCTTCTGAAATTGAATTGCAAGACATATACAGAAAAAATATTTTTAAATGAAGGAAAAAAACTGAATAAGTTCTGATGCATGATTATTTTCTCACTTTTATTATGTCTTATGGCAATCAACTACTGTTACATTCAAAGTATCATTCATGAAACAACAGGAAGAGAACAATTAGGCTTTGGCAAAAGATTGTCCATAACGGATTATCATTATATGATAAAATAATTTATAGAAAGGAATCAAAGGCATAATAGCTTACTGTAGCTTGTTATACATGCAAAATCATCCTATTCAGTTGGGTCTTCATAATTCTTCAACAAATCATCTCTCCCATATTTACAATTCATCAAACAATAACCAATAAATGTAATGACTGGTATGACCCAGATAAACATATTGGGGAAAGAATAGATGTCCAGCTTTGCAAATCTTTTTAAATCAGAATCCTGGATAGGCTTATGCATATAGAGAAATGTGATATAAACTCAACCAAGAATTAGAAATCAAGCCTTCATATTTTTAAATCCGTTAATTATTCCATAATTATATTTATCATCCCTATTGTAGGTGTCTACTCCATATAATGTATTTCTATATAACTACTTTTAATTCTTCCTCTATTAAAAAATCAGGCAACATGACTCCATTCAAAATATTACTTGATTCCAATGAGAAAGAAAGAAATAACAACAGAAAATAAAAGGTATACAAGCTAGGCTATTTTTTAAGACTCTAGGAAGTTAAGAGCTGAATCTCTATGATTGGTGAGGAAGAGATTGAGATCACATTGCTCCTCAGAGACTAACTTTGTTTTTCAGTATCTCCAGAGTATTTCTGTCTGACCTCAGAAGGATCACATAGCATTTGGGAGCAAAGAAACAAGTGAGAATCCCAGCACTAGAGAGTAAGATGGACAAGACCTCCATGGCCACCATGGCCTTCCCTTTGGTGCTCTGATATGTGGGCAGGAAGGAAATCCAGACGCTGCAGAAAACTAACATGGCGAAAGTCAAATACTTGGCTTCATTGAAAGTGTCTGGCAGTTTCCTTGCCAGAAAGGCCATCATGAAGCTAACCAAGGCCAGGAAGCCCATGTAGCCTAGAACAGAGTAGAAGAAAAAGAGCGATCCCTCATTGCACTGAATGACAATGAGGGAAGCCTCGGAGTGTATATCCCTCTCAAGGAATGGGGTATGTGTTCCAAGCCAGATGCCACAGAGACACATTTGGATAAGAGTACAGATACAAATGAGAAAATAAGATGTTGTGGAGCCCAGCCACTTGCGGAGCCCACTCCCTGGCTTGGTGGCCGCAAAGGCCAGAACCACAGTTAGAGTTTTGGCCAAGATAGAAGCAATGGCCAAGGTGAACACTACTGCAAATGAGATTTGTCTCAGCAGGCAGGTGGCTTGAGTGGGAAGACCAATGAAGAGCAAGGAACAGAGGAAACAAAGGGTGAGGGAAATGAGAAGAGTGTAGCTGAGACTGCGGTTATTGGCTTTGACTATGGGGGTGTCTCTGTGCTTCACAAAGACTCCAAGGACTAGAGCAGTGAGCAGGGAGAAGCAGAGAGCTGCAGAAGCCAGAGCCATTCCCAGAGGTTCTTCATAAGCCAGGTAAGTTATTGTCTTGGGGAGGCATCTATCTCTCTCCTTGCTTGGATGCTGATCTTCAGGGCATTGCAGACACTTCTGTGCATCTACGAATAAAACAAAAATGAATCTCTCGTTATATATAGTTTTATTTCTCCAGTAAATCACAATTTTAGTCATTCTACATGAAGCTCCATCTTTTCTTCCTACTACTCCTCCGGCAGGACAAGAATTTTAGAGGCTCAATAAGATATACCCATATTTCAGTATCTCCACATCTTTACATATGGATAAAATAATGTATTAAATTATTGCTTTACTATCATTTCCTTAATAGAAAAAAATTAAAGTGTCTCTAATCCATTTAAAAATCAAACCTTCTACAATGAGGCCTAAATTGATAAATAACCAATTTACATATAATCATCTATGTTCAAAATAGAAATGAGAAAATGAAATATTTTATTATCATTTTTCATAGATAGACCGCATATCATTGAATAAATGAGATGAAAAAGGGTTTTTATTAGATTATGACTATTTTAATATTTTATTTTATATAAGTTTTATACAAGTTATATTTTATGTAACTTCAAGTCTTCTGAGTCATTTTGGGCACATGATTATGGTGATGTAAATATTCTTCAATTAAAGTGACTACTGTTAGTTTTGTAAAAGATCTTGACTTTCTCATCAGAACCTAGATTTTGCATCTGTGACGACTTCCTAGATTCAAGTTTAGTAAAAATAAATTTCTACCCTGATATCTATATGGTTTCCATGCATCTGGGTGGTATTTCTATTGTATACATATTAATTACTATAGCACCCATGACTATTCCCCATACTAGGTGGATATCTTGACTATGTACATAAATATTCAAGTCTTTTTTTTCATTTTTGGCTCAACTATTAAAAAATGGTATGATCATGAACTTTGTTATTTATTTAATCTCATGTGATTAGGCTAGAAAGTGAAATATAAAGACATAAGTGAAAGCTTATTTAAAAACAAGCTTGATTAACTGGGATTTAATCAAAATGTGGTACCTTAGAAATAATTCATCACTCAATTAAATAGATATAGTAAACTTAATCATTTTTTGAAAATATTAGGGGATAAAATATCTTTCCTACCATCAAATCTGGGATAAGAATATGTAATAAATAAAAATTAATCTTGAAGACTTTATACTAAATATATAAGTATTTATTAGTAAAGAGAAAGAAACAGAGAAAAAAAATATCACCAACAAACTCCCCTGAGTCAGTAGCCATGTTACTTCCCCTTCATCAGATCCTGGATTCCTAATGGGCCCTGATCTATTTCATAAGTTGGGGCCAAGGGGCCGAGCTACCCATATAATTGTGCCAGACAAAATGAAACCTGGCAAGGAGCTAACCTGAGTGCAGGAAGGTATGGGAGCCCAAGAGACTGTCCCTCTGCATCCTACCTTAATGTACCTGTGCCAACTATGAGTTATATTTTATGTTATTTTCACACAATATATCTGAGAAATGAATAAGGAGTAGGTAGAAAGAAGGGTGACAAGTCACCCTACATAGTTTATTTTTGGAGTACATCTACTCAATATCCCAATTTCATTCAAGTGTCACCACCACAAGATTCATAACATCCTCTTCATTACACCCATCAGGAAATGGAGGCAGCCATAAATTTTCAGCATATTGGGCCCTGGTTATTTTATTCAACCATGGCAATCAAGAGAGAAATTATGTAAGAAAAGTAAATAACCTAAAATATGGTACTCAATCTCATATATTCTATTCTGGTTATGTACTAGGAAAAAAAGCAAAGGAAGGGAAAAGGTAAATAGGTTGTGGTGAACCACACAGTTTATGTATCAGTTATAAATATTAAGTAATTCTCAATGTGGAAGACTTATCAAGGGAGTCATAAATTGCTGTTGTTTTTCCTAATGTACATCATTCCTTATAACTACATCATATTGTAAGTATATTGTTGTTATATTCCTAAAATCATTTATATTATAGAGGCAGAGCTAAGATGGCCACAGAGTAGCAGGGAGTACAAGAGTCTTCTCACAACCAATCGTTACAAAGCATCTCAAAAAGACAAAAATCAAAATCATATGAGTGAAGGGGCTCTGTCATGGGGCATAGCCTCAAAGATGGGCAGGTTTTGGACATTTCCACACTATATGGGTATAAATTACACCTAACAAAGCTCAAGTTGATCACCCCTCCATTATACTACCTACCACGCCAGAGTCTCAATGAGCACCAGTACAATCTCTAAATTCTCAGAGAGTGTCTGAAGGCACCACAGATGTACCCCTGAGGGCAGTGCAAGGCCTTGGCAGTGAGACTTGGAACCGAATGTTGAAGAACACGGAACCTGGGTACAGAATTAGGGCAGAAATGGGCTGCCCAAAACAGATGCTACAGAGACTTGAAAAATAGCCTCCAAGCAAAACACTTTATAACTCTCTGCACAAATAACTGCCTGACCCCCTCACTCAGACTTCTGGCTAGGATGAGAAGATAATACAGAACCAAAAATTAAGACAGAAAAGACCACCAACATGCAGAAACCACGATCCATAAGAATCCAAAGAAATATTCTGCATTAGAAAAGTCTTTGAACTTGGTTAAGTTTGATGGAGAAAAACAGCAAAATAAAGAAGCAACAGCAGAGAGTGACAAACAAGTAAATGCATCCAAACTTTCATTAAAAAATGGAAATTGGTCACAAGATCTCAAGGAACTAAAAAATGAGTTCAAGAACAAAGTAAGAAAAATAGGAAGAAAAGTGGGGAAAATAAATGATTGTAATTCAAAAAGAAAATAACAGTTTAAAAGACAAAATTTCCCACTTGGAAAAAGGAGCACAGAAATCAAATGAAGTAATAAGCCAATTGGAGAGTAGAAGTGATCTGCTGGAAGCCATGAAAAGTAGGATAGACCAAACTGAAAAGCAAAACCAGAAGACCATACCTGAAAATCAGTCTTTAAATACCAGAATTGGACAAGTAGAAGCTAATGATCTTGCAAAGCAGAAAAAATAGATAAAGCAAAATCAAAAGAATGAAAAAATAGAAGGAAATGTGAAATATCTCATAGAAAAGACAATTGACTTGGAAAACAGATCCAAGAGAGACAATTTGAGAATCCTTGGTTGCCTGTAACAAATTAAAGCCTTGACATCATATTATAAGAAATTATCCAAGAAAACTGCTCTGATATTCTTAAACAAGAGGGCTAAATAAACATTGATATTATCTATGGATCACTCCCTACATTAAATCCCCAAAAGGAAAGCCTCAGGCATGTTATAGCCAAGTTCAAGAGCTTGAAGGCCAAATAAAAAAATATTGCAAGCTCCCAGAAAGACAATTCAGAGATCAAGAAGCCCCAGTCAATATTACACAGGATCTGGCAACTTACACACTAAAGGACAAGAAGGCTTAGAATATGATATTCATAAAGGCAAGAGAATTGGGTCTACAACCAAGAATCTCCTACCCATCACAACTGACTATATACTTTAGTGGGAAATTATGGGCATTTAGCAAAATAGAAGATTTTCAAGCATTCTGAAAGAAAAGACCATAACTAAGTAGAAAATTTTATGTTCAAATATAAAATTCAAAAGAAACATGAAAAAGTAAACAGGAAAGTAGGAAAAAAATTTTAAGGGCTTCAGTAAGTTAAAATTGTTTATAATCAATATGGAAAAATGATATTTGTAACTTTCAAATTTTTTCACTATCATAATAGATAAAAGAATTGATCCTAGGCAGAGACTGGGTACTAAGTTGTTTAAGATGATATGTAAAAAGGGGGATAAGTGGAATAGAAGATGGCACACAGAGAAACTTAAAGAAGAAAAATAGGATCAATTATATCACATAAAGAAGCTTATGGGGCTCAGGGGGGAAGAACACTTATAAGAAGGAGAGGAAGAGAGTGATAATAGGTAATACTTAAACCTTACTCTCTGTGTAATCAGTTCTAAGAGGGAAGAATAGCCTGATCTATTGGAGTATAGAATTCTATTTTACCCCACAGAGAAGTTGAGAGGGAAAAACCAAAGTTGGAGAAATAGGGCAGGGAGTATTCAAAGTGAAGGAAAGTTGGAGGGGTTGCATTTAACAGACCTTAAAGACAAATAAGAGGGGAATAAGAATGGAGGGGAGGAAAGGAAAGTAAAATAAGTGTGCGGAATGAGGGGACTGATTAAAAGCAAAAAACTAGTGTAAAATGAAGTAATGAAAGAAGAAAGAGCAAGACGAAAAGAGGAAATAAAAATTATGTGGAATACACAGGTGGTAATCATAACTCTGAATGTGAATGGGATGAATCCACCCATAAAGTGGAAGCAGAGAGAAGAGTAGATTATAAACTAAAATCCAACATATGTGGTCTATGAGAAACATACATGAGGCAGGTAGACACACACCAGGAAAAGGTAAGAGGCTGGATCATAATTTATTGGGCATCAAATGAGAAAAAGAAAACAGGAGTCTCAATCATGATATCTGAAAAAGCTGAAGTAAAAACAGATCTGATTAAAAGAGATATGGAAGGTAATTACAACCTGATGAAAGCAGTATAGACATTGAAGAAATAACAATACTCAACATGTATGCATCAATAGTATAGCACCCAGATTTTTAAAGGAGAAACAATTGGAGCTTAAGAAGGAAATAGATAGTAAAACTATACTAGTGGGAGACCTGAAGTTTCCTCTATCAGAACTAGATTAAACAAACCAAAAAATAAATGAGAAAGAGGTAGGAGATGTGAATGAAATGAGATGTGAATGAAAATAAATAGGGACAAAACGTAATACACCTTTTTTTTCAGGAGGACATGGTACATTCACAAAGACTGACAATATACTAGGGCATAAAAACATTACAAACAAGTGCAAAAAAGCATAAATAATAAATGCATCTTCTTCTTCCAGATCATAATGCAATAAAAATTATAATTAGTAAGAGTACATGAAGAGGTGAATCAAAAATTAATTGGAAATTAAATAATGTAATTCTCCAAAATTCATTTTAAAAGAATAAATCATCAAAACAATTAATGATTTCATTGAAGAGAATGACAATGAGGAAACAACATATCAAAATCTATAGGATGCAGCCAAATAAGTACTCAGGGGAAAATTTATGTCCCTGAATGCATATATCAACAAATCAGAGAGGGAAGATATCAATGAATTGGGCATGCAAATTAAAAATAAGTAGAAAGAGAAAAATTAAAAAGCCCCAGACAAAAACTAAATTGGAAATTCTAAAAATCAAAGGAGAAATTAATAAAGTTGAAAGTAAAAGAACTATTTATTAATAAATAAGACTAGGAGCTGGTACATCAAAAAAAAAGAAATAAAATAATGTACCAGCTAATTTAATTAAAAAAATATAATTAGCTGTACTAAAAATAAAAAGGGCAACCTCACCTCTAATAAAGAGGAAATTAAGGTAATTATTAAGAACTGTTTTGCCCAAATACATGGCAAAAATATGACAATCTAAGTAAAATGGATGAATATTTACAGAAATACAAATTACCTATATTAACAAAAGAGGAAATAGAATACTTAAACATTCTCATTTCAGGAAAAATAAATTGAACAAGTCATCAACCAACTCCCTAAGAGCAAACCCCCAGGGCCTGATGGATTCACAAGTGAATTCTATCAAACACTTAAAGAGCAACTAATTTCAATACTATAAAAACTATTTGACAAAAAAATCAAAGAAGTTTTATCAAATTCCTTTTATGATACAAATATGGTCCTGGTTCCAAAGTCAGCCAGACCAAAAACCGAGAAAGAAAAGACCAATCTCCTTAATGAATATAGATGCAAAAATCTTAAATAGAATCCTAGCAAATTATTGATTATGACCACGTGGGATTTATACCAGGAATTTAAGGATGACGTAATATTATGAAAACCATCCATATAATTGACCACATAAACAACCAAAGCATCAGAAATCATATGATTATGTCATTATATGCAGAAAAAAATATTTTAAAAAATACAACACTCATTCCTATCAAAAAACAATGCAAAGTATAGGAATAGATGGGTCTTTCCTAAAAATAATAAACAGTATAAATTAAAAACCATCAGCAAGTATCATTTGCAATGAAGTCAAGTTAGAAGCCGTCCCAATAAGATTAAGAGTGAAACAAGGATACCTGTTTGCACCTCTATTATTTAACATTGTACTAGAAACCCTAGCAGTAGCAATTAAAAAAGAAAATGAAATTGAAGGAATTAAAATAGGCAATGAGGAGACCAAGCCATCACTCTTTGGAGATAATATGATCGCCTACTTAAAGAATACTAGAAAATGAACTAAAAAGCTAGTAGAAATATTCAAAAACTTTAGCAAAGTTGCAGGATACAAAACAAACCCATATGAATCATCAGCATTTCTATATATTTCCAACACAACTCATCAGCAAGAGTTAGAAAAAGAAACCCCATTTAAAATCACCCTAGACAATATAAAATAGTTATTTATCTATATGCCAAGACAAACACAGGAATTATATAAACACAACTACAAGATACTTTTCACACAATTGAAACTACATCTAAATAATTGGGAAAATATTAATTTCTCCTGGGTATGAGGAGCTAATATAATAAAAATGACAATCCAAACCAAATTAAGTTACTTATTCAATGCCATACCTATCAAATTACCAAGAATCATTTTTTTATTGAATTAGAAAAAATTATAACAAAGTTCATTTGGAAGAACCAAAGATCAAGAATATTAAGGGAATTTTTTTTTTGAAATGTGAAGGATGGGGACCTAGAATTACCAGATCTTTAACTGTATTATCAAGCAGTAGTAATCAAAACCACATGGTACTGGCTAAGATACAGAAGAGAGGATGAATGGAATAGACTTGGGGTAAATGGCCTATGAAAGATAGGATACAATAAACCCAAAGATTCCAGCTTTGGGGACAAGAACCCACTGTTTGACACAAACTGGGAAAATTGGAAAACAATACGGGAGAGATTTGATTTAGAACAACAGTCTGGACAGTCATTTTTGAAAAAAAATTTCTCACTACAGCACAGGCATTTTTAACAGTCTCCTGATGTAAGAAATCATCTCCTCTAATAGTACAAGACCCAATTGCAACTCAGCAGCTTCCATAAATTTGTCCAAGAATGCAGCAGGTGATGCCCCTAGATCTTACTTAATGTATTCAAATTTTGACCAGGCATCAGGTCTTCTTGACTTCCTTTTCATAACCTCAATTATAAATTCTCTAGCTTGTTTCAATACTCTATAACTGTACAGTGAACCTAAGTCAATTTCCTCATAAGTCTCTGATCATGGTGTTAGATCAGGATCATTCTGGGGTTTTTCTATGCACTGTTCCCTCTCCCTTCTCATTAATAGCTCTTCCATAAGAAGAGAGAAATCAGCATAGTCAAGGTCAAAGATCTCAATCGCCTTCTTGAATTTGTGGACAACCTTATGAGGTTTATCAAAATATCTAGGGATTTTCCTTTTTATTGCATCTAATTCAGCTGAGGAGAATTTCTAATGGTGTTTTAGATGAATAATCCCCCTGACTGGAGTAACAATAGGCAGGTCTCTCAAAAGAAACAACAAAGCAGGTGTTTTATCTAATGCCTCAGTTTCCCTTTCTAGTCTACTTGGGAGTATTTGGTGTTATATCACTTCCCTATGATAATTTCTCAACACCAGGCACATCAACATTTTAAAATTCAAAACCAGTTTTTTCCCTTTACATTATTTACAAGAGTTGCATTAAAACATTTCTCCATCATATTCAGCTTTGCTTGCATTAATACCATCATCTGTTTCATCTCTGAGACCGTGAATACCATTGTAAAAACCATCTTGATCTTATAGACAACAGCAATAAAAATCCATTTATATTTATATATAATAGCAACACCCACCAAAGCCACAGGTAACTGTGAACACACTGTCTGTAGTGACAATTGCATTATTGGTCTTATCATATCCCAATTTAACAATCCATACACACATCCTGGTATAACACTAAACAATTTATATGGTATCATCAGCAAATAACCATAGACAACTTCCATTAGTGCCTGTAACATGTTAGCAGTCATACAAGAGTAATGAGGGAATAACACTGGATATAGGAAGGGTTCTGTAAAATTACCCTCCACTTTGAAAAACCCAAGCCTCTATCAAAGATCTTCACTTCCACAGTGGACAGCAGCTTGTGCTCAGTGATAGATGCAACTGTGGTGCTGAAGGAGAGCAGCCTCCTCCAGCAAGCACCTTAAAATTCTACTGCCTGCTGGCACTTGATTGACAGCTTCAGGAAATTCCAAGCCTCTGAGCTCAAAGTTTCCTCTCAAGTGTCAGTAAAAATCACTGACACAAGTTTGAAAAAAATCCCTTACTCCCTTGCCCCAAAAGTAACCTAAATCCAAACCACCTGTCTCAGCCAAACTGTAATTTAGAGTGGTTTGGGGATGGGATTAGATTTTTTTTTTTTAAAAACCCTTACCTTCCGTCTTGGAGTCAATACTGTGTATTGGCTCCAAGGCAGAAGAGGGCTAAGGGCTAGGCAATGGGTGTCAAGTGACTTGCCCAGGGTCACACAGCTGGGAAGTGTCTGAGGCCAGATTTGAACCTAGGACCTCCCGTCTCTAGGGCTAGCTCTCAATCCACTGAGCAACCCAGCTGCCCCCGGGATTAGATGTTTTAATGTAGGCTAGTATCCGAAGGACAACTGTTTTGGGAAGGCTAACAAGTCTGGTCTAGGCAGAGCCTGACCTGAGGAAACAAACACAGATCACTCTATAACAGGGACAGATTGTAGAATTTATTCAACAAGAGATGGTGAAAAGGGGATTGGGGATAATCCTAAACTAATGTCAACTATCTAAAATCTGGCAGATCTAAATAACATTTCATAGAGATTTCTTCACAGATTTTGAGCTACACTGATTCTTACCTATCTGTCTAAGATCCCAGACCCTAATAAAAATAAACCTATACTAACCCCCAAACCTCCTTTTGATGGTGAAAGAGGTAGTGGGTTTTGGCAGTTAGGCAGTACAGGGCCAAGGAGAGGTCTTGGATCCATATGGATCTCAGAGCTAATCTAACAGACAGATGTTTCAGGATCACACCAGGAAGCTCTGTGGATACCAGCAATCAGGGAAGCAGGTAAGACTGAAAAGATATAGAAACTGACACCAAGAGGAAAACAGCCAGTCTCTCCAAGTCAACAAGAGAGGTGGGGAGATAGAAGGGGGTGGGGGAGAGAGAGAGAGAGAGAGAGAGAGAGAGAGAGAGAGAGAGAGAGAGAGAGAGAGAGAGAGAGAGAGAGAGAGAGAGAGAGAGAGAGAGAGAGAGAGAGAGAGAGAGAGAGGGAAGGAGAGAGAGAGGGAGGGAGAGAGGGAGGGAGAGAGAGAGAAGGAGGGTCAGAGGGAGGGAGAGAGAGAGAGGGAGGGAGAGAGGGAGGGAGAGAGAGAGAGAGCACTCAACTATTACTTAGCAACAGCTTAACTCTCCCCTGAAGAATTCCAGAATCTTTTACTCTGCTTCTCCATCTCCCTAATACTGTAAGGAAAGTGGTAAAATTTGAAGAAAACTGGCATGAGACCAGCAGGAAGATTCTGGAACTTTGGAAGAGGTTTAGGCTGACAGCAAGACAGTTAGGGGGCTCTCTGGAGAATCTCTGGAAAAGTCAGCTGCAGATTTCTTGGTGGTTATCCTTTCCTGATTCCTGTTTGCTGTTTTTCATCAAGGTAGCTCTTGTTGAGCCTGATCCAGCTACAGAGACTGTGAGATCAAGTCTGGATCCTTTTGGATCTAAGACCTTCCCTGGCCTTAGCAAAGCCTTACCTAGATCCTTTCCTTAATTCTAACAAAGGGGGCTATAGTTGAGGATTTTAGTTAAGATTAGAGACTGTAGGTTTGGGTTAGAGAGAAACAGAGTAGAAAATTTTCTAAGAAGAAATCCCTTTGAAGAGATTATTAGATCTGGTGGGGACAGATAGATTAAAATTAGTTTAGATAATATCAAATCTCCTTTTCACCTTTCCCTTATTTATTAAACCAAAACTGTCCTGTGTTTATATATTATCTGTGTTTAATAGCTCAGGATCTTGCTCTGCCTTCCTGGGCTTGTCTACCCTTCCCAAACCAGATTACTGTCCCTAAAATATCTTGCCTGAACCTAAAAGTTAACTCAGATAGTACATATATATATATATATATATATGTGTGTGTGTGTGTGTGTGTGTGTGTGTTAATAGTTATATCACTGCAGATCATTTGCTCTCTTACTTATAACACAAAGATAAATTCAGAATTGGATAAAAAATTTAAATATAAAGAAACTATAAATAAATAAGGTGAACATAGAATGATGTACCTGTCAGATCTATGGGAAAGGAAAGAATTTAAGACCTAGCAAGGAATAGAAAATACTATAAAATGTAGAATGAATAATTTTGATTACATTAAATTAAAAAAGATTTTGTACAAACAAAAGCAATGTACCCAAAATTAGAAGGGAAGAAACAAATTGGGGAAAAAATCTTTATAAAAAAAAACATTGACAAAAGTCTAATTTCTCAAATTTATAAAGAACTAAATCAGTTGTACAAAAATATCAAGCAATTCCCCCAACTGATAAATGGGCTAAGGACATGAAAAGAAATTTTCAGATAAAGACATCAAAATTGTCAATAAGCACATGAAAAAGTGTTCTAAATCTATTATAATTAGAGAAATGCAAATCAAAACAACTCTGAGGTATCATCTCATACCTAGCAGGCTGGATAATATTACAGCAAAAAAAAAGTAATAAATGTTAGAGGGGATGTGGAAAAATTGGGACACTAATGCATTGCTGGTAGAGTTATGATTTGATCCAACCATTCTGGAAGGCAATTTGGAATTTTACCCAAAGGACTTTAAAAGACTGCCTACTCTTTGATCCAGGCATAGTATTGCTGGGTTTGTACCTCAAAGAGATAATAGGGGAAAATACTTGTACAAAAATATTGATAGCCATGCTTTGTGGTGGCAATACATTGGAAAATACAGGAATGCCCTTCAATTGGGGAATGGCTGAGTAAGTTGTTGTATCTGTTGGTGCTGGAATACTATTGTGCCAAAAGGAATAATAAATTGGAGGAATTTATGGTAGCACATGGTAGCACAATCAAATTTAATGGACTTCTTTACTAGCAGCGATGCAATGATACAGGACAATTCTGAGGGACTTATGAGAAAGGACACTAGTCACATTCAGAGAAAAAAACTGTGGGAGTAGAAACAGAGAAGAAAAACAACTGTTTGATCACATAGTTCGATGGGGAAATGATCACTCTATTGTAAATATTTATAATGTGGAAATAGGTCTTGATCAATGATACATGTAAAACCCATTTGCATTGCTCATTGGCTATCTGAAGGAGGATGATGGAAGAGAAGGAAAGAATATGGATCATGTAACCATGGGAAAATATTCTAAATTAACTTAATTAATTAAAAAGTAATATAAAATAAAATCTCTTATATTTTTGAAATTTTAGAAATCAGAGTTAATGGAACTTTTCTCCTGTTATGGTATATATCAGTCAGTCAGTGCCCTTAACATTGTTATAACTATATCCTTCTTCTTTTCATAGCAAGTTTCTATGATCAGGGCAAGTCAGCAATAGAAGTTTGGTAAGTACAATATTAAATCTATTAAATAATAGATTGATACTAGACCAACTCTGAGTTCCTATAATAAAATGCAAGAAAAATTTTATAATTGTAATCATCAAATTATATATGAATTATAGCCTCCCAATGGGACAATTAGACAAATCAAAAAGACAAAAATGGATGGGATGAAAAAGTTTTCTAATTAAACAGAATAGCAAAATTTGAGAAAGCAACAGGATTTAAGAACTACATACATGAGCACATGATTGAATTCCAAGTTGTTTTGTCATAAAAATTCAGACTTTGTCTTTTAGTAATCAGTTCTTAAATATAGATTAAGGATCTGACATTTAAAATTGTAGAACTAATTGTAAAGAAAGTTAAATTATTTTCCCATTTTAATGTATCTTTCTGATCATTTTGAAAGACAGAAGAGTTTATTTTACAACTTATACCCTCATGCATTTTTAAAGATTTTTATATCTGGCACAGTATTTTGATACAGATAAAAATAGCAACAGATATGTAAAAAAAGTAATTCTCTGCCACTTCAGATATGGAGAAACAAATTTGAAACAGTACTGAATTATATTGTCTAGTCATTGCCATATTTTGTCAGAATTTTCTAGGAATCTCAACAAATGGATTAGAAACAGAAAAAGACCCTTTCACAGCTGCTCTGAAAAGGAGGCCTAATCCAGAATGTCCAAGAGACGACATTTCTAAGGATCAGCTGATAATCAGAACTAGTTCTGTTGATTAAATGGATATTGGGATTGGGTGACTAGTATGGAAAGAGATTTAATTTTTCAGATATTGATGATCATAATTATATTGCTTTAACCTTGCGTTTCGTGGTTTTTATGTTTGGTGAGTTTTGCTGCTTGCCTTGGCGATATGAATCTCTGTCTTCAAAATTAGTTTTTATAAGATCTCTAATCCATTTGATCTGTAGGTTGACATATATTTTGATTATGAAAGTATAAAAAACACATAGCTTTGACTTATAGATAATTGATTCCTTGAGGAAGTATCTTTGCCCCTCCTTCATAAGTCAAAAGATGAAATTTAAGGAATTAGAACTGCAAGTGGTAGTGAGAATTGATTTAAAGTCACCAATTTCAGGGCAGCTGGGTGGCTCAGTGAATTAAGAGTCAGATACAGAGGCAGTAGTCCCGGGTTCAAGTCTGGACTCAGACACTTCCTATCGGTGTGTCCCTGGGCAAGTCACTTAACCCCCATTGACTAGCCCTTACCACTCTTCTGCCACTGAACCCATATATAGTACTGATTTCAATATGGAAGGTAACAGTCTAAAAAACAATTTTAAGTCACTGACTCTTTCTTTTGACTCAATTCTGGATTTAATTTGGTTTCAATTCTAATCAATTATTGATCTAATTCTGTTTGTGTGTTGTGAGAAAAATTCATTCAATTAAGCAAATTGTGCAAAATCCTTATTTGATTGCTTGAATCTAGCATTGCATAGTAGGGAAGCTAAACAACCTCTAACCCACAACTTAGAGATCCTTAATTAAGAACCTCAGTTAGGCTGACCAAAAACCCAAAGACTGATGACAGGAGCTTTCTTATAATTATACATCTAAAGCAAACTATATGTATTTTCTAAAAACTGGCCCCATACTGAAAACTGGACCCAGAAAAAAAAAAGCAATTTCTTCTTGGGCAAGAACTTTGCCTTTTATTCTGTCTTCTTGACTTGTCTAATATTGTGCTGTTCCCAAAGAAGGCACACAATTCATTTGCAGTGAACACAAGTGATTGAATAAATACAGGGGTTTTTTTTTAGTTCAGAAATTTTAGTATAGTGAGGAAAACTTTTTCTCAGGTTAAGATTCAAAATAAAAAAGAAAGAAATCCAATGTCTCTAATTCGAGAGGACCATTTGTCTTGAGGCACCCACCTGTCTGATTGGAAATTTCCCTGTCAGAGCACAGAGTACAGTCGAAACAGCATATGGGCTCCCTTTCACGAATTATCTTCTTGAAACCAGGGCCACAGCTCACACTGCATATGGAAATTGGAGTCTGAGTTTCCATCAAGAGAAGAGAGAAAATATCATGGTAAGAATGACTGATGAAAGATAGATACACTGAGGCAAGGATGATTCCAGATCTCTCCCAAGGAAGGCATTTAGAATAAGGATTTGCAGTGATTCAGAGCAAGAATGATATATATCTCAATAGAAATTTCCTTCTTTTTTCTTCCATCGCTGCAAATCAATGTTTGCCCAAGTCATGATCACACACAGATGCTCCACAAAGCACAATAAAGTGCCTGATTTTTTAAACGTTTATGTGGCCGCCACATTTTCCATCGAGTACATCATACTTGTACATCTCCAAAGTGCATTTCATTTTCTACAAATACTTCTGAAGTAATTCAGTGGCCAGGCTGGTGGAGGGAAACTTTTTCTCCAAATAGACCCTATTCTTTCTTTTTTGGTGAAGAAACCTGAATGTTTCAATGAGTCACAGCTTTAGAGAGGTTATAATATAATTATTTAATTAAACCATACAGCATGATTGAATCTAAGAATCAGGTGATTTGATTGGTTTACCTTGTTTTTGAGGCTGGCATTTAGAGTTAATTCTGGAGAATAATAAAGGGTAGGATTTTTTGAATGACACAGAAGAATGAAACTGAAGCTGAATATAACTATATATATATATATGTATATATGTATGTATGCATGATCTACATTAGAAAAGGACATAACCACAAAAATTGAATTTAAAGATGCGTCAGTTTCTCATTTGTGTCCATCTCTTCCTAGCTCTTCTTGGAATTTTCTTGGTAAAGATTTTTTGCATGAGTTTGCTATTTCCTACTCCAACTGACTTTAAAATATGAAAAAATTGAGGCAAATGGGGTTAAGGATCTTGCCCAGGGTGATAGCAGTAGTAAAACGCTGACTATAAATCTGAACTGAGGAAAGGGGTCTTCTTGACTCGAGGCACTGTCCATTGCACCAACTTATCTAAATTAAGAATCTCTAAAAGAGAATTGCATACTGGGAGTTAAGATGACAAATTAAAATATAATGCACTCCTCCAACACACACACACACACACACACACACACACACACACACACACACACACACACACACACACGATCTAATTGCCTGAAAACCAAAGTAAAGTCAAAGGAAGATGTCTCATTGGGCTAAGAAGACAGAGTAGCCAAGGCAGCCCAATATCTGTGGAAAATGGAAGAACTTAAACCAGTTCAACATGCTTTGACTCTGCCAGAGGCCACAAAGCTCTATCCAGGGAGCAGACCCAGTCCAAGCCATTCAACATGCATATATCAGGCAGAGAGGGCAAGGAATGGAACCCAGCCAATGTAGGCCATTTGAAAGGGGTAGTGAAGTAAAAGAGGACAAGAAAGCTACAAAAACTCACTTAGCATCAGAGTGCCTGAGGCAGAAAGGGAGCAGAGCAGAGGACTGGCAAACTGCTGAAACTTACTCTTCCCACATGGCAACAGAATGCCTGAGGCAGCAGATCCCAAAGCAATGGAGTGACAGAGTGGGAAATCTGCCCAGCTTAAACCACTCAACAGGGGCATTGAAGGCAAAGGCAGGAATGAACACACTTCCAGATGACAGAAGAGTGTCTTGAGCAGTCAATCCCTGAGCGGGTAGTTTGTCCAGCCAAAGGCAATTGGCAAGAAGAGGAAGTAGCAGAGTAGGGACCCATCCAGCCCATAAGACAACAGGGGAACTGGTAACACAGGGTGTTGAATCTGGTTGGACAAAAACAGCAACAAGCCTCCCTATGGCAAGCTAACAGAGCCACATTCTCATTGGACTCAGTGTGGGAAACAAAGACAGTTTAGCGTACACTAAGTATTAGAGTATAGTACTCTGCAATTTATAGCAGTGCTCCCTCTACCCCATGAACTGAGAAAACCCTCAAAATATAGATAAGGAAACTGGGGAAAATGAGCAAAAAAAAATAAAAAAACCTTATCTTAGAAAACTATCTTAGTGGCAGCAAATATAAAAATATGAACTCAAAAGAAAACAATAATTTTTAAAAGGGAACATGTGAAGCTTCAGAGGAAAGTATGAAAGGATGCTTTGTCCCAAAAGAATGCCTGAGAGAACCTAGCAAGCAAAAAAACTAAATAATATGACACTTGACAGAAAACCTCTATAAATGGGGGGAAAGTCTCCTGAAGAAATCAACTCCCTAAAAAATAAAATAAGTAAAAAGAAAATGGAGACAAAATAATACATTGAAAAAAGAAGACCCTGAGGAATAAGAAAGGACAAAATAAAAATTCAAGCCAAAAAATATTGAGGGGAAAAAACACTTTAAAAAGTAGGATCAGTCAAGTGAAAAAGTAAACACAAAAACTCAAGGAAGAATATTAGACATTAAGTTAAAATTAACATTAGACAAAGAATTAATGAATCCATGTGGCATCAGGTGATAATGAGACAAATTTTAAAAATTAAAAATAAAGGAAAATGTAAGTGCCTCTCAAGAAAAATATCTGACATGGAAAATAGAAGGAGAGATAATCCAAGTATCATTGGAATACCCAAAAGCCGCAGTCAGAAAGTGAGCCTGGACATCATATTATAAGAGATCCTATAGGAATGTTTTCCTGATACCCTTGAGCAAGAGAGGATAAAGGAAATTGAGAGAATCCACCAATCACTTCCTGAGAAAGACCCCAAAATAAAATACACCAGGCCTATTATTATCCAAGTCCAGATCTCCCAAGACAAGAAAAAAAAATATAACAAGCATTCATAAGGAAAATATTCAAATATCAGAGAACATAGTCAGGATTTCACAGGACCTAGCAGATCCTATATTAAAGGCCTGGAAGTCATGAAATGTGATATTCAAAAAGGCAAAGGATCTAGTAATATAATCAAGAATTATATACCCAGCAAAACTGAAATTCATACTACAGGGGGGAAATGGAATTTAATGAAATAAAGGAATTTCAGACATTCTGGACCAAACAGTCAGAACCAAAAAGAAAGTTTACTAAACAAATTCTACATAAATAAAATGGATAAAAACCGAAAAAGATAACTTAAGGGTTTCAATAAGGCTGAATTGAGTACATTCATACATGGTAATGTAAAATTAAATTAAACCCCAAATTAGAAATCATTAAAATCAAAGAAATGTTTAATAAAATGGAAAATAAGAAAAACACTGTACTAATAAATAAAACAAGGCATTGGTTTTATGAAAAAAATAAGAAAATATTTAAATTATTAACTAATTTGATTTCAAAAAAGAAAGAATAAAGCCAAATTATTAGTATAAAAAAAGAAAAAGGTAAAATCACAATCAATGAAGAAGAAATTATACCAATTATTGGAAGATATTTTTCTAGCTATCTGCTGTTATGGTTGAGAATGAATATATTTTAGTTGGTCACCAGGCATTTAAATTCTAAATCTCAATGAAATACTCAAGGAATCGTGGAATTTTATGGTGGTTTATTTATAATAGAAAGAAGAAATTAAGAAAGAGACAGAGAGAGGGAGGTGGGAGAAGGAAGGATAGCTGCCCAGGCCTCGTCTGAACCCAGCAGGAGTTCAGAGGCCTCAGACAAAGGGCTTTTCCAGAGGTTGTTGCCTCCAGAAAAGCCAAGGCAAGGGGCATCAGGCTTATCACTCATCATGTTATTATCTAAGGGAAGCAGTCTGAGGTCTCACACTCAAGTTCTTTCATGAGTGAGTTCCACAGCCTATCCCCTCTCACAGGAAGTCATGTGAAATATAAAGGCAGTTCTTTACATCTCTTCCTGTGTCTTACATGTAACAATGGTTGCTTAAACTTGGTTTTGGAAAGCCCAGGGGGTCAATCAGTTGTTTCTGATTTGTCACGTATTAGCTCACATGGGTCATAGACCTTACCCTCCCACACTCAATCCTTAAGTGGGTGCGTCTACATTCCTGGTTGCTAAAATTCTAAAGACTAAACAGGGTGGAATAAATCTAAAATTCACACTGCCCAAAACAAATCTGAAAATCTAAGTGAAATAGATGAATATCCACAAAAATATAAATTATCCAAGTTAACAAAAGAAGAAATAGAACACTTAAACAACCCCATCACAGAAAAAGAAATGGAACAATCAAAAAAACTAACTAAGAAAAGGTTCAGAGGGCCAAATAGATTTACAAATGAATTCTACAGAACAATCAATGAACAACTAACTATATAAGTACATAAACTAGTTGGGGGGGGTAGGGAAGGAAAGCAGGCATCCTTACAAATTCTTTTTATTACTCAAATACAGTAATGATAACTAAACCAGGTAGGGCTAGAAACAAAGAAAGAACACTACAGCTCTATCTCCCTATTGTACATTGATGTAAAAATTTTAAATAAAATACTAACAGATTACCACACTATATCACAAGAATCATATACCAAAATCATGTAGATTTTCTGCTAGGAAAACAAGGTTGTCTTGATATTGGAAAAAAACATTGGAATAGATGAAAACGATATGATTATTTCAAAAGATGCAGTACAAAGAATTGGAAAAAATACAACATGGATTCCTTATAAAATAATTAGAAACCATTGGAATAAATAGAACATTCCTCAAAATGATAAATGGTGTCAACTTAAAACCATCAGCAAGCATTATCTATAATGGAAATAAAATAAAACCCTTCTCAGTAAGATTGGGGTTAAAGCAAGGATGCCCATTATCATCTCTAGTAATTAATATTATACTAGAAATGCTAGATATACCAATAAAGGAAGAAAAATAAAGATGAAAGATTTAAAAGAGTCAACAAAATTATCACTCTTTGCAGATGACATGATGATATACCTAGAAACCCCTAGAGAATCAACCAAAAAACTAATAGAAATAATTTACACCTTTAGCAAACATCCAGGATAAAAAATAAACACACATAAACCATCAGCATTTCTATTTACTACCTATGAATCCCAATAACAAGATATAGAAAAGGAAATTACATTAAAATAACTCTAGAGAATAAAAAATATTTAGGGGCATGCCTACCAAAACAATTATGCAACTAAATGAACAAAGTTATAAAATACTCTTCATACAAATAAAGGCAGACTTAAAATATTCAGAAAATACTAATTACCAAGGGGCAGCTAGATAGCTCAGTGGATTGAGAACCAAATCTAGAAATGGGAGTTGCTAGGTTCACATGTGGTCTCAAATACTTCCTACATGTATAACTCTGGACAAATCATTTAGCCCCTAATGCCTGGCTGTAACCCTTAAAATTGCACAGACTTATGAATGTTAAAAATTTTACTCCATATTGAGGAATCCTCCAATTCCCTACTTGAAATAATTCCCTACCAGATAGTGAGAACTCTACTTGAATGTGAAAACTCCTTACTATGGGAGTATCCCTACTCCACCCCTACTTAAGACTGCTTTAGGGCAGAAAACTCCTTGCTAAACAATGAAAGTACATGAAAACCATACTTATAAAGGAAAGGAGTTCTTTGAGCCATGCCTGTTTTTGTAATTGATACAATGGGATGCTAGGTGCCAATAAAGGTGGGGCAACTTGTAAACTACTTAGACCTAAAAGGTGAAAACTTACTCAGAGGTTTTCTCTTAATGAAATTAATCAACACAGCAGCATTTTTTTCTGATTTACTAAAGAGATTAATCTACTCAGCTGTGAATTCAAAATGGGCTGTCTTTTGGAAAACATCTACAGTGATTGGTAGATGGAAGAATTTAGGGGAGGTGACATAGGAGATTTTGCCCTTAAAAATAAGAGCTCAGAGAAGAGCTGGAAGTCATTCTGAAACATTCAGATTGAGGAAGGACTGGTTCTGAAACATTCAGATGAAGGAGGGAGCTGATGAAAGCAGCTGAGATGATGCTGGCCTGGTGTCACTAGAATCCTTGCTTAGGCAGACCTTGTGGTGAGTATTAAAAGACTGACTGACTGATCTCTCTCTTAAGACTCAGGTCTAGGCCATGTTGGCTTAAGGCCCTTCATACTTATTTCTTTGTCTCTCTTTCTCTCTTTTCTTTAATTCCACATTTGTATTAATTAAAATCTCTATAAAACCCAGTTGACTTGGGTATTTGAATAATTGGGAATATTTCCCTGGCGACCACCTTATATTTGATTTAAAAACCAAGACACTGTAGTGAAACATATTTTCTGTGATAAAATTACTCACCCTCTCTTATATCTATCACAATTTATGTCTTCCACCATTTTAACTCACTACAGTTTATGGGTTTCACTATTTTAAATCTTACATGGCCATTAGCACTCTTATGCCTTGAAACCAATACACTGTATTGATTCTAAGACATAAGGTAAGGATTAAAAAATATACTAATTGTTCATGAACGGTCAAACCAATATAATAAATATAATAATCCTACCTAAAATAATATACCTATCCAGTGCTATACAAATAAAACTACCCCCAAAAGTTTGTAGAACTAGAAAAAAAGTAAAATTCATCTGGAAGAACGAAAGGCAAAAATATCAAGGGAATTGGTGAAAAAAATAAATAAAGGAAGGAGGTCTACCTATGCCAGATCTCAAACAATACTATAAAGCACTAATCTTCAAAACAATCTTGTCCTGCCTAAAATTTAAAGTAATGGATAATAGAATAGATTAGGTAATCAATATAATACTGTTAATGTCCATACCATTTAGTGTTCAATAAACAAAAAGATGCAAACTTTGGGTGAAAAAATTCACTACTTGACAATAATTGCTTGAAAACTAGAAAACAGTATAGCAGATAAGTATAGACAAAAATCTCACACCATACATTACAATAAAGTCAAACTGCTAAATATGAGCTTCAGTTTCTTGACATATTTTGTGGTAATTTGAGGGAAAATACTTCTCTGGAATCACTGGGGACAAAGACCATGGGCCTTGTCGCATTCCTTTTCAGCAAGGAAAATGTACACTGGATGGACACAATAATATAAGACTTCTCCCAAAAATTTCAAGTAGGGAAAAAGAAATGCAAACTTTTCTCCCCATTTTGAACAATTATCGATGTGATTTGAAATATGTGAGACAGTATCCCAAAAGACCTTGAAAGTCATCCTGGTCCAAGAAAGCTTAAAGGGGATCCTAATTTAAGAAGAATTATCTTCATAGTAGATACTGAGAGATAACAGGTCCAATTAGTCTCATTTTAGGAGCTCATATTATTCACCTGTTCCTTACCTGAGGGAAATCTTCTGGCCAAGCAATGTCTTCTTCATTAATAATTAATCCCTTATTAAAAGGACTGACTTCTCCAACTTTCACAAGTGTCTCAAAAGAACCAGGAAAAAATTGAAGATTTAGGACGTCATATGTCTCTGCCATGATCCTGGATTCATCCCCACATACTTCATCATTGGCACCATGGACAGGATTGACACACTTCAGATAGTAGTGGAGCTGAAGGCAAGGACAGTAATTTGTTACTCCATGGGAAAAGAAGGATTCATTAATGTCCCAATACTTGATTATCAACATAAAATGAGCTATGCATTTGGAACTTGACAAAGTTATCATTCTCCCTTAAAATTCTTCATATTGAGCTCTTCTTAGCATTCTGCACTCAATTTCTCTTTTTCCCTAGCAAATCATAGACAACAGAAAAACAGAAAGGCCAGGAAACAAACATGAATTCTAGTTAATGAACTTACCTCAAAAGTAATTTTATCTTTCCTCCACTAAATCATAATGTTTTTTTCAAATATCTTTGATACCTGGCATTATAATTTCTTTTGTAAAATCTAGATTCACAGGGAACTTAGTGTCTTAGACAATGACACCCCTACTACTTCTTCCCCATTAGATTCCTAGTTCATCAAAAACAAACTCTTTTCTGTATTTATTTGCATTTCCCAGAACTTTTAACAATTCCTGGTACATAGTGTCCCCTGAAACCTTCATTTTCCTACTAAACTTATCTCTTCCTTATAACAGAGAGTATTTTAAAAATGTGTGTTAGCACCCTGATTTTAATAGAAATCTGATAACTTTTAAAAAGTCTCTTTAAAAAAGTCCATATGAAGTCTGTGGAGTGGTTGATCAGGTTTTCTTAGGAATGAAGGACAATATGATATTCATGATGATAAAGTTCAAGGCATAGAAGTAAAAGGAAATACAAATGATTAAGTGGTAAAACAATTCCCAAAAAATCAGTGAAGAAAAATATAGAGGGCACAGAGTCAAGATGACAACATAGAGAAGCAAAAGTTCAGACCACCGACAACCCTTCCTCACCGATTAAAAACTAAATGCTCCTAGGGATCTGAAAATCAAACCTAACAACAGGACAGAGCTGAGGAACCCTCCTGATGGACTAAACTTAAAAGCTATACCCCTAAAATGCCTGAATTTGAGAACACTAAGGAGAAGGAAGAAGGAAGGTCCCAGGACTCCTATAGTACTTAGCCCCCAGCAGTGACTGGAATCTCTGGGATGCCAATGGCACTAATATAGAGGGAATACTTTGTGGACAAAGCTGTGCCAGGCTCAGGGCTTTGAACAAAGTGGTGGGGAGAAGCACAGAGCAACCAGCCTAGTCACAGCAGAGACATTCCATATTGCCCGCCCCATTCCTGAGGTTTTGGCCTAGGGGCAACTCCAGATATGAAAGATCAACTCCTCTGGGATTAATCTTATCAAGCTTTCAGAGGGCAGGGAGTCTCAAGCCCCAACACCCATCTTCCACAGACTACTCTGAGAGCTCTGCTGACTAAGCTTCAATGGTGAAGGTTGACAGAAAAGCCCTAACCCACAGATCCAGCACATGATGAGAAGAGCAAGAGTGCAGGCAACTACAGGGGGAAAAGAAGGGGCAAATATGATGTAACAATAGAAAAAAGAAATTAAAATTGACATCTGCTATCCAGGCAATGAACAAAGAACACATGTAATGGGAAGATCAAGGAACACCAAACAAAAATACAGAAACTCCATCAAATTGGACTCAGGCTTTGGAAGAACTCAAAATACAATTCAAAACACAATTAAGAGAGGCTGAAGACAACTGGGAAAAGAACTTAATAGTCAAGATAAGTCACCTGGAAACAGAGGCACTTGAACTAAAATGAGAAAAGAATGTCTTGAAAGCCAAAATTAATCAGTTTGAAAATGAGGCAAAAGAGATGAAAGATGAGGTAAAGAAGATTAAAGATGACCTTCAAAAAAAATCAGAAAAGAAAAAGGATGACCAAAGAGGCAGGGATGAAATTCAGTCTTAAAAACCAGAATACAATAATTAGAAGCAAGAGACTTCACAAAGCATCAGGAAAGTATAAAACAAAATCAAAAGAATGAAAAAATTGAGGAAAATATGAAATATTACATTCACAAAACTGAAGACTTAGAAAAAGTTCCAGGAGAGACAAGTTAAGAATCTTTGGTCTACTGGAAGACTATGACAAAATAAAAAGGCTGGACATCATCCTACAGGAAATCATCCAAGAAAACTACCCCCAACATTCTAGAACAAGAGGGGAAAGTGGAGATTGAAAGACTCCACACATCACCTCCTGTCCTTAATCCCCAACTGACAACATGCAGGATTGTTATAGTCAAATTCAAGAACTACCAGACCAAGTAAAAATATTACAAGCTGCAAAGAAGAAGTCACTCAAATACCATGGAACTACAGTGAGGATAACTCAGGATCTAGCTGCATCTACATTGAAGGACCAAAAGATATGGAATATGGTATTCTGGAAAGGAAGGGAACTAGGTCTACTACCAAGAATCAACTCCCAGCAAAACTGACTATATTCTTGCAGGGGAAAGTATAGTCACTTAGTAAAATAAAAGAATTCCAAGCATTCCTAAAGACAAGACTAGACCTGAATAGAAAAATTGCTGCCCAAATACAGAAGTCAAGAGAATCATCAAAACGTAATTAAGAAAGGGCGAAAAAAACAAAACAAAAAACCCATTTTTTTAAAGGACCCAATAAGTTAAAATGATACGTAACCCTACAAGAAGAGAGGATATTAGTAACTCTTAAAATTATTATTATCACCTGGGTAGCTAGAAGAATTATACTTAGGGGGAACATTGACAAACTGTATATGATGAAGTGTCAAGACATAAATATGTATATAGACATATGTATGCATAAATATATATGTAGTATAGGGGTAGTCTCTCGGTGACCAAGATTGACTATTGTCTTTGTGCAGTTTCATCTACGGTGTACCCTCATGTGGCTTTGGAGTCCAAAGGCTGAGGCACAGAGTTTGTGGCACATGGGGCCTGGGATGCCAGTTGTTACGGGAGGTGCGGTTGTGGCCTGGTGTCAGCGTTCACGCGCAGCGGCAAGACGTCAACGTCTTTCCTCTTCAAAGGTGGAAGCGGTATGGTGAATGTGGATTCGCCAGCTGTTTCTGTCAGAGGCAGCAAGTTCTAGTTGCTTTGGTGTCATGCCAGCCCACTTCAAGTTGGACTTTAGCTGATCCTTGAATATTTTTTTGGCCGGCCTTGTTTCCTGAGTCCAGCTGACAGTTCACCATAGAATACCTGTCTTGGTATTCGCTGTAGGTCCATGTGGATGATGTGTCCAGACCATTGTAGCTGGGCTTTGAGGACCAGGACTTCGATGCTGGTTGAATTGGCTCTATCGAGGACCTCCTGATTGGTGATTTGGTCCTGCCATAGGATTCTCATGATTGACTGGAGGGGGCGTTGGTGGAATTGCTCCAACTGCTTCATGTGCTTCCGGTACAGTGTCCATGTCTCAAAACCGTTCAGGAGTGAGCTGAGGACCACTGCGTTGTACACTTTGAGCTTCGTCGCAGTGCTTACACCGCTGTGTTGGAGGACTTTGCAGTGCAGCCTCTCGAGTGCCTGGCTGGCCTTTTGGATCCTGGCATTGATCTCGTGGTCTAGGGACCCGTCGTTGGCAATGGTGCTGCCCAGGTACTTGAAAGTGTTGACGTTAGAAAGCTGTGTGCCATCGATTGTAATGCACGGCTGGTTCGTTGGCCTCCCTGGTGCAGGTTGGAACAGCACCTCTGTTTTGCTGAGGCTGATAGTCAGGCCAAACAGTTTTGTTGTGGTGGAGAACCTGTCCACAATGGTTTGGAGATGATTTTCTTGGTGTGTATATATATATATATATATATGTATATATATGTATATGTATATATGTATATATATATTTACATATATGTGTGTGTGTGTATATGTAAATATATATGTATATATATACATATATATAAAACTAGAGTTTTTTAAGTGGTTAATACTAAGAGAAATGGGAAAAGAAACAAAATGGGATGAATTTATATGTCACAAGTGCATGGCAAGATGGGGGGAGACCATCAATACACTGGAATGGTAAAGAGGTTGGAGACAGGAAATATGCAATTCTTATGTTCATTGAAATTGACTTTGAGAGGGAAGAACAATCAAATACACTGGGGCAGAGAAGTAATTTGCACCCTATAGGGAAGTAGAAGGTTAACAAATGGACTGATGGGGAGAGAAGCAATACAAGGGAGGTAGAGGGTCAGTGTAGTCGAAAAAGACTATAAAGAAAATAAGAAGAGGATAAGAAGGGAGGGATAGAAAGGGAAGTAAAATAAGGGTGTGAATTAGGGGGACTGATTAAAAACAAAACACTGGTGTAGAAGGAATTAGTGAAAGAAGGAAGAGTAGGAGTAGGATTGGAAATCAAAATGCTACAAAATACACAGCTGGTACTCATAACTCTGAATGCGAATGAAATGAACTCACTTATAAAGCACAAGAAAATAGCAGAGTGGATTAGAAACCAAAACCCTACCATATTCTGTCTACAAGAAACACACATGGGAAAGGTAAACACGCATAGGTTAAAAGGAAGAGGATGGAACCAAATATATTGGGCATCATCTGAGAAAAAGAAAACAGGAGTCACAATCTTGATATCTGACAATGGTAAAGTAAAAATAGATAAGTGAAAAGAGATACAGAAGGTAATTACATCCTGATAAAAGGGAGTATGGACAATGAGGAAATATCAGTACTCAACATGTATGCACCAAATAGCATAGCATCCATATTTCTAATGGAGAAACTAGTGGAGTTCAAGGATGCAATAGATAGAAAAACTTTACTAGTGAGAGTCCAGAACCTTCCTCTATCAGAACTAGATAAATCAAACCAAAAAATAAATGAGGCAGAGGTAAGAGAAGTGAATGAAATCTTAGAAAAATTAGAGTTAGTAGATATGTATAGAAAAATAGGGATGAAAAGGAATACACCTTCTTTTCAGCAGCATATGGTACATTCACAAAGATTGACCATGTACTAAGGCATAAAAACATTGGGAAAAGTGCAAAAGAGCAGAAATAATAAATGCAACCTTCTCAGATCATAATGCAATGAAAATAATAATTAGTTAGGGTACATGTAAAGGCAACTCAAAAGCTCATTGGAAATTGGACAATATGATTCTCCAAAATCAGTTAAAGAACAAATCATTGAAACAACTATTAATTTCATTGAAGGAAATGACAATGATGAGACATCCTTTCAAAACCTATGGGATGCAACCAAAGCAGCATTCAGGGGGGAATTTATATCCTTGAGTACATATATTAAAATTAGGGAGCACAAAGGTCAATGATTTGGGCATGCTAATTAAAAAACCAATAAAGAGAATAAATTAAAAATTCTCAGATGAAAACTAAATTAGTGATCCTAAAAATCAAAGGACAAATTAATAAAATTGAAAGTCAATGAACTATTGATTTAATAAATATGACTAGAAGCTGGTACTTAAAAAAAAAACAAATAAAGTGGACAAAGTACTGGTCAATCTAATTTAGAAAAGGAGAGAAGAAAACCAAATTGACAGTATCCAAGATGAAAAGGGATACTTCACTGCTAATGAGGAGGAAATTAAGGCAATTATTAAAAACTATTATGCCCCAATTATGTGACTATAAATATGGAAATCTAGGTGATATGGATGAATATTTACAAAACTATAAATTGCCTAGATTAAGAGGAAGAAATAAAATCCTTAAATAACCCCATATCAGAAATAGAAATCGAACAAGTCATCAAAGAACTTCCTAAGAAAATATACTCAGGGCCAGATGGATTCACAAATGAATTCTATCAAATATTCAAAGAAGAACTAATTATAAAATGTATTTGACAAAATAATCAAAGTCAGAGATCTCCCAAATTCCTTTCATGATACAAATATGATACTGTTTCCTAAGCCAAGCAGATCAAAAACAGAGAAAGAAAACAATCTCCATAATGAATATAGATGTGAAAATCTTAAATAGGATACTAGCAAAAATGACTCCAGCAAGTGGCCATGAGGGATATTCATTATGACCATGTAGGATTAATACCAGGAATGCAAGGATGGTTCAATATTAGGAAAACCATACACATAATTTACCATATTAACAAGCAAACTAAGAATAATTGCATGATTATATCACTAGATGCAGAAAAAGCCTTTGACAAAATACAAAACTCATTCCTATTGAAAACACTAGAAAGTATGGGAATAGAAGAGCCTGTCCTAAAAATAATAAACTGTATATATCTAAAACCATAAGCAAACATCATCAATGGGGATAAACTAGAAGCCTTCCCAATAAGATCAGGAGTGAAACAAGGATGCCCATTATCACCTCTACTATTTCACATTGCACTAGAAACACTAGCAGTAGCAATTAGAGAAGAAAAAGAAATTGAAGGCATCAAAATAGGCAAGGAGGAGACCACGTTCTCACTCTTTGCAGGTAATATGATGGTCTTCTTAACGAATCCTAGAGAATCAACTAAAAAGCTAGTCGAAATAATCAACAACTTTATCAAAGTTGCAGGATACAAAATGAACCCACATACATCAACAGCATTTCTATATATTTCCAACACATCTCAGCAGCAAGAATTAGAAAGAGAAATTCCATTTAAAATACTTAAGAATCTATTTGCTGAGATAAACACAGGAACTATATGAACACAACTACAAAACACTTTCCACACAATTAAAACTAGATCTAAACAATTGGAAAAACATCAACTGCTCATGGGTAGTAGTAGTAGTATTCTCTCGGTAATGGAGGATGACGATTGTCTTTGTGTGTTTTCATCTATGATAGATGAGTGTGCACAAAGACACTTGGGCGTGAAGGAGGTTTAAGTGGAAAAGTTGATGCAGAGAGACAGTCCCACTCTCTCGGCGTTGGAAGCCTTGGTCCAATAGCACGAAAAATCATTACACCTGGAGACTTCCTCAGCTGCATTGGATGGCCGTGTTGTCCTTTGTGCTCCAACATGCCCTAAGCACTCCACAGTGCTTTGCTGCATCGCTATCTCAGCTGATGAACCTTTTTATTGGTTTCTTCCGTCTGTTCAGTCAAAGCAGTCTTCACATGCTGGGTGAGCAAAGCCTTGGTTCACCAGGGGTCTACAACCTGATGGCTACCCTCACAAGGTTTAGCCGGCCTGCCGAAGTCATTGCCCGGGGTGTGGGCCCTGCCGCATGCTAGCAGCTACTAGGGTCCACAAGTGAGAGCTGGGTGTCAGGAGAGGGTCAGAGGCTGGAGAGCTGCCCTAGGAGGGCACTACAAGCCCTCCATACCAGAGATACTACCCCTGCCTGAGCACCCCATACATGGTGTAGAGTGTAGGCTCATGGGTAGGACAAACATAATAAACATAACATAATAAAAATTACAATCCTGCCTGAATTAATTTAACTACCAAAATCCTGTTTGTTTTAACTGAAATTGAAAAAAACATAATAAAGATCATTTGGAATTAAAAAAAGATCAAGGATATCCAGGGAAATAATGAAAAAAATGAGAAGGAAGGTGGCTTTTCAGTACCTTTTCAAACTATACTATAAAGCAGTAGTCACCAAATCAATATGGTACTGACTAAGAGATAGAAGGGAGGATCAGTGGAATAGACTTGGGGGAAATGATCTCAGCAAGACTGTCTATGATAAGCCCCAACATGCCAGCTTTTGGGACAAAAATCCACTATTTGATAAAACAGCTGGGAAAATTAGAAGATAGTATGGGAGAGATTAGGGTGGGATCAATATCTCATACCCTAAACCAAGATAAACTCAGAATGGCTGAATGATTTGAATATAAAGAAGGAAACTATAAGCAAATTAGGTGAACACAGAATAGTATCCATGTCAGATCCTTGGGAAAGGAAATAGCAAGAGTTAGAAAAAATCACAAAATGTAAAATTAATAATTTTGATTATATTAAATTAAAAATATTTTGTACAAAGAAAACCAATGCAACAAAAATTAGAAAGGAAGTAACAAATTAGAAAACAATCTTCATAATGAAAACCTCTGACAAAGGTCTAATTATGTAATTCTATAAAGAGTTAAATCAATTGGACAAAAAATCAAGCCATTCTCCAATTGATAAATGGGTAAGAGATATGAATAGGCATTTTTCAGAAAAAGAAATCAAAAGTATTAATAATCACATGAAAAGTGTTCTCTTATAATCTCTCTTATAATCAGAGAGATGAAAATCAAAATAATTCTGAGGTATCACCTCACACCTAGCAGATTGACTAATATGACAGAAAATTTAAGTAATGAATGCTGGATGAGATGTGGCAAACTTGGGACATTACTTGACTGCCGGTGGAGTTTTGAATTGATCCAACCATTCTGGAGGGCAATTTGGAACTATGCCCAAAGGGCGCTAAAAGATTGTTTCCTCTTTGATACAGCCATAGTACTGCTGGGTTTATACCCAAAAGAGATAATAAGGAAAAAGACCTGTACAAGAATATTCATAGCTGCACTTTTTGTGGTGGCAAGGAATTGGAAGATGAGGAGATGCCCTTCAATTGGAGAATGGCTGAACAAATTGAGGTATATTTTGGTGATGGAATACAATTGTGCTCAAAGGCATAATAAACTGGAGGAATTCCATGTAAACTCAAATTGTCTCTAGGAATTGAGACTGAGTGAGAGGAGCAGAACCAGGAGAACATTACACACAGAGACTGATACACTGTGGTACAATCCAATTTAATGAACTTCCCCATTAATGACAATGCAGTGATCCTGAACAGCTTGGAAGGATCTATGAAAAAGAACACCATCCACATACAGGGGGAAAATTGTGGAAGCAGAATCACTCAAGAACAACAAATACTTGATTACATGGGTCAAGGGGGATATGACTGTGGGTGTAGACTCTAAAATATCATCCTAGTACAAACATCAACAACATGGAAATAGGTTCTGATCAAGGACACATGTAAAACCTAACGTAATTTGGTGTCAGCTACAAGAAGGTGGGAGAGGGGAGGGATGGAAATTATGTGATGCTTGTAACCAAAGAATAATGTTCTAAATTAACTAAATAAAATTTTCAAAAAATGAAATAAAATAAAACATTTTTTAAAATGAGATGAGGACAAAAAAAATAGAAAAAAAAAATAAAAAGAGATAGGAAGGATAAGAATTCCAGTTCAAGAAAATGTAATTGTGAGTTGTATGGAGTCAACCATAAAAGAGAAACACAAAACAGAATAGAATAGAAATCAGAATCCGACAATATGATTTATTAGGAAAAAATCCTTGAAGCCAGAAGACAGAGAAAGAATTCAAATAAGGAACTTTAATAGAATCTATAGCATTTTGATAATGTAAGAAAGTCATGGGAAACAATCATGATCTCAGACAAAGCAAAACTGAAAATGTTCTTAATTAAAAGAGATAATAAGGGATATTATATTATGATAAAAGATAGAAAAGTAATATTTAAAAATTTTTAATGCAAAATCATGAGGTAAAGTCTACATTCTTTAATATATTCATAGTTATAGCATACTTAATGTAAAACTGATTGAAATTTATTAAAATAAGGGCCATTAATCAATTATTGTTATATAATTATACATTACATTTTACATAATGATGTTATATTTTATAATTATATCATACACTTTAGGAACTATATATAAATATTAATAATATTATTATAATTTTCATTAAAAGTAATTTATATATATACATATATTATCTAATAAATGCCAGATATTTTGTTAGGTAATTTTAAACTATTTTTTTTTTTATCAAAACAACTCAGATTCCCTGAAAAGATAAGAAAAAAGACTCATACAAAAACATGCATTGCTGTGCTCTTTGTGGTGGCAAAAAATTGGAAAATGAGGGGATGCCCTTCAATTCGGGAATTGATGAACTAATTGTGGTATATGTTGGTGATGGAATACTATTGTGCTCAAAGGAATAATAAGATGGAGAAATTCCATGTGAACTGGAACAACCTCCATGAACTGATGCAGAGTGAAAGGTGCAGAACCAGGAGAACATTGTACACAGAGACTGATACATTGTAGCACAATCGATTGTAACAGACTTTCTACTAACAGCAATGCAATGACCCAGGAGAAGCCAGAGGAACTTAGGAGAAAGAAATGTGGAAATGGAAATGCAGAAGTAAAATATGTGAAAGATCACAAAGTGTGATAGAGTTTTGATGTTAAGGGATTGCTATACCGCAGATATGAATAACACAGAACTAGGTTTTGAACAATGTATAATGCAGTGGAAGAGCTTGTAGGAGTTGGGAAGGGCAGGGGTGGGGGGGTGGTCATGAATCATGTAACCATGGAAAAATATTCTAAATCAATAAGGAAAAAAAAACACTGAAAAAATAAAACTACCTGAAGTGGCTGATGCTATTCTTATCCCCATGTTATAGTTGAAGAAAATCAGAAAAATAGAGATTAAATGAGGTCATATAGCTATTAAGTGTCTGAGGTTAGATTTTTTAAATGAGATCTTTCTAAATCTAAATACAATACTCAGTAAATGATCATAGCTATCTCATCACTTTAGCAGGGGGTGGGGGGCTGGGGAAAGTCAGTACAAGATGGGCAGGTGGTTCTCCCACTCATTTATGAGCACAGACCCAGAGTCTCAAATGTCCTCAGAAACACTAATCAGTTGATCCAAAGCTTAGCTCCTGGGTTACCTTCATCCTTGCCCTGGTTAGAATATCCTTTATCTATACATTTATTAATCCACATGTTCTCAACTCAAATATTATTTGCAGGGATTTCATAATCTAATTTCAAATTTGAATAGAAGTAGCCCCCAAAAGACCAAGATGGAAAAATTACCCCTGCCTGCATTTTTAGGGGACAGACCTGGTCTCCCTTCCCTCCTGGAGAGACAAGCTATTTAATCAGATAACAAACTGGTTTCTGCTTAGCTTGGGGGGGGGGGGCAGGAGACAAAAGAGGAATTTCAAGAATATCAATGGGTCAGGGAACTAACATTTGACTAAGTAAAGATAAACGCTCCTTAGATCACAACTCCAGGTTGGGCTTCTTGTCTCCAATCTCAAATTCCTGCATTAAGGTCTGTGTATTGTCAGATAAGAACCTATATGTGAAGAGAAATAACTTGTATCTTGGAAACCTATAAAAACTGTTCCTTAATGTCAAACCAGTGAAGTTTTCCATTAGGGAATTCTGCCCCCGCTGGTAGATTCTTTTGTTTTCTCTCTTTTATTAATAAATTGGGGTTCCAATAATTGAAATTCTAGCTGTTTGAATGCATTTGTGAAGTGTACCACTTCAGTTGGAGGCCCCCAGCAAGATCTGAAGCCCTGGGAACAGGAGGTAAGGACTTTGGAGAGGGCTGCTGTAAGAGTGTGTGTGTGTGTGTGTGCTTGCTTAGGGAGAGTTCTCTAGGCCCGCAGCTGGGGTTCAGCTTTTGCTAAGCTGGGACCTGTGAAGGAGACTTGAACCCTTATCCCTTTTAGAGGTGTTTTTGAGTGCTGACTTGGAGAGTATGCAGTTCCCAACTCCTTCAAGGGACTGGGTCAGAAATCCAAGGAAGTGAATGGTGTCCTCTCCAGAGCCCACCCCTGGTTCTGGTATTTGAAATCTCAGACAAAATTTGGGTTGGTTTTTGGAACCATCTGTCCTATTCTGTTCTGTTCTGCTCTGGTAACTTAGCTCTGTTTCTCTAGAATTCTGTTTTGTTGTGCCCCATGGCCTGTTTTACTCTAGGAGTCTGCCTGTTTGAAGGTTTGGTCCTGAAGTTCTGCTTGGGTCCTAGAGTCCTGTTGGCCATGGAGTTCTGTTCTGTTGTATAAATCTGGAATCAGTAGAGGCTTTTGGGTTTCTGGACACAGCTTAGTCCCACAGTCAGGTCACTAAAGAGATGTCTTTCAGTAACTTCAGGGAACCTTCGGGTTCAAAGGTGTATGAATGTGTGAGAGTGTGTCCTATAGGTTCCTGTTGAGTCTTTGTTGTTTTTGTGTGGCTAAATGAAACAAAGAGGCAAAAAGAGTTTAAGATACAGAGGGGAATTTCTTTTGTAGTGGCTGTTCCCTGCTCCCTCCAACTGCATCCCAACAGGGCAGACTAGGGGGAAGGGCTGGGCTGTGTCCCAAGGCAAGCTCCTAAGCAGGAGAGAGAGTCTGAATAGGAGGGGATTTATGAGTCCCTTCCTTGAGAAATAAGCCAACCTCAGGGATCAACTCACCTGCAACCCAATTGGGAGCAGATAGTTTTGTCCAGATACTACAAGAGCATTTTGTTAGAAATCACAGTCAAAAAGAGTCAGTTTTTGATAGATCAGTTCAGAGAGAGCTAGGGAACAAGAATGTCAGCTCAGCCAAGCAGATGGCTTAGCTCATCACAACTTCCCCAAGTATGCTGAAATTGTTTCAATGAATTTTCTCCCTGCAAATATTTTTTTCTTAAGAATGGACCCTAAAAACATCAATTTTTTCCTCTCAAAGCATGCTTGTCACAGCATTGTATGTTACTGTTTATCTTTGTCTTTGTCACAGACTCATCTCTATGTAAAAGGGGGGAAGTTGCAAGCTTGAACTTTCCACTGTCAAAAATCCTCAGCAGAGGACAAAAGCAAATACCTGTTCAATGATTTTTCCCTCTTTCTTCCTTTGGATGGGCCCCCAAAGGAGAGGAAGAGAGAAAATTCTGAGCAGAAAATGGAGATTCTTACTCCACAGTTAGCAATTTTCACTTAAAATTAATTCTCAACTTGGGAGGATTTTGATATGGTACAAATGTAATGTATTGTGCTTACTGTTTGTCAGTTAAATGTGAAATGTGAGCCAGATCTTATTGAGCACAAAAACTCATGGTTAGTGGTTTGTTTTGTTAACCCTTGCTATGCATAATGGTTTCAGTGAATTTGAGAATTGTCTAAACGTGATTGATAGCCAGACTGATACAGAGAGGAATGTTTATTCTGTATGGACAGAAATTGTACTGGCTACTTCATAGATATAAAAGTCATTCAGAAAAAGATATTATATGGTTTAGAATAACTTATTCTAGAATTTAAAAATGGGAATCTTTCAAATCAGATTTTTTAATGCATATGCTGTCAGAACTAGCAGCAAGAAATCATATGACACACAAGAAGTTTTTAAAGTGGGTAATCTGTGCATGGGATTTAATAATGCAAGAGTTAAGAATTTTGGTATTTTGCAAAAGAGAGAATTTCTAAATGGTGTTGTCTTTGGCTAAGGTTATATGAATTGTTTTTAAAAATGTGCACAATATATAGAAAAGAATTTGTGATCTAGAGATGAACATGTATTCAGATACAAATTCCTAGAACGTAATGGAGTGAATAAAATTATGTGTGCATTTGTTCTATAGAGAGAATTGTTTTTCACCTAAGTAGATTAGGGGCATATGATATACAAACTGTATGTCCTTAACAATACAACCTTGACCAGCCCTGAAATTAAGAAGGGCTTGTCATGCATATTCAATACAATTCAGTACAGTAACTTTCCTCTACTTACACTAATGGCAAAGAGGAGGAGCCAGAAGACATAAGAGTAATGGATAGAGTTATTTGTTGATACTATGAATTCTGGTGTGAAATAAACAGAACAAATTATAAATTGGAATGAGGTTGATGGACTTTAATTAGGAATGTGGCAATGTTTTGAACTAAAAAAAAAACTAAACTGGAGATTCTATTCTACTTTAGACAGGTTTGAGAGAAGTACAGGTAAATGCTTTGCACCTCAGTTTGGTTACACTGAAACATTGATAAAGACTTAATCAGAGTTATTTGGAAGTATGGAGTTCAAACTGAAATCCACTGAGAGTAAATTGTTATGAAAGGGGTTTTATACATTCAAACTTTAAATTATAGTAAGATCACTGATTAAAGAAGGATGGGACAAGGTTGCTAAGTAATAAAATCTAAATCAAGCCAGGCAGCCTTAGGATAAATTGCTCAGAAGTTATTAACCCCTTCTTTGCTCACAGGAAGTAGAAAAAGGTGCTTATAATTGCTCCACACTGATACTTAGGGACTAAAATAGGGATCTCAAAAGAAGCTGACAATCACTGAATGATAGGACTTAAAGATGAGCATATTTCATTGTATATTTTGGAGGTTTTAAGGTGCTCAAGCAAGCAAATATTGTCAGTCCTGTCTGACCAAGAAGCTTGTTTGAAGCTGTGGAATCTTAATGCAAATATTCTAGGTCCAGAGTGATAAAATGAGTTGAGTGATGTGTAAATTGATAAGTCACCTCACACGGGTTTTGGGAATATGTTGGTTGATATTCTGATTACATTTTGATCTGTATAAGGATATATGTTGCAAACAGTAGCCAAAGAGTAGGTAGAATGTTAAAAATGGCATATATGTGAAAAATGTTTGCTCAGAATTTTATGATTGTTATCTGAGTTGCTGCTAAAATCTGTGTTTTAAGTATTGCTTGGATGTGAATAAAAGCTCATTGCCTGTGCCATAGATTTTGTCCCATATTCAGTGGTTACCTCAATTTTCCAATTTGTACTATGAACTGAAATTTATAATGGATGAGCACTATGCTAAAGATAGTGTTTCAATGATGTAATCCTTTAAATCGGAATTTGTTTGGGTTACTGATTAGCAATTGAGGTGATATCACCAGTATGTTTGTTTGACTTAAGTTAGTCAGAGAAGGTGGAATGGTATATTGGATTTGAATTTGGAAGGAAGTGACTTTGATCTAAAGTCCATAAAGTTTTAGTATGTCGTTTTGTAAAGGAAGAAGGGAAGTTGTGTTCTGCTTTTTAAGCAGAGGGGTTTTGAAGGAAGAAAGAGAGGGAGAGAGCTAGTGAGGGAAAGAGTAGGTAAAAGAACACAGATAGATGTTCTGGTCTTATAACTGGATCCCTGGCCTATGGAGAATCTCTAAAATTAATGTATGAGTTGTGGGAAAATTAAACATGATTCTTTAATTTTTCTGGATAATTGTCCTGGAGTGGTTTCTGTATGGCCTTGTCTTAGTCTTTCAGAGGGGCTAGGTCCAAGAGATGATACAGGTCTGATTTATATTACTATGGAGCTACTCAATTCAGCACTCATGTTCTTTATTTCAGGTTTTGTGACTAAAGTGTGATATGTAAATTATTGCCAAAATACATGAGAATAATTGAGTGATCAGCCTTGTGGGGATATAAAAGGCTTGTTTGAGGGTATGGAGATTTGTTTCTGGACTGCCCATGAGCAGAATTTCTCTCAGCTGAAATGGGTGAGACTTGTCTTTTACAGCAAATGGAGGCTTCTGGGATTTAATGGTGACAAAGTACACCAAGGACAGAAAATGTCCTGGAATGGTTACAGAGGCATGTTCTGGGCTCACCTAGGAATGGACCTTTTCTGACCATCTAGGCTGTTAATTACCTGCATGTGAGGCCACTCACTGTGTCCTTTAGGAGATGAGGAAATCTCTTCCTTGGTAACGAATTCCCATGATCAGCACATATTGCAAATTGTGAAATTAAAGTTTCTGTTTCCTCAAACAACCCTAATAATTGAGAACTCTCAAATTCTTAGGAGCATACTTTGAGAAGTAGGTGAAGTTTATTCATAAATGGATTGTATTTTTAGCCTTAATTTACCACATTTGAAGTTTGGATCTTAAACTTGGACATATAGCTCAAAGCTTTCTTGAATTTCCTCTAGAATCTGGGGTAAAGGAATGCATGTGAAAAATATTGTTACTCAAATGTTTATAAATGTTATAGTTAATGTGTACTTTGAAAAAGAATATTCTTTAACAGTAACATCACATACCAGCTCTGCAAACAACTGAGGAATCTGATTTACTAAAGGGATCTATTCCTGATGGAGGATGATTTCTAAAGAGGAAGTCTGTTGGCTAAGATACCCAAATGCAAATGTGTGATGCCAATTACTGTTGTACTAATTTTCTGTTTCTATGTGGTGTTCTAGTGTTTGCCCCAGTCCTGGTTTCTATACTTCTATCTTAGGGGCTGACTCCCCCCACCCCTTGTGTCCTGTCTGCCATTTGGGGGAAGCAGTAGCTGGACACCCTTCAGATCTCCAAGCAGGTATCCACTGAACTGGGACCCCGGCATTCACTGAGGACACACCCCTAATGACTCAGTGTCTGCAGCCTTCCCCTCCCTATTTAAGTTTTGGCTACTCCCCTGTGGGATATGTATTCATATACATTTGTAACCTCAGCAACCATTTTGGCCTGAAGCCCTGGACATTGACAATACCTCTCTCCTGACCATAGGCAGGGACAGCTCTACACCCATTCTCAGCTCCGAAGAAGCTACAGAAGACTGCAACCATCACCATTTTTCCCTTAGATACTTGGAGAGGAGAGGGGATAGGATGGCAGGGGGCACTGAACCAGGAGGGGCCTGAGATTCTGGCCTTCATGGAGGCTGTATGGTTCCCCTATAGATAGCTGGGCCTGCCAGATGGCAGGACTCTCTTACCAGAAAGAGTGGGGAGAAAGCTAGAGAAAAGTATACATGACACCACACATATGAGAGGCACAAAACTGAGTGATATGCTGGACAGAGATTTTGTCTTTCATAATCTGCACCGAATCTGCAATGACATCACTTCAAGATGGGAAACATGTGTACAGGTTAATCAAAAGGGGGGACCAAAGGAACCAGGGGGCACCAGGTGAAGAAGGCTGGAGCCAGGAGAACAGTGGGAGGTAGACTTTACAGAAATCAAGCCAGGGAAATATGGGTACAGGTATATTTTATTCCTGGTAGATACTTTTTCAGGTTGGGTAGAAGCCTATCCAACAAAACATGAAACTGCCTCAGTGGCAGTTAAGAAATTAATATCAGAGACCATTCTTGGGTTTGGACTCCCATTGGGAATAGGGTCAGATAATGGGCCTGCTTTCGTAGCCAGGGAGACTCAGCAAGTAGCTAAGACCCTGGGCATAAATTGGGAATTACATTGTGCATTTCTGACTCAGAGTTCATGACAGGTCAGGACCTCCCCTCCTTCCTAAATTGGGACTAGAAAATTTGACTGAATGTGATAACCAATATCTGTTCTCTTCCCTGAAGGCTTTGAATAAGCTCAGGAAAACTATCACTCAAACTGTCTGGGCCTCCCATCCCTCACCCCCCAAACGTGGCTGCCCCCTTTTACACTTGAACCAGGAGACCTTGTGTGAGTTTGGAAGATTCCTTCAGGGGCTCTTGAACCACGGTGGACTGGACCTTATGTGATAATACTGACCACCCCCAGAGCTGTAAAGGTGGCAGGAAAGAAATGCTGGATCCACGTGTCTCAACTGAAACCTGTTAAACCAAGGGTAGTAGCGCAATGAACAGAGCAGTGGAAGATGACCAAAACCTTGATCCCTTAAAGATCAAGATTCATAGACATTGAACACTGTGGGAAAAGGAGGATGGAGTGGAGCTATGCTTGAACTTGTACTTTTGGGATTTTTGGAAATTAGTGTACCCTTCCAGGTAATTCAATACCAATGGGTAATCAGTAGGACAAGGGATAGGAAGGAATTAATTAGTGACAGGCCAACCTGGGAGGAGAGAATCCCCAAAATCCTTTTTCATTTGTGTGATTTATTTGGGAGTGAATGAACAGATCCCTCACAGACCCTTTCATGTGCAACCCCATCAGGGACTCTGTATCTTTCAGAAGCCCCCATCTATGCTCTACAGGGCCACTGTCATGCAAATCAGGGGGAGAATTCTATTGTGCCACCTGGGGATGTGAAACTGTTGCCCTGTGGCAGCAGGAAGACCCCAATATCATACTAAAAAGGGAGAGAAGCAGGGTCTGGGATGTCACTCTTGATTTCAGGAATCCCCTTTCCCTGACTATTAAAAACCCAGAGGATAAAGGATGGCTACTAGTCCGGACCTTGGGGACTTAGACTGGATGTGGGAGGCCAGGACCCAGGAATAAAATTTACATTACAAGGAATAGCTGACAAAATGCAACCCTCATGAGTCCACCTTGATCATAGCAGTGGCAGGACCACTCCTCATAGGACCCTGCTTGATCAACTGTCTTATGACTTATATCCGTCAGCGTCTTCAGGCTATTAAGCTTTTGGCCTTAAGATCACATTATTCTCCTCTGTCTGAGTCAAGAATCAAGATAAAAGGAATTCTACTAAAATAACTCTAGACCATATAAAATACTTTGGAATTGACTTGCCAAGACAAACACAGAAATTATATGAACACAATTACAAAATACTTTTGACACAAATAGTCAGATCTAAAGAACTATAAAAATATTGTTTGCAAGTAGGCCAATAGTATAAATAACAATTCTATCTAAATTAATTTACTAATTCAGTGCCATGCCAATCAAACAACCAAAAATATTTTATTGGAAAAATATTCTAAAACATTTCATAGAACTGGAATAACAGTAACAAAATTCAACTGGAAGAATTAAAAATCAAGGATATCAAGGCAACTATTGGAGGAAAAAATGTGAAGGAAGGGGTCCTAGTAGCATAAGATCTCTAACTCTACTATAAAGTAGTAATCCTCGAAACAATGGACTAGCTAAGAACTAGAATGATGGGTCAATGCAATACATTAGATACAAAAATATACAGAGGTAAATGACCCCAGCAAACTACTATTTGGGGATAAGAGCTCACTATCTGACAAAAACTGCTTGAAAAGCTGGGAAATAGTATGGTAGAAATGAGGTATTAGGGGGTAGCTGCGCATTTCAGTGGATTGAGAGCCAGGCCTAGGGATGGGAGGTCCTAGCTTCAAATCTGACCTCAGACACTTCCCAGCTGGGTGACCCTGGGCAAGTTACTTGACCCCCATTGCCTAGTCATTACCATTCTTCTGCCTTGGAACCAATACACAGTATTGACTCCAAGACAGAAGGTAAGGATTTAAAAAAAGAAAGAAAGAATGTATAACCTAGTATCTCACACCTCAAATGGGCTTATGATTTAGACATAAAGGATGATACCATAAAAAATGGGGAACATAGAATAGTTTATCCATAAAATCTATAAATCTATGGAGAAGGGTAGAATTTATGACCTAATGAAAGATAGAGAGCATTATAATATATACAATGAATAATTTTAACAATATTAAATTTTAAAAGGATTTTTTGATAAACAAAAACAATGTAACCAACATTAGAAGGGAAATAACAAAACAGGTTAAAATTTTATAACAAATTTCTCTGATAAAGATCTTATTTCTGAAATATAGAGGGAACCAAGTCAAATTAATAAGAATAAATAATTCTCCAATTGAAAATGGTCAAAAAATAAGAACAAATAGTTTTCAGAAGAAAAAATAAAAGCTATTAAAATGATATGAAAAAAATTCTAAATCGCTTTTAATTAGAGAAATGCAAACTTTAAAAACTCTGAGATATCACCTCACACCTATCAAATCGGCCAATATGCAAATGCAAATGAAAAATGTTGGAGGGGATATGGCAAAATTGAGGCACTAATACACTGTTGGTGGAGGTATGGGCCGATCCAAACTTTCTAGAGAGCAGTTTAGAACTATACTCAAAGAGTAATAAAAATGTGCATATCCTTTTTTTACAATAATACTACTAGCAGTTCTATATACCAAAGAGATTTAAAAGGAAGCTGAAAAGACCTAATTATATAGATTGTTTATACCATATTATTTTTGTGGTAGCCAAGATTGAGAATTGAGGGGATTTCCATAAACTTGGGAATGATTAAACAAATGATGTTATATGATGGTGATGGAATACTAGGATGATAATATGGTGTTTTTACTTAGGGATTTTGTTTTTTTATGAGTATTCATTTGCAACAATGAAAAATATGGAAATATATTTTGCATGACAAAACATAAACCCAGCAAAAACAAATAATTGTAGTATTGCAGCAAATGTGTCCAAGTACAAATATCAAATACTTTGTTTTTCATGTAGCTGTTGTTAAAAGTTAAAATAATATTGATCAATCAGAAATCCCATGGAATCATTATGGCATTTGCAAGATTAAAATCAAGACCAGTATCAATACCCTAATTTGAATTAGATTCATTGAAACTCTCTTGCCACAGAGACTCATATCCTGAGGGATGTGTATGCGAAGAACACCAACAATATTGCAATTATTATTATATAAGATTTGGAGAAAATGCCTATTGAGAAAATCCCATACCCAGAATATAACACATGTGAAAAGACGTCAGAAAAATATTAAGGAATAAGAAGTATTCATGAAATATCAGGTTATTGCTCCATCATTCATATAACAAATCTAGCCATTATAGGATGTGAGTAACCTGTTCTAAGTTCAAAGGTAGAAGAGAAAAGATACCTTCCAAGAAAGAAGTGGATGGACTCCAAGTTCCAGTGTCTCTTTTATCTCCATCTGAAGCATTTGGTGGATAGCATGAGCCAATAAATACACTGCATTGTAAATATTAGAACTCAATGTCATTATGATTGTGTCCAAATCATGAGTAGGTACATCTGCCAAGGACAAACCTTCTGGGCACAAAGAATATACCATTTTTACAGGACTTTCTTCAGAAATTCTACAATGAAACACTACCTCCCAGAAAGTCTTTAGGAAAATGTCCTCAGAGTTTACAGTGGAATTTATGCTTCTTAGGAAATCTTTGAAACCAGGAATCTCTCTCTTGGCTTGAGAAAATATTATTGTGCCATGTAAATGGCTCATAATTTTACTATTACGTGGTGCAGAAATATCCCAGGAAATGGTAGTGACCAAAATCTTCCCATATAGTATATATTGAGTCATGAATATAGAAAATTTTAAAAGGCTATATGTATTTCCATAGATAAAAACCACTTTTGATGATGATTCAATGACTTTAGGAAAGATAAGATGATCTTCCCTATCTTCTTCGTTAAAGTTTTCAGGAATTTTTTCCTTAAAAGCTAGACACATACTATGCATAACCATTGCCTCTTCCAGATCAAGGAAGAACTGTTGCCCTCTTGGGTTATCTGAAAAAAGAAGTCCTATCCAAGTCCAGCCAAAATGTAGCATCAATTGGACCACTGCCAGGTGTAGAGTAGATTCCTTGCTGCCCATCTGATAGACATACGGATACTGGACTTTATCAACCAGGACAGGATCAAATGGGCCATAAGTGATCTTAAAAAAAAAAGAATAACTGAAATGCTAATTTTAGAAACCCCACAGTCTTTTTATTTGCATCTCAAATGTATCTAATTTGTATCTTTTATTTTCATCAGTTTTTTATAAACACCAGCTATTAATAAATGCCAAATTTTAGAATGTGACATTTTGAAGGGAATTCTAAATCTGTACGTGACCAAGAATCCTTTTTCCAATGTTTCTTTAAGAAATTATTAAGTATATGTTGGAAAATTTTCAGTTAGGAAAAAATGGACCTCTCAGTTAAATATTGGAGCACAGTTATCTATCCTTTCTAACTTAACACATGTCTTCTTTGGTTCAAGCATCAACCATTCCTTTATTCAGCTTTTTTAGAGTGAACATTCTACTCCTGTCATGATCCCAGGGAGGAACACATGGTCCCATAGTCTTGTGTAGGAGGAAAATTTCTTTAGCCCAAACTCAATCATGGATAGAAGATGGAGACTTCTTTAACCTGAAATCGATTTTCCAGGTTGGCAATACACATTATTACTACTTTTTGATAAGAACACCTAAAAGAAAACCTAATTAAGAAACCTTAATCAAATTATATTCATTGTTTACATATATTGTCTATATGTAAATAAATGTATTGTTTATTGTTAAATTGTATATTTATTGCTTTCTTAGAACTGTACACTCTGCATGAAATACTATTAGATATGCAGTATTATAAGAATAGATTATTATAGTAATAGCAAACTTTTCAATCATTGATTCAATAATCATATATGAGAATCTGAAATTAATAATCATTGTGTGAGTAAAATAAAAAGGAAAAATCCTCTGGAAGGGCTTGACAAAAAATCCTTGCCAATGGGAATTTTGTGTGCCTTCAACATCATGGATCATGTCCAGATGATCTAAGAGATTCATGGCCTCTGTAAAAATAGACTCGAACTCTGGACTTCAATCCCCAGAAGCCCTTGCTCCACTTCCCCAGAATGCTTTGAATTCTCACATGGGCTGAGATCAAGAAGGGATTTAACCGGATTGCAAAGGCTTTTGTGGCCTTTTGGAATTCCATTTTAGCAGACATGGCTCTTTCCATAATTTAGGTGAGGTCTTGTCTAGGCCTCTCTGGCCTAGGCAAGTGTTTCTTATTCTGTATTTTCTTTAATCCTTAATCTTCAATAAACCTCTAAAAATATAATACTCCTTGCAGAGAGAAACTAATTTCTACCTGCCTCAGTCTCCCCTAAATTTTAATCTTTACACCTCTTATTTGACTTTGAAGCTACAGTGATGTTGGCTGTTACCATATATGGAATGCAGATTATGTAATTGCCTAGAGTATTAGAACACTTCACTTTCTTGAAAAAAACTTTCTAGCAGATGAAACTCTGATTTCACCATTGAGAAAAAACAATGAGCTGATCCTTCTGATTGTGTAATATGACTCTTTTGCTGACTGTATATATATATATATATATATATATATATACATATATATACTTTTCACTTCATTAGATGTTTGTATATCATAATACTGAGTGTGTCCAGACCTTGGTGCTATGATCACTTATCTATCAATATCTATCAATAAATGTCAGTTAGAATAAGATAACCACTTTCCAGTATTTATTTTTCTTTTATAAAGGGCAACCTCAGATGGACTGCAAATTGGACTGAGATTCCTCGTACCTGAGCTCCTTCAGGAGAATCTCCTGGGGACATCCCAGGAAAACCCCAAATCAAGACACGCTAACTAGTAAAGGAAGTCAACTCACCTAAGATCCCGACTTCTGAGACTGGTGAATAACTTTAGCTGTTTTAAGAAGTAAATTGGCCCTGTACAATTTTTATAGATACTTGCTTTTTTTTTCTCTTTATACATTTTAGTTGTTATATATTATTCTTCAGAATTTTGTTGAACTTGAGGATTATCTTATAACCAGCTTGGATTTTTTTGTGGGTTTCAGATTTTGTTTGAGGGTAGGGGCTGAGGTTCATTCAATAACCACTATTTTTATAAGTTGATAAGATTAATTCCTTCACAAATTTTAAAGTTCTTAGCAGAAAAACAAATAATCTTGATTTCCTAGAGCTTATAACAGAGTTCCAACATTTAGTGTGTGTGTGTGTGTATGTGTGTGTGTGTGTGTGTGTGTTTAATTTCAAAGGGGCTGATTCTGCAGGAATAAGATAAATTTATACCTCCAATTCTGAGTGGTCTATTAGTATGTTGAAACTTAGAGTTGTTAAAAGTTTCTCTGACTTTATGTATGTGAGTGTCCACCTACTGAGTGATTTGATTTTAAAAGATGTTTCAGAAAATGTACAAGTTTTAAATAAGCAATCTAATCAGTTAAAGAACTGGACAAAACCAAACAATAAAATCTAAAATCTGTAGGGACCACAATTAATAATTATAATACAGATACTCCAGACTTTATAGCCAGCAATATTCCAGTCCACTCTCATTTTCTTGCATGTCCTTCACTTCTGCCAGAGCATAATCAGGCAAAAATAAAATAGTCCAAAATGAGATGAGGCTTGAGAATATCTCTATATCATCACACATGGGATTGTTACTATTGTAAATGAAATATGTACTCATTGCATATCCCAAACAACCTAGTGAGTTGGGAGTTGAACTTATCTGCTAGTTAATGTTTACATAATAGAATATCACATTGAGTCTCTGAAACACCTCATTATTTAAGATTATAACTAACTTTTGTGTAAAATCTTCTTCATGATTAATTAAATGTATCTGGAGATCCCAACTGAAGTTCTTGCTCAATTGGAATTCTCATTCTCTTTAAGTAAACTGTGAACCTTAAAAATTCCCCATTGGGACCATTCCCCATTGGGACCATTCCCCATTGAGACCATTCTCCATTGGGACCATTCCCCATTTGGGCAGTGAAGCTACTTAGATCAGGAATGTGAGAACTCTACTTAGATCAGGAATATGAGACCTCTACTCCACCCATACTTTAGCCTGCTATAGGGGAAATAACTCCTTGCTAAATAATGAAAAGGACTTAAACCCATACTTAAGCCATGCCTATTTTTGGACTAAAAAAAAAGGGTGCTATGTACCTATAAAGGTCAAGCAACTTGTGAATTTTACAAGGGACAAAGAGGTGAGAAACTTACTCATAGCTTTCCTGGTGTAAATTACTCAAAAGATTAGTCTACTCAGGTGTGAACTAAGAATGGTCTGTCCTTTGAAAAATGTCTACTGTGATTGGTAGATATAAGGATTTAGGGGAGGTGACATAGGAGAAAATGCCCTTTAAATAGGAGCTCAAATTCATTCAGAAGACATTCAGATTGAGGATTGAGCTGGTGGAGGCAGCTGAGATGAAGCTGGCCTGCTGTCACTAGAATCCTTCCTTGGACAGATCTTATAGTACGTGATTAAGGACTGACTGATCTTTCTCTTAAGGGCTTAGGCCTGGGTTGGCCAGGACTGCCCTGGGCTGGCCTATCCATTTCTCATTATTTCCCTTTTTCTCTCTTTCTCTCCTTTTCTTTAATTACTTATTTGTATTAATTAAAATCTCTATAAAACCCAGCTGACTTGGGTAAATTTGAATAATTGGGAATATTTCCCTGACAAACATCTTATATATTGATTAAAAACAAGACACTGTAGTGAAAACATATTTTCTCTGGTCACAACTTGCTCATCCACTCTTTTATCTACTATAATTTAAGTCTTCCACTTTTTAATCACTACAGTGTATGGCCTTCAACCATTTTAATTATTACAAAACTCATGTGCACCATCATTGAAATTAGGGAGTGGAGAAATTATATCTGCCAAAGTTCTTATGATTTTTATATTTGGCATTAAATTCCTTATAACATCTGGACATCCTAAAGAAAGTGAAATTTATTGGAGTGCAAAGTCTTGAAAAAGTAATGGATTAAACTATTCTGTACTTCAAATGTAATGAATTCTAATGGAATATGTTTAAAAAAACCCAAATTTTCTGCATTTTAAGGGCACTGTGAGTTTCTGACAGTTCATAGTTAAGAAGATTAAGACTACAAGATTTTGGATGATTCTTAACACCTCAACTAGATATTGGAGAAATAATCTTTGAAAAGGTGTACTGATTTGTATCAAGATCTGCTTGGTAAATGACTTTAGCAGGAACATCTAATGAATCTCTATAAGCAACTTAGAACCAATGAAGCAAATCTACTAAAAAGGAGACATATCCCAGAATGTCTGAGAGAAGCTGGTTTTGGAAAACTACTTCAGATATCTGAGATCTGAGATGAATTTTGTCACCATTGGAGATGGCTTACTGAAAAGCAAAGAGACTCATTAGTTAATATTGATATACCTTTACTTTTTGTTTCACTATATAGGAATACTAAGTTCTGTTTACAAGCTGAAAGGATAAATAAAGGATTTAAGACCATGATAGGCACACTTTAAGTCAGAAACTCACCTCACAAGGCCTGATATTTTGCCTTTAGCTCTCTTCAACTTGGAGTAGAGATAAGGGGGTGGATATTATGTTTCATCTCATAAAATATTTTGATCACCCTATTTTCTATGCTGAACCTTTTGTCTAATGTACATATCACTACTAGAAAGAGACTTTTCTATTTCTTCTCATATTAGATCACTGCAGAGATGGCTAAAGAAGCTAAAACAATCAGACATTAATACACAACTTGGAACTCTTGATTTTTTCTCTATATGGATTTTCAAGCTTAGGACCAAGTCTAAATGAAAAATTTGCACTATTTCCTAACTGTGTGATCCTGGGCAAGTCCTTTAACCTCCATTGCCTAGCCCTTATCACTCTTCTGGCTTAGAACCAATACACGGTATTCATTCTAAGACAGAAGGTGAGGGTACATCAATATCACTATATAGGTTAAAGAAAAAGATTCTTGGATCCTTTGCTTTCACGCTGAAACAGTATACAGGATCAACTTGTTTTTACCTTCCTCAGTGAAGTTCAAAGAGGGGCTTATGCCACCATTAATGAGTACTGTTGCTAATACATAAATATCCCTGATGACATTGTTACACATGTCCAACAAAGGATCAGATGAAAACTTCACCAAGTTGTAAATGAGAATCCTGTTTCTCCCTCTCAACTATGGTGAGACCCATTTTGTGACTTTCCTCAGCCTTTTCCTGGCTTTTGGATATTAGAATTATGCCTACTATTTTGAGATAAGTGCTCATTGTTCTAGCCATTATTATCCTTGGTCCAATGTTACTTAGATGATGCTTTAGTTGCTATACTAGACTGTGTTCATAACTGTCAGTCTTCTTCTTTACCTTTATTGCCAAGAAACATGGAAAGTCAACACATACTTTGTCAGACCTTATAAGGATGATTTACCTCACAATCATCCCCAGACAACCTTGCTCCTGGTACAGCATCTATATAATTTAAGTGACCATAATTTTCGTTGTCTCTAGATTTATAACACCATAATATGTTGCTTTGATATAGGCACTGTTTGACAAATCTATTTCCCAATTTCCCTTTTCATCTTTTTGTTTCAGAAGGGGAGTTTTCCTCTGCAATTGTTCCTCATAAAAATAAACCTCTAAGCAATTTGATTGTATCAGCACATTTCTTAAATTGGGTCCATAGTTGGAGTGAAGGGGGAAATGTAAAAGATATAAATATAATGTAATAATAAATGTAATAATATATAAAATAATAAATGTAAAAGATATAAATCAGCATTTCTATATATCTCCAACACATCACAGCAGCAGGAAATAGAAAGAGAAATCCCATTCAAAATCACTTTAGACAATAAAAAACACTTAGGAATCTATCTGCCAAGACAAACACAGGAACTATATGAACACAACTACAAAACACTTCCCACACTGAGCAATTGGAAAAATATTAATTTCTCATGGGTGGGATGAGCTAACATAATAAAAATGACCATCCTACACAAAATTATCTATCTATTTAGTACCATATCCATCGAACTTCCAAAAAATTCTTTACAGAAGTAGAAAAAACTGTAACAAAGCTCATTTGGAAGAACAAAAGGTCAAGGATATCCAGGGAAATAATGAAAAAAAATGTGAAGGAAGGCAGCCTTGCAATCCCAGATCTCAACCTATACGATAAAGGAGTGGTCATAAAAAAAGTTTCGTACTGGCTAAGAGCTAGAAAGTAGGATCAGTGGAATAGAATTGGGGTAAGGGACCTCAGCAGAACAGTCTATGACAAATCTAAAGACCCCAGCTTTTGGGAAAAAAAATCCACTATTGATAAAAATTGCTGGGAAATTTGGAAGATAGTGTGGGAGAGTTTAGGTTTAGATCAACACCTCACACCATACACCAAGATAAATTCAAAATGGGTGACTGGGACTTGAACATAAAGAAGGAAACAATAAGAAAATTAGGAGAACACAGAATAGTATACATGTCAGGCCTTTGGGAAGGGAAATACTTCAAAACCAAGCAAGAATTAGAAAGAGTTACAAAATGCAAAATAAATAATCTGGAATACATCAAATTAAAAGGTTTTTGTACAAACAAAACCAATTTAACTAAAATCAGAAGGGAAGCAACAAATTGGGAAACAATCTTCAAAAAAACCTCTGACAAAGGTTTAATTACTCAAATTTACAAAGAACTAAATCCATTATACAAAAAAATCAAGCCATTCTCCAATTGATAAATGGGCAAGGGACATGAACAGGCAGTTCTCAGCCAAAGAAATCAAAACTATTAATAAGCACATGAAAAAGTGCTCTACATCTCTTATAATCAGAGAGATGCAAATCAAAACAACTCTGAGGTATCACCTCACACCTAGCAGATTGGCTAACATGATAGCAAAGGAAAGTAATGGATGCTGGAGGGGATGTGGCAAAGTGGGGACATTAATTCATTGCTGGCATTGTTGTGAATTGATCCAACTATTCTGGAGGGCAATCTGGAACTATGCCCAAAGGGCAATAAAAGACTGTCTGCCCATTGATCCAGCCATTGCACTGCTGGGTTTTTAGCCCAAAATGATTATACAGAAAAAAAGAGTTGTACAAGAATATTCATAGCTGCACTATTTGTGGTGGCAAACAAAATGGAAAAGGAGGGGATGCCCTTCAATTGGGGAATGGCTAAACAAATTATGGTATATGTTGGTAATGGAATACTATTGTGCTAAAAGGAATAATAAAGTGGAGGAGTTCCATGGAGACTGGAACAACCTACAGGAAGTGATGCAGAGCGAAAGGAGCAGAACCAGGAAAACATTGTACACAGAGATTGATACACTGTGGTAGAATAGAAGGTAATGGATTCCTCCACTGGTGGTAATGCAATGCCCTGAACAAACTAGTGGGGTACAGGAGAAAAAAAAACTCTATCCACCTCGAGAGGAAAAACTGTGGGAGGAAAAACACTAAGGTAAAATTACAGCTTAATGACATGGGTCGAAGGAGATATGGGTGGGGAAATAGACTCCAAATGAACACCCTATTGCAAGTACCAACAACTTGAAAAGAGCTTCTGATCAAGAACACAGGCAATACTCAGTCAAACTGAACATCGGCTATGGGAGGGGTAGGGGAGGACAGGGAGAGAAATAAAATGATTTTTGTAACCAAGGTACAATGTATGAGATTAAAATTTTTAATTAAAAACTTCACTGTATCACATCCAATTGTCTTTATTCGAAAGCATATGTTGAATAATGTAGCTGTGTGCCAAGAAAATGGGTATAAAAATAAAAGCTAAACCTGGGCATGGTGAAACAGCTACTTCATGCAGAGCCTTGCCCAAGGTAAATACATATACACAGCTGCCTTCCATCATTTATTTCCATCTTGCCTCTCCACCTGCTGAGGAACCCTGGAGCCATGAGCTGGACTGGACCCAGGTTTGCGGCACAGAATCAACAATTTTTTTAATATCCTCAATCTTCCCTTCTGAGAGAGAATCTCACTCCATTTTCTTCCCTTCCCAAGACAGGAAGAACTATCAATACCAAGGTCATTATGAAGAACCAAGATCTTGCAATGAATTATTATATTTCTTCCAAAGGTTGAGAGTATTGTAGTCTCTTACAACATCATTAGAAATGGGGCTTGTACTTATGAAATGTGCCACTGAACAGAAGGGAAAAAACTTATTAAACAAGGTACCAGGAAGTCAGAATATCATTCATAGCAAAAACAAAAATGAACAGAATCAACAAAAATGAATGAATGAATATCAGCAACCCATGCAACAGAAATAACACAATATAATAATACTTGTTATATTATATCAGCAACTCATAGTACCAGTTAAATGTACCATATGCCACAAGCGAATTTCTCTATGACACCTGAAAATAGATTAAATAAAAGTGTTTGAGAGAAAAATAATAACAATGGATGACCTAATAAACAACATATTAAACCAAATAGCAAAGGAAGCAAAAGTACTACCAAACAGGTCTAGCTCCAATACAAAAAAAAAAAAAAACTCAGTATGAAAAACATATAAACTATTTCATGAGTGCATGATTTTATGAATATCTAAAATTATATTCAAGACAAACATTACAAGAAGAAACATGGACATCATCAGGTTATATGTGTGATCCTTTTCCCCATTTCATCTTGGATATCATCAGTGAGATAGAATAATCATCACCTAAATCTGGTCTGATCAAGGGCTTGGTCCATTAGTTTTCTTAATTATGAACTAAGAACATCGTCCATTCACAAGGAATTACTACGTGTGAAGCATTATGCTGAAATGGTACTTTCACGGGATTGGTTCAACTCTGCTTGTTTTGCTTTGGTTGGGTTTGGATTTTTGCATCTAAGTTAATTGAATTGTAATTAATTTTATGTAAACAAAAGTTTTTAACATTTGTAATAATTCCTGGCTCCAAATTCCCTCCCCCTTTTTAGATTATATACATAAACATATATATTATGTGACTATATATAGTCATATAGTCAGATGCAATTTTTCCACTCAAGCCTTGTTGCAAAAGAAAACCCAGACCAAAAATCCAAGAATAACAAAAGTTTTAAGTATGTTTTTAATTGTGTTTTAGTATGTTTAGATCTTCCTTTTCCTCTTCCTTTTCTGTAGAAAGATAATATTTGTAAAAATTAGATGCTGAAACGCCTTCTGAGAAATGATCTGGCTTTATTATGACAAAGAAATCAGATGCCCAGAAGTCTGCAGGTTTCCTCCAAGTTCAAAACCCAGAGTGCCATTTTGCAAATTGCACATGCTTTTATAGTTTCCTGTCTGTACCTAACCCCATCCTCACCCCTAACCTCCACATTCCCCTGGCCCCTTCAGGAGGTCTCCAAGAGGTGTAGAAGGCTACTTCCTGAGCTCCGAGGATCTTCAAAGAGATATCAGGCTTTCTGGAGCTCCTTCTGGAGCTGGGATTTCTAGAGCTCCAGAGCCTTCAGGTGATCCCCTGGTTCCTGTGTGAGCTACCTTGCTCAGAGTACCTTGTGAATGGATTAACATAATAACTCACTTATGATTAATATAATACACTTAAAATTATTCTAACAATACAAACACATTAATAACTTTAATAATCCACTTATTATCCTGTAACTACTTTCCTGATCTGGTTATATACACAGATATTTGCATGGGACTAAATTCTTACTCCCAAATCACAGTGTTACAAGGCATCAAACTAAAGAGATTCTTAAACTAATACAAAAGAGGAAATTTTCTTCTTATAGATTACCGTGAAGCATTGTATTTCTGAGAATAGTTGTCATACACACTTTACCATCATGGAATGTTGCTAATATTTCAATTAACTACTATAAAAATTTCTCCAGTTTCTGCTCGCTTCATTCTGCATCATTCCCACTAATCATCCTGGGATTTTCTAAAAGCATCCTACTCATCATTTCTTATACCCCTATAGGATTCCATCAAAATCATATAGCCCAATTTATACAGCTATTTCCCATTTGATGGGCAATCCTTTCATTTCCAACTTTTTGCAATCACAAAAAAAGAGTTTCTTTAATATTTTGATATGTAAAGGTCTTTTATTCTCTTCCTTTGATCTCATTAGGTAATAGACAGAATTGTGATATTGCTGGGTAAAAGAATAGGTATAGTTTTCCAACTCCTTGGATACAGCTTCAAATTCTTCTCTAGAGGGGTTGGAACAATTCAAAACAACAATAAGAGTGTTAGTGTCCCAATTTTTCCAAATGTCTTCCAACATTTGTCATATTCCTTTTCTGTCATATTAGTATCTGGAAGGTGTGAAGTGGTAGCTCACATTTGCTTTAATTTGCATTTCTTTAATAATAGTAGTTTAGAGTAGTATTCAGATATTTATCTACAGCATTAATTTCTACATCTGAAAATTACATGTTCATATCCTTTGATCATTTATGAATTATGGAATGATTTGCATTCTTAGAAATGACTTAATGCTCAAAATATTTCAGGAAAAAAGTTCTTTATCAGAGAAACCTGCTGTAAATTTCCCCCACCCAGTTTGCTGCTTTCCTCTCTATCCTAGGTATATTCACCTTATTTCTTTGAAATCATTTTAACTTCATATAATCAATATTATCAATTTTACATATCATAATGCTCTTTATATCTTGTTTGGCCATAGATTCTTTACTTATACATAGATATGATAGGTAAAGTCTTCCATGCTACCTTATTTATATTGTGTTATCATTTTTATCTAAATTAGTTTTACTGTATCTTTCAATATGGTGTTAGCTGTTGATTATACCTCATTTCTGCTAAACTGCTTTCCAGTTTTCCCAGCAATTTTGTCAAATATGGATTTTTATCTCACAAACAATTTCACTTACATTTCACTTGAAATATGAGCATATAATTGGGCAAAAGGATTCCTAATAACAACTATAATTTCATCTTCTTTGGGGAAAAATTCCCCCTTTTCATTGTTGTTATTGGCCATTTTACTTTTTTCTTACATTAAAAAAAATTCATCTATATTTTATCTCATGTTTTTTTTCTTTGAAAAACAAAAACAAAAAAAATTGTCCGATTCATTGACTTTTATTTTCTCTACTTTAATTGAGGTATTGAGAGATATAATTATTTCCCTAAATACTGCTTTGGTGCTGACCCATAAATTTTTATATGTAGTCTGATTGTTTTCATTTCCTTTAAAGGTATTATATTTTCAATGATTTGTTCTTTGACCCACTCATTCTTTAGGATTAGATTTATGGGATCTAACTAATTTAGAGTCTCTTTCAGTAGCTCCTTGTGGAGTATAAAATTTTATTTCATTATGGCCTAAAAATGAGACATTAAAAATTCTACTTTTCTTCACTGGTTTATGCATTTTGGGTCAGTTAAAAGCATTGCATATTTTTAAGAATATGTGATATATACCTGAGGGAAAAGTCTCCTACAATTCCCAATTAATTTCCTTCCATGTTTTATCATATTGAAATTCTCTAAAATTCTATTCACATACTTTATTCTTTTCGTCTTTATTTTCTGATTAAATTTATGTAGTTTTAAGAGGGAAAGGCTGAACTCCCCAACTAACATACATTTATTCACAATTTTCTCTTATAATTAACTTTTAAGTATTTGTATGTGATACTATTTGGTAGAGATGTATTTAGTATTCATATTACTTTATCATCTCTCTGCTAGGAACAGACATTCTTCTAACTCATTGATAGTTTTGAGACTTTTCAGTTACCCTCAAGTTAGTTTAGCCTGCCTCGTGAGTCTGGATTTCTGGACCCAAAACACACTACAAATTCTTGGAGCCACACTGGACAATTGGTGAAAGTTGGCCACCAAAGGTATGTAAGTATTCCTAAAAAAGGATCAGCAAGCTCTCAAAATGGACTATTAGTCCTTCAAAAAAAAAAAACATTCATTCCTCTGTATATATATATATATATATATATATATATATATATATATATATATATATACTTAAATTTCCAAAATAATGGTAAAGTTCTTCGATGTTACAACTATCATCTTCCCACAGAAGAATGTACTTTAACCTCATTGATTTGTTTATAATATCTCTTTCTTGTTTGTCTTTTTATAATTCTCTTGAGTTTTTTATTGAAAGGTCAAAATTTTCTATCCAATTCTTGTCTTTCATCAAGAATGTGAGGAAGGGGACTTCCAGGTCAAGATTGTTTCTGAGTAGGAGCAGAGCTCTGCTTCTCCTCTCCACCAATCAAGACAGAGTGCTTCAAATAGCCAAAACCAAAATCAAAGGAGCGAAGGAGTTCCAAGGTAGGACACATCACAGCAGGTAGGCAAAAATAGGGCATTTTCCTCGATAAAAAGGGGTAAAATTTCCCCCACCAAGTGGTGGGCTCACCAACCCTCCCCACTTCACCTACCTTTCCAGAGTCCGAGGGAGCATAAGACAAAATTCTAAATTCTAGGAGGGAGGCTGGCTGAGGTCAACACAGACTTACCTCTAAGAGAAACAACTCAGAACACTGGGAGGCTGAGGAAACATGAAGATGGGGATTGGGGAGATTGGGGAGAGGGGGTGGTTCACAGGAAAAAAGGCAATAGAAAACCATAAAAATCCCTTGGGCTAAAACCTCTCCAGTGCTCAATTAAGACACCTCTCTACACTCTACACGCAGACCTCCTCCAGGCAACCTCTAAGTTCTCTGGGGTCTGACATGCCCACAAGAACAGCAAGACTAGGGACCCCAGGAGGCAGAGGAAACATGGAGATAGGGCACAGAGCTTGAGCAGAAAAGAGAGGCTCAAAAAAACCACCACAGAGACCTGAAAAATAGCCTCTGGACAAAAATCCCTCCAGTGCTCAATACAGAGACTTGCCTACACTCCACACCCAGACCCCTGCAAGGCAGTCTTTAAGTTCTTGGGGGCTGTACCTGCCACTGAGAGCAGCTGGACACTGCTGAGGACTGGGGAAAATATATTCAGGGCAAAAACCTCTCCAGAGTCCAATATAAAGATCACCCACATTCCTCACATAGACATCTGCCCAGAAAGGAACAAGGCAATGGCCACCAACTCCCAGGAATGAAAATCCACAAATACAAAAAAAGGGGGGGGGAAGAGGAGGAAGATAATTTAATAAACTTTAAAAAATAAAAAGGGAATTAAAAGGGAGGGGCAGAAAAGGAGGGTGGGGAGTAAAGTAATTCAAGGGAGGGGGAGTGTATAGGGTAGCTTAAAAAGACCGCAAAAGAAAATTAGAGAGGAATATGAAGGGAAAGGAGAGAAAGGAAAGTAAAATAAGGGTAGGGATTAGGGGGACTGATTAAAAACAGAATATTGATATAGAAGGAAATAATGAAAGAGGAAAGAGCTGGACAAGGAAAGAAAATGAAAATGTTGAGAAATATACAAGTAGTAATCATAACTTTGAATATGAATAAAATGAACTCACCTGAAAAGCAGAAGTAAAAAGCAGTGTGGACCAGAAACCAAAATCCTACCATATGTTGTCTACAAGAAACACACATGAGGAAGGTAGTTATGCATAGGGTAAAAGTATTCAGATGGCGCAAAATCTGTTGGACATCAACTGATGAAAAGAAGGCAGGAGTCACAATCATGATATCTGACAAAGCCAAAGTAAAAATAGATCTAGTTAAAAGAGATAGGGAAGGTAATTATATCCTGATAAAAGGCAGTATAGACAATGAGGAAATATCAGTACTCAACATGTATGCACCAAATGGCATGGCATCCAAATTTTTAAAGGAGAAAATAGTGGAGCTCAAGGATGAAATAGATAGAAAAACTATAGTATTGGAAGAACTGAACCTTCCTCTGTTGGAACTAGATAAATCAAACCAAAAAATAAATAAGAAAGAGGTAGAGGAAATAAATGAAATCTTAATAAAATTAGAGTTAGTTGATATGAGGAGGAAAATAAATATGGACAAAAAGGAATACACCTTCTTTTCAGTAGAATATGTTACATTCACAAAGACTGACCTTGTACTAGGTCATAAAAACATGGCAAAAAATCAAAAGAGTAGAAATAATAAATGCATCCTTTTCAGACCATAATGCAATAAAAATAATAATTAGTAAAGGTATAGGGAGAGGCAAATCAAAAGTTAAATGGAAATTAAATAATATGATTCTCCAAAATTAGGTAAAAAGCAAATCATAGAAGCAATAATTTCAGTGAAAAAAAATGACAATGAAGAGATATCCTTTCAAAATCTATGGGATTCAGCTAAAGCAGTATTTATGGTGAAATTTATATCCTTGAGTTCACATATTAAGAAATTAGAGAGGGTAGAGGTCAATGTATTTTGGCATGCAAATTAAAGAAATTAGAAAGTAAACAATTTAAACATCCCCAGATGAAAACTAAATTAGAGATCCTAAAAATTAAAGGAGAAGTTAATAAAATTGAAACTAAAAAAAAATATTGAATTAATAAACAAAACTAGAAGCTGGTACTTAAAAAAAAACAAATAAAATAGACAAAGTACTGGTAAGTTTAATTTAAAAAAAAAGGAAAGAAGAAAATAAAATTGACAGAATCCAAAATGAAAAGGGAGACCTGACCTCAAATGAAGAAGAAATTAAGGCAATCATTAAAAACTATATTGCCCAATTATATGGCAATAAATATGTCAATCTAGGTGACATGGTTGAGTATTTGCAAAAATATAAATTGCCTAGATTAGCAGCAGAAGAGATAGAATCCTTAAATAAACCCATATCCGAAAAAGAATTTGAACAAGCCATCAAAGAACTGCCTAAGAAAAAATTCCCAGGGCCTGATGGATTCACAAGTGAATTCTATCAAAATTTCAAAGAACAGCTAATCGCAATACTATACAAACTATTTGAGATAATAAGCAAAGAAGGAGTCCTACCAAATTCCTTTCATGACACAAATATGGTACTGATTCCAAAGCCAGATAGATCAAAAACAGAGAAATATAACTATAACCCAATTTCCTTAATGAACATGGATATAAAAATCTTAAATAGAATGCTAGCAAAAAGACTCCAGCAAGTGATCACAAAGGTTATTCATTATGATCAGGTAGGATTTATACCAGTAATGCAAGGATGGTTCAATATTAGGAAAACCATTCACATAACTGACCATATCAACAAGCAAACCAACAAAATAACATGATTGTTTCAATTGAAGCAGAAAAAGCCTTCAACAAAATACAACACTCATTCCTATTGAAAACACTAGAAAGCTTAAGAATAGATGGGCCTTTTCTAAAAATAATAAAGAGTATATATTTAAAACCAGAGGCAAACATCATCTGCAAATAGCGATAAATTAGAAGCATCCCCAATAAGATCAGGAATGAGACAAGGATGCCCATTATTACCTTTATTATTTAACATTGTACTAGAAACACTAGCAGTAGCAATTAGTGAAGAAAAAGACATTGACCGTATTAAAATAGGCAATGAGGAGACCAAGTAATCACTCTTTGCAGATGACATGATGGTCTACTTAAGGAATCCTAGAGAATCAACTAAAAAGCTAGTGGAAATAATCAACAACTTTAGCAAAGTTGCAGGATACAAAATAAACCCACATAAGTCATCAGCATTTCTATATATCTCCAACTCATCTCAACAAAAAGAGTTAGAAAAAGAAATTCCCATTAAAATCACCACAGACAGTATAAAATGCTTAGGAATCTATCTGCCAAGATAAACATAGGAACTATATGAACACGACTACAAAACACTCTCCACATAATTAAAACTAGCTTAAGTAATTGGAAAAACATTAATTGCTCATGGGTAGGATGAGATAACAGAATAAAACTGACAATCCTACTCAAACTAATTTACTTATTTGGGGTCACACCCATCAAACTACCAAAGCACTTTTTTACTGAATTAGAAAAAACATTACAAATTTCATTTGGATGAACAAAAGATCAATGATAACAAGGGAAATAATGGGGAAAAAACTGTGAAGGAAGGTATCCTAGCAGTACCAGATCTTAAACTGTACTATAAAGCAGTGATCATCAAAACCATATAGTACTACCTAAGAGACAGAAAGGAGGATCAGTGGAATAGACTTGGGGGAAGTGACCTCAGCAAGACATCCTATGGCAAGCCCAAAATCCAGCTTTTGGGACAAAAATCCACTATTTAATAAAAACTGCTGGGAAAATTAGGAGACAGTATGGGAGACATTAGGTTTAGATCAACACCTCAGACCCTACTCCAAGATAAAGTCAGAATGGGTGAATAACTTGAACATAAGGAAGGAAACAATAAGTAAATTAAGTGAACACAGAATAGTATACTTGTCAGATCTTTGGGAAAGGAAAGATTTTAAGACCAATCAAGCCAGAAAAAATCACAAAGTGCAAAATAGCTAATTTTGATTACATTAAATTAAAAAGGGTTTGTACAAACAAAACCAATGTAGTCAAAATTAGAAGGCATGTAACAAATTGAGAAAAAATCTTTACTTTTTATTTTTTTTAAACCCTTACCTTCCAGCTTGGAGTCAATATGGTATCTTGGCTCCAAGGCAGAAGAGTAGTAAGGGCTAGGCAATTGGGGTCAAGTGACTTCCCCAGGGTCACACAGCTAGTGGCTGAGGCCAGATTTGAACCTAGGACCTCTCATTTCTAGGCCTGGCTCTCAATCCACTGAGCTACCCAGCTGCCCCCTAGAGAAACAATCTTTATAACAAAAACATCTGACAAAGGTCTAATCACTCAAATTTATTATGAACGAAATCAATTGTACAAAAAATCAAACCATTTCCCAGTTGATAAATGGGCAAGGGACATGAATAGGCAATTTGCAGATGAAGACAACAAAACTATTAATAGTCACATAAAAAAAGTTTCTAAATCTCCTATAATCAGATAAATGCAAATCAAAACAACTCTGAAGTATCACCTCACACCTAGCAGATTGGCCAACATGACAGCAAAGGAAATTAATGAATGTTGAAGGGGATGTGGCAAAATTGGGATATTCATGCATTGCTGGTGGAGTTGTGAACTGATCTAACCATTCTGGAAGGCAACTTGGAACTATGCCCAAAGGTCTCTAAAATACTGTGTGCTCTTTGAGCCAGCCATAGCACTCTTGACCTTATTCCCCAAAGAGATAATAAGGAAAAAGACTTGTACAAGAATATTCATAGCCATATTGTGATGGCAAAAAAATGGAAAATGAGGGGATGTCCTTCAATTGGGAAATGGCTGAACAAATTGTGGTATATGTTGTTGATGGAATTCTATTGTGCTCAAAGGAGTAATAAACTGACAGGATTCCATGTGAACTGGAAAGACCTGCATGAACTGATGCAGAGTGAAAGGAGCAGAACCAGGAGAACATTGTACACAGAGACTGATGCACTGTGGTAAATTCAAATGAAATGGACTTCTCTACCAGTAGAAGTGCAAGGATACAGAAATATTTGGAGGGACATATGAGAAAGAACACTATCCACATTCAGAGGAAGAACTGTGGGAAAAGAAACACAGAAGAAAACCAAACCCTTGATCACATGGGTCGGGGGGACTATGACTGAGAAAGTGGACTCTGAAAGATCACCCTAGTGCAAATACTAATAATAAGGTGTTGTCTTGATAATAAACTGGAGGAACTCAATGCAAACTGGAATGACCTCCAGGAATTGATGCAGAGCCAAAGGAGCAGAACCAGAACATTGTACACAGAGACAAATACACTATGGTACAATCGAATGTAATGGACTTCTACATGAGTTGCAATGCAGTGATCCTGAACAACTTGGAGCAATCTACAAGAAAAACCACTATCCACATTCAGAGTCAAAACGGTGGAAGCAGAAACCCGAGGCAAATTGTGTGTCATATATGAGAGGGGAATGATAGGAGGGGAGGGAAGGAACATGAGTTTTGTAACCATGAAAATTATTCTAAATCATCTAATGAAATAAAATTTTAAAAAAAAGAATGCGAGGAAGTTCTCTATTTCAGGCTCTTAGATTCTGGCACATAAAATAATTTCTTGCTCCTCAGAAGATTAGAATATTCTTTCTCTCTACATAGAAGGAATCAGAAACTATATTGATCTGCGTGCTAGCAACAGTGTACTTTTCAGAGCAAATTTAAGTTTACATCCCTCAAGTATGGCATCTAGGTGACAAAACAGATGGAATGCTGGACCTAGAGTCAGAAAAGTGTATCTTTCTGAGTTAAAATGTGGCCTTAGATACTTATTAGCTGTGTTTGTCACTGTTTGCCTCACTTTCCTCAACTGAAAAATGAGTTGGAAAATTAAATTACATACCACTCTAGGATTCTTGCCTCAAAAACTCTAAATAGAGTCAGAAAGAGTGGGACCCGTCTGAAAGAATTAAACAACATTAACAAAAATCCTTAGAATACAAATATTCAGTATTCAGCTGAAGTAGATTCCTTGATATTAAATAAACATAAAAACTTACTCTGTGCCTCAGTGTTTTGAACAATTTTTCTTTCCAGATCTCCTACCTCTTGTAGTCACTAAGGCCATGAACGTCCCAATTCAACTGGGAATCTATATTCACTGATACAGCAATGTTCAATGATTTCCTTCAGCATTTGTTTGTATTGAAAAGACATTGAAGAGAAAAACTAGATGGATATTGTGTGGATAGGGGATAAAGTTTTGGTGTGACCCCACCTCTCTCTCTCTCTTTCCTTGAATGCAGCTGCTGAAGCTGGCTTTGAGCCAGGCAGGAGAATTTACACACAACATCTTACTTTAGTTAGATAATTAGGTTTTGTATTTTTTATTTCTTCTACTTCAAGTGATTATTAATAAATTTTATTAATTAATACTTGAAGTTATTGATATTAATGTTTATCTTACAAGAGATATATACAAAGTAGATGACTGTGTATATATGTATATCAGAATAATTTGTGAATGAGCAGCTCTGAAAAAGTCATGACATCCTCAGACCAGAGGTGCTAGTCCTCCATGAAAACCCAGTACACCAACACTCCTTTGTGGCTCCAATAAGCTATAATATGCAGTGGCCACACACCAGTAAAACCTTCTTTGTAAATAATCTAAACCAAGTTAAGGGTAACTGACTGGCTTCAGATCTCATCAGTTGGGATGTCTACCTCAAGCACATGAAGATAATATCCACAAGAATGGGCAGATGAGAATTCATTCCAAAATGGCCATGAGGCAGCTAAAGCATGTGTTATGGAGCAAAGGAAGAACAACAACAATTTGGAAATGTAATTTAATTAGGGTTTCATTTGTGACTCAACAGGACAACAACAACTACATGAAGGAATAGGAAGTTTTTATATAATTAATTGAAATTTCATTCAACATGATCCCTACCTTCTAGCACGATGCATGTCACATGAAACAGACTAATAAAAATGTTAAATATAGAATCGTACTCAATCTCATTTGGTTTACAATTCAGGGATTTCAATAATCCTGACATGTTTCCTGAAATAAAAGCTGATTTTTGCTTTTTAAAAGCTGATGATGGATCATTATGATCTTTGAAGGATAAAAATTGTGAAAATACAAAAAGATCATGTAAGGACACAAGGACACTATAAACAAGCTATGGTATAGAACAGCAGTGAATTTATGGACATACATAATTCCTTACTTTTCTACTACGTGTGCCTATCTCCTCTGCGTATAGAGGGATTGGTTTTGGCACAGATAAGAAAATGACATCTTGAATTTACACTTATTCATCTATTAATTCTGTTATCCTGCCTTGATGTTTCTCCAAACAGATTGCACAGAGGCCATAGGTTACACTTGATGAAGAAATGAGTTGAATTGAATGAATAAGCCATTTCTATTATGAAGGGATAGATCACATCTTTATCAAATCAAACCCAAATTCTAGAAGGAAGAAAATACTTACTAGAATTAGAAGATATCTGTAACACAGAATTGGATAGAATTTATGAGTATAAATGCTGCAAGGAAGTTCTAGTATTTCATACTTGTCATGAAAAGGCACAGATCAATTCAAAAATGGAAAGGAGAGAGAAAAAGAAATCTCTTCCATCTTATATCTTCAGAGTGGTATTCGAATACAAAAAGGTGAACTGAGAGGGCAGGACTACTCATTGGGAAGGTTTTTATTTAGTTCAGAACCAACAGAGGCAAAACAAATGAATCAAGAGAGCATCACCTCATCTAGAGGACACAGTGAATTCCATCAAGGAACACAATTTTGCCCACTTTTTTGGAGCTTCTGTTTTCAAAACAGAGCCTACAATTTCTTGGTCTTTGCTAATTAAATCACTAATACTGCAGCAGGACACATTATAAAGGATTTGTCTATTTGAACCACAAAGGGCAGATTGATTAAAATATGCAAAAGTTGCTTACCTGTGGGACCTTATAGAGCCCTAGAATGGTGGCCATGGACATGGACAGTGCAGATGACATCCCTCCAATGACTGCCACTGACTTGTGCTGCCTGTCACAGCTATAATTAGGGATGGTCAGACACTTCCCTGATAAATATGTTAAGGAGTTCTCCACAGCTACTTTGTTAGAGTGTAAGTTATTGAGTAACTGGTATCCCAGGGTTATGTTGGGCAGTAAATGGGGGTCCTTGTTGATCTGATCCACAGCAAATTGCAAAGTGAGAAAGTGTTGATAATGTTTGAGCATGAACCTAAAATGACAGAAAGTGAAGAAATGGGCAAAATGCACATGCACAGAAACATGCACAGAAACAAGATGTCATAGTGGAGAGACTCTGGGTCATTCAAAGCCATGAAAAGAGGTGACCAGTGCATAAAGGGTAGCCATTAAGTGAGTGGAAAAAGGGGACAATGTAGAAGTTTAGAGGTTGGTAGAGATTATGAGTGAGCAACTGGTTTCATCCTTAATCAAGTGCTGGATTACACAAAGGCAAAAGGAGCTCTTAGATGAACTCTACATTGTATAGAGGGAAGACAGAAGGAGAAGATCAAAATAATGGTTTCTGTTTTCTCAGTACATTGGAAGATCCTGCCATCAGCTGAGAATAAGGATACTGAGGTGTTCAGTGAAGTTTGTGAATGGAAATGAACACACTGATGAGCTGTTGGAAGTAATACCCAAGTGGCCTTGTATCAGGGAGAGCTCAACTGGGATGACATAATACAATTTTGTAGTAGATCCAGTCTGCAGCATTTTCTGACTGCTTAGTTCATTCATTTATTCATTAAGTCTGTCTGCTAACTTCCCTTTGTGTGCCAATCACTGTTCTAGGAGCTAGAGATCAACATAGAGGAATTCAATCATCCTGGATATTTCTTGCTTATATTTTACTGATAAGAAACAACTTGCACGCATACAAACACACCCAACAAAAATGGAAAATAGAGACACAAAATGGATAAAAAGAAATTGGAGGCTTTTTGATAGTGTAACCTGAAGACTCAGTCAATTTCTTGTAGAAAGTGGTACTCAAGATGTGCTTTAAAGGAACCAAAGGATTGGAGTGACTGAGACACATGAGAACATCTTCCTGACATGGGGAACAGCCTGTGCTAAGATGTCATGGAAAGAAATGAGACTGCATATATGAGTTAGAGCAAGTAAATCAGTTTGGAATCAATGTAGATTACTTCAAGGGGAATATTGTTCCCTTCTAAGGCAGATAAGCCTGGGTCAGAGCCTGAAAGGCTAGCAGACCTCAAAAGATGAATTCTTATTGGGTTTTACAGGCAATAACTAACCAGGGATGTTCTTTTGTGCTAATAAGGACACAAAATCTCTTATTATCAAATACTCTTCTGGCCATTCTGGGAAGACACAAATCTTTCCACCATACAGTAAGGGTTCCTTTGCCATTTTATTTCAGTTCCTTCTCCAAGGAGGAAGACCCCACAGTCTCCAAGCAAAAGCATGCCATATTTAAATCACATTAACCATTAGGAAGTGTTTGTCCATCATCAAATTTGAACCATCTCTCCAGTAATGATCTTTGGTATAATGCAAAAAAAATCAAATGAGTCTTCCAAATTAAATGTCTTTCACATATATATGTATATATGCATATACATATATATATATATATAAATTATAATGTTCCCCCACCCAGGTTTTTAAAACCACTAGGATTCTTTAAAATTGAATACCCTATGAAATGTCTTAAGACTCTTTCTTCAGCATACTTCTTGCCCATTTACACAAGTTTTCTTAGCATCATCTACATCCTGGGACCAGAAAATAATGCAGCACTCCAGAAGTGACCTGATTAGAATTTTTGAATTTCTTAGTTGGATAAAATTCTGCACTGATGGTAAGATTCTTAATGATTTCTCTTTTCTAGTGTCTTAGGTAATTACTCTTAGATCCTTTGATCAGTTTTCTGTGTAAAGATAGAAAGACTCTCCCAACCCAAATCTTATCTGAGGCTGACACAAATAAATGATCCCAAGAACTTCTTTATCAATATGGCTCTGATAAAGAATACTTTCTTCCAAATATGGAAGCAATAACTTCTCAACAAAGGATATTCTTGAGGAATATCATTTTGCCACTTGAATCCCAACTTTACCCTACAAGAGTTGTTTCAGTCTGTAAGGATGAATTCATAATTCTTTCATTTGAGATCTCCTGTGTGTATAGATTTTCTATTTTCCTGCTTGTTAAACTGCACAATGATTTTAAAGCCTTTGATTTTATCTGTTTCCTGAGTACCAATATGATAGACATTTCCAAACCCAAGTCCTTGATTTAACCAAATCTGTGAGGCCATATAAAATATTACTCTACTGACAGAGTCAATCAGTCAAAAATATGGATTACTATATTTCACCAGGTAAGAAAAAAAACAGAAATAGCAACTTACTCCTTGGCTGCAACAATCCATCTAGGAGAAGATGAGAAGGTTGACTGGTAAATATTAAGCTCAGTGAGTGAAAACATGGAGAAGAAGCCTGCTATGACTAGGTCTCCTTCCTTTGTATATGTAGGATTGTACGGTCTCTTTAATTGGCAAGCATGCTCCCCTATCTGGTACTCAGAAAAAGAAATCTGAAAAAGCAGGAGGATCACAAATACTATAAAGAAAGGGAATCCTAGTTTGCTCAAACCCATGGCAACTATCCAAAATCAATAAAGTACCAAGGAATCAGGGAGTCTAAGATTACTGAAGGTCTTTTTTCATTCAGCTATCGGCACATTCTCTGAGACTAAAGACTTTTCTAATAGATGCTCAAGTTTTGCACGGTCCCTAATACTTGGGAAATCAGTGTCTGACATGAGACCTGCCCCTGTTTAAGACAAAGGGTTTCAGGGGATATTTATAGGACACTTTTGCCTCCTGGATATTATTCTTCTTGGTCCCTCTGGACAGATAAGGAAAGTTGCCACATCTTCAGACCTCTGGAGTGCAATTCAAACAACTATGTTGACCAGTGTTTGAAAGTGAGAGCATCTGGGAACCAATCTGCCCTGCAACTCTACACCTGCAGCCTCCTTTTTGAGTTAAAAACTCAAGGGGCAAAGCAGCTGCTTTTCTGCTTTCCGTCCCTGAAGTATCCGTAGCTTCCCGGAGTTTTGAGATGATCCAAAAGTCTCTCTGATCCCTCTTGAGCTGGGTTTCAGGGTATTCTGAAGTAATACTTCCATTTTCACCAGACCAAATCACTGCAATGACTCAGTATCACCAGATGTTAAATCAGTCAAAGAAAAGTCTGACATGAGAATGACACAAAAGGAAACGTGAATGATACTGACAAGATCTAATAAAAATAGAACCTTGATGATGTTTTAGATTAAAGTTTCCTTCATCAAAAATCTGCCCATACCTCTCTCTAGTACAGGAGTCCCCAAACTATGGCCCGCAGGCCACATGAGGCCCCCTGAGGCCATGTATCTGCCCCCCACCACACTTCCGGAAGGGGCCCTTCTTTCATTGGTGGTCAATGAGAGGAGCAATGTGTGTGGCAGCATCACTCACGTACATTACTACTTCCGGTGACATAATCTTTGCGTGGTGCCTTGTTGTGAGAGTAACTGAAGGAGAACGAGGCACTGCACAAAGGATTATGTGGCTGCACAATGGAAGACGTCAGCATGGCGAGCGGCGATCTGGGGAAGAGGATTCCACACTGTGTGTACTGCTGCCTAGATAGTGGTGGCTGTGATGGACCTGTGCAAGGTGGGACAGACCCATCCCAGCCAGCGCTGCAGCCTCCACTATCCCAGTGTCACAGGCCCAGAACTGCCTCCAGTACTGTATACACACATTGGATAGGGGTGATCTGGCCTGTGACATCAGCGGGGGGCCTCTACTGTGAGAAGCCCACCACAGCCACTGGGTGTTTTATAAGACACCCTCTGGTTTAGGGGCATCAAATTAATATAAGACAGTGTCGTATTTGGGGGGGAAACATGGTAGTACGATGGCCCTCACACTCCCCCAGATGCACTACATATCATAGAGGCCATTATGTTGTGCATCTGGGGGAGTATGAGGTTGCCATTTTACTATATGGGGGGACTGAGGCATTTGTTTTTCATATTTCGATCTATAATTTCAGATCCATGAATACAGACCTCAAGAGGACACACACGTGTCATGTCTTCTTTCTTCCTGCTGTGGAATCTGGTTGCATGGGACTTACCCACAGATCTCAGTGCAGTTCACACAGGGTAGCGTGAACTGGAAAGGTGGTGGAGGAATTGTGCTAGTGCCTGCACCGCACCAGTGTGAGCCTGAGGTAAAAGTGGAGTTCCACCAATATGGCCCCTGGTAAGGCTGAAATGATGTGGACTGGGAAGGCTGCATTGATGGACACAGATCAGACTGCATTGATGGGCAATGCAGTTGGTAAGTTGGTATGCCTCTGTGTGGACAAAATTATTGTTGGTATACTGTTTTTGTAGGGCTGAATATATATATATATATATATATATATATGTATATGTATTTTACTAATAGCAATTTGGAATCTCTTGGGAACAAAGTCATAAAGAAAGAGAAAAATTGACTCAGAGTGTAGGATGTTCAAAGAACAGTGGACTTAACATTACTTTTTCATGCAGTACAAGGAAAGAGTTGTGTGTTTGATATGCCAGAATATAGCATCTGTCTTCAAAGAATACAATTTGTGTTGCCACTATCAAGCTCACCATGAAGATGAATATGATTGTTTGGTTGGAGATGTGAGAAAAGAGAAGTTATTAAAACTGAAAAATACATCGACAACTAAGCAAAATACTTTAGTGAAGCAGAAGCAGCTAAATATTTCATCATTGTGAGCAAGTTTTCAGGTTGCCCAGCTAATAGCATGCACTGGCAAACCATTTGTGGAGGAAGAATTTGTTAGAGTGACTTTTTTCTGTTTCCAAAGAGATGTGTCCAGAAAAGGCAGACATACTTAGTACAGTTAGTCTTTCAGGATCTACAATTACATGAAGGATTGAATAAATGGGAGACAATTTACAGAGGTCCGTCCAGTTGCCTCTCTGAGGACCCAGGGTCTCTCTGCCCAGGTGTGGCATCATGGAAGGAATAAGGAGATGAGACACACCGTGCATTCAACCCACATATGTAGGTATCTGCTACATGCACCCAGTGCTCTGCCATAGTATCATGGTACGTTTATTATATAGGTTTTTTGGTACACACACACATAATGAATTCTCTACATATGTGACATTCTGCAGTTTGATTGGATATTATCAAATCACCTAAACAACACTCTTGTGATGTTACTACCACAAAGAATTCTGTGATCATTTACTAGGTTTCTATGACACTCTGTGATAGATATGATTAATGTGAATAAAGCTATTTGTAAGTTAGTGCCCCTTGACCTGTTGAGAGGATCTTTGTGGTTTTGGTCAGCTTTTACTATCCATCATAATTATTTGTGAGATTATCAAAAGACAAAAACAAAAAAAATAATTTAATTAAAAAAAACATATTCATATCTAAGTGTGAGGACTTTAGCCAGACCAATTTTGGAGTTTTCCTCAATTTACAAGTTCTGTTTCTCTTGTTTTACTTTGAATTGCCTAGTAATACTGCTTGGCTTCTGTTCCAACAAATGCATTCTAGTGTGGTGACTGTAGGACAAGATTCATTATAGTACTTGATCTTTCCGCTGGTGTTTATTGTAGGGCCTGGGAACATATCTTGTTGCTTGAGAGAGGAGGGGTCATTGGCAGTAATCTTTGGGCTTTTATTCTGTAATTGCAACCTTTTGGTGGGCTTAACCTAGTGGGCTTAAAGTAGGGTATATATTTGTTGATCTTATAAATACTTGCTCTCATGTTATTTCTCCTGTATTGAGAAGAGAATAATAAGAAGTCCACTAGTGGGAAAAATTTAGGGAAAGAAGTCACAAAGAGGGATAAGCAGGTGGCCCTCATTCTGGGGTCTGCTTTGCTGACCTTCCTTCCTCAGACTGAGACCTTGCCAATCAGTCGGGGTATGATGACCTCTGGCAACAATTTGCATCAGCATTTGCAAAACTCTGCAAGAAAGCTTTCCAATTTTTCCTTGGCACTCAATGAGAGCAATGGTATTCAGATTCTTCACAACTTCTAATTTCTCCTACAGGAGAGGATATCTATGAAAAGGTTTCCCAAACCTGTGAAGTATTTGGAGCTGGACTAGGATAAACTAGCCGCTGCAACAACTGATGGTGCTCCTAGGATGGTGGCGTCTAAGAAGACTAACTACTTGCATTAACCAAGAGATGGACAAATGTAACCATTCTTATTCCATAGCCATACACTACCTCATCTAACACCAAGCACTGCTATGTAGTAAATCACTGAAGTGGGGCTCTGTTATGAAAATTGTGGTGTCTTCTGTTAACTTAATTAGAGCTAAAACACTAATCCACAGACAATTTCAGGAATTTCTGTCTGACCTAAAAGTTGCCTATGAAGGTGTTCTGTTCCACAAAGAAGTGCATTGGCTGAGTTGAGGGAGAGTTTTGAGAAATTTCTATGACTTACTTCCAGAAATTACAGCTTTTATGCTTTCAAAAAACAAAGAAGTACAAGAGCTCAATGATGCAGAATGGAAATGGCACCATCTCATCTTTCTGACAGATATAACAGAGCTACTCTACAGTTTCAATGTGCAACTTCAAGGAAAAGGGAAACTCATCTGTGATATGCAATCATATGTAAAAGCTTTGAAGTAAAATTAGGCCTCCTTATCAAACAAGTGAAGGATGTGAGATTTAAAATGGTGAAGGTCTTAAACTGTAGTGATTAAAATAGTGGAAGATATAAATTGTGATAGATATAAGAGAGGGTGAGTAAATTTGACCTCAGAAATATGTTTCACTACAGTGTCTTGGGTTTTAGAATCAAATATAAGGTGGTTGCGAGGGAAATATTCCCAATTATTCAAATACCCAAGTCAATTGGGTTTTATAGAGATTTTAATTAACAATACAATGAGTAATCAGAGAGAGAGAGAGAGAGAGAGAGAGAGAGAGAGAGAGTAAGAAAGGAATAAGTATGAAGGGTCTCAAGCCAATATGGCCTAGACCTGAGTCTTAAAAGAGAAATCAGTCAGTTTTTTAACACTCACCACAAGGTCTGACTAAACAAGGATTTTAGTGACACCAGGCCAGCTCCATTTCAGCTGTCTTCACCAGAGAGTCTTCCAGCCACAGACTGTTCCAAAAGGCCTCTCTCAAGAGATTCTTCCCAAATGGTCCTCATCAGAGATCCTCCAAAAGGCTTTCTCCAAAGGGATCTATATCCTCAGGAGATTCTGCTTTTTCTTATATAGGGGTTTTTCTCCCATATCACCTCCCCTAAGTCCCTACATCTACCAATTGCTGTAGATGCTTTCCAAAGGACTGCCCATCTGAATTCCTGCTAAGTCGACCAAGATCCTCAGTAAGTCTGAACAAGAGAAAACACAGCTGAGTCAACTAATCTCATCAAGATAAAACTTGCCCGACCCTTTTAGGTACCTAGCATCTCATTGTATCAATTCTAAAAACAGGCCTGGCTCAAAGAACTCCTTGCCCCACCATAAGCATGGATCCAAGTACTTTCTTTGTTTAGCAATGAGTTTTCTCCCCTAAAGCAGTCTTAAGTATGGGTGGAGTAGAGGTCCTTCCATTTCTGATCCTGGCGAGTTCTCACATCAAAATGGGAAATGTTTCTCAGTAGGAAATTTGTTCCAATTAAGAATTCCCTGATGGGGAAATTTTTAACATTCACAAGTCTGAGAGATTTCAAGATTTACAAGCAGGAAAGTTTGTGCCACCTCCCCTTAACTCAAAATGTGTTAGCAGAAAAACCCTTGATTGCATTCACAAAAGAAACATCTATGGATTCACTGGAAGAGTTGCAAAAGGAGCTCCAATTCAGATTTAAAGAGTTTCATCTCCATCAACAGGACATACAGCTTTTCCGTAACCCATTTTCTATTGACATTGAAAATGTGGATACAATTTGCCAAATGGAACTGGATGAATTGCAGAACTGTGACTCTCTGAAAGACTCATTCAAGTCAAGCAGTTTGCCTAATTTCTATGCATCTTTCCCCTCTGGGACATATCCTAATCTCAGGAACCATGCACTCAAAATGGCAACCATCTTTGGTGGCACATATCTGTGAACAGACTTTTTCCAGAATGAAACATCTGAAATCTCCAACCAGATCTAGACTAACTGATGCACACTTGCATCACTTGTTACTGTTAGCAGTGACAAATATAGAACCAGTCATTGACCATCTTATTAGCCAAAAGTAGGCCCATAGTTCCCATTGAAATACTGGTCAGTTTGCTGATTTAAATTTACTTGTTCTTTATTTTAAATATTGTATTTGTTTCTGTTTCTTTTGTTTTTTTTTTTAGCTTAAAATAAGATATGTGCCGTGTGCATAGGGATTTGTTCATAGTTTGTTTGTTTTTTTAAATGCCCGGCCCTCCAAAGGACTGAGGGACAGTGAACTGGACCCCTGTGTAAAATGTTTGGGGACCCCAGCTCTAGTAGATACAATGGGTTCAGTTAGTCCAGCTTCCCAGAGGCGATTATAAAAAATCTCGGAGCTGCGATAGCTGAATTGGGGCCCTCTGATACTCTTCACTGTCATCTACACTAGGCCATCATCAAGTTGAAATACATAATTTATTGGAATTAAAACGTTATCAGGCTTTCTTTATCTACCAAATATTTTACTGAGACTAAGGACAAGACTCACAACACTCCAAGAGATAGATGTTCTCCTCACCATGAGTTTTTCCTCCATCCAGCCTGATCACAACCCAGATATTCCTGCCTCTTCTGGGAATCCCTTGACTGTGTCTTCCAAGCAATTTCCCATTGTGCAACCACCACTCGTTCTGCATATTTTATCCTTACTATACTTACCATATGATTAGCCCCCTTATATTTACCCATGCATTTAAGGAATGATTTTAGCCTGGATTTCCATTTATTTTATTCCATTTATTCCATTTTCCATTATCACATCTTCATTATAACAAACTCCTATGTAGTAAAAGCTATTTTAAAAGATTTCTTTTTAAATGCCCTTTTCAATAAGGAGTTAGAGTTTGCTTTGTAATGTTATATTGACTCACTTTTATGATCCTGCCCAAATTCACTATGTAGGACCAATTTCACTCTATGCCTGGCATTCGTTAGAGTCAAATTGGAGCTTGGCCTACCATTGTATCCACAATGCCTCCCATAATGCATTGCACTAAACAGATGATTAATAGATGGTGGCTAAATTCTTGGTTTCAAGAGCAAGATTGGGAGAGGACAGAATAACCCAACCTCTGTCTAAAGTAGAGGTTGACAAAATATAAGCCCAAGGGTTTAATAGGGACCTATGAACCAAATCTGGTCTTCCCTATTATTTTATAATATTTGTTATAATAATTTTTCTGTAGAAAAAGGAAAAGAGGAGGCAATTGGGTAGTCCAGTGGATTGAGAGCCAGGCCTAAAGATGGGAGGTCCTGTGTTCACATCTGATCTCAGATACTTCCTAGCTGTATCACCCTGGGGAAGTCACTTTACCACCATTGCCTAACCCTTACCACTCTTCTGCCTCGGAACCAAGACATAGTATTGATTCTAAGGTAGAAGGTGATAGTTTTTTTTAAAAAGAATCTTTTAAATGTAAAAGCCATTCTCACTTTTAAAACCGGGTAGCCAAATAACTTTATTTCAGGTCTTCATTTTCCAAACTCTAGACTAAAGCAATATGACAGTCCTATGAAGTACAAGACTCAATTGAGCAAATGGAAAATACTTTTAAATGAGGAGTGGATACAATGAATGGAAAAATTAGCTGGAAATTTTTCAGCTTAGAAACCCACAACACAAACATACTTCCGGTCAAGATGGCGGTGTAGAAGCAGCGAAAATTCAGACCTCGGAAACCCTTCCTTACCAATCGCAAACAGAGTGCTCCTAGGCCACCAAAATTCAAGCTGAACAACAGGATAGACCTGGGGAAACCTCCTCCTGGACCTGGATCAAAAGGTACCACACCCCAAAAGCCAGAACCCTAGATCACTCGGATCTAAGGGGTAGACAGAAAGAAGGTCCCAGGACCCATCCCCCCCAACCCAGAGTGCTGAGCCCACGGCAGCAGCGGGAACCTCAGGGCTCTGAGGACTCACCTTGAAAGCAACCTGAGCCAGTCTCTGGGGTGCCCAACACAGATGGTAGGGAAACATAGAGAGAAGGGGGAAGCCTGTAGCCCCCTGGCTGGGTCCTTCCATCTGAGTCTCAAGGGAGGTCCCAGCTTTAGGGCACCAGCTGAACCCAATCCCATCAGGAGCCCTCAGAGCTACTGAAAGGACAGAAAACTCAGGGCTGGCCAAGGGGTTGCTCCAAAGAGCTTACCTTGAAAAGTAAGCCCGGGCCAGATTCCAGGCATTCAACACAGACTATGGAAGAGGAGGTTGCTGCTTTTTTTTTTCTTCCCTATTTTTGGCTCTGGGATCATTTGGCCCACACCACCTGAACCTAATCTCATCAGGAGCCCTCAGAGTCCAGGCAAGCCACAACCCCTCCCCCCTTAGAGAGCTGGGTCTTCTGAAAAAACAGAAACCTAGAGGTGAAGTCAAGATGGCAGCCTAGAAGGAGCATAGACCTGGCAGCCTGGCCAGAGCTTTAGAGATCCCCCATATCTGCTCCAGCCGTCCAGGAAGTTTAAAACTCAGAGTAAATGCAGCCCAACTAAGCTGAACTCAATCCCATCAAAAGTCTCCAGAGCACAGGGAAGCCCAGGCTCCTCATCCATCCTCATTGACTGCTGGACCTTAAGCCAATTAAAAGCCTCCAGAGGACAGGAAAGCTCAAACCCCCAACAGCCCTCCCTCATATTACACCAAGAGATCCTCTGTTAAAGCTCCAAGAGGGGAGACTGATAGAAGTCCCCAAAAAACAAAAAAATGAGAGGAACAAGAGCACAGACAAATATGGGGAGGAAAGAAGGGATGAATTTGAACAAACAACAGAAACAGAAGAAAGAAACTACAATAGACAGCTACTACACACCAAATGGAACAGAGGGGGGGGAGAGATCAGCAAACAATAAACCAGAAATCCTAGCAAATTGGATACAGGCTGTGGAAGAACTCAAAACACAACTAAGAGAGGCTGAAGACAATTGGGAAAAGAACTTAAAAATTAAGATAAGTCATCTGGAAACAGAGGCACTTGAACTAAAACAAAAAAATAGTGTCCTGAAAGTCAAAATCATCCAGCTGGAAAATGAGGCAAAGGAGATGAAAGATGAGGCAAAGGAGATGAAAGACAAATTAAAGAGGATGAAAGGTGATCTTCAAAGAAACTCAGACCAGAAGGAAAAAGATGACCAAAAAGCCAAAGATGAAATCCAATCTTTAAGAACCAGAGTAAAACAACTAGAATCAAGTGACCTCACAAGGCAGCAGGACACTATAAAACAAAACAAAAAGAATGAAAAAATTGAGGAAAATGTGAAGCATCTCATTCACAAAACAGACGATTTAGAAAATCATTCAAGAAGAGACAATTTAAGAATAATTGGTCTACCAGAAGACCACAACAAAAGAAAAAGCCTGGACATAATACTATAGGAAATTATCCAGAAAAATGTCCCGAAATCCTAGAACAAGAGGGGAAGTGCAGATTGAAAGAATCCACAGATCACCCCTTGTATTTAACCCCCAACGGACAACACCAAGAAATGTTATAGCCAAATTCAAAAACAATCAGATGAAAAAACAGGTATTACAAGCTGCCAAGAAGAAACCATTCAGATACCATGGAAACATGGTGAGGATAACACAGGATCTGCCTGCATCCACACTGAAAGACCAAAAGGCATGGAATATGATATTCCGGAAAGCAAGGGAACTAGGCCTACAGCCAAGAATAAAATACCCATCAAAACTGACTATATTCTTACAGGGGAAAGTATGGTCATTTAACACAACAGAAGAGTTCCAAGCATTCATTAATAAAAGACCATACCTGAACAGAAAATTTGAAGTCCAACCACAGAACTCAAGAGAATCATCAAAAGGTAATTAAAAAAGAGGGGAAAAACAACAACAACAACAAAAAAGTTTTTTTAAGAGACTCAATAAGTTAAAATGATATGTATACTATTTGACATTGTACTAGAAACACTAGCAGTAGCAATTAGAGAAGAAAAAGAAATTGAAGGCATCAAAATAGGCAAGGAGGAGACCAAGTTATCACTCTTTGCAGATGGCATGATGATCTACTTAAAGAATCCTAGAGATTCAACCAAAAAGCTAATTGAAATAATCAACAACTTTAGCAAAGTTGCAGGATACAAAATAAACCCACATAACTCATCAGCTTTTCTATATATCTCCAACACAGCTCAGCAGCAAGAACTAGAAAGAGAAATCCCATTCAAAATCACCTTAGACAAAATAAAATACCTAGGAATCTACCTCCCAAGACAAACACAGGAACTATATGAACACAACTACAAAACACTCGCCACACAACTAAAACTAGACTTGAGCAATTGGAAAAACATTAACTGATCATGGGTAGGATGAGACAATATAATAAAAATGACCATCCTACCCAAACTTATTTATCTATTTAGTGCCATACCCATGGAACTCCCAAAAAATTTCTTTACTGATTTGGAAAAAAACCATAACAAAGTTCATTTGGAATAACAAAAGATCAAGGATATCCAGGGAAATAATGAAAAAAAAAACACAAATGAGGGGGGCCTTGTAGTCCCAGACCTCAAACTATAGTACAAAGCAGCATTCATCAAAACAATTTGGTACTGGCTAAGAGACAGAAAGGAGGATCAGTGGAATAGACTGAGGGCAAGCGACCTCAGCCAGACAGTATACGATAAACCCAAAAATCCCAGCTTTTGGGACCAAAATCCACTATTCGATAAAAACTGCTGGGAAAATTGGAAGACAGTGTGGGAGAGATTAGGAATTGATCAACACCTGACACCCTACACCAAGATAAATTCAAAATGGGTGAAAGACTTAAACATAAAGAAGGAAACCATAAGTAAATTGGGTAAACACAGAATAGTATACATGTCAGACCTTTGGGAGGGAAAAGACTTTAAAACCAAGCAAGACATAGAAAGAATCACAAAATGTAAAATAAATGATTTCGACTACATCAAATTAAAAGGCTTTTGTACAAACAAAACCAATGTAACTAAAATCAGAAGGAAAATAACAAATTGGGAAAAAATCTTCATAAAAACCTCTGACAAAGGTTTAATTACTCAAATTTATAAAGAGCTAAATCAATTGTACAAAAAATCAAGCCATTCCCCAATTGATAAATGGGCAAGGGACATGGATAGGCAGTTTTCAGATAAAGAAATCAAAACTATTAATAAGCACATGAAGAAGTGTTCTACATCTCTTATAATCAGAGAGATGCAAATCAAAACAACTCTGAGGTATCACCTCACACCTAGCAGATTGGCTAACATGACAGTTATGGAAAGTAATGAATGATGGAGTGCGTGTGGCAAAGTGGGGACACTAACTCATTGCTGGTGGAGTTGTGAACTGATCCAGCCATTCTGGAGGCAATTTGGAACTATGCACAAAGGGCGATAAAAGACTATCTGCCCTTTGATACAGCCATAGCACTGCTGGGTCTGTACCCCAAAGAGATAATGGACAAAAAGACTTGTACAAAAATATTCATAGCTGCACTCTTTGTGGTGGCCAACAATTGGAAAATGAGGGGATGCCTTTCAATTAGGGAATGGCTGAACAAATTGTGGTATATGTTGGTGATGGAATATTATTGTGCAAAAAGGAATAATAAAGTGGAGGAATTCCATGGAGACTGGAACGACCTCCAGGAATTGATGCAGAGCGAGAGACACAGAACCAGGAGAACATTGTACACAGAGACAAACACACTGTGGTATAATCGAATGTAATGGACTTCTCCATTAGGGGTAGTGTAATGTCCCTGAACAATCTGCAGGGATCTAGGAGAAAAAACACTATCCATAAGCAGAGGACAAACTGTGGGATGAGAAACACCGAGGAAAAGCAACTGCCTGACTACAGTGATTGAGGGGACATGACAGAGGAGAGACTCTAAACGAACACTCTAATGCAAATATTAACAACATGGCAATGGGTTCGAATCAAGAACACATGTGATACCCAGTGGAATCACGCATCGCCTACGGGGGGTGAGGGGGAGGAAAAGAAAATGATCTTTGTCTTTAATGAATAATGCATGGAAATGATCAAATAAAATACTATAAAATTAAAAAAAAAAAGAAACCCACAACAGGTCTTCCCTTAACGAAATACAACAAAAACCTTGATCTAATCAATAAATGACCAATAAATCATAGTCTGATCCTTTTTCAGCCAAGGTCACCATAAAGAGAGAAAATGAATCCATCATCCAGATCAACAGAATGGTCTCTGGAAACTGTCACTGGTGCCACAGTAAAGGCCACTAAGGAAGGACTGAGGCTGGCTACCAGGGCTGACAGCTCCAAGTCTCCTATAAAACTTTCAGCCTTAGGAAGCAAGATGGAATATACACCCCTGACCATCTGCTCCTTAAGACCCTGTTTTGATTCCCAAGTTCTCCATTCTGGGTGCACTAAGCGAGCGAATCTGCCTCTGCATGCTTCTCTAGAGTGAACAGTCCTCTTAGGTCCTAGGCTAAGTCCTGAATATGGAACAAGTTCTAAAGCAAGAAGTCACTACATAGCTCTGAGCCCAGGGGAGGAGCAGGTTCTCATATCCAGATCCCAGCCCAGTCTGAGGACCTAATGTGGGGCTTGGGCTCTCCTCATCTGTGGCTGGGGAGACACTATCTCAAACCTCAAGTTTTGGGTTTGTTTGGGTGTTTTTTGCTATTTTCAGAACTAATTCAGTGATCAAGAAGATTTGGGGGCTTCGAAGTGTATAAATGAAAATCTGTTACCCTAAAAAAGAACTACATTTCCCGGGAGCCCACTGACACTTCCTATTGTTACATACTTCCTGTAGACAGAGGATATTAGTGAATGGGAAGTCCTTTTGGGCCTCTTTTTGCTTTGCAGTAAGCATGGTGGTTGGTGGGAAGGTGGGGGTTTTGAAATGGCTAATCAGCCATGGGCATGTGGTCTTTATTTTGTATCCTCTTTATTCCTTGATTTCTAGTGATCATTAATAAATCTCCAAAAATATAATATTTTTATTATTGAGACATTTTAATTTTTACACAAGGAGGTATGATCCTGGAACATTTTAGCAGCCCTCTCTTTTCTTGGGTGAGGTCTCCTAATCTATTTTCCATCAAATTGCTTTGAACCCTAAGGAACATTTCAAGATATCACAGAAACAAATAAGCAGAGTAGTATGCTTGCTCCCCAACAAGGGTATGTGTTAAATAAATAATATCACCTCTAAAACATTTCAAATGGCATATGTTTGTGAAAATCTTGGCATCAGACACTAATAAGTACAGTTTTCCAAATACTCCAAAGATGAAAATAATCAGCCATTATAAGAGGATTGTCAGTCTCCTATTCAATAATGATTGCAGCATGGCTTTGGACCCAAACAATATACAAGCAGGTACAAATTTAAATCCAATAATCATTGTTATAAAACAAAGATAGCCAGCAAATATGCACTGCAATTATCATTATGTTTAAAGCATTGTTGAAATAATATGAAAAAACAAGTGCACCCCTAAAGGGATCAAAGAAAAAAAAAGATCCTAAGTGTACAATGATCCAAGACAATTGTGAGGGACTTGTGAGAAAAAACACTATCCACATCCAGAGAAAGAATTATGGGAGAAAAAATGCAGAAGTAAAACAACTGCTTGATCACTTGGGTCAATGGGGATATGACTGGGGAAGTAAACTAATTGATCACCCTAGAGCAAATATCAATAATATGGAAATAGGACTTGATCAATGACACATGCAAAACCCAGTGCAATTGCTTGTTAGCTATGGGAGTGGGGTGGTAGGAGGAGAGGGAAAGAACATGATTCATGTAACTATGAAAACATATTCTAAATTAATTAAATAAAAAATAAACAAAAAAAATTGAGGCCCCAATTCTCTGACTCAGCGCCCCCCCCCCCAATCTTCCTCATACTACAAGTGATAACAAGCAATCTAACAGATTTTACATGTGCAGGCTTTTAAAATATTTTCTGTTAGATTTAAAATGGTTGAAGGCCTTAAACTGTAACAGTTAAAAGAGTGATGTTGTAAACTGTAGTGAGTTAAAATGGTGGAAGATATAAATTGTGATAGATATAAGACAGGGTGAGCAAATTTGACCACAGAAAATATGTTTCACTACAGTGTCCTGGTTTTTAAATCAAATATAAGGTGGTCGCCAGCAAAATATTCCCAATTATTCAAATACCCAAGTCAACTGGGTTTTATAGAGATGTTAATTAATACAAATGTGGAATTAAAGAAAAGAGAGAAAGAGAGAAAAGGGAAATAAGTATGAAGGGCCTTAAGCCAACATGGCCTAGACATGAGTCTTAAGAGAGAGAGATCAGTCAGTCAGTCTTTTAACACTCACCACAAGGTCTGTCTAAGCAAGGATTCTAGTGACACCAGGCCAGCTCCATCTCAGCTGACTTCACCAGAGAGAGTTCCAGCCAGAGTCCTCCTTAAAGAGCCTTCCAGCCAGAGACTGTTCCAAAGGGCCTCTCTCCAGAGCCTCCAGAGGGACAGAGTCCCCTCAGAGGAGCTCCAGCGAGACCTCCTTAGAGATTGTCCTCCAAGAGCTTCCCTTCTCCAGAGCCTCTCTCAAGAGATTCTTCCCAAGTGATCCTCGTCAGAGATCCTCCAAAAGGATTTTTTTCCAAGAGATTCTGCTTTTTCTTATATAGGGGTTTTTCTCCTATGTCACCTCCCCTAAGTCCTAAATCTACCAATCACTATAAACATTTTCCAAAGGACTGCCCATCTGAATTCCTGCTAAGTCGACTAATCTCCTCAGTAAGTCTGAACCAGTGAAAACACAGCTGAGTCAACTAATCTCATCAAGAGAAAACTTGCCTGACCCTTTTATGTACCTAGCATCTCATTGTATCAATTCTAAAAAACAGGCATGGCTCAAAGAACTCCTTGCCTTATTATAAGCATGAGTCCAAGTACTTTCATTGTTTAGCAAGGAGTTTTCTCCCCTAAAGCAATCTTAAGTATGGATGGAGTAGAGGTCCTCCCATTTCTGATCCTGGCGAGTTCTCACATCAAAATGGGGAATGTTTCCCAGTAGGGAATTTGTTCCAATGGAGGATTCCTTAATGTGGAAATTTTTAACATTCACAAGTCTGAGAAATTTCAAGATTTACATTTCCATATTAGTTCTTTGGTGGAGGAAAATCCAAACAAAAAATTTAAAAAGAAAGCAAAATATAGAATGTTTGATTTGGATTCAAGACCTCATTAGTTCCTTCTTTGGAGGTTATTTTCTTTTTATATTACTTTCATTTATTTTTCCCATTTTTATTCCAACTCTGTTATTTGATTTTTTTTAATCTCTTTTTGAGCTCTTCCAACATCTGAGACCAATTCCCATTTTTCTTTGAATCCTTGCATATGGCTGCTATGTTCTCTCTCCCCTATTGAGGCTGTGCCTTAATCTTTGTTTCCATAGAAATTTTCTATGGTTAGGTGTTTATTTGGGTTTTTTTCTCATTTTTCGAGCCTTTTTCTTTTTTACTTACTTACATCTAAAATGTGGGGTTTGTTTTGAGTTAGAGAAGATACTCTCTCAAACTTCAGTTTTTTCTAGCTGTTACCATCTTCTCTAGTTACCGTTTTCTGCAAATTTCAGTTCTTCCAGGGTCGTAGCCTGAATGATCTGAAAACTACTAATTTAGTTTCCTCTAGGAACTTCTTGTGGATTGTAGGACTCAGTGCAGTGTCAGTTTTTTTGCCCAGGGATTAGAGGCTTCACTGGAGGTTTGAATGGGCCAAGTGCTACAGATTTTGAAGCCTCCCTATAGGCTTGTAACAGGACTTGAGACTTCAAGAGTTTGGTGTGGGATGCTTTGCTGCTGGCTTTGGCAGAGTTCAGGCATCTCAAAGTTGATTTGTGGCCAGGTTTGGAACATGGCACAGTAGGTGGGAAGTGGGTGGTCTACACTCCTCTGTGCACAGTTTTACTTCTGGTTCCTCCTTATCCCATGAAAATAAACCCTCTCTGTCCACCTTTCAAATGGTTTTCCATAGGAGAACCACTTCATTCCATCCCCTTGTTGGCTTCATGACTCTAGTCATTTAAAGGCACTATTTTAAGGTTGGTTTGAGAGGATTATCAGAGCAGCTCCAACTTTCTAGTAGTAATTTCCAACTACTACTAAACCACCATTCTGACTCCTCTCCCTGTCTTTAATATTTTAAAATCCTATGGATATAGTTCCAAATTCCTCTCCAGAATGGTTGAATCAATTTCTAATTCTACCGATATCGCATTAGTGTCCCAATTTTCCCACTTCTCCATCAATCTGTGTCAATTCCCTTTTCTATCTTCATATCAAATCTAATAGGTATGAGGTGGTACCATAGAGTTATTTAAATTTGCATACATCTAATTAATAATGACTTAGATCATTTCTCCATATAATTATAGATGACGTTAGTTACTTCATCTGAAAAGTGCCTATTCATTTCTTTAGACCATATATCAATTAGGGAATGATTTAGATTCTGATATATTTTCAGTCAGTTCTCTTATGTATTTCAGAATTTAGGCACATATTAGAGAAACTTATAAAATAAATTTTCAATATTATGTATGCTGTTTTAACCTCTGTTCTAGTTTCCCTTTGTTTATCTTACTCTCTCCCCTTTTACCCTGTTCATTCTCAAAATTATTTTACTTCTGGCCACTGCCTCCCTCAATTTGTCCTCCATTCTATCCTCTCCCTTCTCTTATCCCTGTCCCCTCCTCCATTCCTCTAGACCATCTTGGTGAACCTAAGGCACCCATGCCAGAGTATACCAGAGAGAGTTGCTCCCTTCCCTCTTCCCATGTGCACTTGAGGACATTTTTCACATGATGCCCCTCTGCCCAGCCGCCCAATGGGAGTACTTCCTCCCTGCTCCATCTGGGGCACAGCATGGGACTCACATGCCATGTGAGGGTTACAGTTTGGGCACTTGGTATCTAAGGTTTCTAAAAGATTCACCATTAGAGATCTATGATAAGATGGATTTTTATACCTAAATGAGTCAATTCCAATGAGAGTAAGGTTCAAACATTCCCCTCTCCTGTTCCCCCACATTTCGTCCCACTGTAAAAGCTCTTATGCTTCTCTTTTGTGAGTTTATTTACCCTGTTCCACCTATCCCTTAACCATTCACCCACTGTGTTCCTCTTTCACACTTTAGTTAATGATTTTAGATATTATCCCATCATATTCAACTCACATTCATATAATTTGGCAATGTATTCTCTCTCTAACTGCCCTAATAATGATAAAGTTCTTAGGAATTACGAATATCATCTTCTCATGGAAGCACTTTAACCTTATTAATCCCCTTGTGAGTTCTCTTTCCTATTAACCTTTATTCATTCTCCTGGTGCTTATATTTGAGAGTGAGAATTTCTATTCAGTTTTGGTTTTTCTTCAGGAATATTAAAAGAAATGAATTTTGATTCTGGAAAGGGAAGACACTACTATTTCATCATTACCTATAACATTTTATTTCAATCTCTTCAATACTTCTTGGATATTTTTCCTCTCTCATGTGATAAGTGGCATTGTGTAGTTCTTCACCCAAAGGCTGTAGCTCATGACTAAGAGCAGTGTTCCCCTTTCCAGAACAAAAGGTCATTTCCTTTTGGGCAAGATTCATAGCTTTTATTACGTCTCCTGGAATGGTCAAATATTGTGGTGTTCTCATAGGAGCCTCACGATACAGGCACTGAGAATGAGTGTGATTGGATAAGCATAGTATTTTTTACCCCCACTGTTTACAAATGAATGAATGATTGAAGCTGGTGTGCTTATAAACCAGCATCAAATAGGTTAGTCAGCATACAGTTGTCAGGATGCAAAATTAAATTGATCAATTAGAAATCCCATTTAGGCCTCCTGGCATCTGTAGGACTGGGACCGAGGCCAGCATTCATACTATAGATTGAAGTTGATTTAATAAAACTCTCCTACGACGGAGACTCATAGCCAGAGGGATGTGTTAAAGGAAGAACACCAACAATTGCACCAAGGTTTTTATACCAGAATTTCAGAGGAAGAGAGTAAAGAACTAGGCAGCTGTTGACAAGCACAGAAACAGTGTGGTATCATAGTGGGGGTCATGAGGGGCATCCTTTCAAGGCCATATAGAAGAGGCGTCCCATGTTTAAAGGATAGTCATTAAGTGAAGTTTGAAGTTGGTAGAAACTAAGACTGTGCAAGTGATTGGATGCATCTCTTCATCAGGCCAACTGTGGAAATAGTCCATTGATATAAAGAATAGATAAGGAGCAGATCAAAGTTACAACTTCTGTTTTCTCAGGATATTTTAAGGTAATTTCCTCAACTGAGAAGGAAGAGAATGAGATGATATTGGAAGTTTGCAAAAGCAAGTGAAGGTTTTGATCAGCTATTGAAAGAAGAAAAGGAAATAACTTGGGAAGTAATCCACGGATGGCATCATCACAGGGACAGTCCAATTGGAAGAATAACAATCTCAATCTGGAGTGGATCCAATCTGTGACATTTTTAGCTGCTTTTTTTCATTCAGTGATTCACTGAATGTGTTTTTGCTAACTTCCCTCCAAATGCTAATCATTATTCTAGGAGATAGGGTTCAAAATAGAGAAATGAAATCATCATTTCTTATTTATATTTGATTCATAAGAAACAACTCGTACACTTTCACATAAACAGCACAATAAAATGACCATATAGAAACTAGGTAATTTCTGGTGTTTTGTTCCAGTAACTGGAAGGCTCAGGGTAAATTTCTTAGAGCAAGTGGTATTCAGGATCAGTTTTGAAGGATCCAAAGGATTTTGAGTGACTGAGTACACATGAGAATATCTTGCAGACAATTAACAATGCCTCCAGGAGAAGCGAAGGGGTGAGGGGGAAATTGTTGCCCTACTTTGGGGGAAACCTGAAATAGTCAAGGAACAGAGACCTCAATCTCAATATAAAGAAGTGTATATGTGTATGGGAATAGCAGAATAATTGGTGAGTGAGCAACCCTGAAAAGGGATCAGGAAGACTCCTCAGCAGATGTGTCAGGCCTCCCTGATAAACCAATACATCTTTGGTGTCTACACACACTCAGCCATGACTCCAAGAAGCTAGAGTATGCTCAGTGGCCACACACCAGGAAAACCTTCTTTTCAGATGCTCTAAACCAGACTGAGGATGACTTACTGGGATCAGACTTGTTCAGCAGTTAGTTTATGCCTATCTCAAGCACATGAAGACAATATCCAGCAGAATGGGCAGATGAGAATGTGTCACAGCTAATGCATGTGCTCTGGAGCAAAGGAAGAACAATAACAATTTAGAGGGCTAATTTATCCATTGGTGACCCAACAGGACAACAACTACATGAAGGAAGAAGGAGGTTCTTAGGTTTTTGAAATTTCATTTGCCACAGTCCCTACCTTTTAGTCCAATGTTTGTCAACTGATACAGCCTAATAAATCTGTTTTGAGTAAAATTGTACTGAATAACATTTGAGTAATAAATCATGGATTTCACTTTCCCTCAGTATTTCCTGGAATAAAATCTGACTTTTACAATAAATATTCATAAGATATTGCTTTTTAAAAAGTGATTTTAAAAAAAGGAACAGCTGGGTGGCACAATGGATGGAGAGTCAGGCCTAGAGGGAGGTCCTAGGTTCAAATCTGGACTCAGACACTTCCTAGCTGTGTGATCCTGGGCAAATCACTTCACCCCCATTGCCAAGCCCTTAGCACTCTTCTGCCTTGGAGCCAATACACAGTATTGATTCTAAAATGGAAAGTAAGTGTTAAAAATGTTTTAAAAAATAACCTGGTCTTTGAAGAATCAAAATTGTGACAATATTAAATATGTTACAGGGAAACAAGAACAGTGTACATAAGCTATGGAACAGGAGCATCAGTATTGACATATCTAATTTCTGACTGTTAGGATGCATGTACCTCCATTGCCCAGGGAGGGATTGGTTTGGGAACAAAAAAGAAAATGCATCTTGAATTTGTACTTAACTGGCTCACATTGCCCTGATGCCTCTCCAAAGTGATCACACAGAGGTCACATCTAGTTCACCATGATTGTCTGTGACTATTCAGTTATGAAATGAATATTAGGCACTAGAAAAAGACATTCCCTTGAAATAACTTAAATTGAATGAATAAACAATTTCTGTTCAGAAAAGATACATCACATATTGAGCAAATCAAGCCTAGATTGCAGAAGGAAGCAAATTCTCAGCTGGAATTGGAAGATAACTTTATACACAGAACATGATGGAATTTCTTAGCTCAGAGCATGGAAGGGAAGTTCTTGTACTTCATGCTTGTAGGGAAAAGGCACAGAGCAATTTGAAAATGGAACAGAGCATATCACACTCAAAGAGAATTTTCTGAGGTGAGAGAAAAAGAAATCTCTTCCATCAAAAATCTGCAGAGTGGTATTCAAATATAAAAAGGTGAATTGAGAGGGCAGGACTACTCGTTGGGAAGGTTTTTACTTGGTTCAGAACCATCAGAGGCAAAACAAATGAATCCAGAGAGCATTGTCTCTAGAGGACACAGTGAATTCCATTAAGGAAGGCAATTTTGCCCACTATCTGGAGCTTCTGTTTTCAAAACAGAGCCTACAACTTCTTGATCTTTGCTAATTGAATCACTAATGCTGCAGCAAGACACATTATAAAGGATTTGTCTATTTGAACCCCAAAGAGCAGATTGGTTAAAAATATGCAACAGTTCCTTACCTGTGGGACCTTATAGAGCCCCAGAATGGTGGCCATGGACATGGACAGTGCAGATGACATCCCTCCAATGACCGCCACTGACTTGTGCTGCCTGCCACAGCTATAATTAGGGATGGTCAGAGACCTCCCCGATAAATACGTCAAGGAGTTCTCCACAGCTACTTTGTTAGAGTGTTAGTTATTGAGTAACTGGTATCCCAGGGTTATGTTGGGCAGCAAATGGGGGTCCTTGTTGATCTGATCCACAGCAAATTGCAAAGTGAGAAAGTGTTGATAATGTTTGAGCATGAACCTAAAATGACAGAAAGTAAAGAAATGGGCAAAAGTTGACATGCACAGAAACAAGGTGTCATAGTGGAGAGACTGTGGGTCATTAGGGGAATCCTTTCAAAGCCATGAAAAGAGGTGACCAGTGCTTAAAGGGCAGCCATTAAGTGAGTGGAAAGAGGGGACAATGTAGAAGTTTAGAGGTTGGTAGAGATTATGAGTGAGCAACTGATTGGTTTCATCCTTAATCAAGGACTGAATTACACAAAGGCAAAAAGAATTCTTATATGAACTCTACATTAGATAGAGAGAAGACAGAAGGAGAAGATCAAAATTATGGTTTCTGTTTTTTCAGTATATTGTAAGATCCTATCATTAGCTGGGAATAAGGACAATGAGGTGTTCTATGAAGTTTGTGAATGGAAATGAACACACTGATGAGCTATTGGGAAGTAATACCGAAGTGGCCTTGTATCAAGAAGAGCCCAACTGGGATGACATAATACAATTTTGTAGTAGATCCAGTCTGCAGCATTTTCTGACTGCTTAGTTCATTCATTTATTCATTAAGTATGTCTGCAAACTTTCCTTTGTATGACAATCACTGTTCTAGGAGCTAGAGATCAACATAGAGGAATTAAATCATCCTCGATATTTCTTGCTTATATTTTACTGATAAGAAACAACTTGCATGCATACAAACACACCCAACAAAAATGGAAAATAGACACACAAAATGGATGAAAAGAAATATGGAAAATAGACTTTAAAGGACCCAAAAGATTGGAGTGACTGAGACACATGAGAACATCTTCCAGACACGGGGAACAGCTTGTGCTAAAATGTCATGGAAAGAAATGTGACTACATATATGAGATAGAGCAAGTAAATCAGTTTGGATTCAATGTAGAGTACTTCAAGGGGAATATTGTTCCCTTCTAAGGCAGATAAGCCTGGGTCAGAGCCTGAAAGGCTCAAAAGATGATTTCTTATTTGGTTTTACAGGCAATAATTAACCAGGGATGTTCTTTAGTACCAATATGGACACAAACTCTCATGTTATCAAATACTCTTCTGGCCATTCTGAGAAGACACAAATCATTCCACTCAAAGGTTCATCTCTACAAAAATATGATAAGGGTTCCTTTGCCATTTTATTTCATCTCCTTCTCCACAGAAGAGAATCCCACAGTCTCCAAGCAAAAGCATGCCATATTTACATCACATTAACCATTAGGAAGTGTTTGTCCATCATCAAATTTGAACCAACTCTCCTATTAATGTTCTTTGGCATAAGGCAAAAAAAAAATCATGTGAGTTTTCCAAATTAAATATCTTTTATATGTGATATCAATTATCACATTCCTCCCAATGTTTTTTTAAAACCTTTGGGCTTAAAGCCCTTCATTAGACTTCCTGCCTATTTGCTCCTTTTCACCAACTTTCTGTAGCATCTTCTACAATGCTGAAAGTAATGCGATACACCAAAAGGAGCCTGACTAGAGTTTTGTCCTGAGAAATGATTACATTCTTTGAGCAGGAAGAGAATTCTCCTGTTTCAGTCATTTCATAGTTCTCTAAATTTATCCAATATTTTTTTCCTGATTGTAACCACACATGAGTCTTAATATTCTTATCTTGCTGCTTTTGCAGGCAGAACATAAAGGAAATTTTACTCTACTAAGTTTCTCCTTATTTGATTCATTTGCTAACATCAAACCTTCCAAAAGTGTCCCTTGTCCTCAGTTTCCCATTCATTGGTTTATGAAACCTTACTAGTCCTGTGTCATGTGGAAATAGAATACGCTGCTCTCGTGTCCTTTACCAAGTCATAGGAAAGACTGTGCTTGAGTCATTGCATTTAGAGGACACCATGATTGAAATGAATGGGTCTTTCTCAGTATACAGAAAAGTGAGAGTTAATAGTTTTAATAATTTACATTAATAGTTAATAATTTATAGAGCCTACTGTGATAGCGAAGTTTCCTGCTTTATTCCCAGAGTACTCATATGATCAGAATAAAGGTGAGATGAAGAAATTCTAGCAGAGAAAAACATAATCAAGGATCGTTAACTAGGAGAAGGATTGAAAAGGAATAGAAGCGGCACCTGAGTAGCTCAGTGGATGGAGAGCCAGGCCTAGAGATGGGAGGTCCTAAGTTCAAATCTGGCCTCAGACACTTCCCAGCTGTGTGACCCTGGGCAAGTCACTTAACCCCCATTGCCTAGCTCTTACCACTCTTCTGCCTTAGAGCCAATACCCAGTATCGACTCCAAGATAGAAGGTGAGGAGTTTAAAAAAAAAAGAAAGAAAAGAAAAGGAACAGAACCTCAAAGGAAGAACATGAGGAGCCATAATATCCTATCATGTAAAATGAAGGAGAATTAAATATTAGTGAAATAAGTAGTTGTCAGAGACTTCCCAGGTTAAGGTTCACCCTTTAGCAAAACTTCTCCAGCAGGTTAGATAAGACTCACCAGAGGAATAAGAGATGCTCTGCATTCACCCATCTCTACCTGGAGCACAATGCCATGATCTCTGAAGACACTGTGATAACCTCCTAGAGGCAATTCCAATATCCTAGCCCAGCCCTATGTCCCCTCTTAACATTTCAAAACCATCAGAAAGTGAAGAAACAGCAGGAAAAGGGAAGAAGGGAAATCAGAGTTAAAAGTTTTGTTAATAAAAGAAATTAGATTTTATTCTACATCTCTAAAGGTTCAAAAAGAGCATCTCATTAGACAGAAGAGGAATTCTTTGGACAAATGATCATCTCCCATTTAGGATGCTTTGCTATGATAGTAAATGACAGGATTTTGAGGACAGAATCTTTTTTTTTTCAATTTTTTAAATCCCTACTTCATGACGTCCCATGGGGGAGAGATCATTCCACTGAGTGAAATTGTCCTGTCGTTTGTTGACAAAAATTGTCCTCCAGTTTGTGAGATGCTCCTAGGCTGTGAGGCTAATTAAAATACAGTCCCACCAATAGGGTCAGCAACTCAGAAATATGGATAACTGTATTTCACCAGTGTGGGAAAAAAAAAAACAAACCAACAACACCACCAAAAGAACAACTTGTGTTTTATGAGCACCAGTACAGTGTAGGAGGTGGACTAGATTGAGTTTTTATCTGTACAGGAACAGCAGATTTAAGTAAGGCTACATCAGTAGATGTGGCCCAAAGAGACTCCAGTATATCTGTAGGTATTTCAAAAGTGGAAGGCTCTTTTGCCTCCTGGTTTTCCGAGAGAAGTACAGGGAGTAAATTTAAAGATTTCTCTGCTACTTCCAATGTTAAGGAACCATCTGGGGAGCAGGTTATTGTGGCTCTGAGTTTGCATAGAAGGTCTCTCCCCAGCAAATTTAAAGGGGAGTCAGGCATCAAAAGGAAGGAGTGTTGTACCTCTATGGGTCCTATAGACACTGTTCTAGGGGCAAGTTTTTCAACTCTTTGGGGTATTCTTGATACTCCCACTACACTTTGTGAATCAACGGAATAACAATTTAAATCTGGTACATTCTTCAATACAGACCTGGTAGCTCCAGTGTCTAAGAGACAATCATAGTAAGTGTTACCCACCTTTAAGATAATATGGGATTCATTAGTATGGGGAGGGCAGTGGATAGGGACAACGGGTAGTAGGACATCAGGGTCTGGACAATCAAAGGTTGTATCCTCTGATTCCTGTGCCTCAGACCCCCCCCCCCCCCGACACCTTCATTGTGTTTGGGTTGTTCCTTCATTGTTTAAAGTGGGGAATGGTCTTAATCCAAACTTATGAAGTAGGGTCTGGGAAATTTTAAGGTTCACAACAATCAGGAGAATATGTGAAGGATGATGTATGAGACTCGATCTTCACAAATAAGGAGAAGAAGGCCCCTATGTCTAAGTCCCCTTCCTTTCTAAATGTGGAACTGTAATCTCTTTTTAAGTGACAAAGATACACCCCCATCGGGTAGTAAGAAAAAGAAATCTGTAAAAGTGGGAGGATCACAAATAGTCTAAAGAGGGGATAGCTGAGTACCTCAGTGGATGGAGATCCAGGCCTAGAGATGGGAGGTCCTAGGTTCAAATCTGGCCTCAGACACTTCCCAGCTGTGTGACCCTGGGCAAGTCACTTGACCCCCATTGCCTAGCCCTTACCACTCTTCTGCCTTGGATGGAAGGTAAGGATTTAAAAAAAATAGTCAAAAGAAAGAGAGCCCCACTTTAGCCAAGCCCATGGCCAAAATCCAAACTTGAGAGTCAAGGTGTATGGGAGTCAGAGAGGACTGGGGGGCTTGCTTCATTCAGCAATAGGCACATTCTCTGTTTCTAAATATTTTTCTTTTCTAATCGATCCTCAAGTTTTGCAGTCCCATGTGTTTGAGAAATTCTAGTGGGAGTCATGAGACAGGCCCCTATTTAGGATAAAGGGGGAAGTTAGCCAGAATAGGGCATATTCATGGGACATTTTTGTCTCCTGATTATTATTCTCTTTGGTCCCCCTGGATAGATAAGGAAAGCTGCCCATCTTCATGCCTCTAGAGTGCAAGTCAAACAAGTATGTTGACCATGTGTGAGATCGAGGGCATCTGGGGATCAATCTGCCTTGCAACTCTCCACCTGCGCCTCCTTCTTGAGTTAAACTCGAGGGACAAAATAAGTTTAGAACCTGCTTTTCTTCTTTCAGTTCCTAAAATATTAGCAGCTTCCCTGGGGTTTGGGATTGTCCAAAAGGCTCTCTAAGCTCTCTCAAGTTAGGCTTCAGGGCCTTCTGGAGTAATACTTTCATTTTCATGAAGCCAAATCTCTGCGATGACTCAATATTACCAGATTTTGAATCAGGCAAAGGCAAGTTGGACATGAGAAGGGTGGAAAGGGTGAATGAAAGGATGGAGGTCCACAAGATCCCAGACTGAGATGAAATTGACATTTTTCTAGCCTTGATAACATTAATTACAGTGCTTTGGGCAGTGGAAGTACACACTAAGCCATTGCTTAATGAATAAATCATACTCATAAAAATGGAGCTTTACCAATGCATTTAGGTTGATAAATCTCATTCTCCATAAGTCTGCCTATTACCTCAGTAGTGGATATCATGGGTTCAGAAGGGTAATCATGCCCCAGGCAACTGAGAAGGAATGTCAAGGAGGACACACAATTGAGCTCAGTTGGGATATCCTCCATAAGTAATTGGGAAACAATCTAGGAGAGAAATGAGAGTGAAGAGCCCAAGTGGACCACAATTAAAGTATGGTAGATGTGCAGGAACGCAAGTTTCTCTCCTAGATTCTGAATGACAAGATTTAATCATTCATCTGAAATAAACACATCAGGTGCTCCTACTGTGCCATGTACCTGGTCAACCCTAAAGACAAAATTCATGACACTCCAAGAATTCGATGGTGTCTTCGCTGTTTGTTTCTCCTCCTTATATTTTGGTAACACCCTAGTGAAATCCGTCCATTCTGGGAGACCCTCCTCACTGTCTTCCCATCAATTTCCCATTGTGGGACTTCTACTTGTCTTGGAAGGGTTTTTTTGTTTTTGTTTTTTATTGTTTTTTGATTTGGAAAATTTTATTTAATTAACTACTTTAGAATATTTTTCCATGGTTACAAGATCCATATGCTTTCCCTCCCCTCCTTCCTCCCCACCCCCCATAGCTGACATGCAATTCCACTGAGTTTTACATGTGTCATTGATCATGTCTTGGAAGTTTCTAGTTTCCCCCAAAATCACAAATTCACAAATTCACAAAATCACAAAACTCACAAATGTAAGAGTAGAGCACACTAAGACTTTCTCACCTACTGCTACATTTATGGTGTGATTCAGCCTCCCTATATTTTACCCATACACTTCAGGAATGATGATCTCCACCCTGATTTCCCCTTCTAAGGCCTTCATTATAACAAACTCCCACCTGGTAACACCTATTAAAAAAGTTTCTTTGTAAAATTTCACCCTTTTAATTAAGGGGTTTGCTTTGTAATGTTATATCAACTCATTGTTGTCACCCTGCCTGAGCTAACTACTTGGGATCCATTTCATGCTAAGTCCGGGATTAGGTACAGGCAAATTGGAGTGCAGCCTGTCATTATATCCACAGTGCCTAGCACAGTGCCTTGCACATAATAGGTGATTAATAAGTGCTGGCTGTCTCCTCATTCTCAAGGGCAAGATTTGGAGAGGATAAAATAATTCAGTCTAAAGTACAGGCTGCCAAAATATTAGCACATGGCTTCAAATTTGGACTGATGGACCAAAATCTGATCTTTTGTCCTACTTTTTTATGGCATTTGAAGCAATTATTCTTCATGCGTTGTAATAAAAAAGCATATTCTTTTAAAATGTAAAAGCCACTCTGACCTCATCATCTGCATAAAAGCCAGGTGTCCAGAGGAGTTCATTTTACATCCTCGCTCACCAAACTCTGTACTCAAACAATACAACAGTTCTACAAATTGCAGGGTTCACCTGAACATAGGAAAAATGCTTTTGAGTAAGGAGAGGAGACAGCTAAATGGGAAAATGGCAGCAACAATTTCAGCCCAGAGACAACAATTATTCCCTTAAAAGTTTGGAAAATAGAGCAAACTTTGTCGTAATCATGAAATCATGAGTAAACCACAGTCAGGCCATTTGCCAGCCCAGGGCAGCTAAGGAGATAAAAAAGGGGCTCTATCAACAAGGTAATTAGAATGGTCTATGGATCCTGACACTGGGGCCTCCCCACTGGCCATTCTACAGGAAGCATTGGTGTGGGAACTGATAAAGGAATGAAGCTGGAAACAAGGGCAAGGAGGGGCGTTAAACCTTAGCAGGAAAATCAGTGCAGGAAATGGAGTCTCTCTCTTTGCTCCTATCTCTCTGGCTGATCTGACTCTAACCATCCTGGGGCCTTTTATCTTATCTCTGGCAAGTGGCAACATGGAAAGAAGTGCAGAGGCTACAATCCAGGATCAGATTTCTACTTTAAGTTAGAAGGCTGGATACCTTGTTTCTCTCTTTCTTTCTCTTTACTAACAAATGCTTTTAAATATAAGCCTCCAAGATTATTTTTTTTAAAAAGTCCTCAGTAGTGCTCAAGCTCTAAAACAAGAAGTAACTATAGAGCTCTGAGCTCAGAGAAAGAGCAGGTTCTCATTTCCAGACCCCAAACTAATCTGAGGACTAGAAAGTGGAAACTAGAATGTGTGAAGTCAAAGGTTTCCTTGAACTTCTTGTATACTAAATCTATTGAATGTTCGCTGGTATGCACCATCTATATCCAGCAGCAGACTCCTGGCAAACCCACAAGTTTGTTGTTCAGAACCAAACCCAATTCAGAAACTTGCATAGCTCTGGCCAGGAGAGCAATGAACAGATTTGGGCCCAGATCAGACCACTGAGGGATTATTAGAAACCTGTAGGACTCCATCCTGCATTGTTCTGAGATTCTAAAATAAACTATACCAAAGACCTTAAAAAGGAAGAAGAAAGATTCAAGAGGACTCAAAATCAACCCAGAAATTCCTTCTTCAAGAGAGGAATGAGTAGTGAAAGTGAGAATACCATTAGAAAAAGCAGTAAAAGAAATTAATAATAAAACTTTAGAATGAGACTTAAAAACAACTTCAAGGAAACCTCAAAGAAAAACAGAGCTTGAGTAGAAATTCAACTAAAATTTCACAGAGAGAAAAAGCAAGAAAAGGTTTAAGGAGATAAAATGATTTTAAAATTGAATGAAATTTATAGTGGGAGAGCTATAGAAATAAATATGAACAAAGGAAAAAAAGGAATCTGAAAGAGAATTTTCAGATGAGAACAAGTATAAAACTTTAATCAAGGAAAAAAACTCCATAAAAATTTAAATGTCCCCCCAAAATGTAATGACTCCATGAGAAAAGTAGATATACAAAAATAAAATTTAAAAAGTCTAAAATTAGAGATATGTAAACCTTAAAATTTCTTAGACTTATAAATGTTGGAAATTTCACCATTGGGAAATTTCATACTTAAAAAATTTCCTACTTATAGTCTATTGGAATGTGAACCCCGTTGGCATGGGAGGGTCCTTCTCCTCCCTACTTAAGATTACTTTAGGACAGAAACCTTTTGCTAAACAATGGAAAGGGCTTTGACCTATGCTTAAGCATAGAACAGAAAGTTCTTTGAGTCATGATTGATTTTAGAATTGATACAATAGAGATACTTGGAATGATAGAACCAGGTCTTGGAACTTCCAATCTCTGCTATACTCAGGGTAACAGGATTTAGGAAGGGCTGCAGCAAAGGATCAAGATTTAATTATTTGAGAATATGACCTTCAACATACATGTGCAAAGCCACAGACCTCTGGGTGGTCCTGGGTTAAGCTAGAGCCACCATTGACACAGGGAAGACATGGACAGTGATTGGTAGATGTGAGAACTGAGGGGAGGGAACTTGGATGGTTTCCTTAAAGATAGAGGGGTCTAAGGACTGAGGTTGGAGAGGTTTTGCTCTGAGAGGTTGTGCTCTGAGAAGCTTGCTCTGAAGGAAGCTGGAGGTGGAGGCCCCCGAGACTGTTTCTCCATTTTGGTCACGTGAGTGATAGGGACTGATCTCTTTTCTTTGCCTCAGCTATCTAAAGGCTTGGGCCTTTTGGCCCAGCCTAAACAGAGGGGTATTTAAGCCCTATTCCCTTCTTCTTCTTCTTCTTCTTCTTCTTCTCCTCTCTCTCTCTCTCTCTCTCTCTCTCTCTCTCTCTCTCTCTCTCTCTCTAATACCTTTCTTCCTCCTGTTTGTAATTAAACTCCATAAAAGGTTGACTGCTGACTTGAGTTTTCCTTTAGGAACTACATAGCTGAATTCCTTGGCGACCTTAAATTAATATATATCAGTCTTTTAAAGTGATTTCCTTGTCACAGATAATAGAAGATAATTCAAAACAACTAAACTGTAAAACATTAATGAGAGGAGACTTCAGCATCTAAAAATATGATTAAGATAGATTCTAGATATTATATTTCCAGAAGTCAAAAAAGTGGCCTTTTTTCCAGTCAGAATGAGAGATAAAAGAATCATAATTGCCAAGCTCTCCCATTATCCCCCCCCAACTGTTAAAAAAAAACAAACTTTGAAATAATACTTCAAATTAAATTTTTGATTGGCTAAACGAAAAAAAAGTCAGTTTAAGAAATTTTCCAGCCCAAAACAAGTTAGGAGGTGGGAAGAAGTCTGAGATCCTGGGTCAGGGGATGGCCCAGATGGTGGCAGCTGTGGGCCTGAGAGGTAGCTAAGACAATAGCAGCAGTGATTTGAGGAGATTATAGCTCAGAGATAGTAAAAGGATTAAGAATCTACTCAGAAAGATATTATAGAAGAGCACTATGCTAATGCCAGGGAAAAACCTATGGACTGTTTGGGAATTTCATTGCAAATACCCAGTTGTGCATCCTAGCTCCAGGATGATGGAGAGTGTTTGCAGTTGAAAGGGAACAAGAGAATTAGACACAGGTCCAGGAAAGAGAGGAGAGCTGATACATCTTCCTGAAAGTGAACAAGTGAAGAAAACAACTCCTTTAGAAGTAGAATGGGCCAGATGGAAAAGGAGATACAAAAGCTTAGTTTAAAAGAATCCTTAAAAGTTAGAATTGAACAAGGGGGAAGCTAATGGCACCATAAGGCATCAAGAGACAATAATACAAAACCAAAAGATTAATAAATAGAAGAAAATGTGAGATATTAGAAGTAAATTAGGAGAACATAGAATAGTTTTGAAAGGAATTGGGGTTGCACTGTGGCCAAATGAACAGTTCCTGGACAAACTGCAAGGCCACAGTTGAGACAGATATCCGGGAAAAACTGTAAGATGTTCTACCCAAGGCCACAGCTGTTGAAGAGGGATATCCTGCTTATCCTCCCTTTAAGCTGCTCTCTCTATATATGCCCTCCCGGTTTTGCCCCGGTGAGGTTTTCCTTGGGTAACCAGCCTAGTGCGCACAAGGAATAATCCTCTCCCTGTTGTCTTACATTGTCTCTGCCTGTTCCTTTTCGGGGTTCTTCCACTTGGACCCTAACATATGGGGGCTCACGGGGACAGTAAGACCCCCTCCCCCAAGGAAACACCAATGCAAAGGGAAAGCTCTCCCAGCTCTTGTGCTGAAACCCTGAAGGTGAGTTGATTGATGAGTGAATGTGAGAGTGACTGTGAGGGTGATTGTGTAAGGGGGGACGTGGGCATTGGATTGGCATATGACTTAGTGGACAAATAATAACGGTGTCTCCCGGGCGATATAGGGATTGTAATATGTTAAGCCACTGGCTGACCCTGCCTGACCAGGCAGAGGTGACAGCCCACCTCCTCGCCCGTTTCTGAGTGAGGACTGGTGAGGTTTGTATTTCCTGCCTCCTGCAAGGGAACAGAATATCGGGAAGTGACTTGGCTAGAGGGAGGGAAAGGGTTTCACATGAGCTGAGAAACCAAGAGGCGGAACTTCAGGGGGTTGGAGTCCCCCCCCCCCCTCCAGAGAGGTTGGGTTTGAGTCCCTGGTGGGGAAATCTATTCCCCTGGAAGGAGGTCTCAGGGTGGACGCACCCGAGGCCCCTAGAGCACAAGGACACTGGGCCTTTTTGGCAAGGCCCAGTTATTATTTGTTGTTATTGTTTAAATGTATATGTTTATTGTTTAAATGTATATGTTGTTATTGTTTAAATGTAGCTCTGATATTTGGATTGTTTGTTTGTTTTTTTGACAGAATAATATATTTCCAACTTGGCCTCAGAGGGATGGAATTTGGTTGTCATATCAGTGAGTTTACATTTGGGACTCACTTTAAGATGATGACCAGCGAATTCATCCAGTTTTTATTTTTCCTATTGACTTGAGACTATCAGGGCACTCTCTCAGGAAAATATCCTGAAAAATGATGTCTAGATTTTTTTTCCAAAAACATATTCCAGGTAGGCCAGTAGTTCTGAATTTATGCCTACTAATTTATATTCAAGGGCAATGATTTCAAATAAACATTTTCTTCTGTTTTTCCATTATTTTGACATTATTTAATTGTTTCTTGAATTCTCAAGGCATTAACTTTCACTTGTGCCCAATTCTTATTTTTAAAGATTAATATTCATTTTTTCTTTTGTGTTCAAATATATTTTTCTCAATTACATATAATAAAATTTTTCAACATACATCTTTCAACATTATAAATTCCAACAGTCTCCTTCCATCTTCCCATTCAAAGGTGGTAAGCAATTTGATCTGTACCATACATGTATTATCATACAAAACACACTTACTTATTGGTCTTGTTTTCTTTTAATTTTTAAAATTTTAACAACAAATTTCTACCTAAGTATTCCAAAGTTATAGGATCCATATTGTTTCCCTCCCTTCTTCACTCCCCTCTACCAGAGCTGACAAGCAATTCAATCTGGGTTATACATAAATTATCATGCAAAAATTTCCACATTATTCATATTTTATAAGTGAATAATCTAATTAAATGAAAACCCCAAAATATGTACCAAAATAAATAAGTGGGAAATCATATGCTTTCATCTGCATTCTTACCCCAACAGTTCTTTCTTTGGAGGTGGAAAGCATTCTTTTTTAGAAGTACCTCAAAATTGTCCTGAATCACTGTGCAATGGTACCTTGACACACGAGTTTAATTCATTCCATGGCCAAGCTCATAACTCAATTTGATCAGGTGTCAAATTGAGATTACCCTAAATTTAAATGAATAAAACAGCAATTAATCTGTTCTGTCCCCCCCAAAATACACACAAATTCTTATCTATAATGACGGTGGGTCATTTGGGAATCTTTTCAAAGTCATATAAAAGAGGTGACCAGAGCTTAAAGGTAGTCATTAAGTGATGGGAAAGAAGGGACAAGTTTTATATTGAAGGTTGGCAGAAGTTATGAGTGGGCAAATGATTGGATCCATCTCTTCATCAGCCACTGGATTGAACGAAGAGGGAGAAGGCACAGTTAAAGCGCCTGACATCTGTTTTCTCAGTATATTTTAAGATTAATATCTTCAGCTGAGAATGAAGTGCATGAGGGGATATTGGGAGTTTGCAAATGCAAGTGAAGTTTTGAATTAGCTATTGTGGAAAGAATAGAAAATCAAGTAGAAAATATTACACACATTGACTTAGAGCAGAGAGAACCTGATTGAGATGACATAATATAAAATTTTTATTGCACTCAGACTGTATTTTGTGTCTTCTTTTTTCATTTTCTTATTCACTAAAAGAATTTTCAAGAACTCCCCTTTGATTCGCCAATCACTAGTCTGACTGCTAGGGATCAAAATAGAGAAATGGTTGTTTTGGCTTAAATTTGATAGTTAAGAAACAAATTGAACATGTACACACACAATAATAATAAAAAATAGAAACACAAATAGAGATACAAAGAAATTTCTGGGGTTTGGTAACAGTAACTGGAAGGCTCAGCTTAAACTTCTTTTAGCAAGTGGCATTCAAGATTAGCTTTAAAGCAGTCAAAATGTTTCAGGTGATAAAGATCCATGAGACCATCTCCTAGATATGATGAACAGCCTGCTTAAAGATACCATGAAAGAAAAAGAGACTCTATGTATGAGATGCAAAGAAATCAATTTGGATTCCATGTCAATTACTTCATGGGGGGTGTTCAAAAAATCTGCAAAAGGCAAGTAGCAACATTCCACCTGCTGTGCAGGTAAGACCCAGGGGAGGAAAAAGAAATAGTGCTCATTTCACATGCCTCAATTTGGAGATATTCTAGAAGAGAGCACAATGGCATTTCATTATCTCTGACATTTTATAATCTCCTAATGACAAATGCAAAATCACAACTATTACATCCCTTCCAAATATTTCAAAACCATCAAAGGATTGAGAAAGAGTAGGAAAGGAAAGAATAGAAAACAGAGTAAAATGATTTATATTAATAAGGAAAATGAGACAAATTTCTCTAAACCTGATCTCAAAAAGTTAAAAAAGACCATTCATATTATTCAGAACATGAATTTTCTGCACAAATATACTCTCCAATATAGATAACGTTGCTATGATAGTAAATGACACAATTTTCGAGATCATGGTCATTTTTATTTTTTAATCCGTCATTCATGGTAATACCTAATGGTGAGATTCTTTGATCCAGTGAAATTGTCCTATACACCAAAAAGAGCCCTACAATTTGTAGGACACTTCTAGGCATAGAAGTGGTAAAAACTTAATAGAATTCATACATTTTCCAAACAAACTAAAATACATGGCATTTCGGTCACTATAAACTTTGTATTGTTTGAGATTTTATATACAGTTTGGTGTGGAGATTAAATTTAACTCTCCCCTGCTTATGAAGATTAAATTAATTCTCCTCTGCCCAATTTTAGATTTAATCACAAGAAGTGTAAACACCTCATTTACACTTGAGTAAGGGAGGTCTGTGACCCACCTGTGTCATAGCGAGTGAGGAATCAGAATGGACTGACTATCCCCTGGGCAGTCCTAAACAAAGATTTAGTTGTAATTGGTAGAAGTAAAAGTGGAGGAAGACACAGGAAGTGATGCAAAAGAAGTGTCTTTTAAATGAAATTACAACTTCATGTGAGGAGTTCTTCTGGAGTTTGGAGTTCGAGTTGAAGGCTGGTGAAGAATATGCTTATGAGACCTTGGATTTGGAGTGACTGTTCTTAAATCTCTCCCTTTGGACTGACACGTGGTGAGTGAAAGTGATGACTCCTTTTCTGGGTTTTTGAAGAGACCAGCCTCATGAGAGACCTGCCTCTTCAGAGAGGCTCCCTGCATCCCCAGGTCCTCAGCTCAAGGCTGAGGCCCCTCTGGCTAAGGACTAATTATCTCTGCTTGGATTGAGCCAGGGATCAGAGAAAATACTTAGTGCTTAGGCTAGATATCTTACCCTATTCTCTGTCTGATTTTCTTACTTTCACTCTTCCTATATTTTATAATTAAATTGTTAAAATAAATCTCTTTGGAATTAATTAAATTCCTGGTGACTCTATTCTTAAATACTCCAGCCCAACCTTTTATAAGCCTCTCACATTTCTCCACATTGCATTGTTGTTATAGTTATAATAATAGAACTTCTATATGAAATAACAGACTAAACTGTCTTAAAGCCTAAACGCTGAGGCAAAGATAAATGTTTTATTTTTCCTTTTCCACTATTTAATCTCTTTCAGGCAATAAATCCTGAAGCCTTTGACTGAATAAAAGTCTGGACCGGGAGAAGGATTCTGACTTATTTTCCTTTTCTGCTATCTTAAATAATGTTGGATTCTTTAGTCTACCCAAACTTCATCCAAACATGACATAAATAACTGATCTAAGAACATCTTCAAGAGTCTGGGTCTCATAAGGAATACTGTCTTCCATAGATGGGAACAATAACCCTTGCTCAACCAAGAGAATTCTTGGAGAATATCATTTTGCCACCTGAGTGGCATCTTTGAGTGCATTCCCTCCCTGACATGTCTTCCTAACCTATGACCTAGGGGAGTTGCTTCCATCTGTAGGAATGGATTTGCGACTGTTTTTATTGTCGTATCCCATAGTTTTTATTTGTCTGCTTCCTGTGCTGTAAATGATAAAACCTATGAATTTTTAAGCTTCCTGAATACCAATTTTCTAGATCTTTCCTAGTCAAAGTCTTTGCTTTAACCAAAGCTGTGATGCCAAAAAACACCACAATTTTCCTGAGAAGGCCAATCAGTCTGAAATATGGATAGCTGTACTTCACCAGACCATGGGAAAAACTCAGAAATGGCAACTTAACTTGTATCTGCAGTACTTGAACTTGGAGAATATGTGAAGTAGGACTTGTCAATATGAGTCTCAGCCTTCAGAAATAAGAAGAAACCCCCTGTGACCAGGCTCTCTTCCTTTCTATATGTGGAACTGTAATCTCTTTCGAAGTGACAAGTATGCTTCTCCATCTGGTACTCAGAAAAAGAAAACTGAAACAGCAAGATCACAAGTAATCTAGACAAAGAGCCCCAGTTTATCCAAGGCCATGGCAAACACCCAAAGTTTATAAGGAGCCAAGGAGCAAGGGAGTCTTAGGTGACTGAGGGTCTTTGTTAATGCATCTATAGACATATTCTTTGTCATCAAATTTTTTTCTTTTCTAATAAATACTCAAGTTTTGCTCAGGCCCTCACAATTGGGAAATCATATTGTAAGCCATTAATCAAGGGTCTCTTTATGACAAAGGCAAAAGGTAAACAGAACAGGATATATTTAAGGCATATTTTTGCTTCCAGGAATTCATCAGATCCTGATTCTGTGTCAAGTTTTTGTTAACACTAAAGTCAAGATTCACAACACTCCAAGAACATGACCGTCTCTTCGCTGTGGATTTTTCCTCCATAGATTTTGATCACAACCCAAATATACCTGCCCATTCTGGGAGAGTCTTATCTCAGTCTTCCCCCTGATTTTCCAATGTGGTGCCACCACTTGTCCTGAAGAAATTCCCTAATTTTGCTGAAAAACATAAATTTAACAATTTAGCACAATAATGTTTCATCACTTAAGGCCAATATTTTCCATGTCATCCATCCTTCTTGTATTTTACCCGTACATATAAGGAATGATGACTACCCTGGTTTCCTTAATAATAAGCCTTCGTTATTATAAACTCCCATCTGGTAACAACGATTAAAGCAACAATTTGTTTTTAAAATTTCACCCTTTTGATAAAGGACTTGGAGTTGACTTTGCAATGTTTCATCAAGTCAGGGTTGGGACACTGCCTGAATTAACTACTTCAGAACAATTTCATTCCAAACCCAAAATTAGCTACAGTTAAAGTAGAGCATGAACTATGGTTTTATCCACAGTGCTAGCTCAGGGCTTTGCACACAATATTTGACAATTAAATGCAGGTTGATGTCTTTCTCTGAAGAGCAACATTGAGAGATAACAAAATGATTTGACTTATAAACCTTAAAATCTCTTAGACTTATGAATGTTGGAAACTTCCCCATTGGGAAATTTCATACTTGAAAAAATTTCCTACTGATAGTAAGAACTCTATTGGAATATGAAACTCCTTGGCATGGGAGGATCCTTCTCCTCCCTACTTAAGACTACTTTAGGACAGAAACCTTTTGCTAAACAATGGAAAGGGCTTTGACCTATGCTTAAGCATAGAACAGGAAGTTCTTTGAGTCATGATTGATTTTAGAATTGATACAATAGAGATACTTCTAACGACAGAACTAGGTCTTGGAAACTACAATCTCCACCCTACTCAGAGTAACAGCATTTAGGAAGGGCTGCAGCAAAGATCAAGATTTAATTATTTGAGAATATGACCTTCAACAGACATGTGCAAAGGGGGCAGACCTCTGGACGGTCCTGGGTTAAGCTAGAGCCACCATTGGCAGAGGGGAGAGATTGACAGTGATTGGTAGATGGGAGAACTGAGGGGAGGGAACAGAGATTTTTGGCTTAAAGATAGCGGGATCTGAGGACAGAGGAGATTGATGCTCTGAGGAAGTGGATGCTCTGAGGGGAGGGTTGATGCTCTGAAGGAGGTCTGAGAGGAGAGAGGTCCTGGAGGGAGAGCTCCTGGAGAGATCTTGATGGAGGCTGTGGAAGGAGAACTCAGGAGGAGTCAGGAGGAGAATTCTCTGGAAACATTTCTTGAAAGGAGGCTCTCTTGAAGATGGAGCCTGAGGTTGGCATGAGAAACCTTACCTAGAGAGATCTTGGGTGAGTGATAAAACCAACTGACTGATTTATCTCTTAGGACTGAGGTCTAGGCCTTATTGGCTTGAGGCCCTTCATTCTTATTCCTTTCTTACTTTCTCTCTTTTTCTAGTGATTAATCAGTGTATTATAAATTAAATTTCTCTATAAAACCCAGTTGGCATGGGCATATTCATAAATTGGGAATATATTCCCTGGTGACCATCTTATATTTATATAAAATCAAGACACAGTAGAAAACATATTTCAGCAGTCATAATTGATATATATATATATTTCCCTTGCTCCTAAACATTTTAATTATCACATTTTATGGCTCCCACTCTCTTATCTACAACTATTTAATGCTCAAAACTATTTTAAATCTAAGAGACTTCAGTCTAAAGTAGATGTTGACAAAAGATAAGAACAAGGGTTCAAGTGAGGACCTATAGACAAAATGTGGTCTTCTGTATTTTTATACTATATTGATTTTTTTAATAAAAGAAAATATTTTTAAAATATTTTTAAAATAAAAAATCTGTTTAAGCCCACAGCAAGCCCTAAAGTCACTGCCCAAATGAATGGCAAAATCCTGACCCCCATTAGAAGTTTAACTCATAAGCTCTAAAGCCCATAAGCCATCAGTGGAACTTGAGGTAGATGGACTCAGCAGTGGGAAGTGGCTTTCAGAGCTCCCAGTCCACAAGCTTTCATGACACCTTAGAAGAACTGAAACTTGCAGGGAAAAGGAACTAAAGCGGAGGGTAGCAGTGAGTTAAAACTGAAGTTTAAGGGAGTGATCCCTCTAGTATAAGAACAGAGCCCATCTCTAAAATGAAAATAAAAGTCAAGAAAAATATTGGGGAAATATTTTTAAAACAACACCTAACCATGGTTATGAGGAATATTGATCCTGATATTGATTGGTATTGATACTTATTGGTAGGCTATTACTTATTAGGAGATTCCATTGTTGTCCCTTGAGATAATCAAATGGATTTACAGCTGAGGAAATTTGCTGGAGACAAGATATAGAAAACCTGTTTATTTAACTCTAAAGATTGCAGGGAAAGGAGAAGGAAAAGGAAAGGTAGTGAGCATATTGATTATTGGTAGATGTATTTCCTTAAACTACAAAGTTCCAACTAATACCCTGATCCCAATTATTTCCCACAAGGGAAGTCTTCATGTCTGAATGAATTTAGATCTAACCTGACTTCCTAACTATCTGTAAATAATTTCTGTCTTACTAACCTATTCTAAAATTCTAAAAGCAAATTTTCAGTTAGAGTTTCTTAACTTAAAATAAAACTCCTGCAGCAACTTTTCCACTATTGATCAAAACAAAAGTTCATTCTTCTGGCAGAGCACAGGAGGCTGTCAACAGTCTGTGAACTGGACAGTCTTCTGTCTGAGGAGACCGGCGCCACCTGCTGTCCGCTTCTCTCTTTGCCGGAGAAAGAGTCAAACTTTCTCATTGTAGCCATCCTCTCTTTAGGGGTTCTGGGAATTCTATCTCTCTGATGTGAATGTTAGATTTTCTCCACCCTGATTAGTCTTTAAAATCCTAGCATCCAGGAATGTCTATACCCCTATTTAAAGATTTTGAGGAAGGGGGCCTATGCAGACATGTGCTAGCAAATGACAAATCAAAAACAATTGACAGGCCCCCTGGGCTGTCCTCAGTGAAGCTTAAGCTACCATTGGTATATGTGAGATGCAGGAAATGATGTAAAGAACTGTCTATATATTTCATGTCACTTCCTCTCTCCGGATCTCTCTTGCAGAGATGTGACTCTCTTTCTGGTTCGTGTGGCTCGTGGCAGCGTGCTGGATGTCTTAGTGGTTTGGGGGTTGTAGCTTGCTGGTGAGGTGAATGGAGAAGCTCTGTAGCATGGGTTCAGTGAGGCATTTTCCATAAGAATCCTGGGTGAGTGGTTAGACTGATTCCTCCATTCCTTAACCTTCTAAAGCATTATCCTTTTAGGAAGTCCATCATCTCAGAGTAGACCTTGTGGTTGGAAGTGAAGTTAGTTTTAATCTTCTGAGGTGGCCTTGTGACTGAGTTCTCTGAACTTCTCTTGGCTTAGGCTAGGTTGGGGAAATATTATATCCTTTTCTCTCTCTTCTTCTTCTTAATTTCTTCCCTCTATTGTAATTAAAAACCATAAAAATCCCAAACTGATTTGAGTATTTTATTGGGATTGAATTAATCCCTGTCAACCACTAGTATAATGTATTCAGTCAATAACCCTTAATTTTACCCCTTACACTGACCTACACGAAATTCTTTTCTCCCTTAAAGGCTGCCAGTAGAATTTATAGCTCTCTCTATGCTAAAACCTTACTTCTGACTAAAATCTATTCTTAATTAAACAGATTAGCTAATTCACTCTTATACCATAGAAAAAGATTCTGGTGTCAAAGAAGATAAAGGCACAAATTCAGAAGGGGATGAAAGCAGCTACATGCAAAACTAACACTGAAAGAACTTAATCAGATGTCAAAAATATGATAGGAGAGGTAGAGGAAAAATGAATAAGCAAAATTAAAGAGATGCAAGAAGAAAAATACTCCTTAAAAAGGGTCAAATAAAATTGAAATTTAAAAATCCAGTGAAGAACAGAGTGTCTTAAAAAGTAGGACTGGGGGGCAGCTGGGTAGCTCAGTGGATTAAGAGCCAGCCCTAGAGATGGGAGGTCCAAGGTTCAAATCCGGCCTCAGCCACTTCCTAGCTGTGTGACCCTGGGCAAGTCACTTGACCCCCATTGCCTAGCCCTTACCACTCT